>NC_138500.1:38917337-39517337 GCF_964252035.2 Podarcis erhardii | reverse complement strand
TAGTGGAACGAACAAACAAACTGTCTTCACTGAAATGGTTGTGAGCTAATTCACTTCCAGAAACATTCTGCTGTAGGAAGTCATTTTACTCTGCCCAGAACTGTGAGCACACAGCTTCCGATTAAGGCCCGAAAAAGCAGAAACCGGGCTTGAAAATAAGTACATCTTCTGTAGTGTAAATCAGGCAGTTCCAGATGTTGAAACCTGCTGTCAATGCTTTCAGCTCCTCTTCCTATTATCATATACGAGCTGCATCTATGGCTTGCCCCTGCTGCATCCATATTGTCGTTTATGGTACTGTTATGTACAGGCATCACAATGGGCTCAAAATGTAAATATGGTAGGCAATTAGAAGCAGCTACAGCAGCTCAGGATCTGGATCCAAACACATGTGCTATCCCCCCCCCCACACACACACACCAGAGAACAATTTCCAAGCATCAAAATAATATACTTTAAAATAGGAGTATTATATGTAAGTAATGTAAATGGGAACACATTATTTATGTTATTTATGTTATTCTGGAAAATCAGGGAATTTTGTCACATTAACTTGATAATGATTATGATTACATTTGTATTACATCTTTCCTCTGTTACATTTCTATCTCACTTTTCTTCCAAGGAGTTTCAGCTAATATGCATGGTTCTCTCCCTTTCTATTTTATCCTGTTATGTACATTAGGCTGACTGTTAGCTCAGAGTCACATAGTGAGCTTCAGAGCTGAGTGGGGATTTGACCCCTGGTCTCCTAGGTCTTAGGTTCACCTCTTTAATGGTTATAGTACATTGGCTACCTTCAGGAACATGCTTTCCAGACCCCACCTAATCCCTTGGCTAGTTTCCTCAGTATATCTAGACACCAAGCAAAATTTCAGCCCCAAGTAGTTTACAGATCTTCAGGCTGGAGATCTCAAAAATCCTCAAATGAGATGGGGTATTTTCATGTGGTGAGTCTGATGTGTGTAATATCTCCACATCTTGCCAATAAGGCCTCTCCTCCTTCCGGAGGGGAGGTGTTGTGGGCAGGAGACGATTCCCACATCACACGCAGGGGGCGTTAAGCCCCCTGCCCCATCCACATGGCTGGCGTGCCACACCCCCCGTCCCCCTGACATCCTTATCATTCAGCTGGGGGAGAATGACCTCGTCAACAGAAAGAGTGTGGACTTGTTGTGGAACATGAAAAAGGACTTGGATGAGCTTGCTGCTTTATGTTCCGGAACAACTTTGTTCTGGTCCTCGCTCCTAAAGAGAATTGTTTGGCATGCTGCACATAACATTATAGCCATTGAGAAATTCAGGAAACTCTTGAATCGTGTGATCGCCTGCAAAGTGTGTTTTATGAATGGCCTAGTTATCTCTCATGATGGTATCCGGATAGGCGATCAGGCCTCGTTCCAGGATGACAGGGTTCATCTTTCAGATCGGGGAAACGACATTTGGCTAGGTAACATCGTCAGCAGTATTAGGGATTGGTTACAGCTGTGAGGGTATTGGCAGCAAGCCTCTTGGGCTCGGGTGGCGGTTAGGCATTGGAATGTGTTATTGGTGTGTGGAAGGGCAAGGTGTGGCCATCGCCTACCCCTTCAAATTTGGGTATTCTGTTAAAGGAATCCGGCGGTCATGAATCCTGTCCGATGCCTGTGTGGCGGGGGGCCATGGCATGACCCTCGGTGACATCAGGGGAGAGCTTATAGTTGTATTAGCATCAACAGGCTCCCACTACTGGTGGTTAACCCCTCTGCAGACTCACCCCTCTTTGAGTGGGTGGAGTCATAGAATCATAGAATCATAGAATCATAGAATCATAGAGTTGGAAGAGACCACAAGGGCCATCGAGTCCAACCCCCTGCCAAGCAGGAAACACCATCAGAGCACTCCTGACATATGGTTGTCAAGCCTCTGCTTAAAGGAGACTCCACCACACTCCTTGGCAGCAAATCCCACTGTCGAACAGCTCTTACTGTCAGGAAGTTCTTCCTAATGTTTAGGTGGAATCTTTTTTCTTGTAGTTTGGAACCATTGCTCCGTGTCCGCTTCTCTGGAGCAGCAGAAAACAACCTTTCTCCCTCCTCTATGTGACATCCTTTTATATATTTGAACATGGCTATCATATCACCCCTTAACCTCCTCTTCTCCAGGCTAAACATGCCCAGCTCCCTTAGCCGTTCTTCATAAGGCATCGTTTCCAGGCCTTTGACCATTTTGGTTGCCCTCCTCTGGACACGTTCCAGTTTGTCAGTGTCCTTCTTGAACTGTGGTACCCAGAACTGGACACAGTACTCAAGGTGAGGTCTGACCAGAGCAGAATACAGTGGCACTATTACTTCCCTTGATCTAGATGCAATACTCCTATTGATGCAACCCAGAATTGCATTGGCTTTTTTAGCTGCCGCGTCACACTGTTGGCTCATGTCAAGTTTGTGGTCAACCAAGACTCTTAGATCCTTTTCACATGTACTGCTCTCAAGCCAGGTGTCACCCATCTTGTATTTGTGCCTCTCATTTTTTTGCCCAAGTGCAATACTTTACATTTCTCCCTATTAAAATTCATCTTGTTTGTTTTGGCCCAGTTCTCTAATCTGTCAAGGTCGTTTTGAAGTGTGATCCTGTCCTCTGGGGTGTTAGCCACCCCTCCCAGTTTGGTGTCATCTGCAAATTTGATCAGGATGCCCTTGAGTCCATCATCCAAGTCGTTGATAAAGATGTTGAATAAGACCGGGCCCAAGACAGAACCCTGTGGCACCCCACTAGTCACTCTTCTCCAGGATGAAGAGGAACCATTGATGAGCACCCTTTGGGTTCGGTCAGTCAGCCAGTTACAAATCCACTGAGTGGTAGCATAGTCAAGACCGCATTTTACCAGCTTCTTTACAAGAATATCATGGGGCACCTTGTCAAATGCCTTGCTGAAATCAAGGTAGGCTACATCCACTGTGTTCCCTTCATCTACCAAGCTTGTAATTCTGTCAAAAAACGAAATCAGGTTAGTCTGACATGACTTATTTTTCAGAAATCCATGCTGACTATTGGTGATCACAGCATTCCTTTCTAGGTGCTCACAGACTGTTTGCTTAATGATCTGCTCCAGAATCTTCCCTGGTATTGATGTCAGACTGACTGGGCGGTAATTATTTGGGTCCTCTCTTTTCCCCTCAAATTGTTAAGCCATCTGAATTAGTTAACCAAGTTTAAGGTCTTTTTTTTAAAAGGGGAGGGGACAGCTGTGTAGCTGTGGAGATGCAGGGCATGCCAGCCAGCCAACGAGAAGATAGAGTATGTCCCTTGTTCAAAAAATCAGGTGGTAGGTTTCTCTTCAAGATGACATATCTGAAGCTAACACTTCTAGAATTTTAATCTCTTAGTTGACACTCTTATTCACTTCTGTGATTGGCAAGGCAACATCAACCTGTTTTATAACACTGTTTGTGTTATAAATGTCACCTCAATTAATGAACAGTTTATAAATTAAAGCAGAACACACATTGATATTTATTAAAGTAAACATGACATATGCTTTGATGTACTATTTCTCACCTTTTATTTTAGGTATCACAGAGATGGCAACATCATTTAAATATATTGGCTCTGGAGAATTTATGGTCTTGTCTTTCACTGACTTCCAAAGACATAAAGCAAAACAACAACAACAAAAACAGTGCAGCTCCTTTGAGTTATGAGAACAACAAATTTTCAACATATCAAGAACTCTACGATGACAGGACAGAATAACTTGTCTCCTTATCTAGAATTTATTACTCACAGTTTCGTCCCTATACACAATGGAACCTCTGTGTCAGAAATATTCAGAGATGCTCCATCGCGCTATGAAATCTGAAATGCTGCTTAAAGCATATTTCTGATTATCTTTCAGCATCTAAGCATATGAAATAATGTGCCCCCAAAGTCACTCAATGCCTCATAAATGCATTCTGTCTTTATCACCATTTTTTCAGGGCAAAGGAAACCAAACAAGATGAAAGACTTTGTTCTGGAAAACATTATTAGTGTTGGACCTTTATTTCCTTAGCTGTGAGAGATACTTGTTTATTAACTTTCCCTCGTTCACCTGACCTCTGGTTAGTTGGATCACTGCTGCTTATTGGAAGGTAAAGGGACAGGACAAGGCAGCAACAAGGTTGGTGTGGTGCAAATGCACCAGCAGAGTCAATCAGGTACTCTTCCCAGTTTGTTTGCACTATGCCAACTTTGCCACTCCCCCTCTACCTCCCAGTAAGTATCGGTAAATGGCCTGCTAGAGATCAGTGAGTGATGCCACCATACCACACCATCTTATACTGTCTGAACACTCTTCTGAAGAGCCACAAACAATAGTGTTGTTGCCTAATACTGGAGAGGAGGCAGCCAAAAGGGGGGTTATGATAGGGCAAATCAGAGTTGCAAGCTTGGACACCCAAATCACAGTGAGGGAGACTACAGATTTGTAAAGGCATGTTCTAGAGGTTCGAAGCACTGTTAGATAATCTTAGGAATGACCCAAGAGGCCTGTGAAACTACATTTCCCATCATACTTCTCCAGAGCTTAATAAAGGCTACAGAAGAAGCCTTTCTCAGTATTGCCACAGCTTTCAAAAACATTTTAGTAGGAAAGGGTAAGGGAAAACTGCTGCATCAGAGGAAGCATTTGTTAAACTCAGTACTGAAGTAATGCTGAGCTGATCCCAAACTCCTGTTTGTGTATACAGTAGTACCTGTGGATACAAACGGGATCCGTTTTGGAGCCCCATTCACATCCAGAAGCAAACGTAACAGTGACAGCACATCTGTGCATGCGCATGTCGCTTTTCACTGCTTCTGTGCATGCGCATGATGTAATTTTGAGCATCTGCACAGGCACGAGCGGCAAAACCCGGAAGTAACACATTCCGTTACTTCTGGGTTGCTGCAGAGCACGACTTGAACATGCTCAACATGAAGCATATTCAACCCGAGGTATGACTGTACTCAGCTCATCATTAGCTAGGAAGCTCCAAACTAAGTTTAGACTCCAGACTCTGCAGTTCTGATTTTTAGCTGCATCACTAGCAAATAATAATAATAAATGGTGCTGTCTGTCTTGCATCACTTCCAATCTACCCAGCTCAAGCTACATGAATAACAAAGACTTCAGAGACTTCTGTGCCCACACAGAGTCTGTTGGAAATTTTCCAAAGCAGTTTTCTAACCAAATAATGTGTAAAAAAATACATATACAAGGTAAAGTGTACATTAAAGTGCATATATTATTGAAATTGGGATGAAAAAGTGCATTGTATTAGGGGAATTTTCATGAAAAAAACATATGCCTTTGACAAACTTCTGTGTATCAGGAGAAATTCACACAAAGGTCTGATGGATTTTCATGAAGATGTTAAAAAGGATCACAAACATGCACAAATGTGGAGAACTGAACATTCAAAACATAGAAAACCAGGGGAAAACAAAACAGGCAGATTTGCCCATCCCCAGTCAAACCCCAGTCCTCTAAGAATAGATGAGACAAATTCAGGGAAGAGAGTTCTACCAACAGGTATTCACTATGATAGCTAATCAGGTGCTTCTATATATATGGGTCATGCACTTCATAGAATCATAGAATTGTAGTGTTGGAAGGGAACCTGACGATTATCTAGTCCAACCCCCTGCAATGCAGGAATCTGCAGCTGTCCCATACGAGGATCGAAGCTGTGACCTTGGCATTAATAGCACCACACTCTAACCAACTGAGCTACCCACTTCAAAATACCAAATGCTAGAGACAAAAGACAGGACCAAGTCATGATTGTAGTACCATGTGTGAGAGCTTCCATGCTGATAGAAACACAATATTTTCTCCAGTTTTAATCAAAGCACATCACAGCCTTCTGAATGACAGCTAAGGGGAACAACACAAAAGGTATTAACCCCCCCCCCCGAATTCTGAACATTGCTTAGAATATAATTTGGGGGAGGGATCAAGTATCTGATATCACTAACCATGTGTATGATATAGTGGTGGTCATGATGTATGTGTGTGTGAGAGAGTACATTGATACAAACATATGTATTATTTTCAGATGGAAAGCTGTATTTCACATTGGGTGGTAGGAACAGTCTCCACCATCCCTGTTATATATAATTCCTGAAAATGCATTATTGTGTGCCCTGTTTGCTCATTACATTCAATATTCATATCTGAACGTGACTCACCTTGACAACCTAGCCATAAGGCTGTGAAAAATGTAGATCTGAATCAGGGCCATTTCATTTCCAGCTTTCCCACGGCTGCAGAAGATTTAACAGCTGCATTGAAATAAACTCACAGAGTAAAATGCCGAAGGGTTTAAAACAGCCCAGGGGAAGGAATAGGTAAGGTATCCCATATATTTGGTTTTCCAATAAGAACACTATACAAACACTGTTGAAATGTGAATGCTATTATTTTAGGTGCCTAAAGATGGATTCAAGCTGTGCACCTCTAAACCTCACCATGCCTAATAACTGAATCCACCCTCATTCTGAAATAACAATATTTTGCCTGAAGCAATTCCCGTGTTTATAACTCTGTAGCTCAAGCAAAATAGAATTTTGAAATGTTGTAGGGTCAAACTCTCTGAATGGTTCAGGATAGGTTGAAAACTGTCAGCAGTATAATTCTGCAAGGTCAAATTTTTTTAATCTTCATCTCCTCACATTCTTTGCACCAGACAAGTATTCGGAGGGGTGGGAGCTGGTAGGCACTATCGAGCAATCAGGACATTCCTGAATTAAGTCCTGTTTGAATGAATTAAAATGCTTTCATTTAAAAACAACAGCAACAATTGTGATATATAGTGGTACCTCGGTTTAAGAGCAGTCCTGTTTACGAATGATTTGGTTTAAGAACTCCACAAAACTAGAAATAGTGTCCCAGTTTACGAACTTTATCTTGGTCTAAGAACAGAATCTGAATGGTGGAAGGGCACTGGTGGCAGGAGAGCTCATTAGGGAAAGCGCGCCTTGGTTTAAGAATGGTTTCAGTTTAAGAACAGACTTCTGGAACGGATTAAATTCGTAAACTGAGCTACCACTGTATAAACACATAATCATTTTTTTAAAATCCAAATTGCCATGTTTTTGACCATGTGAAAGACAGTGAGATCTGTTCAGCCATGCCACTGTTATATAGAATCATAGAAATGGAGAATTAGACGGGGTCCTGAGCATCATCTAGTCCAATAACCTGAATGACATATGGCCATTCTATGAAGGAGAGTCAATCACCTTCCAATAGAATCCATTCCATTGCTGAACAGGTCTTACCACCAGAAATTTCTTCCTTATGTTTAGTCACCCACACCCACAAACTCACAATCAAGTTTCCAAACAGCTCAGACAAACAACCAATCTTAATTCAAAAGACACAAGCTCACTCTTTTCAGTCTCCACCACCAAGCCCTCACAAACACCCCTGTTTGCAAGTCCTGGTCAAAATCTCCTGGTCATGAGCTCCCAGATTTACAGAAGTACACTGAAATGGATAATGTAGCATTTCATATAACATAAATAATAGAATGAAGTTCCAAGGGACTGAAATCAAAATACCATATAATTCAGGAAAAACCCTACATACTGTATAATGAAACACATTGCATAAATGGTAAGGCACGTTTGTCAATGTGATTGATACAAATTTGCTGGAAATTGCCCCCAATATAAGAGTCACAGGTGTATTCAGAAAAAGCAGCTTAGCAGAGTATGGAAAAATCAAAGTTGCCTTGATTGCTGACACAATGTAAACAAGATCCTCAAAGTAGTTCAGGACTCTGACACAATATTGTTGCCACCTCACCTCCTCTGCCACCCTTCTACACTTCTCTGCTTGCTTTTCCTTCTTCCTATAAGATGCTTTGCACGGCTTGGTTGAAACCCAGCAACAAAGTAGTTTCTATCTGTGGTAGCTTTTTTCTTACCCACATTGCCACTCATGTTCCTGATGTGAGCAAGCAAAGTGAACCATACTGAGGAATGCTTTCTCGTTACTGCCTCTAAGGTGGGCTTTGGGAAAATTCCTTGAAATACAGAAAGCTGCGACTTCCGGGTTGGCGCCATCGCCGAATGGCGGACTCCCTCCGAGCTCCGGAGGGAGCCTGCTCGGTAGGGGCTGGGTCCTGCCGCGCCGGCGACGCGGGGACCCTCAAAAACCATGGGCGCTAAAACCCATGGACATGGTGACTCGGCTGGCACCTTTTGAGCCCCCCCGACCCGCGAAGGAGCCTTTTTAAAGGCTACGGAACGGGTGACGGGGGGGGTGGTGCTTTGAGTCCTCCGCTTCCCCCGCCGAGCGAAGCCGCATGCCATTCGACGGAGAGCGCTGACTTCTTCCATTGGAAATTTGGACTTAAAAGCATAACCCGTGAGTAATCGGAACTTGGATTAAAAAAGGCGAGAAATTTTTAAAGAATTCGGAACGAGCGGGGGAGGCATAAAAAGGAAGTCAGGCCCCCCCTGTTGTAGAGGAGCTAAAGTAATGGACTTAACATCTAAGATTGAGCGCAACCTTATTTTGATAAAGTTATGAAATTTCGCGATGGAAAATTATAAGATTGAGCTGGAGGAGAAAAGTGGAATTTATTCAAAAAGCAACCCCCCCCCCCCCCGGAACCTGGGAGCGTTTTAGTTAGAGCGCCGGGAGAAGACAAGGAGAGGTTTTGACAGCTGTCAAAGAGCTGTCAAAGCAGAAGAACAAAAATGAGAACTTTGTTACGAGGACTTTGCCGGTTATATTTGTTACAAATTGGATACAAAATGTTTAAAACAAGGAATAATAAGTTACTTTGACTGGTGGACGTGATCTGGAAGGGAACTGAGTTACTACAATCCACCTAGAGGAGCCGAGGGATATTACAAGTTGTTGGCATCGAATTTGACAGAACCTTTTATCTCCTGGGAAACTGCAGAAATGGAACATTATTTTGGCTACAGAGGTTTACACACTAAAGTAGACAATAGACTTATCTATTGAAAAATGGAAGGGACTTGGCATCATGTTTCGTTCCTGAATAACAGAGCCTCTGCAGTGGAATTTAGAAGCTTTTGGAATTAGAACATTTGTGCAGGAAAACAGGAAAAGAAAGAGGAGAGAGATTAACAAGAACAACAAGAATAATAAGAATTGGACAAAGTTGGAAGTGGGAACATTTGGGACATCCAGATTTGAAAGGTTTAAGAAATAAAATTGGAGTTTTACTCCCAAGTATATAAAAATCTGGATGGAAAAAATGGGCCTTTTTGAGATAGACTCCTTCCAAGATTGGACATTTAAAATTAAAGAAGACTGGTAAAGGACTATGGTTTAAATAAATGTGGGAGCTCCAGGAAGACATCAGATGTTGATCAATATGGGGAACGCAACCAGGAAAAGGGGGAGGGAAATTTGGAATCCAAAGGCTGCAAAATCATATTTTATTTTATTATATTTTAATCTATTATGTATATTAAAGGGAGGAACGCGCGGAAGGGAATAGGTCGATCTTAGGAGATGGGAAAATATTTTTAAATTGGGTTAATGATAATAAGGTTAAAATTTGGGATAATAAATTGCTGAATTTATTTGTAAGAATTGGAATATAAGAGGGGGAGGGGAGGGGAAGTCCTGGAAAGATGTTACGGAAAATAAGATCTTAAATTTGGATGTTTTGTTTTTTTTATATTGTTATAATTGGAAACTCTTAATAAATATTATTAAAAAAAAAAAAGAAATACAGAAAGCTGGAGTGTTTCCTTGGCTGATCTGCCCCTCTGCTAATGTGGAAATACCTTGACTCTTGGGTCTACGTAGTTATTTGGGCAAGAGGGCTAGATCAGTCTCTCTTCTTATTTCCTAGCTTCCATAGCACTGGTGCAGGTGGAATATGCTGGGAAAGGCTGGTTCCCAGGGAAATGTCTTCTTAGGTTCAGCTGACATCCCATTCTAGATATTTGCTGTGAAGGTAAATACCTACCTTTGCTAGGGAGCTCATTAAGCCTAGTGAATGATTTGAGACCAGGGGCATTTTACTCCATAGTATTGTTAAAATTAAGCAAGTATGACCCGATTGTGGTGTGGATGAGAAGCCATTGAGAACACCAGTAAAGCTATGCTGAACTTTCCAAAGAAGCTTGGATTTATACATATTAAATAATAATGCTAATTAGGTAGGAACCTTTTGTTACACGGAGAGTAGGCTATTATTGTCTATTAGTCTAAAACATATTTTTTGTACTAATGAAATAGTGTTCATGAATGAAAATATGAAAGAACATTTGGGGGCTTTTGATCATTTTTCAAGGAGGTTAGAAAACTTTCATTATTGCTGGGTACAAAAATGTCCTCTGACTGTTCCTTCTCCAAATATCCTTTGGGTGTTTCTTCCAAAAAGCTATATTCATTTCAAATTGCTTTCCCCCCCAGACCTTATCGCTTCCCCAACCCTTTTTGCAGCATAAAACAACTCATTATATCACTAAAAGGTAATGCAATGTACAAGGTCACCTCTTAGTTGTATGCATATTTATGTGGGTGAACCAAACAACAAGAAACCTGATTTATGATGGGAAACTCTGAATACCACCTTCATTAATGGAATTTATTTAAAAGTGAAGAACCTCTGTTTTATTGAGATTTCTCACCCACCTTATTCTCAAAGTCCTTACGTTTCAAAATATTTTGAAGATTCAGCTAAAGATCTTTTTTTTTTTTTTTTTAAGTAGGAGCACTAATGGGACTCCTCACAATGAGTGCAAATAAAAACAAAAGTTCTTGAAGCACTTTTGGTGATCATCAAGGAAAAATGAATGCCTCATTTGTGACACACGTACAAGTAAACCTACAGATTAAAATTTAAATTCAAAATGTTGCTCTTCATTGATAATGGCATTATGAATAGGACAATGAGGAGGAGGTAATACCTCACATTCCAATGTATTAGTTTGGTTCGGACATAGAGAGCATTATAAGACAATGGTTGGCCCCTGTTTGGGTTGCACACTCTCTCCTTCTCCCATGGAATACCAGTGAGGAGGGGTCTGGAAGCATCCACTTCCATTTCTGTTTAACCACAGTTTGTCACATAATCTAAATCTGTGGTTTGTCTGAAACAAGATGACTTCAAACCATAAGGTTATGAAACTGGCTGGTCTCAACAAACCATAGTTTGTTTGATGGTGGTTGATCTAAAGGAAGAGCTGCCAATCTTCTTATTGTAGCCACACAAGGCGCTGATAGGGATGGGGAAGAGTGTGAGCCCAGGAAAGGCATGACTCATTCTCATAATGTTAACATAATTTAGCGTTATGAGCAAACACAGTTGTTTCATACACATTCTTGAAGCATGCTTTGAAATTGCCTTACTTTTGTAGAGGAGCTTAAAGGCTAAGAGGAAAACCAAGTCAATGCATCAACTGATGTGGTTACTCAGACAATATCAGATAGATGATAGAATCACTGCACTATTAACTCTTGCAGAAAATATTTCTACTTGACTTTGTACGACTCCCCCCTGCGGCTATGCTCAATCCACTCTCTTTAAATTGCATTTCATTTTTTGATGAACAATGTCTGGCAGGGCCTAAAATGTGTGCTACTCAATCCTGTGGGGAAAATGATACACAAACTAAAATGAAATAGAATAACTCAAGTGAATACACACACAGAGAAAACATCATATGTATGAAACCCAGTTCCCTGTTCTCCATGACCTGGTCCAAGACTGACATGAGGAGTGAAGGGACCCTCAGCAAAAATGCTCTCCAGTGGACTCCCTCTGATAGCGATGGACCCTTCTGCTTGGTGGGCTTGCCAGTGTCCATGAGTGTTGACAACAAACATCACCACTGTGACAAGGTACCTGCAAGCTACCCACCATTGTGATGCTTGCACAATGCTCTGATATAGCATTCCACTGGGTTATTAACCAGTCATAGGGAAACCTATGGCTTCCAATATTAGCAGACATCAACTGCTAATAGCCCAATCAATATACATGTCCCAGAAATTTTTGACAAAGCAAGAATCCTGAGCTGAAGTGGGACATTTTGGACAGAATCAAGGCTTGAATGCCTCTGGTCTGGCCATAGTGTAGAAATAAATCTTATTTAACACAAGAAATAGGTTTTTTAAGCTTTAATTGCAGAACTTGATTTTAAATGTTACAAAAACAAGATAATTATATATTGCAAAAAAACAAGCAATTAGTTTCAGCATTACACTTTTTTCTCACACTGATCCCAGTGTGAGGCTCTAAGCATGTTTACTAAAATGTAGCTTCTCTGCTAAAAAATATAGATACTGTGTCTATCTCATTCTCCTACATGCTGGCAACTGATTACATGCAGCTCTGTGTTGCAAAGCAATCCCATTTTCATAGACAAATGCTGATAAGATACTAAAGTTTCAGTTCACCCGTTGAGTCACAGACCTAATACCTGAGATCTAGTCACAAGGCTTAGGCACAAGTTCCACACCCAGTGGAACAATACTGACTATATGCCTAAAACTTAAAAATAAAACATTTTATGTAAATTAAACTTTTAACAGGGATGTCAGACAGCAAATGGAGGGCAGGAGAAGGAGATGCGTGGAGGCTGCCTGCAGGTGTCTCTCTCCCCCACTTCCTGACTTCATGTTTAAATAGAGTTTAAAACCCTAGTTAAAGCTGTGCATGGTCCCTAATTGGGTTCAGAGCCAAGATCTGAGCCATGTCAGCCCCAGATCATTCCAGGTCAGATCAGGATCTCTCTGAAGTGCCAGATCAGGCCTTGTATTGGATTAGAGGGGATTGCACAGTCTATACACACCTTCAAAGGCATGACACAAAGTGTCAGCTTTCTGCTCCCACCATCTATCTTGTTTTCCATGGTTCAGGTAGCAATAAGTGATGGGTTAAAGCTATCTCATTTAAATCAACTGCACCACTAGCCATAGTTAAAATTGGAATCCTCTCCTTCCATCTCAGGAGATTTGTATCCATATAGTATGAAATAAAGGCTATAATGGATATTTTAAAACAGTGCAGTTTATTTCATGTTTAGATCAGCAGATTGTGGAGAAAGGGGTCCTGAGCACCTTTTACAACAACTGAAACATGCATATTCTCTTGGAAGCAACTTCCTCACATGGTGGCCCAATGCTGGCAGCCAGCTGCAGTTCCATTTTTTGGGTCAGGCCTGACCCGGGGGAAGAAGTGGCAGGCTCCAGTGCATGAGTGTGCCACCCCTGGCACATCCTGCAAACACCTCAGCACATGTGTGCCTGCTCTGGGCGGTGATAGGAGACACTATGCCCCTGGCTCCAGGTGCACTCAGAAGTTTGCTTCTCATCTTGTGTGTGTGAATCCAGAACAACAGTACATTGTAAAATTCCTGTTAAAATTAGTTTTGAGGAAGAGGAGCATGTACAGTTTCTGACCTGCAGTGGGGAGAATATAAGTCTCTTTGCTATGAACCCTGGCAATGTAAAGGTCAAGCATAATGCAAAGTTTGCAACACAAAAGCTCTGCTCCTTTGTTACATTCAAATGCTATTTTGTGCCCGTAAATTAATTTGAATTTGGGGCCTCAACATAGACAATCCTCACTTTGATTTTGCTTTGTTTCCTTTGTAAACGTTCCAAACTTGAAGAGGGGTAGAAAATGATATGGCTGTCATCATTGGCTTTTCTAGTTTAATTAGTGTTTATAAATCCAGATGAAAGCAGATAACAGATTATGGACAAAGCGGAAGCATCCGCCATCCGGCATGAATGAAAGCCATTGTTCATTTCCTCCTATTTCACCTACATTAATGAAACTGGTAATAGTTTTGGACCCCATGCCATTTTGTCATGTAGTTACAGCTTGTCCTTTCACAAAAGAAAATTAGAAAACTGCTGAGTATTATAGATATTAACGGTTGCTGGAACAGTATAATAAAAGGCTTCTTTTCTAAAGCGCTGCCAAGCTTTCATGTCATTATTCATGAATGAGTAATGTATTCAAAAGGAGAAGAGTGCTGATCTCCAAGGATGTGGAGCAGCAAGAAGGAAGGATGGAAAGAAAAATTCATGTAAAACACAAATGCTGGGGCTATGCATATTGAACGGTTTTTAGAATGAAGTGAAAATGAACCCTACTTACAGGGAAGGAAGGTGCCTTGCCAATCAGGGAAAAAGATTCCTGACATCCACAGAAATGTACAGGTAACTAGGCAGCCGGAGAAGGGGGAGGAATCACTAAAGCTTTGAGAATTTCCACAGAAAGAGGAGAGTTCCATCTACTCTTTCCTTCTGAGCAAAAGCTTAAGAACCCAGAGAAAGGTAAGGATGCCTATTCAGCTCTAGTGCCTAACCGTGTGCATTATTCCACAAGTTAAACAATGCTGTTTATTTATTCATTCAGTTGCTTACTTTGTTATTACTAGATGGATGCTCAACAGCATGTGTTTGCTGTGATGCTTACAGAAAGGAGTCAAATATAATACTGAATGACAAGATAATGAAATGCTTAAGTGTCACATGAAAATCTCCTTTCTGGTAGAGTAAATGCAATTTAATTAGCAGCCCAGTTTATGAGATCTAAAATACTTCAGGCCCTGTTGATTACAATGGCAGACTTTGAGCACAGTTTGGTCCATGTTTCCTCAGAAGGCTACTGCTCTGTGTTCAGAAGTACTCACTCCTCAGTAGGGACAGCTAGGACTGTGGCCTCATTCACAAATGACTTAGCTCTGATTTATTTCAACTGGAGATGTGCAACGGGCCTGTTCTCAAGACATTTAGCTGCCTGAGGCTAAGGACAATATGGTGCCTCTTCAAATCCACGTAGAGAAACCAACTGAACTGGAAGCTGCAACTTACTTTGACAGTTACCATCCTTCGGAAAGCAGACTCATTTAGGAGGTGCTGGGTAGGCTGTACGTCACACACAGCTCTATCGTCCAACAGAAGGGATTGGCCCCTGGACTCAGGAGGAATGCCCTTTAGGCTTCTGTCACTACCCTGCCACACACAGAGATAGAACATCTGCCTGAGGCTATCAGGGGCAGCTGCCTCACTCTATCTAATGGTAGAGCTGGTCCTGATGGGGCAGCCTTATTCTCTGTGTGATTCTTCATAGCTCTGAATGATTATTCAGAACTAGGATCCCAACTTCTATTTTTCTGCCATGATTTAGTTGTCCAATATCTCCAGCCTTCCCCAATGTACCTCCTGCTAGGTTATAATTTTGAGGATGATCACTTGGCAGCCAAGGTTCCTCTTTTGCAATCTCTTCCTTTCAGGAGCCACCAGAAGAATGAATCACTACAATGGGTCTGGAAGACAACATTGAGCTGTGCATTACCTAGTAGTTTCCCAGATTCTTTGGTGGGGAAGGCAGGGATGTCATCATTCTGCAGACAGCTTCAAATACAGTAAATAAGTGTTTCCTTTCTTCTCATCTTCAAAGAAGACATAGCTTGCTAGGTAGAATGGGCTGACAGCTGTAATCAATGGCAGGGAAAGTGGCATGCAATATTCCTTTGGGCAGCCATAAATTGCATGCTACCTTGATCGTAAAGAAGAAGTTGCAAACTCTTATAACAAGGGATACATAAAAATGAGATGTGAAACTGCAGAGATTTAGGGCCTTCCTAAAGGTTTTATTTGTCACCTAACTTCTGTCACACACACTGGAAGAGATGATGATAACATGTACATATATTGAATACAGCATGTGAATTATTTCCTAGATCCAAGGGAGTCCAAGTCACATCTGATGCTATATTCACAAAACAGCTGCAGGATGAAACTGCAGGTACTCTGTTGACTTCACTATATTAAACCAAGAAGCACTGCATTATTATTAATATCAGTGAGCACCATGCATTTAAGGCCAAAATGAAATTAGGGTGGTTATGTATTACACATCACTGGAAGGCTGTCATTTGGATGATGTACCGTACAACACTAAGAGCTGCTGTTCCAATGAAGTATTGCACCAAATGCCATCACTCTGGTGATATATTTCACCCTAGCATAAGAACCAATGCGAAAATAGATCGTCAGAGCAATCCCTAAGGGTAATATATCCCCTCAGCCACTGCAATACACTTAGTGTTGGATTATCGCTTGCTTGGTGTGTATGCATTTACATCTGGAATATTTTCATGTATTCCTGCCAGGGACATTTATGGAGTGTTGTTTGTTATTGTTGTTGCATGTGTTTACTTGAACCTGAAATTTCTTTACAGCTGCAGACTACTTGTGGAGAAATGTAGGTGGTCAATTACATTTCTGTTTCCCCTCCTTATTTAAAGCTGGGGCACACAGAGATTATTACTACAAACACATTATGCACTTAGGGCAGAACAGCATGGGCTTTATTTAAAGCATCTAAATGCACAGTTGATGAACCACTAACTCTCCCACAGACCACATTGCGCCTTCTAAATCCTTTAGTGATACTTATGGCCAAGTTAGATGGATCAGATACCCAGGGCACAATCCCATCAAAATAAAGCATTTTAGAATCTCATCAGTTCAATGGGAGAGTTAAGCACAGAGCTTAAAATTGCTTCACATTGGCTGGATCATGCTCACTGAGAGTAGCAACACAGAAATTATGATGGCAGTTATGAAGACGTAAGTACAGTGAAAGGCTAGCATGACTCTCTGGTATTATATACAGCAGTGGTGCATGTGGGGATTGGGCAGAGGTAACATGGGGCTGTGCAGGTGCCCTGGTAAGGCCAACCCAGCACTCCCACCAGCAGATCCACACAGTCTCAATCCCACCACTGCCCCATCCTAGATCTGTCCACCTAAGCAGCACTCTTGCCAGTGTTAGAAGCCCAGTGCCACCCTACCGCATGCAACGCTGCTGGGCATATGCTTTTATTCGTGCAATAATATTTTGAGATTTCATTTTCACTATGCAAAGCAGCTATGAAGTGAAGGCTGGAGGTGGAGGAGTTGGGTTGGAAAGCAAACCTGTTAACAGGCAAATTTAGCAGCCATGGCATCTTCCCTAACACAATCAGCAGGAACTGCTGAGCATGGAGAGCAGTTTTATTTTGTTTTCAGCTGCTCTTGGCTAGTGCTTCTGTAGCATTAAGGGTGATTTGGGCAGAGTAAACAAAGAAACCACACTAGACCATAATTAAGCAACCGTCTGGGTTCACATACAATGTTAAGCCATACTTAAGGTTAATAAGCTAACAACAAACAATGGCTTACTTTTAGTGGCAAACCATAGTTAACAAACCAAGCAACTTGTTAAGATATTGGTCAGTTTGTGCTAAACTATAGTTTATTAATTAATATTTGTTTAAACCATGGTTTAACATTACATATGAACAAAGCCTTTGTTACATTGACCTGGTTTGCATAACATAGTAAGCTAAACAATGGTTTACTTGGACCATGTGAAAAATTCTCCTAGAGAGGGGTATTGCTCCTTCCATCATCATCATCATCATCATCATCATCATATGCTCCCATGTCACACACTGCTAAGCCATGATTTAGCTTAGTGTGTCATCTAAACTGGGACTCATAGTTAAGCTCACAAACTTAAAACTTCCCTCATGGCTAATGAGCAGGGATGGTGCAAGTTGTAGTTCAACATACAGAAGCCACCATCCTGGCTACCACTGGTGTAATCTTTATTTCAGTGCCTGTTCTCCGATTGTTGGATTCCACAAGTTAGTGTACAGGGCCAAGGAGGGGTGGTAGATGGGTGATCTTGCCTTTGGGACGGCATAAATGAGCTTTCATTCATTTCAGGGCTTCAATTTTCTATCAGTATTGTTTTGTAATGCAAGATAATGAAAATGTAATGGAACGAAAGTCGCTTAAATCTCACCATAATATACAGTTGATATAGCAGCCAAACATTTTGTACACACTTCAGGCAGTCATATTATTAAAGTTAATGGTATCTGTAAGAGGAAGACAAACTCACCGGCTTGAGACTGTAATGAGATAAGCTTGCAGTCTGATCCAGTGGCATGCAAATGATCTCATCTGAATTAAATTTATGTCTGCATTTCAATAATACCCTGAAAAGTATGGCAGTTCTCTTTTCACTTTCCTTTTCTAAGATTTCTATAGTTTCTTTCATTTCTACTCCTCAGAAAATAACCAGAAGGTCACAGATTACCCTGAATTTCCTGGATGTATCGGCTGTGAAGCTCTTATATTGGTTACAGAATATGAACTTCAGAATCCCAACATTAAAAAAAAAGGTTTTAGATGGCTTGTGTCATTCTGTGAGTTGAATAAAATGGTTTTTGACTTAAACTGTAACCATGCATTTCTAAAGAATAATGAGATGCCAGGACCTCATATTTTGATGAAAAATGTATTAACGACCTTAATTACATTTTAATCCAACAATCCATTTAAATGCACATTTGAAATGGTGAGGTGATACTGCACAAGCCATGCTATGCAGAAGCTTGTGCTTTTTACTAAAGCTGGGCAGATAGTTTTGGTGCAGGTGGGGGCAAAAAGAAACCACCCAATAAAACAAAGAGTGATAAATCTTGCAAGTTCCCATGGGAGAAAAGGGTTTGGATTCCATTACATAAATGCTATGGCAAGGTTGTTGTTTTTTCTACTTCTAAAGTTTGATGGAAGATGCGCATGTCCACAGAGGAGCATCCCATCTCTAAACTGAAATACATCACCAATTGGGGTAGCCAGCATGATGCCTTCCAGGTGTTGTGGACTACAATTCCTATCAGTTCCAGACAGCATGGCCTATAGTCATGGCTGGTGGACCTTGTAGTCCAGAACATCTGGATAGCATCACATTGGCTACCCAGATGTAGAATATATTAATTAAAAGCACACTGACCAAATTAGTGAATGTATATATTTGAATAACTACACTACTGCCTTAAAACCAACAAGAGGTACCGAAAGGAACAAGGAAAATTATGACAATAAATTATTCAGAGTTTGTGAGAAAGCTTGCCACTAATCTTTCAAAGTAAATAAATCAGTACACTGTTATATACCAATAACATATCAGAATAAATAATATGTCAAGGAAATGCAGAAAGAAGGATGTGTTGATTTAGCTGTCTTATCTATGCTGAGATATCACTTTTACTGATCTCACAGGAGAGCAAGAGAACAGAGGACAAAACAGCATACATAACAAGTGATATACATAGAAATGAAGATACTCCGAATGTCAGCAGAAAATAAAACATGGGGGAAATGCCAAATAAGGAAACAAGAAAGGTTACACTGAGGCTTTGCTTTATTATTATTATTAAAAAGTGCTAGTTATTGATAGCATAATGTTTTTATTTAATTAAACAATTACAAAAAATTATGAGGTCATTTAGCTTTCTTATGGTCCGTGAAGAGGAATAGATATTCTCAGAGGAGTAACAATTTATTGGGCTGATGTTTCTATTAAGCCTATTCTTCTCCGGCTTTATAAAGTTGGTAAAGTTTCATGGTTGGTGTGCTTGCATCTCCTGGTGACCAGTATCCTACCAGCAACTGAAATAGGCAAATGATCTCATATGGGGTACAGCCCTTGAAGATAACTATATCTTCAGCATAACTTGGTGGGTAAATTCATTGGCAAGCTCTGATAATGGAAGAACAATTCTCAACTAGCCTAGCTTGAGGATGCTGGCATGTCATCCATCCATGTTCCACTCACCATAATACAATGTTTTCTAGAAGTATAGCTAACTATCATGTGCATTCAAACACATCAGCCTTGCTCGGCAGGGATTATTATCTTATTTCTTCCACTTTCAAGCTAAAGAACAAGTAACAAAAGTAACAGCTTGAGATTTCATGGCCTCCTTGGCAACCATGGGTCTCTCTCAGATGGTCATCAGTCCAACACACCAGGCAGGGCTCACTCTTGATGTGACATTTTCCCAAAGTGATACAAGGGGTGGACTGAAGATAGAGGGAGTGCAATGTACTCCCTTGTCATGATCAGACCATTATCTGGTTGTTTGAATTAACAGTAGCAGTTTCCCTCTGTAAGGGTGGTGGGTCCAGATGGCTCACCCTTGGACATTGATGGAACCAGTTGTGTTCCTGAATGCTGTGGGGGATTTTCCAGTGGAGAAAGCTAGTGATCCTGTCAAAGCCCTGGTCTTGCTATGGAATGGTGAAATGATATGGGCAGTTGACATGATCACTCCTGAGCATCTTTCTGGCATTATGAAGCCTGAGCAGCTTCTTGGGACCGCTGAACTATGAAACAAGTTGGATGAAGACTGAAGTGCAAATGGTCCAAGTCTCGCTTTGAAGCTGACTGAGCACTGGTAAGAACACATAATTGTGCCTATCTGTGGCAGTGCAGGCTGTGAAAAAAGCTTGTTTTGCAGCTCTCATTGCATTTTCTAATAGCCAACTGGAGAAGTTATCTCAGATGGTCTGAGGGTTACTGACTCCCTATGTGGGAGATGGACATCTGAAGGCCCCACTGTGACCAACTTGGCTAGACACTTTGAGGATAAAATCGCTCAACTTCAGAGCGATCTTGAGTCTCCACTTGTTGCAGCTCTAGTTGAAGTACCTAGTTCTGTTATCAAGGATGTTCTGTGGGATCAGTTTTACCTTATGCAATCAGTTGATGTCGACAAGGCATCTGACCGCATACCCCCTCAACCCCTGTCCCTCCTGGATTATCAAATCTATCAGAAGAGGGTTGATAGGTTGAGTACAGAGTGTGATGAACACTTTGCTGCATGAGGGGATGGTCCCTGCTGAATATAAGTCAGTTTTTGCAAACTGTTTTTTTGGGGGGGGGGGTTTACAAGCAAGTGGTATATAGATTTTATGAAATAAATAAATAAATTCAGACATGTGACTTGCTTAAAACTAGCATTTCTGTGTCAATTGATTTCTGTTCATCTCGTAATCACTTATCCGCTCCTACCATGTAGAGCTCCCATTCATTGAGGCTACTGGAGACTGCATAGCCATTCCAAATATGGTGGACATGCACCATGCAGTCCATGGCTTGGCAAACTAAGGCCCGGGGGGCCGGATCCAGCCCAATCACCTTCTAAATCTGGCCCATGGACGATCCGGAAATCAGTGTGTTTTTACATGAGTAGAATGTGTGCTTTTTAAAAAAAATGCATCTCTGGGTCATTTGTGGGGCATAGGAATTTGTTCATTCCCCCCCTCCCCTTCAAAATATAGTCTGGCGCCTCACAAGTTCTAAAGGACAGTGGACTGGCCCCTGCTGAAAAAGTTTGCTGACCCCTGTAACCAGGTTCTCCCAGAGATGCATCTCTAAGGGGCTGCTTTGTATCTTGCTGGTGACTGTAACATGGGATTTCTTCCTCTGTCTTCTAAATGGAAACTGAAAGTTGTGACCATCTGCAAACCCCAAACTTAAGTTTGCATTTTCCTTCCAGATCCCAAGGCCACAATCTTATATAATATGAAAATATGCTTACTTTAGACAGAAAACTTAATCTTTTGGGTTTTGGATTTGCAAGACTGCCGGAAGCCAGATGTGGTTTTTTAACTGATACCAGCAAAGTTTGAAAGATATCTTAACCATCCAGTTTTATGGCATCCGAATTCTGCTACAAAGGCATTTAGGTGGAACATAGGTGGTTGAAATGGAGTGTCCCCCCGTTTTGCTAAACAGAAATCTACTAAAAATTCTGTTTGAAGAAGCTAGACTTTTTATATCACTTATCTAATTTATTCATTGGATTGATTTTTTTAAAGCTTTCTAGATGTTTATTTGATCTGGCACAATGTTCAGATTGAAGCATGGCTGTTTATTTATCTTTCTGCTGTGCAAAATTTTCACCTTTACCTTTCAGCGAGAGATGGGAATGAAATCTGTAAAGAGCTGTCTGGGTTGGTTGTGCAATCCAATGTGAATGCCATTATAACAGGAAAGTTTAACAACATTGTCATTTAGAGTGCTTTGGCAGAGCTGCAATATTGTTCCAAGAACACATTTGCCTTTGGCGTGGCAATGAGAAAGACAAGGTAGCTCAGAACTAATATCTTTATCTGACAGCACTTGGATAAAAGTCAGCAATAATACCAAGTAAACCAGGACATAACTGGGGAAGAAGAGGCAATAAGTAACCATTTATAAAATGATAATAATGGTTTTGCAGTTCATTTTATTCCAGGGGGAGACATGTGCAAAGAAGTATTCATCCCATCCAAAACTTTCAAAAGAAAAGGTCATTAGAGTGGCTGCAAGGGCAATATTAGAAACATATTAAAATATAATGTAATCTCTACGGAGCTCTCTTTCTTTCTGGCTGAACTTTGCTAAATATTCATACTGTGACCTAGCAACTGTGTTATGGGAATAGTTTGGGTGTTGGGGACAAAACAATGCCTGCTTTAAGGACCTTTAAGCATAATTAAAATGTGCAGTTTGCTCAGGTGCTGTGGGCAGAGGCAGACTTTGACAATATGGCACCCTATCCAAGCTCAAATTTGTGTGTCCAATCCCGCCCACCCCCCAATGATGGCCAAGCAGCTGCACTGGTGCAACAGGAGGCTGGAAGTTTTTTTGCTCTCCCCACCTCCTATCCTCTCCTCTCCTTTATTCCTCTCCTTCGCAGCCTGATTTTCCCTCCCAGGCAATACAACAACAAAAACAACTAACAAAGAGGTGTCAGAGGGATTTCTCTGGGTTCCCTCCCCCTTTCTTTCTTTCTTCCTTCCCCCCTTTCTAGCCATCTTTCTCAAGCAGAAAGAAAACTTCAGTGCTTCAGAAATCCCCCCTTTCCTCCCCTTTTTCTCCAAGAATAAAAAAGAAAAGAAAGAAAAGCCATTGACTTTTAAAAAATAAATAAATCTGAAGATAAACCATTCCCCTTTGGCTTCCAGTCTACAAACCTGCTTTATTGTTCTTGTGCATTATGTCTAAGGGGGTGGGGAGGTAGCTCCCACCATTCAGTCCTCCTCCTCCTGAGCAAAGGAAACAAGGTTTGGTTTTGAGAGAAAGAGGACAGGAAGTGGAAGTGGTGGAAAGAGATGCACCTTGCTCACTTTTTGGATTTTCTAGACCTTCTCCCTGCCTCTTCCCTTTTAAGACAAATCTCACTGCGAACTGAAAGGTGGAGGATGAGGTTGTTGTTGTTTAGTTGTGTCTGACTCTTCGTGACCCCATGGACCAGAGCACGCCAGGCACTTCTGTCTTCCACTGCCTCCCGCAGTTTGGTCAAACTCATGTTCGTAGCTTGAAGGACACTGTCCAACCACCTGGTCCTCTGTTGTTCCCTTCTCCTTGTGCCCTCAATCTTTCTCAACATCAGGGTCTTTTCCAGGAAGTCTTCTCTTCTCATGAAGTGGCCAAAGTATTGGAGCCTCAGCTTCAGGATCTTCTTGTGAGCACTCAGGGCTGATTTCCTTTAGAATGGATAGGTCTGATCTTCTTGTGGTCCATGGGACTCTCAAGAGTCTCCTCCAGACCATAATTCAAAAGCATCAATTCTTTGGTGATCAGCCTTTTTTATGGCTGAGGATGAGGAGGAGACTCTAAAACGCAGCTCCCTTTCTTGGCGCCACCTCAGCCCTATGTGGGGAACTGCCCTCACCACCTTAAATATGGATCTGCTGTGAAATGAATCTACCAGTTTCGTTTCTCACATTTTCCCAATCTTAAATTCTGCTTGCCACATTTCCAAGCAACTGGAAACTACTCTGGCAAATGGTATATCTGTTCCCCAAACTGTGTTTGCTGAAACAATGCAAAGAAGGTTTCTTCTCATCATAAGTGACATTTCCAAGTGTGGGGGTTGAAGAGTAGAAAAACACACAGTTTCCCTGACTCCATATTTACAATGCTAATGCAGAAGATGGAGGGTAGTATTTGCAAGCACCAAGAGGAGTGCTCAACCCATCATCCACATGTTAATTTCCTCTGGCCACTTTTAGCTTACTTTTGCCCACTCAAGTCCAGTAGGAAGCCTGTCTGGGGAACAATAGCCTCAGGAGATGGGGATGGTATTTGCTGGAGAGAATTGGCAGGTGTGGGACACTTAAGCACCTTCATATCTTGCCTAGGGATGGACAAAATTGTCAATTTCACTTTCTTTTGGTTTCCTGTTTTTCCAAACTTAAGTTCAGGGTTGTTGTTTTTTATGTCCTTATGAAAATTCACAATCTTTTCGGTGCATATTTCTCCTGGTATACGCTGTTGTTGGTTTTTCATGCAGTCTTGGCTAGTTTGCACATTTTAGAAATCTGGTACGAATGATGAAGCCAATATTAATGGTCAAACCCTCATATTAATTAATTAAAGGTAAATTTTGTTTTGACTGCTAAAGCAGGAGTTGTCAACAAAGGCTGTTTCCCATGGATGTCTGGTTGGCCATTGTGAGAACAGGATCCCTGATTGGATGAGCCATTGGGCTGATCCAGCAGGGCTATTTTAATATTTGTAATGAGGTGCCCATAGGCACAGAGGTGCCCTCAGAAGCCTTCCTTGAAGTCCACAAAGTACCCCCTGTTAGGATTTATTCCCCGTGTTGCAGTTATGGGATTGTTTTTATCTCATGATGGTGTATGTTTTCATTCCACATTGTGGGAAGTGACGGAGACAGGATGTTTTTATTACTGTGTTTCCATGATATAGGATTTTTGTCCTTCTGTTCTTTCTCTTTGCTGTTTGATGTTGAAGAGGAAGGAGCTGAGTTACGATGCTCCAAGTGTGTATATGTAAATAAACATAGTTTAGCCAAATTGCTGCGCTACTGAGTCTGTATGCTGACTACCTATACTCTGCTGATCCTGAAGTGTGCTGATGCCTCTTAGGTATTAGTCGTTGTGATGTTCGGGCTGGAGAAAGATTTTGCATCTCCCAGCCGACCAGTCGGGCATGTGTCTCTGCCGGACTCCTACTCATGTGTATTATTATAGCTAATAGGAAAAAAAGCTGCCACCTGTGCTTCCCATATGGTTCCCACAAATGTGGTTGCCACAAATAGTGTTTCCTGTTTACAAATGTGCCCATGGGTTCTCAAAGGTTGACACTATGTTTTCTATTGGAATTGTAAATCTGAACTCACATCGTATTGAAAAAAGCACATAGAACCCTCCCCCCCCCCCAAAAAAAATGAAATATACAGTCCATTTTGAAGATGTTTTCTTTAGCCCATGACACTTACATCCATACAAATCCTAAATTTCAGTATCGATACAAAGGATAGGTCTGATCACTACTGCCTGGTGGCATTCTAGCAGCTTGTACAGTGAATTGAAAATGCAGCAAACACACAGTGAGGTGAAAATCCAATCTTCTGAGTTGCACTGAAAAACAACAGATGGCACAAAATCAGTGACCCAATGTAGTAGCAACTGCCATCAAGCCAATTGTCACACTGTATTTATTTTCACTTTGCTAGGTGCCCTATTTCTATAGGTTTGGCAAATCCCTTTCCTTCATGGAAGTCATTTATTTAATTCTTGCCCTTACTGGAGCCAAGTTGATCCCTGACAAAAATGCACTTCTATAGAAAGCAAATCTGTACATCTGTCAGCCAAGTCTCTTGATGCAGGTCTCAGAAGTGTATTAAGAATCAGATCCTCGCCACACCCATTGATTGGTTTTATGCCATCTCTGCTGTCAACTCCGTTTCATTTCATTGAATAATACAAATCAGCGCTTTATAACCTCCAGCATGTGAACCACTGCTTGTCTTATGGAATCCTGCCCTTTGATTGTAATACAGATTTTCTCAGGCCACAACCCCAAATGCCTAAATTAAACTAAAAATGCCTAAATATCACCTATAAATCATTTTTCTGTGCTCAATTTATCCTTGACTGTTTCAGTATTCCCATCTGATGAGCTGCAAAATTTACAAAAGTGTTGAATATATATTCAAAATCCATTCATAGTCATTCAGAATAAAAGCTCCTTTTCTCCCAACCTCACCAATGCCTGAAAAGTGGAGCTGCATTATTGTTTTTTTAGAACAAATGTGATAATACTGTTCGTCTGCTGTAGCCCACTTTTTCCAGTTTCAAACATAAATCAGTTCATTTATGTGCTATCAAGGTTACTCATACGGTATTCAGGTGAGTGCTACTAGATATAAATATCACTATTAAAGTTTGAATGCTATAGGAACGCATTTCCAAATGGGACTTATTATAGTTATATTTTCTTTTTGAACACATTAAATGCTGATGCCATTTTAAACCTGCCTGAACTGCAAGATGCCTCAGGTCTGTTAACTGTAACACTACCACAGACTTTTCTAGCTGACATGTTTTCTCTCATGTACTGTGCAAGGAGTGGAAAGTGGAATTTGCATTCCACTGGAACCTTGGCGTTGCTTGATATAAATGAGAAACATAAGCGATAACCTGATAATCAGACATTACTTAAGCCCTCGACATGCATAAGCAGATTTGCATATGGCAAATAGCGACTCTACTTTTACAAACTTCTTAGGGGTGCCTTTTCAAACAATTCCAAGTAATGGCTATTAATGTTGCAATGGTCCATAAATTCCCAGCTTGTGTATTATGCTGCTCACAGAAATGGCGATGTCAGGGTGACTCCCTTATTGGAACAGCTGAACTTCTTTTAATTTAAATTTATATATCTTTAAGTGAATTAGCCTTATCAGTCTTCTATTTAGTATTAACTGACCAACACAATGCTGCATGGGTAGATTTTATATTTCCAAACCATTGTATGTTTTGCCCGGCAGCCCTTGATTTAACTGGAAATCTGCATAGCACCTTATGGAGCCTCTGCTGCAACATCTCTTTAGTCTGTGACCAGATACAGGACTGCTGTCTTTTTGCAGGTGTATTTACATCTGAAATCACTGATGCAATAAAAGGGCTTATATTGAACTGCCCATACAATATCTCAGTTTATTAGTTGTTCTGTGATGCTTCCCCAGTGACATACTGCTATTGCGATCTGAAGGGGCACCCATGCGCTCAGGTGAAACAAAAGGGGAGCAATTCTCACCTATTCCCCAGTCAGCTGAGCAGCGCAAGAGGGAGCAGGGAAAGGACAGTTTTCAACCTTACCTCCCTCTCCCTTGATTCAAATGAAAATCCCTCCCTGCTGGTATTAAGCTAAAGAAAAAACTTAATAGCAGCATGGGAGTCAATAACAATGGGAAACACTCCTCTGATGCTATCCATTGCCATTTCTTGTACTGCTCAACTGACTGGAGAGCAAATCAGAATGGTGATAAGGGGATTGGACTGCAGGGAAAAAGGTCAATTTTTATCTAGAACCTCATCGCTCCTTCCTGCTGCTGTTCTAATTGGTGGGAGAAGATGTTGTGGGCCAAGTAAGATTAGGCAGTGGGCAAAAAGCAGCCCAAGGGGTGCAGATACAATGCCTCTGAACAAGAGGTAAGGCAAAAAAGGGTGTGTTTCTTGGAGACCATGCATACCTGTTGGAGAATGTGTATACTGTCTGCAAGGTATATTGTGTTGTGTTGTGTTGAACAAAATCTTTATACCACTTGATTGTAGTGAAACCTTTAAGTGGTGTACAAAATATGGTTGAGACACATTCCTCAAGCCCTGCTGAAGATTATGCATAAAGGCTGAAGAAGGTGCAGAATTTAGCTGATATATGCACATTCCCCAAGGCCTGCTATCCTCAAGAATACACACACACACAGACACACACAGACACACACACACACAAAAAAAAATAATAATAATAATAAAAACATAAAACAAGACCTAAAGTTAGAAGCATGCTTCAAAGTTATAACATATCATAGTTAACATCTCAGTCTCCAGTCCTTCCTTGGGAACTTGCACATAATGTGTTAAGCTTATACTATAAATATTAGTAACACTGTACAATATATAAGTTAGTTTTGATGAGAATTTACTGTCGACAGTTTATTTAGGAGTGGCTTTTGAATATGCAGCCCATCAGTAAGGTAAAGATATTCATGTCATTAAATTCTTTGTTTATGGAAAAGCAGATGCTATCCCCTGTAGATCATTGAACTCTACAATGAAATATTCATGAAAAGGAAGGTGTTGTTTATTATTAATAATCCTGCTGCTTACTATGGAAATAAGGAGTACATTTCATTATACCATTCTGAAAGGCTTAACAACTTTCAGGGTGTCTTTCCCTTATAACTTTGCTTTCGTTAAAATTGTAATGAATAATCTGTGCCACAGGACCTGAATCTCAGTGTGGAAAAGTGTATTGTCTAATATGATGCATTACATTATAAAACAAAATAGCATTTTGCACTGTAAAACATTGCAGCTGTGCTCAATTTTTTAGCATCAAAGTGGGAAATGCTAGGGGCATATAAATGGAAAAGATTAGATGCCACAGCAGCTTTGCTACACTTACTACAGCAAAATACACTTACTTTAGGAGTAGACAACATAATGCCATCTAAATGCTGTTGAACTACAACTTCCATCAACTCCAGACAGTATGGCCAATAGTCAGGGATGCTGGGAGTTATAGTCTAACAACATATGCAGGACATCACAAAGGTGGGACAACCCCCACTCACCCCCAAAATCATGGTTGGGAGTTACACTGACATGGCAACAAATCAGTATAATCGCCCCAAAACTTTTGCAGGTAGAAATAGTATTGAAAATGTTGTTGAACAGTATATGACTGCTCCAATAGCATTATGGGGGGAAATCATCATGAATATGCAATAAAAAGAACATCTGGAGAGGTCCCTGGTATGGATTAGAGCCTAAATATTTGACAAAAACAAGTGTTCATGTGTTACTCGTGTGCAGAGCATAAGTGTGTAGAGAAAGAGGAGTGGGACACCTTCTAGCAGGTGTCCCCAAGTCCTGAACATCATTTGTAAAAATAATGAATAAAGGTAGCCAGGAGCTGTCTTCCTCTATCACCCTCCCTCTGGCTAGTCTTTCCAGGGTGAGCTGGTTTTCTCCAGTCTCCCAGGAGAAATAAGGCAACCAATGTCCCAGGAGAGCCTTCCAACTGCTCTGAGTATATTCAGTTCTGCAGTGATGACTCCAACAGTGACTCTAGAGTGCTGGCAGTCACTGGGACATCAAAGACAGGCTGGTAGTGAGTGAGACATGGTCTGGAATCAGGCTACCTGGCATATGCTGAGCTCTGCTTTTGAAGGGCAGGTTTGGATGAATTGTGGAGGAAAGAGAGAGATTTAACTCTCTGGTGAGTCTCTCCATACTACCTCCATTGTGTGTTTCTAGCAACAAGAATAGCAAACTGGCTTTGTTTTTCCTTTCAGTCCCAGGCTGCACAAGGCAGAATTGGAGGTGAAGGCACAAGAGGCACATTGATGTTTGAGAGGGGTGGTTTTCTGGTTACCATTGTGACTACACAGGGTCTTTTTTAAAAGAGAAAGAAAATAAATAAGTTCAATTTTAAGTTCCTGGTAAAAACAGCTTTAATGTAAAATGGCATGGTTTAATCATGAGTGTAGGGAGGGGATGAAGAGAATTTATTCTCTTATTTATTTTTACAATTACCTTATTTTTTAAAGACCTCCTTCATAGGAGTCTTTTACCATATCCAATATGATAGGTATGGGTCCTTTCCACATTTGATTACACCATGGAACTACAACCTCATTGTGAAATACGGAAGAGGGGGGTTGTCATTTTCCACAATAAATATGCAATTTCTGCCACTGATGGCTGGATGTGGCACTTGCTGTGTGATTCTGTTTCCCTCCCCCTTCAATGGGATTGTGTGGTAAACATGAAATTAGCATTCCTTACATGCAAAAGCAAAACTACTTGAAAATGGAAAAACTATTTATTTAATAATCAAATATAATAGCTAAGCAACAGCATAAGAAATAGATCTCAAGCGGAGCTCAAATACCAAGAAATCAACAGCCTTGGAAATTTCATGCCTTGGAAATTAAGAGCTTGAGAAGCAATTTGAAGGAAATATCAGGTAAATTCAATCCTAAGTGAGGTTAGCACTTGAATTGTTCCAATCCCAGAGGATATTAACTGCCTTGCAAAGCCTGGTAAATTCATCATTAAAAGTTTGTTTAGGTCACACAGAGACAGACACACACACACTCACAACAAGTCCACTTACCATTTTTGGTGGCGGCGGCAGTTGTGGCCTGGTGTGTCTATGGGGAGTCAGCAGGCGGAGAACAACTCTTCCCACATGGCCAACAGATAGCGTTTCCTCTGTTGGCCATGATGGTTGACTGGACATACCCCAAGAATTGGTCAATCACAGGTGAACTAAGGGGTGGATCATTATTCGGCAGACCTGGGTGAAATCTACCCTGGATGGGCTTCACTCAGGTCTGCCTTCTTTTTATTTGAACTGACTGTGCTCACAATATCATCAGATGTCCTGTCCTAATGTTTTGACACTACCCATGCAGTAGGCATGTTGGACAGTACATGCTCGGACCTTGCTGTGGCATTATTCAGTTACCATATTTTGGGCCGGGGAGGAATTCACCTACAGACAAAATTGAGGTTTTGCCTTCCTCATAGCAATTGTCACAACTTGCTGGTGGAAAAGGGGCATTGAGTTAGATGCTTAGTCCAAGCATTGAGGGAAGATTGGTGCTCTAACCCTATTCCTCTCTCAAGGGATCTGGGTACCTCAGAAAAGGAATCCAGGGGGACGTTTTCTGTCTGAATGCCGAAACAGAGGTTAATGGGCCATAGAACATTCTGAATGGCCTCCTGGAAGATTGGTCCAATTTGGTGCACATCATGAGGTAATTCATTACCCAGAATTGACCCTGAAGGAATAATCTTTTCACCAATAAAGGTTGTATGATTCAGGATTCACACTCAGTGCCTATGCCAAAGCCAACTGACACCTGCAATCAACAAAAGTTGTGGCTGGTTTGATCCCGGTATGTTGCCCTGTCATTATAGGTTTCCACTCTCTACCCCAACAACATTAGACACACTGTGCCTGGACACTAACTAGTAATTCAGGAAGTAAACTATGATACTGTGTACCAGGTTTCACCAACCTGGAAATGGTACCCCCTCCAGGTGTTTTGCACTACAACTCCCATGATCTCTGACCATTGGTCATGCTGGCTTCAGCAGATAGGAGCTGTAATCCAAAACATGCAGAGGGCACCAGACTGGAGCAGGCTCCTGCTGAACACTGGCTTTGGTCTTACTACCAGAGCCCTGGGCACATCTTCACTGCAAATGTAACCTTGCTTTTTAAACTAGTTTAGCACCGTGGATTTTAAACAGACAAACTATTTTGAACTAGACACCAGGAATCACACATAATTCCTTACTAAATCCCCAGGGATGCTTGGAGGAGTTTGTACTGGTTAGACTGGTTGTGACTAGTTTTATATTTGTGGTGTAGATGGGAATGTTTTATCCTAGGCAATATCCTACTTGGAAGGTATTCTGTTTCTTCTCATTGCTCTCTTTCTTCTCTTTCAATTCTCTTTGTGCTTGTTATGTACTGAGCTTGGAGCCTAGAACAATAGGCAGGTAGGATCCTAGAAGGCAGCAACCTGATTGGTCTGCAGGAGCCACCCAGTCCAGCTCCAGGAGGAAGTGAATCAGCAACCTGATTGGCCTGTCAACACTCAATTCTGAGTATATTTCAGTGCTCCTCTAGGCTAAAGTTTAAATTCAATTCAAGCTATGATCAAGAACCAATGGGATGCAAATAGGAACATAGAAAGGTGCCACAGTCTGTTCCAACATTCATTCACGTTGCCTTCTGTCCCATTGCAATTGGTCTATCAGTGGTGGACTTTGGGCTCTCAAGTTTCAGTGGCACCCGAAAACTAGGATTTCAGAAGGAGAGGTCAAAGTTAGAAACAGAATTGCTAGAACCCAATACTAAGAATTTGTCTAGAATGTATAATCTGCTGCTAAAATGGAACACACAAGATGAAACGGTTAAATCAGCCATGATTAAGTGGGCACAAGATATTGGTCATGATATTATGTTTGCTGACTGGGAGCAGTTATGGACCACAGGTATTAAATTTACGGCATGTAGTGCCCTGAAAGAGAACATAATGAAAATGATCTATAGGTGGTACATGACCCCAGTCAAGCTTGCAAAGATATATCATTTGCCCAATAACAATTGCTGGAAGTGTAATGAATGTGAAGGAACTTTTTATCACCTTTGGTGGACCTGCCCAAAGATTAAGGCCTACTGGGAAATGATCTATAATGAAATTAAGAAAATCCTTAAGTGGACATTTGTAAAGAAACCGGAGGCTTTTCTCTTGGGCATGGTCGGCCAATTGGTACCAAAGAAAGATAGGACCTTTTTTATGTACGCAACAACAGCAGCAAGAATCCTTTTGGCGAAGTATTGGAAGACTAAAGAACTACCTACTCTGGAAGAATGGCAGACCAAGGTGACTGAATTTATGGGACTGGCAGAGATGACCGGCAGAATCCGTGACCAGAAGAAAGAGACAGTGGAGGAGGACTGGAAAAAATTTAAAATCTATCTTAAAAATTGTTGTAAAATTTCGGAATGTTAAGATGTCAGGGGATTGGACACTAAGAATTACAGCTATAAATTGAAATTTATAAAGCAGAAACTCTTTTTAAAGAGAATTAAAGATAAAAATGGGATGAAGAATTGCTAAAAATTTTGAAATTTGGATGCAGTGAAGGGGAGGTTTGGGGAAGTCGCATTATGTTTGTTTTGTTTTTTCTTTATGTTGTAAAATCAATAAAAATTATTATAAAAAAAAAAAAAAAAGTTTCAGTGGCACCCTGTGCAATGCTAAAATTTGGCGCCTCTCGCACTCTGTTCTACATCTTTGATACAGCGTCCCCTGCAGTGCCAGTGACCAGTGTTGCTACTTTAAAACAGCCTCTGGGTTTATTTTGCACAAGTATTTTTTTTCCCCTGTTTCATCATCTGCTGATGTAGAAATAGATGTACTTTTTTCCATTTATCATAGTACACAATAGACACAAACATCTTAGCCATCCATAGATATTTACAAATCAATTGCCTTCCTTGTCCTTTCAAAGTTAATGCATTTCTAGAAGTGTAGCCCTGTTATAGTCTTTTGTACTAACAACAACAAAGAGTCTTGTGGCACTTTAAAGATAAAATTAATGAAGTGGCTAATGGCCTATCACAAAGGCATCTATGGCTGGAATTCTAACCATGTCTACTCACAAGTAAGTCCCATTCAATTACATGGAGCTTACTTGCAGGTAAGCGGGGATAGGATTGCAGCCACTCTCATGCATCTAACTGCGTAAACAGCTTTTTTATTGCAACACTTTATTTCACAAATGTGTATACTTTACCAAAAAAAAATGGTCAGGTATGTGTGTCACGTTTAACACCTACTGCAAAGCAGTTTGTGTATCTATTTATGTACAATGTGTGTATGTTTAACAAAATGCTTCTGTTGTAGAGAACTAAGGTGAAAAGAATTCATAGCAAGAGTCTGAGCTGTGATGGGGGTCAAACAAAAATATAGAAGAAATTCTGCTTGGTAGTCCATGTTCAACAGATTCCTCTGACATGCCGAGATACAAATGGTGTTCTTAAATATTAATTTTCATCAGCCAGGCTTGTAGGAGTGTTTACAAGATGAGTAGATGAAAGGTTGAGCATCAGAAGCAGGAAGTAACTGCCTACACTGTTTTTAGAGATTTGAAAGATGTAGTCTGAAGCGTCTTGAAAGATATATATTCCATGACTTAAGGGCAATTCACTTTTTATTTCAGTATAGATACGCAAAATAAATGAGGCTCTCTGCAAATGTGAACTGTGCACACAGACATCATATTTGGAATGCTCCTCTCAAAAATACTCTGAAGTAGTAACTTGGAAAAATATGGACTTTGCTTATGAGTATTTAAATGTACATGCCCAATTGTATATGGAGGTATTCCTTCCACACTTGATCAAAGGTATATATTTATTGTACTTGGGTAAAAGGTAAAGGGACCTCTGACTGTTAGGTCCAGCCGAGGACGACTCTGGGGTTGTGGCACTCATCTTGCTTTATTGGCCGAGGGAGCCGGTGTACAGCTTCCAGGTTATGTGGCCAGCATGACTAAGCCACTTCTGGCGAACCAGAGTAGTGCACGGAAACACCGTTTACCTTCCCGCCGGAGTGGTACCTATTTATCTACTTGCACTCTGACGTGCTTTTGAACTGCTAGGTTGGCAGGAGCAGGGACCGAGCAACGGAAGCTCACCCCGTCATGGGGATTTGAACCGCCAAACTTCTGATTGGCAAGCCCTAGGTTCTGTGGTTTAACCCACAGCACCACCCGGGTAGCCATTCCCAAATACAATTGTAAAACAAATGTGAGTCTTTATACAGTGCCAGATTTAGGGCAGTGTGGGTGCTTTCTCAGACCAAACAGAGCACTTGAGAGCATGCACAGAACAGAAGGCAAGAAGGGGGAGGGCACTTCAACAAACTCTTTTCCAAAAGGAATTATTGTGAAAAGAAGAAATAGAGAGGGCTCCATATTTTGCCCTCACTCGGGGCACCGTATTACCAAGCTCTGCCCCTGCTTTTACTTTAGTGCTGCAGCTGACAGACATTTGGAATTGGATATTTCCAAATTCTTCCCAAATTGTAAAGTTCAGTGAATGGTCTTAGACAAAGCAGCAAATCTAAACTATCTGGAGAGGTATGGTATCTCAGACCAAAGGCACACTTTGCAGGAAGGTTGTTGTTAATCAGCATTCATTTGTAGACTAAGATTATTGCAGATTTGGATTATTATTTTTCTGGCTGAATCTGCTAGTACCTTATGGTGGTAAGGGAATTCAGAAAAAATGGAAGAAAGCTCCATTGCATCAGCAAAATTTAAAGAGAATTGTTTTAAATTCATAGGTGATATCTGACTCCTCAGTCTCTGAATAGGATAACACATAGTACCAGTCCCAATGGTTGGAGGTTGTGTGGAGGACTAGGTCATTTCACAGTGATTGAGGAGCTTTGGAAGAAGGTTTTCCATGAGCTCCAACTGATTATGGGGCAGCTGCTGTCACCAGATCCACTTCTGGCACTGTTGTCCATTTTAGATACTGGAGAGAAAAAGGCACTTTATCAGAGTACATTGGTTTCCTTTTATATTGCAACCTGCATAGTGGTATCCTGAAATGGTAAATTAGCAGAATAGCACCTAATTTGAGGAGTGGTATTCTCAGATTTGGTTGGTGGCCCTAAATGGGGGGGGGGGGTGACCCTTGTCAATTAAGGGAATGGAAAACTCCAAGGAGGAAAAAAAAGTTTTATGTGAAATGGTTTTGTTTTATTAAATATGTTTCAGTCAAAGAGCATAATAGGCTCCTCCATCAACTCATGTGGCTTTATGGAGTGATGTTATAGGTTGAATGAGTTAATTTTCCTTCTTCTCTTTATGCTTGGCTAGATGATTACTTCTGTGGCGGTTCCCTGATTGCTTCGCTAAGTGTTGGTTTGTGCATGTGTTATGATTTTCTGTTGACTACTTGTTTTGCTCTTATGTTTGCTGAAACCAAATGCATATGCTTTGAGTTCTTGTTGATTTTTTTGCTTGTTTTTCTTTGATAGGGAAAGATTAAAATAAATATAATCCCTTTTAAAAAATCTACCAAGAATTCCAGTTCAAGTAGCTTAGTGTTTTACAAGGGATCAAGTTATTTCCCATCTGCGTCACTTTCACATTTTTTCATTCCTAAGTCTGTTCCTTTCCAGTTCTGCATTAATGTGTGTTACATCTGCATGAGAATTCACACTTAAATACTTATTTTAAAATATATTTTGTCACACAATATGCAGTTCTTAACATATTTATAAACACATTTTTGGGGTGAAGGCATCCTGAAATTCAGAAAAGTGTGAAAGTGTGAACCAGATCACTTCATACTGGTATTGGCAAAGGGTTTGTCAAGCAAACCTATGATTTACAATCCTTTAAATGTTGAATGAGAGAGTTTCCACGCAAATAGATATAATGGAAAACACTATTTAAACTGAGTTAGACTTGTGGACTTTGCAACGTTCCTAACTATTTCGATGAACTGGGATCTTGCCCCAACTTTGAACAATTCCTCCAGTAACTTATGCTCTCAAATGATTTAACGGCAACAATAAATAATAAGCAGCAGATGTGTCTGGGATTCAAAATTCATTACGCAATAAATCTGGGCAATAGAAATGTTTGTGTCCCCAAACTATCATGCACTAAGCTGTTTCTTGTTTGATATCTTCAAAACCCTGTTATTTAGCATAACAACAGACCAGACATGCAACAAACAGAATTATGCGGATGAACAGAGAAACCCGTTACAGAAAGCAATTAATCCTCAGCAAACAGATTTCTTTTGAAACCACATAATGATAGTGTAGCTAGAAGTATTTTTAATAATTTTTGCTGGGTTCTGCTAGTTATGCTGAACTGACTCTCATCACACTGTTTTTCTGCTTTTTAAAAAAGATGCTTGATACATTGTGATTAGGGAACTGGATAGAAACTTGTCTTTTTGCTATGTGAAAGAGTAACCTGCTGTTCTAGACAATCACCTTTATTGTATTTCCTGTAGATGCTAATAAGCATGGAGTGAGAGTGAATAAAAGCAACACTTTGATACACAAAAAAGGGGCAAATGCATCTCTGATAGTCCATATGGGGTAGCCAAGAGAAGAGGTATTCATGCTAATAATGACTAGAATATTATTAAATGGCTGAGTGATTTAACAAAAGATTCTGGCTTGTGTAGCTTTCTAGGTGCAAACTGGCTGCTGTTATGTAAAGGTAAAGGTAAAAGGGAGTCCTGACCGTTAGGTTCAGTTGTGAATGACTCTGGGGTTGTGGCGCTCATCTCGCTTTACTGGCTGAGGGAGCTGGCGAACAGCTTCCAGGTCATGTGGCCAGCATGATTAAGCCTCTTCTGGCGAACCAGAGCAGTGCACAGAAACGCCATTTACCTTCCCGCCGGAGTGGTACCTATTTATCTACTTGCATTTTGATGTGCTTTCGAACTGCTAGGTTGGCAGGAGCTGGGGCCAAGCAACGGGAGCTCACCCTGTTGCAGGGATTCAAACCGCCGACCTTCTGATCGGCATGCCCTAGGCTCTGTGGTTTAGAATGCTGTTATGTACTTTGCCTAAATAAAAATCCCCACTCTTAATTTCTTGTCATTCTTTCATTTGTAGCTTGGGGAGATTTTCAGGAGACATTTTTTTCTATATCCTTACTTTTGCACTAGTTGTTCATCCTGGGTTCCCCCAGCTGTTTTTGGACCCCAACTCCCGCCATTCCTCACCATTGGCCAGTAGTAGTAGTAGTAGTAATTATACCCTGCCCATCTGGCTGGGTTTCCCCAGCCACTCTTGGCGATTCCCAACAGAATATTAAAAACATGATAAAACATCATGATAAAACATCATGATAAAACTTCCCTTAACGGGGCTGCCTTAAGATGTCTTCTACAAAGTCAGCTGGAGACCCAAGGTTGAATAACACTGTTCTAGCAGGTTGGAACACATCACATTATGTACACCTGTGTCATTCCCCCCTAAATTAGTGATTGCGTGTGCACACGCACACACACTCTTGTATATCTTCGAATTTTTTGCTGAATTGAATGATACCTGGACCTCTGTATGGTGCAGCCATCATCCTAGTGCCAGTTCCATCTTTAAAAATGCAGAAGACCTTCCTTTGCAGATTTAAGTAAAGGCACCAGTACACTGAACAAGAAGACCAATTTTTGTTGTAACACTCGACAGCAAAGTGTCATGGAACTGGTTGTGTGCTGGCCCTCGACCAAATAGATCTGGGTCCAAGTTCTGATTCAGTCATGAAATTCAATGGATAGCAGTGGAACAACTATAAATAAATATTATTTTAAAGTAATTTAATAAATAAAAACTTCATGCAACACCAACTCCAATTCACTTTTCAAAGCTTGCACAGTCCAGCTGGGAATTCATGGTAAACACAGCGAGCTACTCCTACTAATCCGTCATTTTCAGCCTTTGTTTGTTGCTATTCAGTGATGCAAACTCCAAACAGTAGCAATTTAATACATTTTCATCCAATTATACTCCCCTAATGTTTAACATTACACATCCCTAGTGTACTATGTAAAGTCTATCGCAAGCCCAATTTTAAAATGATGCCAGACAAGCGAGAAGAGGAGGAGAAAGGGGGGGGGGGAACCCTACCCATGAAGTATACCACATGCTGGGATTCACATTTAAAGTTGGCTCTCAGCAACTACACCAGTGGGGTGTCTGCCTGAACCACAGATCTCTGGTGTGCTAATGCTGCAAGTGTTGGTGAAACAACAACATTAAATTAGTACTGTGCTGAAGAATTCTCCTGCACTCTGTCCCCCAACTATTACCTGTCAATTAATGAGAAAAGAAATTGCACTCAAACATTATGAAAGGGGAGAGAAAATTATAATGGGGTTGTTGTTGTTGTTGTTGTTGCAGCACTTCCTTTACTTTTAAGTTAGATGAGGACTGTTTGTGCGTGTTGTTCCTTTCATTCTATAAATCACCTCACCATTGGGCTACACCAGTGGTGACTGGTGAGGATGGGGCACCATTGCTATGATGCTTCCCAGCCCAACAGGCTTCTGGCACGTACCAAGAAGGAGAAGGGAGTTGAAAGGCGCAGGGAGCTTGGTTCTGTGTAGCATGTTGTCAAGACTTAGGGAAAGCTATTCCTCCCCTGGTTGCAGAAAACCAGAAAGCAAGCTAGAGTCCTTTTTAATGAGTTTATTCATTCATAATAGCGAGAGACAAAAGAACACATCAAGCCCTGTGACAATGTTGTTGCTCCAACTGGTCTCCTCCTCCCTGCTCCCTAACAAGAGTACCTCCCTTTATGGTGGCTGCTCGTGGTCAATTGCCTCTGAATCCTTTGTTCCTGCACTCTTAACGAACAATGAGTCCAGTATACTAGAAGGAGCGTCTCCACCGCCATCGTTCCGCCCGGACACTGAAGTCCAGCACCGAAGGCCTTCTGATGGTTCCCTCACTGCGAGAAGCCAAGTTACAGGGAACCAGGCAGAGGGCCTTCTCGGTGGTGGCACCCACCCTGTGGAATGCCCTCCCACCAGATGTCAAAGAGAACAACAACTACCAGACTTTTAGAAGACATCTGAAGGCAGCCCTGGTTAGGGAAACTTTTAATGTTTGACGCACTATTGTATTTTAATATTTTGTTGGAAGCTGCCCAGAGTGGCTGGGGAAACCCAGCCAGATGGGCGGGGTATAAATAAATTATTATTATTATTATTATTATTATTATTATTATTATTATTATTATTATTATTGAAGAAGATGTGTCAGCTGGCTGCTCTGCTTCTGTCTCCCCTTCCCTTTCTGCTAACACTTCCCAACTCTTCTGTTCGCCTATCTCTGAGCTGTGATCTTCCTCAAACTCCTGAAGCCCCTGCTGTAATTCAATGCTGCATTCCTCTTCTCCTGGGAGGTGGTCTCCACCATTCCTCCTCCACCTTGCCCTCTTGAGTCCAATCCCTGACACATGTGGCAGGAGTGTCTGACCCACTGTTTGGGGAAGCCAGGAGAGCAACTGAGCCTTACCCCCTTGGCTGAACATCCACTAGACTCCATTATCTTCTGATAGTTGCCACCAAGAAATTCCCAAGGAGTCAAGGACAGAGGTCACCAGAGGTCAGTAGAGGTCACTTTGCCCAAACCCCCTCAAACCTAAAACACCCCGGTGTGGATAAATCCTCGCCAAAAGGCAAAACTCATTTTTCATTTATTCTACAGAGTCCGTTTTAGCACAATATTTAACTTTGTGGGCTTCCCCCTTTCCGATTACTTTATTAGCATAACATTTCACTCCATCAGGACTACGATTTGGCATTTAAAAGTGTCAATAAAAAAACCCTTTACATAAATACATTCCTTTTATTGTTTGACTGATAATTTACTGACTATCATAATATTTTGTAGCACAGCATAAATAACCATTAATACAACTACCAAGTTTATGGCAGAGTATGATTTTATACCCTGTGGTCAGGGTGATTGTTCCATGAAAGGCTTTTCTGTTGTCATCCTTGCCATTTTCATTTTTAAAAAAAATAAAATAAAACGAGACGATGTTCAACTGAGCGTGCCTGTTTTAGTAATGTTTGGATTTTCTAGGCATAAACTTCCAGCTCAAACTGAACAGGGGAAACAAGCCGAAAACCTGGGGCCATTTTGGAGGGTGGGAGGTTTCGTATGTGGAGAATTCATCAGGAGGCAGGTTTCCCATTGCATATAGCTCCCCTCTTTTAAATTTAAATTTATATGCAGGTGCTGAAGGATCTCCTCTTGATAGCTACTAATTGGTGGCTGCCATTTAGCACTTCCTCACATACCCAGTTCCTTGTAACAGTAGTGCTAATTAAGAGCTCCTACAACATCTTTGATAGTGCCACCTAAATATTATTTAGGTTACTACATCCACCCATGTCACATGTGTCATTGTGGAGAGGCCTAATCCAACACTAATGTATCTGCAGGTGTACTTTAACTAAAACAAATGTCATCAACAAACTGATAATCTGTATTCCAAGTTTTGGTTTGTTTTGGTTGTGTTATTGCTATGTTGTGTGAGTGTGTGTGTGTTGAGTTCTATATAGTTTTAATCTGATACTGTATATCTGCTGCAGATTCTTATGCTTTTAATATTGTTTTGTTGATGAACCTCTAAATGATTTTTATCTGAAGAATTGCACAAGCACACTACTGATTGCATGGTAGGACAGTGGCTCTACTCCATGGTCACCCACCCCAGACAACAAGGGAGCCACAGTGGTTCAGAGGTTAGTGTCCTGGACTAGTACCTGGGAAACCAGGGTTCAAATCCCCATGTAGTTATGAAGCTCACTGGGTGACCTAGCGCCAGTCATTACCTCTCAGCCTAACCTACCTCACAGGGTTGCTGTGGGGATTAAAGCAGCCAAGGGAGAACTAGGTATGCCACCTGAAGCTCCTTGGACAGGTGGGAAATAAATGAAATAAATATCTATAAAATGAAATAAACTTCATGTGCATTTGAATTTATGTTGGAATGAGTATAAATCTCTCAGTTGCTCCTCAATCTTCTTAAGATTTCGAAGTGTTGAAAATGGCTTAGAAATATAGCCAATCTGTGGGGAAAGTGTGAATTGTCCTCTTGTTAAGTACCAACATTTGCTCCTGGAAAACTGAATTGGAGCAACAAACACAGCGCCGAGAGCGACACTTTCAAAGTGAAAAGATGAAAGGTTGGAGAAGAAAGTAAGTGGCAATCACAAACCAGACACAAATGAAATTGGACAGATAGAACTAGTGCGGATTGCAATTTGTAAATTATTGAGTGGGACTGGGAGCTTCGTGGATGAGAAGATGTTAGAAACAATTTAAATTAACTATGGTATTAAGATGTTGCTTTTTGTAACACTTTCAAAAAATCTGCTGGGTGCCCTGCCTCCAGTTCTATTTAGATCATTTGGAGCATTGCCTTTGACTTTGCTCGCACTATTCCCCAAACTTTTCAAGGTAGGTTTTCCCATTCCAGTATATTCCAGATTTCAAACCATTCCTATTTCTTTCTTTTTGTTTGCATTTTTTAAAATTACAAACTGTAAAGCAAGTAAAAGGTTCTGCGAAGTTACAGGGAACCAGGCAGAGGGCCTTTTCGATACTGGTGCCCGCCCTGTGGAATGACCTCCTATCAGATGTCAAAGAAATAAACAACTACCAGACATTTAGGAGACATCTGAAGGCAGCCCTGTTTAGGGAAGCTTTTAATATCTGAAGGACTATTGTATTTTTATATTTTGTTGGAAGCCGTCCAGAGTAGCTGGGCAAACCCAGCCAGATGGGTGCGGTATAAATAATATGTTGTTGTTGTTGTTGTTGTTGTTGTTGTTGTTGTTGTTGTTGTTGTTGTTGTTGTTGTTGTTTTGACTGTACAATTGCAACCTCTGAGAATTAAAAGTGTCCAAGTTCAATTCTTAATGCACAGAGTTAGTATTGGATGTTAACACAGGTGTTATAATTCAAAATGGAGTCACTACCACAAGTATTCCAAGTAATATGGCAGCATCCACCTGCAGTAATAAAAAAAATTCTAAATGTCTCTCTGTTAAATGCTCCCTTCAAGATTCCCTCCCTGTTGGGGGTCCCTTTCTGCATATATCAATTATGTGCAAAGTCCCCATGATGCATTTATTGTGTATACACTGGGGCTATGACTAGAGTGCACATTATCATCTAGGATGGACCAAAATAACTGAACAGGGTGAATGAGAGAGAAAGAAATCACTATGCACCCAATACCACTTTAAGTTAACCGAAAACCACCAGAGCCCAGTTTATTTTGCTGATTTCATGCATTTCATAAGAAGCTTTTCACAGTAATGTGAAATGCAGTTTGCCACCACATTTGAAATGTCTAAGCATTGCTGAAGGCACCCATAGGAAGCTGAGCTGCTGGAGGAAAAAGACTGCTCATTGCATGCGAGTGATCTAAAGTGACTGACAAATCCTCATATATGATCAAATGCCTGAAGAGGTAGCTTAACATTTGCTAAAGGAAGGGGGGGGGGACCTAATTAAATAGTTTGTATTTGCTAGGAGCATGCTAGGCTATGAATATGGAAGTATATATAAAGTAATAATACTCTTGTTATATCTTTTCAGAAACACACAAATTGGACTCGATGGCCCTTGTGGTCTCTTCCAACTCTATGATTCTATGATTCTAACTCATAATCTGCTATTATTTTACTGGATTAACAAAACGAAAGTAAGGCTGCATACACATCATGTATTTAAGGCACATTCATGCCCTCCAAAGAATCGTGGGAACTGTTGTGGGTGCTGGGAACTGTAGATTTTTGATGAGTAAACCACAGTGCTCAAGATTATTGAGGGATGTTTTAAATATATGGTGTATACACAGCCTATGATTAGAATTTGAATGAAGACTAGATAGACTCTTCCTATGGAACATCTGCTCATACATAATAACCAGGACATCAAATATCAAAAATGCAAGCGTTTCCTATTTTAGGCTATGAAATGTCAAGACCCACACTCACATATGGTGTGCATAGCTTTCAGGAGGAAACCTACCTGTGCTTATTTTTTCGAAACATGGTCATTGGCCAGTGTGCAATTGATTCTGGAACCAATCCTGTAAAATAAATTGAATGACTAACTCAATTCTGTTGGGTTACACCTGCAGGCATTTGCATCTGTGCACACTGCGAGCAGCCATGTTAACACACTCACCAAACTTCAACACTCACAATTCTTGGACAGTTGAAAAACTAAGGCTTGCAGGTTTTTATTAAAAAGGCAAAAATCCTAAACTGCTCCCTGGGAAGCGGGATTGATTGTTGAACCACTCTGGAAACTAGCTCTGCGAAGGGAATAGGGGTCTCTTAACAACTCTTAGGGATGCGGGTGGTGCTGTGGGGACACGGGTGGCGCTGTGGGTTAAGCCACAGAGCCTAGGGCTTGCCGATCAGAAGGTCGGCGGTTCAAATCCCCGCGATGGGGTGAGCTCCCGTTGCTCGGTCCCTGCTCCTGCCAACCTAGCAGTTCGAAAGCACGTCAAAGTGCAAGTAGATAAAGAGGTACCGCTCTGGCGGGAAGGTAAACGGCGTTTCCATGCGCTGCTCTGGTTTGCCAGAAGCGGCTTAGTCATGCTGGCCCCATGACCCAGAAGCTGTATGCTGGCTCCCTCGGGCAATAAAGCGAGATGAGCGCTGCAACCCCAGAGTCGGCCACGACTGGACCTAATGGTCAGGGGTCCCTTTACCTTTACCTAACAACTCTTAGCACCCTTTACAAACTACAGCTCCCAGAATTCTTTAGGTGAAACCTTGACTAGCAAAAGCAGTATCACTATACTTTAAATGAATGGTGTGAATGTGATGCAATTGTAGGTGGAAATAAAGCCAATGACAAGCAGAGCCAACTAAATTCTAGTTTTGTCCCCATCTGCCTCCCTGCTGAGTTCTATAAGGGGCAACAATGAGACTAAGGAGAAGAAAGCAGGCAGGCATGCGGAGGTGATTGAAGGTGGTCCCCCCTCTGCCCTAATGGACCAGTCTTCATGGCAGATAGACTTGCCACTGCTTTGTGAGGATTATTTCCAGGCTGCTGCCAAATAATCCTTACTTGCAAAGGTACAAATCACATGGTACAGTCAATTGTAAGTTTGTACATACAGTCATTTCCCGGCATGGAACAACCACATGGAGGAAGCATCCAGAGGCATTCTATACAGTGGTACCTCGGGTTAAGAGCTTAATTCGTTCCGGAGGTCCGTACTTAACCTGAAACTGTTCTTAACCTGAAGCACCACTTTAGCTAATGGGGCCTCCTGCTGCCGCTGCGCCGCTGGAGCACAATTTCTGTTCTCATCCTGAAGCAAAGTTCTTAAACTGAAGCACTATTTCTGGGTTAGCAGAGTCTGTAACCTGAAGCGTATGTAACCCGAGGTACCACTGTATTTGCTCAGTCAAGTCAGAATGTGCTGCTTATTCACACAGCTCATGTACAGATGAACTAAATCGACTTTTCCCATCATCCTTAGAGTATTGTCTTTTAAAAAGTATTTATCTTATTTTTAGAATAGCTATTTATGCCCACTTTTTTGTCTGAAATCCACATGTAGCAAAATGTCAAAAGCCAAACTATGGCTGGCCATTTCTAATTCCCTACATCAAATTCATTTTATTTCTCTCCCCCTCATGGCCTCTGTGTTTTCACCAAAGATGTTGACCTATATTCTCCTCCCAGCACCAGCCCCCCCCCTTATTTAGAGTAGACATCTACATGCGGCAAAAATAAAAATCCCAATTAATATCCTGGTTTTGCCTCAGTGGTAAAAAAAAGCCATCTCTTGAATGCAAATAAGCAGTGATAAATTGTCAAATATTCAAGAGGTGGAAAATAAGCTATAGAGCCGGGCATGATTTTGTCATGTCTAGAGTACAAAAACGTCTCTCTCGGAGCTGCGAAATAGCAGGCTGTCACATACCACATGTACAATTAAAGTTGGTAATGTCCTCAAGCATTTATGTGTATCTGTTTCAAAGGCTTAAGCATAGATTTCTATTTAACTAGATGTATGGTTGTATTTCTCCATTGCATCCAGGCATAGGAAGTTGGATGTCCCAGTAAGAATGCGTATTGAAATCATTTAACAGCATGATGATGTGAAGAGATTGCAAATTCCAGCCATTTGGGGGAATGAAGTTTACGCAGCTCACTCAAGCACAGAGAGAGCTTTCTGGGGAACGAAAAGCAGAAGTGAAAATGGGATGTGTTGCGATGTCTTGGTGTCAGAGGACAAAATAAATTGTGAGCCAATGTGTTTAAAATGCTCTTAGAAGAGAATACATTATCTCCCCATGGCCTGCCACTATAAAGGCCAAGCATATGTGAAACTTTGCAATGAATAAAAAGGCACCAGTACTTGTTTTTATAGCACTGGATGGAACTGCAAACAAATCAGATCCAAAAGCAATGGAGAAACTCTCACCACTGTGTCTAAATAGGAAATTGCTAACGAACTGAAAGCACAGGGAAAATCATAATAATGAATGTATCTTGACTAGGTGTATGTGTCTCTCCAATTCAGTTCATTATTTGGGTCTGAATTAGATACATTTAAAGCAAAGCTTTGTCCCCCCCCCTCCATTCACTATAATGGGGAATCTAAAAATGTTGTTTCCCCTTTTTCAAAGTAGATGGCATTTACAGGCACACATGCCCATCCAGAGTGGATCCAGGCTGCCAAATTGTAGGCAGAGACATACAGGTGTTTTCATGTAGGGATGCTTTTAAAATCAATTTGTTTTAAAGCATCTTTATTTTCTGCCAGCATTAGATTCAGTTTACAGGCATGGCTGCCCCTTCTAAGCGTACAAAGCCTGCCATATTTCAGAATGATAGCTGTAGCGGTTCTCCCTGGTAAGAATGGAGTGGGGGTGGGGGGGAGGAAGAGTGTAAATTTCCAAAAAAGATTGGGATTGTGGGAGCAGGGATAATGCCATCTGCCAGCAAGGTGGACAAGATGGGTAATTGGCCTAATCCAGCAAGCTCTATTTAGTTTTTATATTCAGCTCAAAAATGTACATTTTAGGTGGAAATACACTGCAAAGCATACAAGAACATGTATTTAAGGGAGAAGAATGCATGTTAAATGGATACAGTGAGTCTGTTTTATCCCTTATATTCCCAGTAGGAATATAAGGGAAATCTGTGTTTTCAGGTAAGTTTCACCTCTCCATAATATTAGAAGCCACAGAAACTCAGGGCTGGGCTTGCAGGGCTTCATCAGTTTCTATGGAAAAGTATCTCCATCAAGATACAACAGGTGTCCACACTGTGTACTTTCCAGAAACAACTGAAAACATTTTTGATTCAACAAGCTTTTCCAATTAGATGAAAAGGTATTTTCCTTTGCTTTAAACCAGTCTTTAGTTGTTTTCTGTACAGTCGTACCTTGGTTCTCGAACAGAATGCTTTCCAGGAGTCCGTTCAACTTCCAGAACTGTTCAAAAATGAAGACTCGGCTTCCGATTGGCTGCAGGAGCATCCTGCAGCCAATCAGAAGCTGCGGAAGCTGTGCTGGACATTCATCGAAATTCATTCGAAAATTGGAACACTCACTTCCAGTTTTCGATCTATTGGGAGCTGAAACGTACGAGTTCCAAGGCGTTCAGCAACCAAGGTATGGCTGTACTTTCTTAAGAAAAAAATCATACACATTGAGATGAATGTAAAAGGAAATTTATAACTTAATAAAATAAATACAAAATGTGTACAATTTAAAGGTGATCGTTCATACTTCTTAAAAAATATAATCCATAAAACACAGAACTGAGGCCATACTAATGGGTCATGGAACAGAAACTGATTCATATGTACTTATGGATTCTGGGTGCAGAGTGCCAGTTAAAAGGTCTTTAGAAATAAAAATTAATTCCACAATATTTTTCCAAGCTTCCCACTGTGTTGCTTCACTCTGCCCTCACAGTAGCAGAGCATGTTACTGTTTGTCACAGAGATGCCACAAAAGATTCAAAGAGAAAGAGAGAGAAATGAGCTTGCAAGAGGAGTTAATGCATTCATTTCAAACCTGAGAGTCAACACTTCACAACTGTGGTAATAGCAAGTTTCCAGTGGCTACCCACTCGTAAAAAAAAGAAAAGAAAAAAGTGTCAGAATAAGATCAAATGAACAGGGGGGAAAGGCAGCTTTGCAATAAAGGATTGCATTGGAGGGAACAAAGGCATAAAACATCAAGACTGGAGATGTGCAATTGTTCCTTTAAAAATCTTTGCTTTTCCAGATACAGAATATTAAATAGTGAAGTCTCAAATCATAAAATCAATCCAATTGCTATGGTAATAATAAAGAAGAATCCTATTCAAAATGCTGGACACAGATGAAATTATACCTTTTGGGACCTATCATTTGCTTAAAATGCTTCTGGGGTCATCTCTCATTCATCCAGAGCTGGTATTCAGAGCAAAACATAAAAATAGATTTTGTTTTTAGGCTTGGGCTTACAGTTCTCTGGCTGGGTCTAGTGCTCTTACAATGAAGGTGGTGAGGATGCAGCGTGGTAATTGGATTATAGATAATAAGGCTTTGTCCAGAGAAATGGTTGAAATTTCAGTTCACTTTGATACCAGAAGAAAGATAGCCAGGAAAATGCAGGTAGCAAATCAAGATGTAATTAATCATTAGCAGAAAAGGCATTTCTCCATCTCTAACTCCAAGCAGAACCAGATCTCATTGTAAGGCAAAGAAGTGCAAAGTAGTCATTATATTAGCAGAGCTGGGGATGGATTTGGAAAGCAAACTAGGTAGGGCAAGTGTCAAAGTGCTGACACTCAGAAAAAAATGCTTCATTTGTTGAAATTCCTTTGTTTGAGAACTACAGTACATACCAAAATGCAGGCGTAAGCTACAGTTTATTTTTAAATGAAGAAAAACATGTAATTATTTTCCTCCCAGGGAATACTTAATTGGCTCTTGTTGATGTGTGTGTCTGTGTGTTTTTAAAAACCAAGCAAACAGTACACAGTGACAAAATTTGCACAAATTAGCATTCTTCTTCCTTCTGAATTAAACATCAGACTTGCACTTACGTAAACCAAGGAAGATCTGCTAAATCAATGCAGACATCCTTCTTTAGATTGGGAAAACAGATGCACCAACATGTCAACGCTCCATTATGTTCATTCCCATACTGTTGTTTCATCAATTCTCATTTATTACTTCTTTAAAGGACAATTAATTCCAGTCTGTAGGTTCGGGTTCACCACTACACTCCCTTTGCCTACAGCCTCAAACTTCATTCTTCCCTTTAAACCTTTATACCACTGAAACATTTATTTAAACCTTTCTGATCACAAGTGAAGGTGCATTTTTACAATTGTGAGATGTGAGTTGATCATTTCCGATTCAGCGATTAACAAATTAGACACAGAATTATCTCCCCACCACCACCAAATGGATTGCTACAAGATACCCGGTGAGGTCAGAAGTGTTCTGGAGATACAAGCATAGACTTTACAATATTTTTGTTCACACTGAATGTTTATCTCCACCCCCCTACGTTTGGCAGTATTCTCATTGCTCTGAGCAAAGCTATGCTATTTGCAATCCATTTAATATTGCCCCTCTCAAAAATGTTCTACTGCAATACATTAAATTCAGGGTGGCTTGAAACACTGCAGGATGCAACAATCACCACCTCCTGTTTGTGTTTCATCACTGCACCCAAATTAGGGAAAAGCATGCACAACTTTCCACTGATAAATATTTGAATTACCTATGTGGCTGCATTTCACCACAGTGGAAATATATAGTCCCTCTTTTGGACAGTGCAAAAATGGCATACATTATGATTTATGCACACATCCTAAAGTCACATTCAGGTAGGTTGCCACCATCCTAGAAACTTCCAGATATCTTTTCTTATTTTATGTTTGATCTGAAGTTCTGCTTATTTGTCTCCCCAGGGAATGCATGGTACATTAAACAGAGTTACAATGTGTGGGCCAGATAGTGGGTGATATCCAACTAAATCTCACTCAGTGCAGACTCAACGGCTCTACTCTGTGTATGCCTAATGCTGGATATCATCCATTGTCCCATTTTCATTGTGTTCCAAAATGTAGATCTTCAGCTATGCACTGTATTCATGTGTGCTGCTCTTGGAGATGATAAAAGATTCCCCTGAACCTCAGCTTGTCCCTTTCAGTTCTCCCAGTCATCTAATAAGTAGGACCTTTCAGGTGCCACACCATTTCTGTGCTGATTCACAGCAGAAAGGATGACATTTTCTCAGACAGTAATCATAGCTTCTATCCAACAATAAAAAAAATAAGACAACCTAATGCTGGAAGGCTGGAGGAGCTGTTCTGCTGCAGAGTTCCCCCTTGAAATAGATGACACTTGATGAGATGGACTAACAGCAGATTCTGAGGGAACTCCAAATATTAGTTCACCTTGTAGTGAGACTAGCAAGCATTCATCTGTGGCATGGCTCAAACACAGCTTGACAGTATTGTAGATGTAGCTGCTGATTTGGATTTCATTACTTTGAGTGAGACAAAAATAGGGAGCAGGGGGTGTATTTTTTTTCTTTTTTAAAAATATATAATCTAAGTTTGGCATGGCAGGAAAACCTGAGTCTGAATGTACAATTTACCATGAGCAAAAGAACACACAAGGTCTGAATGAAACCTGGTAAACATTACAGTTAATTTATAGCCTGAAACAAAGGAACGGGTCTTTTAATTGATTGACAAAGAGAAGCTAAGGATAGGAAAAGTAAATGAAAACACTCTAGAAATGGACAGGTTTGTAATTGGAAATTGGAAAAGGTCACTCAATGCGCTCTGCGTAATTTAGTTGAATGAAATCATTATTTTATAGAAATCTTTATTTGGAGCCTAAGTGTGGGCAGGACTAAGCCGAATAAAGGTGGACTCACATCTTGTTTACTCCTAGTAAGGTGCTGCTTCTGAAGCCTAACAAGATAGCAATTGTAAAAGGTTTTTTTACAGGCAGGCATCATACCCAAGTAGAAATGGAAAACCCTCCACATTTGCAGTTAGGGTTAGCTACAGAGATTGGCATAGTTGGGTATATACTGAGGTCCATGAAATAGCTGTGGTGGTGAGGAAACCACCAAGAGCTTCCTTGACCTACTGCTTCTCCTACTCCTACAACCTCACTATTGTCACCTGCTTGCAGTTAACCTTCAAGATGGAAGGGGGAAATCTATTGCAGCCACCTGGGCTGCACCAGTAACCTTACCATCTGGTTGGATCAGAGACCTCATCCTGGGTTATGGAGTGCTCTCTGCATTACAGGAGGGAAAATGTGTGCACAGTGAAGGGATGGTAAACTAAGGTCCTCTCACTCTATTGCAGCAAGGCCACCAGCATGTAAGGTCTAATGTAGGGGTAAGGAAGCTCAGGCTCAGGGGTCAAATGAAGCACTCTGGGTTCCTCTGTCATGGCCTCAGAACCACTCCCCTTCTTTCTAGTCCATACCCTACACTTGCCTCGTTTCATGTCCTTCTCAAGTCCTGTGAACTGCATAGATCTCTGACTTTAGTTTGGCTAAAATGTAACCTACTATGCAGTCACATCCATTGCCCCACCCACTCTTTGTCTCTCGCCTCACTCACTATTTTCATGTTAGAAAATGCAGCTCTTGGACTGAAAATTGTTCTTCATGCCTGGTGTAGTGCTAGAACCTTCACATCCAGCAAGTGTTCAGGAAAATGCTCCTGCATAGATGCTGAGTCAATGACAGAGACCAGATTCCATATTCTATAAGCCACTCTGGAGTTTGGGCAGGGCAGCAGGGTTCTATTGTCCTCTCTGCCCAAACTCCACAAAGTGAAACCATCTAATTCCACTCATCCCTGCTTGTATAGTGTGGGGGTGCATTATTTGCCTCTGTGTGGTGGGCCGTGGGGATTCTAAACAGAGAATGTGGGATGGATACACCAAGGCTACTAAACAGAGAGGGGGGATGTCTCAGTGCACAGGCTGCAATATGGCCTCCCAAGTTTTATCAACTGAGGATACAAATTGACTATCGCTTGTACAACATGCAAAATGCAAACAGAACAACAAAAGAGAGCAATAGAAAAACTGCCCAGTCCTACAAATCCTTGCTGAAAAGGGGACCATAAAGCAGATGTTTGCATTCACTGCATAATAGTTATATTAAAGAAAGCCATACTCTAGCAATGTATAATATATACATTATACAATGTGCACTACAAAAACAAGGGGATAGAGCAAATTGTCTAAAACTATTTCATCACACACTTTATACCTTTTATTCCCCCCACCCCAAAGCAATGTGATACTGGAACCCAGCTGAGAAAGTTAGCAGTGGAGAGTGATGTGGGAGGATAACACACCGAAAACACTGTGAAATCCCAAGTATGGTAAAATTCATAGTATCAAATCCTACCTGAATCCAAATCTAAAAGTGCAACGTTTTGCTAGAAAAGTAACAAGGAGTGAAATATAATATCTAGTAACCTGTCATCAACTGTTAGAGGTGTCCTACTGATATTTAACAGTGTGCTAGACATTATAAAGAACTTTATCTGTGTTCCAGAGCTAAAAGAACAAACTTAAATTTGGCCTGTGGTTTGGACTGGGGAGGAATTTAACCCTCTGCCTCATCTTGGACCAGTTCCTCCAGAATGGCTAATTTCACCGATGACAACCACACCACAAGGAGACAAAGTGGCTGCAGAAAGGGAGGCTCAGGCCAAATTGGGACTCTTAATTCCCTCCTCCTCCCCTCTGCCACGATGCCCTGATCCCAATGCAGAATACTCCTCCAGCTATTATTTGGGGAATAAAAACCAAGCACATAATGGCAAATCACATGCTTAATGAGACATCTCTGTGGCAGGGGAGTTCATTTTTTAAAGGGATGAGTTCCAGTTTAAGTTCACCCCCCCCCCTCCAAGATATCATTTAATTCCACTTCTGAGAAGCTGGAAGATCAGCCTGACATGCCTCATCTCAAGCATAGCTGCCCTCAGTCACCCACTAACCCTTGACAACTGATCTTTCCTTTTGTCCCATGGACCTCAAGGGTAAAGGTGGCAGTGGACCTGGTGGGAAACCCAGAGCCTGTGAAGGAGACCCTCTTGACTGAAAGAAGGCTTTATCCTCAGAAGGTTCATCAAAATGAAGACTGTGCATGGGAGAAGGGGTAAGATCATTGTAGCAGAAAAACAGGAAGAAGAGGAGCTGGCAGTGAGCTATAAGCCTATAAGTCTCACCTGGATCCTTGTTGGGTCAATGAAATATACTCGGAGTCCAGAGTGGATTTCATGCTCTTTATTCAGCTCATAGTGGTGAGGAGGAATGAAAGTTCCCCCACAATATCTGCTTTATATACATTATTTACACAATGGGCTGCACGTGATTGGCTAATTCCGGGATTGGCTAATTCCGGTTGTGGATTCACTTCCACCTGGAGCTGGATTGGGTGGCTCCTGCAGACCAATCATACTGATGCATTGTTCTAGGACCAATCAGACTGCTGCATTTTGGATCCTATTCAACTCAGTACATAACAGTCAACAACCTGAGTACACCCTTGCTGAGCTTCCAATACCGCAGTAAGTGCTCCCCATGGACAAAGAGCAACGCACAAGCTCCAGGCTAGGAACTTGTGAAGGTCTGACCCCACAGGTTCTGGTCGTCCAGGAGATTCTTCCTGTGGTTCCTGTCAAAGAGCCTCAGGCACGGTGCTCTCCTGATCTCCAGTAGCTGGATCAAAGCCCTGAACTTGATCTTGCTCTTTAGCTGGTGTCCCTGCGACCTCCAGCTCTGTGTCTGCATTGATGCTAGATTCAGGGATCATGGCAGTTTGTCTAAGGACCACATTCATTTGTGGGTAACCTTCCAGGGGCTGCATGAATGTGGTGGGTGGGGCTGGAGGGAAAAAAATGGATAGGGCAATTAGAGTGTCTCTTACACTTGTGCAGTAGGCTGCATTCTATCCATGCAAAATTCTGAGCTTTCTACCTTCTCTCTCTCACACACACATATTTATCCAGGGTCTGAATCAATCCAGGGGAGGCATGTGGCCTGGGGATAGTCTTGCAGGCTTGACAGAGAGGACTGGTGGACCACATCCACCCTCTGGACCTGTTACTTCCCATCCCAAGTTTCTGTCAATAAACCCTTGCAAGATCTGGAGAACATCATCTTCCATTGCTGTTATGAGAAAGAAACACAAATACAATTCAATATGCTCAGCGAATGGGAAGAGACATAGCAAGGGAGGAGGGAGTTAGTAATCTTCATTTAGAAGTCAGTTGTATTTAACTATAGAAGTATTGGGAGACAACTGTGCTGCTCCTTCAATATTCCTGAACGCCCAAGACTTCATGATGAAAATAAATTTCAGATTACTAAAACAAAATAAAAAAATTCCTTCCAGTAGCACCTTAAAGACCAACTAAGTTAGTTCTAGGTATGAGCTTTCGTGTGCATGCACACTTCTTCAGATACACTGAAGAAGTGTGCATGCACACGAAAGCTCATACCTAGAACTAACTTTTTTATTTTGTTTTGACTATGGCAGACCAACACGGCTACCTATCTGTTTCAGATTGCTGTGAGTCAATAAAAGGTATGTTCCTTTAGTGCTGTTGAAGCTTGCCTGACTGCTGGGGAAGAAATGCCTGCTCTTGCCTTCGAAGAGGTCTATAAACTTTGTCTTTCAGAAAATAAAAGGGCGTTCAATTTATGTATTACAGAAAAGTGACTCTGCCTGGACAGAGATGACTCTGGGGACTGTGTACCATCTCTTCCCCACCCTTGATAATAGCTGAACTAGCACTAGCTATTTGTGCTAGATACCAAGATAAATTGGTGGCTGGAGGTTATCTTTCTAATTTACTAGAGATTTCCTGATAGCCTTGCCGTTCTAGTATCTAGCATTACTGATCTAAATTGACAGATCAATCAGGTTACAGCAACATGCTCTCCTATATGTCTGACCAGCAATGGAACTGAGCCCTTTGCTGTCACCATGCTGCTAAGGCTGCTTTTCCTGGCTAAGGTCAACATCAGGAGGAATCCATAGAGATGGCCTGATCGATTCCTCCATGTGGATCAAATGAGGCTGCTTCCAACGAATCCATTAATGCAGAAATTCAAACTCAAAATGTGAAAGCAGGCTATAATAAACATCTTCTACCCTTCTGTCAAATCCAGTTACTGTATTTTTCGCCCTATAGGACGCACCGTCCCATAAGGCGCACCTAGTTTTTTTGGGGGGAAATAAAGGGGGGGAAATTATTTTTTTCCCCCCCAGGCACGGGGCTGGGGCGGGGGAAGCCCGAGCTTCCCCCGACCCCAGCCCCCAAACAGGCAGCTCTCTGCAAGCCGTGGGAGCCCAGCGCTGGCTCCCGCTGCTTGCGGAGAGGTCCGCGAAGCCTGGACACGCTGAGCTCAGCGCGTGCAGGCTTCAGCATGCAGGCAACTCTCCGCAAGCAGCGGGAGCCCAGTGCCGGGCTCCCGCTGCTTGCGGAGAGGTGCGCGAAGCCTGCATTCGCCCCATAGGACACACACACATTTCCCCTTCATTTTTGGAGGGGAAAAAGTGCGTCCTATAGGGCAAAAAATACGGTAAATTAGAAGTGACACAGTAAATACAAGTGGTATACTATCACACTGTGCTGCAATGGCATTTCATGTAATAGATTTTTATCCTTTAGTACAGAAGGGGTGGGAATAAAAAAAACCAAAACCCATAGACAGCACCTTGAGAAGTTTGATACTGTTTATGTTCTCAATACCACTAAATACAAAGTGCAAAGGAGGGCAACAAAGATGATCAAGGGCTAGGAAACCAGGCCTTATGAGGAACGGTTGAAGGAGCTGGGTATGTTTAGCCTGGAAAAGAGGAGACTGAGAGGAGATTTGATCGCCACCTTCAAATATCTTAAGGGCTGTCACAGGGAAGAGGGAACAAGCTTGTTTTCCCCTACTCTGGAGGGTAGGATTCAAACCAATGGCTTCAAATTACAAGAAAGTTGATTCCAACTAAACATCAGGAAGACCTTTCTGGCAGTATGAGCTATTTGACAGAGGAATGGTCTCCCTTGGGAGGTTGTGGACTCTCCTTCCATGGAGGTTTTTAAGCATAGGTGGGATGGATGCTTTAGCTGAGATGCCTGCACTGCAGGAGGTTGGACTAGATGGCGCTTGGTATCCCTTCCAACTCTACAATTCTTTGATTCTATTACAGCCAATTTTATGGCTGTTGTTGCAAATCTCTCTTTGGGACCATAGCACCTCATACAGCAATCCTATACCTTCTTACCTTCAGAGTTGGTATAATATTGTAAACTGATTGCTTGTCTCAGCATATATACTAAGAATGGGGAAGGAAACAATTCACTCTACTTTTCTCACTGGACTTTTCTCAGTAGACCAAAAAATTCAATTTTCCTAGACTTGCTTGAGAATTAGAACAAAACTATCGATTGCATTGCACATTTATCTGAATTCTGTGGTGCAGTTTTTGTTGTAAATGCTGTTTTTTTTAAAAAAAAAAACATTTAAAAGAGTCCATCTAATGCATATTTTGGGAAACACATTGAAAAGCTTTGAAATGAATTTAATTACTTGTGTTCTAGGGAAAGAGTGTGCACAAAATGTGTATAATTTACTTGCAGCTTTTTCAGAGAGTCTGTATAATGGAATAGATCTATGTCTGAATATCAGCAAAACAGATATGGGAGAGACTTAGACTGGTCTGTTCATCCCTAATGCACATTTGACACCAACATATTATCATGCTTTCTGAAGCTGTTGTTGCTGTGATATGAACCCTCTTAATAATACAACTATATCAGAAGATTTTGGGCGCTAAACAGAGTATACCCCTGCATATAAAGCAGTGTAATATCTGTTTCAGGATATTGACACACACTTACAGACACCATATCCTTTTCATTCATGGTTATTTGTGCTCATGAGGCTATTGGGGCAGTGACATGTAATCCCACTTTCAGTGCTGTTTGTGCCTGCAGAGGTTTAGGGGAGGTCACACTGCTTCATAGAATCATAGAATTGTGTGGCAAGGTCCCAAACCCTCCCAGGAAGTGTAATAAAGACACATGAAACAGTATTTTTGGTAAATGGGCGAAAAAAGGCCACAACTTTATTGGTTACAGAATGTGAGTGGTATTGGCTTAGGCATTGGAAACCACACAACAATATCTGACTCCTGCCCGTCTGCAGGAGTCTTGGAAGGGTTAACCACCAGTAGGAGGAGCCCTGCTGATGCATATCAACTAGGGACTCCCCCAGGGTCATCGCTAGGGGTCATGCCATGGCCCTAGCCCCTCATCTGGGGCTTCAGACGGAGACCACGCCCCAGGATTCCTTTAAAGGAATACCCTTGAATTAGGAGGGGTAGGTGATGGCCACTACCTCCCCTCCCCTTCAACCTAATACTCCAATGCCTAACCACCAAACCTTACAAAGTTGTAATGATTTGCTACAAGGTAGGCGAGAAAACCAAATGGCTGATGCCAATTTGCCAAGTGGAAAAATTCCTACCAGGCCCTTTGGACAACCAAGGCAACCAACCAAGGTCCATAGCAAGGTCAAGAAATAAAAGAGCCTAACCTGAGGGAGGGGCAGGAGAACTGGCCAAGCAGGGAGAAAAACAGGGGCGAGTCCTCGGCCATGGGCAGTTTAAATAGCCTGCACCACACCCCCGGATCATCCGAATTGGACAGCCTAAGGGTGGCATGGCTGAGGACCATTCAGTGTGGTGTAGTTGTTAAGAGCAGTGGACTCGTAATCTGGTGAACCGGGTTTGCGTCTCCGCTCCTCCACATGCAGCTGCTGGGTGACCTTGGGCTAGTCACACTTCTCTGAAGTCTCTCAGCCCCACTCACCTCACAGAGTGTTTGTTGTGGGGGAGAAAGGGAAAGGAGATTGTTAGCCACTTTGAGACTCCTTAGGGTAGTGATAAAGCTGGATATCAAATACAAACTCCTCCTCCTCCTCCTCCTCCTCCTCCTCCTCCTCCTCCTCCTCCTCCTCCTCCTCCTTCTATGGCACAGGGGCAATCCCGCCCTGCGCAGGTGGGGAGGGCTTGCTCCCAGCCCGCAATGACATCTCCCTGGGAATGGGAAATGGCTTTGTAGAGTTGCAAGGGAATATAAGGGTCCCCTCATCCAACTCCCTGTAATGGAAAGATCATTTGCCCAATGTGGGACTCGAAACCATGACCCTGAAATTAAGAATCTCATGCTCCATCCACTGAGTTATCCCATGTCCATTTCCCATAAGTGCAAATCCCCTCACTTTCTGATGAGTTTACCCATAACTTTTTATATTACAAACATTCTGGTTTATTTTTGGCCCTCTTTTGTTGCACTTTTGCCCCTCTGGACAACAATCATGGGTAGAATTGTGGAAGCATCACGGAACAAACTAAAGCAGAATAAATCCACCACAAACGCACTACTAGCACACCAAGAACTTGTAACAGAATATATCTGCAATAAAACACCAGCTTTTTATTTGCGGGGGTGGGGGCATTCAGCGCAGTTTTTCCTAGACAAATAACTTAAAAGTCAGTGGGGGTGTGTGTGTGTGTGTGATATTCCAGCTTAGAAGTTTCACTTTGTTTTTATGCTTCAGAAGTTTTATTACAATTTTCTGGCCAGTGAAAGGCTCCTTAGAACTTCAGACACAGGTGCAGTAAAACCTAACAATTCATGTAGCCAATATTTCTATTCTAAATTCATTATCCACATGCATTTTGCAGATGAAAGAGAAAGAGGTGATGATCCTTATTAGTCCAAAGGTTGGTTTCGCAGAATGAACAACCTTAAGGGGAGATCTGTTATGATTAAATGAATATTCAATTCCGCAGGAACCTAGAGAAGATTGAAAACCTCAAAGCTCTACCCATTAATTTCTCATGCAGGCCAGACTCATCTCCCAGTGGTAGCACATAAACTTTTCTTGCACATGGTCCCAGTTTCAATCTTTGACATGTCCAGCTAAAGAATCTCAGGTAGCAAAGCTTAGAGAAACATTCTGCCTGAGTTCTTGATTGACAGGAGAGCTGTGAGCTGGCTTGATGGCCAAAGGCTACTTCATATGGTTTGTATAGTAGCAGCTTCTAGGCTTTCTTACTAGGATTTCCAGAGTAGTGGGGTAGGAGAGCTGGAAAAAATGTTTTCAGATCTGGCAAGCAATGTGCCCCTTTGGTTTCAGATAGTACATGGGTAGACAAGTCTAAAATGCCCAGTAAAGAATATTTCATGGCCCTCTGGTGGTTTTCGTAGCTCATTTACCAGAAGTAATGTATTTGCTTGGGCAGGAGGAGTCCCCCAAACCCTGGGCGGCCCCCGTGTGAATAACGACTCAAGACAACATGCTATGGGATTAAAATTGGCCACAACTTTATTATGTTTCAGATGTGGGTAAACCTTGGCTCAGGCACTGGCTGTTTATCCCTCCCAGTCTACCGCCATGGATCTGGGGGAACATCAGGGTTATCCAGTGTGGGGGGGGGATGGGCTGGCTCTGGAGAACATATGTTCAAGCAGAGAGAGCCCGCCCTCGTTACGCCACTGTTGCAGGGGAGAGCAAAGACAACTTCTAGGCATACGGCCAAAGCCTCCCCTCAAAACAGCCCTTTTAACAGGAAACCCTGGTATCACCACCACAAAGAGGAATCCCATTTAGGGAAGATAGACTAAAGGATTCTACCCAAGGCCTGATGTGACGTTTTGCTACAGGAAAGGCAAACCTGCCAATGCAAGAGACACCACAGTCTCTGCTGTGCCTCATTTCCAAAAGAAAACATGAAATCTGGGTGAGAGCCTGGAATCTTGCACAGGTCAGAGATTGAGGGGCAAGTTATTATAACTTTGCATGTGTTGAACATTCAAAACACGAGTCATGCAGTTTTGCATGTCAACCTGAAACTTGAACTGGAAAGATAACTACTGCCTTGATATCTTCAGAGATGCCCAAGTATGGTGATTTTTATGTTGAGCTGGAATATTTCATATATATTCATGTGTGTGTGTGTACACACACAGAGAGAGAGTTTTCTCCACAGTCCTTTTTCTCTTCGGATGTCATGTCCATGGAATAGGTATTCTAAACATGCAAATCCCCCATGTGCAAAATAAAAACAGGATTGCTGCATTGCCTTCTTCTAGCAGGAATAATTTTGTCACTAGAACACCAAAGGAATCTGCCCATAACATTCCACATGCACACATGTGTTGACCTCATGGAAACGGTCACAGTGATAGTCTCTCTGTTCTTCCAGCCTAGATAGTGACATCAAATAACTTCTCACAGGATTCTGCATGCCAGTATCTCCAGATTTATCCTAATGTTTTCAAGTGTAACATCTAAAACAAAGCACTCTTGTGACTAGCTGTGTATCTAACAGCACAATCCTGTGCATGCCTGCTGAGAAGTCTCATTATGTTCCATGGGACCTTACAGAATCAGTGGAGAGTATATCCCACTGAACTCAATGAGGCTTACTTTACTTCAGAGTAAACATGCACAGAATTGTACCACATCTCTCCTAAAAGTTTATTTCTCAAACTTCCCTGTTTAAAGTCTGAGCATGCGTTATGGAAAATGCATAAAATAAATCATAAATCTTTTCACATGCCCATGCTGTAACAGCTAAAGATTTTATCAGACACAGCAGTTAGTTGCATGCCATAATTATTATAAAAACATTTTTCGCCCTCAACAACCAGCATAAATAGAAAGGTGATTTGGATCTGCAGGAGTTGAATGTAAAATCTGCATACAGGTCATGATTTTTTTAAAAAAATGTTTTAAAAGTACTTTTCTACCTTCATTCACTTTGGCATACCAAAGCACTTATTTAGGCCCCTTTGCTAAGAAAAAATATTACTGTATTATTATTAATATTATTGGTACTGCTATAAGGCACATTTGGAAGGATTGTCCCTTGATAATTCATGTGCCTCACCAGAGATTAGCAAAGCCATTGTCAAGAAAACATGTACTAGTGGCTCACACTGGGGACATTCGTGACCTGCATATTGAACTGGCAAGACAAAACAATTAACCTGATGTTTTCTTTCATCATGTTGCCCTGCAATGAACAAACATTATTCCAAAATTAATATGCATTTATGTCTTTGAAATTTCAACAAAGTACACTATAATGAGGGAGACTGCTGTAGTATTAGTTATATATCATTAGTCGTTTAAAATCTAATTACAGGAAAAGCTGCATGTCTGCAGGTTATTCATCTGCTACCTACACAGGGTAATCTTCCATCACTGTGATAGTGTGCTTTGTCTGTGGAGGGCTTGATTTTAATGATATACTGGGCAGAGATAATGGCTGTAAGAGAACATTCAAGGAAAACTTTCCAAGTGCATTCCTTATCCAATGTACAAAGGAACATAGGAAGTGGTGTTATCACTTCAGACAAATGCTCCAACTAGTCCAATATTGTCTATACTCTCTGGCAGCATGTCTCCAGGGGTTCAGTTAGGATATCTTTTCTGGCCTTACCTGGGCATGCAAGTGGTTGAACCTGAAACCTTTAGCATGCAGAACAGATGATCCACAGTTAGAGCTCTTCCTCCGATGTACTGCACACATGCCTGAGGGCTGAACTACTCTTCATACTCCACCACATATAATTTGTGTTTTTCTTTGAGTGGGTGGATAAAAACTAGAGTTATGCTAAAGAAGCCTCAGATAGGATGTTGAGAGGACATGTTGTCCACAATAAGGAACCTCGAGATCATGTCATCAAAACAGGGGACTCAACTATGCTGAAATTTTACTAATAAGTCTAGCTGCACAGCTAAAGAGATGGGGTCACTCTTTCTTTGTTATTAGCATTGTGCTGTCATCACCCAATTGTACTTTCTTAGAGGAGATGGATTGGACTAGGAGAGAAAGTCAAGCCATCCATCACCCACGTATGTGAAATAAAAAGGTACACAGTAATTGCTTGCACCAGATCTGTTGTAAAAGATGTTTCTGAAGGTTTGACCTTTATCAGATGCTTGCCTGCTTCAGACACATTTCCTTTGGCTCTTCTCTTAATTTATGTGTGAAATGGAGCAAAGACAGAGCCACTGGATTATGAACAGGTCATCTCCTCCCTTCAGCGTTAGCAGGTGTATTTTTTCAGGGTCAAAACAATCAGCGGTGGCAAATGGATAAGCGTGCCACAGCTGAGGCGCTAGCCTGAGTCACTAAAAAACCAACCTGCCTCTCAGCACGGACAAAAGTCTCCAGCAATCATATGGTTCTTTCCAGAATGCTCAAGTTGTGAAGCAAGAAAAATTACTTCAGAAACGACAAAGTAGGGAGAGTATAAAAACTCATCCAAGTATGTGTCAGTTTTTCACTTACATGTGATTCTGCACTGTGTTCTATCTGCATGGGGTAGGAACAGAGGAGAAATCTGATTCAGTTCACATTTGAAGACAAACCTACCTAATTTGCACTTTCTGAAACAATACAAGAAACCAAAACACAACCATCACTTGAATTCACACTTCTTTCAATTTTGCAGTGCAGGTTTCCAGCTACGCAATGTGTAAAAAAAATGCACATCCTGAGGTAAAGTGGACAAATGTAGGAGCAATTCACACTCCAATGTTGACAATTGCTCATGAGAATTTGGGAAAAATTAAATAAATCATAAACTAGTGTGGGAGGGGCACAAGGTTCAGAAAGGCTTAGAAGATGAACGAGGGCTTCCATAAATGTGTTTTTGAGGGCTACTAGGCTTGGAAGGCGGGGGGGGGGGATAGGAGTTGCCTGAAATCACCTATGCAAAGCTATTAGGCTCAGTGGGTGGTAGCTTGGCTCTCAAGACCACAAACCATCATGAGATATGTGGAAGGAACTGGGAAAAGCCTCTTCATCACTCCTGAAATCAGAGTCAGGCTGGGGTTCCCTGAACCTTGTGAGAGTGGAGCAGACAAAAAAGTAGCACCTATCATTTCAACATCAGGGTTATACCCACACTTGTGTTGGGAATGCAGAATTAAATTAAAGTTATCCCATGGCATAAAATTTAAACTAGGGTTGGCTCAGCTGTGGCAACTCTAGAGGATGCTGGACTGCAACTCACATTGTCCTTGAACAGGCTTCCTCAACCTCAGCCCTCCAGATGTTTTGAAACTACAGTTCCCAGCATCCATGACCACTGGTCCTGCTAGCTAGGGATCATGGGAGTTGTAGGCCAAAACATCTGGGGGGCCGAGGTTGAGGAAGCCTGTCCTTGACCAATGGCCATGTTGGCGGAGCCTGATGGGAGTTGGAGCCCCACAGTATTTGGAGGGCCACAATTTAGGCACCCCAAGGTAAACCAATTAAGAAAGTTGTGATGCTTATTTAATCCATGGCTGGTGTCTTGCCCTTTTATTTCTGGGACCATGGGTTATTCCCTTTGATTCGTAAATATGCCATTACAGAAATCACATTTGGCATTTTTTGGAAAAGGAATAATGATGAGCATTTTGGGACACAAATCTCTTCGGTCAATGATTTATTGAGTTTAGTGTGAATAACAAAAGGCATCTCCAGTATTCTGTATAATCTCCACATTTGTAGAATCATCTACCATGAAATACAAACCATATCCCAAATTTTCATGAAATAGAGTATTTTATCACTTGTGGCTTATGGACACAATATTAAAGCACATCATCTAATGAAGGTATATTAAGTCAGTGTTCGAGTAAAGTAAGGTTCAGTTTAGGCAGGCAGTGAGTTCCATCTAATCTCATTCATGGAAATATATATATATATTTATCTACAGAACAGCGGCAGTTAGAGTAATAACCAAAGTTCTTTTCAGTACCATCCTAAGATAGCAATGGCATTATCATGCAGTAATGTGAGATAATACTTTATCTTTATCATTGTCTGCTATGCAGACAGACAATCTGAAGGCAGCATCTAATGTCATTTTGTACTGGCTCTGAGAAAGAAAAAGAACCAGATTCTCCATGCTTCATCATCAAGCAACAGAATTTTCTTCTGATAATATTTCATTTAATGCTTGGGGCAGAAGATAGTGGTGTAAGAAAGAGTATACATATGCTGAATATCTTATTATTATTATTTTTAAAATAAAAATCCTCGTTTATTTGTACCGAGATTTTCATGAAATGCATGGCACAATCAGGACGGTGATGAGTGCTTATTTTTGGTAAGAGAGAATTACCTGTATATGAGAGTTCAAGGAAGTAAATAGGTTATCCAAAACATCTGTTCCAAAACAGGCTTACTACAAAATACTACAGAGAACCTGAAAGTATGAAATATAAATGGGACTGCATATTCACTGATAACTAAGTTGGAATACAGAGGAAGTGTACATAAAGTTCATTGCTCTGTGCCGTGGATGGCCAACTTATGGCTCACAGATGGCACCTGGTTTCTGTGCATCTCTTTGAGATCAAGGCTGGCTGACCATGATGAGTGACCTGGGATTTTCCAGATGTTGCGCTTTGACTTTTGTCAACTCCAGATGGTATGGCCAATGGTCAGGAATGGTAAGAACTACAGTGGTGCCCCGCAAGACGAATGCCTCACAAGACGAAAAACTCGCTAGACGAAAGAGTTTTCCATTTTTTGAGTCGTTCTGCAAAACGAATTTCCCTATGGGCTTGCTTCGCAAGACAAAACATCTTGCAAGTTCTTGTGAGTTTGTTTCCTTTTTCTTAAAGCCGCTAAGCCGTTAATAGCCTCTAAGCCGCTAAGCCGCTAATAGCCGCTAAGCCGCTAATAGCCACTAAGCCACTAAAAAACCGCAAGACGAAGAGACTCATGGAATGGATTAATTTCGTCTTGCGAGGCACCACTGTATAGTGTAACAACATCTGGGTGGCCTCAGGCTCCCCATTCCTGTTCTGTACAGTATTCCCCAGCCGATTTAATTTACTTTAAAAATTTGCTTAGTTACAGAATACACTTTAGCTGTTCGTTCATCAGCAGATCCAAGGGAAGCAAACCATTTAAAAGAATAAAGCAAATAAAAATGCAATAAAAGCATGGGGACACAAAATCATTAAGAAATGAAAGTCATAAAGCAACAATTAAAAACATCTGTACAAGATGCTGAAATGCTGGACAACCATAAAAGTTGGTAACTGACACCACGTGAGCTTCTCTGAGGAGGATAGTCTAAATATGGGGGGGGGGAGCCTGGTCACCACATGCCTAAACATAAATAAGGGGTGAGGAACCTTCCAGATGTTCTTGGACTCCAACTCCAAGCAGTCCCAGCCAGCATGGTCAATGGTCAAGACTGGTAAGATTTAGAGTCCAGCAACCTCTTGGGGACCACAGGTTTCCCTCCCCAGTCTTAGATGGTAGTTGGGCTAGATAGACAAATCAGATGGAGATCCGAAAATTTCAGAAGATTTGTATAGTCAAATATTTCTGATTGATATTAGGTACTTCTATGGGGGTAAGTATTATGCCCAACAGTATATCTTCCACTTGGGTTGCTCAACTGTACTAGCTTTTAACCCTCGTTGTTGTAGATTTGTGTAGATGTCTGAAACAGTTGGCACTATTTCAGATGGCAACAATTATTGAAGTGCTAAGTTCGAATAATACTGTTGAAGAAAAATGAAGAGGTGTGATTCTAATGTGCTTTTCGGCACACTCGACTCCTCTATAGCCAACAGTTCGAGAACTGAGGATGAAGGCAGACCAACACTGTTGGATATACAAGAGTCAAGTGTGTTGAAATGATTTTTTAAAAGATATAGAAACCCTCAAATCAGGCCATAAATAGGCCCTGTCTCCAAATTCATTCTTCTTTCCCCTCCTAGACAGATGCTGGGAGAGAATGTAGAACAGAGTTCTGTAGAACAGTACGATTACTACACCCTCTCCCAGGGGAAATATAAAAGGACCATAGTGCCTTTGAAACAGCTGAATCCTCTGTCCTCTGTGAGAAGCACGCTTGCTATCATTATTGCTAGAAGTCAAGCTGAATCTTCCAGAAAGATTCACAAAGCAGGTGTATGCCTCCTCCTTCTTCCCTGTCCTCCAGTTGTGATCTCACCGGCAGATGGTTCATGTAGAGATAGTGGAAGACAAAGGGTGTCTTTTTTGGTCTCCCTTATTTACTCCAATACATCAGCTACTACATTCTCACACTTCCTTGACCACCTTTCTATTGTGAATGACAGACAATGTGTTGAACAGAAATACATGGTAAGAAAAAGAAATACACACCAGGAACAATTCTGTAGAAATGAAACACTTTTAAAGCCCACTGATTTCAATCAGAGAATTAGGCTTAAATCTCTTCTGCTGGGATTTGAAATGTGTTTCATTTCCACTGGATGGCACCTCATTGTGTTTTCCCCCTACTATTCTTAAAAACAAAATGTGGTTTTCACATGGATGTTTTGAAGACACCTCCCTTAAGAAGGGCTACTAGTTAGTTTAAAATTCCATCCAAGACATTGGGAATTGGAGTATCCAGAAAGCTGCTTGAGGCACACCCAAAGTCTTGGGCATTCCCAATGCAATTGGATTTTTTACTACCACCACCATCCTTTTAAAAAGGAAATGATTTACCAATGTGATGCGAAGGCAGAGTCCTACTTGGGAACTCATTATGCACTTGGGACAATTTGTGCAGTTCGAAGGATCCTGGCTCACATTTCTTTGATCTGTAAGAGTTGAAAATACTTCCTGTGCTTTTGTGTGTGTGTTTCCAGAATTTATTAAGCACATCACTGTTCCGTGTCTTAATATAATACATAGGTATTCATATTTTACTTATAGCTTCTGCAAATCAACAGGTTCGCCATTCATAAATTCAATCTGTTCTTCGTAAAATAAAATTTAAAAAGCAGACATCAGACTATTAAACGATAGCACATTTATTGCTGCCCGGAAGAACAAATTCTTTTACTAACATACCCAGATCTAGTATTTCCATGCTGCCCCATTTATCTTGAAAGTTGTTAAAATGCACTTAAGATTCAATTAAGTTTCTCTGTTCTGTTATATTATCAAGCACAGTTTTCAAAGCTTGAATCAATCCTTTTCCATTCAGGCTTCTGATTGGGCATTAATATTAATTGATCTGCCACTGGTTCCCAGAACTTCAAGCATAAATGATGAATTTTTTATCGTATCCCAAGTCATTAATCTATCTTTCTTCTGCAGTAACCAACATCATATGTAATCAAGAGACTGAAACCAGCATCTGAAATATTAATGTGCTGACCCCTATCACTGAAGTGATGGGATTAACTCTTCATTTTGCTGATTATAGCAGAATGTTTTTCTCTAAGTGCTAAGTAAGGTAAGCTGTGGAACATAAACTTGCATCCTATCCTAAACAGCTTATTTAGAAGTCAGCCCCAATGTCTTAAAAGGACCTTGTTGCAATCAAATGAGAACATCAGACTGTAGCATGTATAACTTCCTACTGGATTTTTTTAAAATGTGAAATTTGCCACGTATTGGCAAATCTACCACAGAGAATCATAGCATTTGGACTAGAGGTGGCAAATCTGTGGACAATATTGGCAAAATAATTATAATGTAACTGAAAGCATATTGCTACAAGAGATTCCCAAACATGGCCCTATCATTCACTTTTTAATAATAATACTTTTCAAGAATTCAAAATTATAGAAAGATAAGCACAGGGAATATATGTCTGTTCTGGGGAAAGTGGTGGAAAATATTGTCAAAGATAACTTTATCAAGTGTATGGAAGAACAAGCCTTACTAAAACAAAACCAGCAAGAGTAAGCCCCATCTCACTATTCTTTAGATAGTGTCAACAAGTACAGTGGTACCTCAGGTCACATACGCTTCTGGTTACAGACTCCACTAACCCAGAAATAATACCTCAGGTTAAGAACTTTGCTTCAGGATGAGAACAGAAATTGTGCTCCGGTGCCGCGGTGGCAGCGGGAGGCCCCATTAGCTAAAGTGGTGCTTCAGGTTAAGAACAGTTTCAGGTTAAGAATGGACCTCCGGAATGAATTAAGTACGTGACCAGAGGGACCACTGTATATAGATAGTGGTGATCCAGCCGACGTTTTGCACTTGGACTTTTAAATAGCTCTTTACATTACCAAAGAATCCCTAGTAAGTTAAGCAGCCATGGAATCAGAGAGGTCCTCTTGTGGATTGGGAAGCAGAGAGTAGGAATAAAAAGATAGTTCTTCCAATAGATGTATGTAGAAAGTGGAGTCACCAAAGGATTGAAACTGGGACTTGTGCTTGTTAACTTGTTCATAACTAATCTGGAGTTAGGAGTGAGCAGTCAGGTAGCAAGGTTTGATCATACTAAATTGTTCTGGGTGATTAAAACAAAAAGGGATTGTGAAGAGCTCCCAAAGGACCTCTGCAAATAGAGTGAATGGCAAATTCATGGAAAATGTAATTCAATGCAAACAAGTGCAAAATGACGTATGCCAGGGGAAAATAACAACTTAATTTCACATATATAATAATGGCTCTGAACTGGCAGTGATGGACCAGGAAATAGATTTCGGGGTGGTAGTGGATTGCTCAGGGAAGATATTGACACAGTGTACAGCAGCAGTGAAAAATGTGAATTCCAGGCTAAGGATCCTTAGGAAAGTAACTGAAAATATAAACTGCAAATACCACAATGTCCTTATATAAATCTATGGTGTGACTTCACTTGGGATACTATGTATAGGTCTGGGCACCTCACCTGTAAAAGAATATTGCAAAGTTGGGGAAAGGTTCAGAAAAGTGTAACCAAAAATATCAAGGGGATAGAAAAACTCCCAACTATACCAGAACTGCTCGAAAGCACCAGATCAGACCCCAAATTGGATCAGCGTGCCATAGAATCTTAGAGTTGGAAGTGACCCAAGGGTCATCTAGCCCAACCCCTGCAATGCAGGAATCTCAGCTAAAGCATCCATGACAGATGGCCATCAAACATCTGCTTAAAAATCTCCAAGGAAGGAGAGTCCACAACCTCTCGTGGAAGTCCTATTAGACAGCCCTATTAAATATATCTTGTAAAAGAGAGCTTACACCCTCCTGTGGTAGTCTGTTCCACTGTCAATTAAATTCTGCTTTTAGGATGTTGTGGTGAAATCTCCTCCCTTGATTCCCTTCAATTTCAACTCAATCCAGTAAAAATAAAAATAAAATATTCAATATAAATGATCCCGTCGAAGCCTTTTTGCTCTTCTGTACTAGATTCAAATAAATATATAACTTCTAGGTGGCAACCCTACACACATCTGTACTGGAAGCAAGTCACATAGAGCTCAGGCATGTATAGGATTGCATATTACCCATGCCTATAAATACACACATACACACACACACACACAATTAAGACACATAAATAATTGTGTGTTAATGAAACAATTCATATTATTCACTCTTGTCACAGTGACAGACACATTTCTCATGAAAGGTTAAGGTGCTGTCGGCATAAGATTTTTTTAAAAAAATAATTATTTCCTGTTTCATTAAATATCATCTCCAAACCCTGTGCTTCCATTTTCAGTAGAAGGTCAAAATAATGGCAGGTAAAGCATCCAGGAAAGAATGCACAGCGGCAGTTGCCACATAATATTTATTATTATTGTGCTATTTCTGAGCTGTAGAAGCATACTATGAAAGATATCTGCATGCATATACTGTATGGGGGAAAATCTGTTATAAAAGGTAGAATTGGAATTATCATAATTGGTGCATCTGTTAAGATAAATGTTAATTAAACCTGTTTATAGTCCTTAAAATGACAGCACCTCTGCTTTCCCCTCCTCTATATATACAGGGTTTTTTTCCCTGTATATATACCGAGGTCCGTCATCCCTTTGGTGCATTCTGGGGACCTCTTTGTAGTGGACCAACAGCTGTATAGCAGCACAGTGCCCAGAGCTGTGTGTCGCGAGGCTTCTGGCTGCATGTTGCTCGTGGCTTTGTGTCTGATGTTTTGGGGCAGTGCATCTGAGCTGACGTTGGAAGGGCCCAGCGTGCCTTTTTTCTCAGCCAAAATTGAAGGATTTCCCTTCCCTTCCAACTTGGCTTTTTTCCCCCCCATGGGGAGGGCCAGCTTAATGCATGTAGCTGCTTGAGGTAAATGAGAAGATGTGTTTTCTAAGCATGTAAGCAGTTAACCAGCCCAACTGGTAGCTGAATTTTGCAGCATTGCTGATGACGGAATAGTATCCTGTACCACACTTGAAGATAGCAAGGTCTCTTAGGGGTCACAGAGCAGGCCAAATAGAACACAGTCTCCTTGTCACTACTGCCCACTGCTCATCGTCTTTGGCCCGAGGTGTGTACCTCACCCTGCCTAATGGTAGGGCCAGTCCCATTCATAGGGCGTGCGTGCACACACACACACACACACACTCAAATATATATGATAATCTTCATCGTAACTTCCATTACAGTGGTACCTCAGGTTAAGTACTTAAATCGTTCCAGAGGTCTCTTCTTAACCTGAAACTATTCTTAACCTGAAGCACCACTTTAGCTAATGTGGCCTCCTGCTGCCGCCACACCGCCGGAGCACAATTTCTGTTCTCATCCTGAAGCAAAGTTCTTAACCCGAGGTACTATTTCTGGGTTAGCAGAGTCTGTAACCTGAAGCATATGTAACCCAAGGTACCACTGTATAAAGTATTGGCAACAGATTAAAACCACATGGCAAGTGACAAAAGGAAATATTCTGCCAATTTTTTTGTTCTTTTAAATTTTATTCAGTCTTTCATTTATCCAAAACTGTATTCCTCCAGTCTCAATTTTCTGTCTCTATGTCAGGCTGCATTCACACAGACATTCTGTTTTCCCAACGTTTCCCAAACAATTCATTTGTGCATTATATTAGATCTTTCTATTGATCTTTTTTAAAAAAAACACCAAACAAAACACTTCCATAAATTTAATGGAATATAGTGCAAGTTTAGCACGCATTTCCATGTTTTTGATTCTGGAAATAATCCTTTTCCTTTCCTGGAAAACCATGGGAGTTTTGCTTAGGCCTGGCCACAGGCCCCAAGTGTCCATATGCCTTTTTCTCTAGCTCACTGTTGCTGTCAGACTTGTGCCAAAAGATGACCGCTGAAAAGACGGTCAGCCTCACAGTGAACAAGCACTCTGACCTAGTCATCCTTTGCCTCACTCCTGTTCACACCTGCAGGGTATGCCCTGCCCCACCATCTTGCTAGGGATGCTCTGCAAATAGCTCTTCTCTGCTGTTGAGCAGAGGGGATTATTGTAAGGGCAGTGCTGCTGTCCCGATTTCTAACTTTCATGTCACACTGGAGGACCTACTAGTGTGAATGAAATTAAGCACAACATGGTACTGCAGTGTGAAAGGAATGTTAGAAAAGGGGACAGAAGCTCTAATCTTATAATCAGTAAAATGAACAGAATAAACCCCGTATATGAATGCAACCTCCACCTCTCTTTGGAACGCAAACCTTTTTTTAAGGAGATAGACCTCTTGAGAGTTAAAGAATAGTAAAATTACCAATAAAACACATCTATAGCACAATCCTAGCCATGTCTATTTAGAAGTAAGAAGTCCTATTTATTTGTGGGGGGTCCCCCAGTAAGCAATGTATTGTTGGAATTAATTAGTTCCTGTTATCTTTTCTTGTGGTATATGGGATTGGAATAGCTGCCTATAATTTTATATATATCTGAGGTCCTGAAAGGAAGCTAAGAGATGCTGCAGAGGCAGATATTATACCTTATATTGTGAATCCAAGAAAAATTGCCAGCCTTAGCCTAATGATTCCAAAGAGCTATAGGAATATCAAAGGCTATGATTATCACCAATTCCTTTAGTTAATGGATAGTCTTCTCTAGTAGATAGAGAGTTTTATCAGTATATTTTCAAACAAATAATTATTTACACAATTTATTCATAACATCTACTGTGAAATCTACTTCATGAATCTCAAAGGCTCTTGATGCTTTCAGAAAGGAGGTCACGACAGAACTCATGATACAATTATTTTACATGAGTCATACACAGTAAATACTGAGATGAATCATTAATTTAGGAGTTACATTGCAGAATTTGATTCATTAAGTGATGACATCTTCATGCTAAGCATTTTCTCAGTTTGCTTCCGAAAACCCTGACAGAAAATTCAATAGGCTTTCAGTCTACATATAGATGACAGGTAAGACTCAGAAATCAAACGTGTTTCTTTGAATATTGATTTATTCTTCATGGGAAACGTTTACATTCTACCCTTCAAAATAAATTTCCAGGGCAGCTGAAAACACAATGTCAAAATACAACAAAGCAATTAAAGTCCATAAAACAATATTCTAATAGCAGCCAAGTCTATAAAAGAGCCAAGCTCAAATGTTCTGATTGACCGATCTTCAAAAATCATGAGAATGTGGGGAGGAGGGGCTCCTTTGCAAGTTTACCAGAATCTGCCAAGTCTAAAAGATATAACTACTTCCACCACATAGTGATAACCATTATTGTTTATCATAAATGACTCGTATGTTATGTGGCTGAAGGACACAATGAGAGATAGAGACAGGCAGACCCTATTCCGTTCTAAATACGTCTTTTGAATCCTCTCTGTGGACCAATATTTTGGAGTTGTTTGCTTTCATTTTTCTCTGAGTTTAACTGAGTGTGCCAATGTTTTCAAACTTTGAAAATATTAATCCATCTGTTAAATTTATCCTACCATCTAGCAACCCACTTTGCCAAGATTTTCTTCCATGCCAGGACATGTAGAGATCCTTGCACCTTATTATTTTTGCTGCAAGGAGTTGAGGCACTAATCTGTCAAGGGCAATAGAAAGGCATTTACTTCTACCCTTCCTATACCCACCTATGCAGAAACACCATTATAAAAAAATAGCAATTATTCTCAAATCATGCTAGGATGATGATGCAATCGCTCCCAATAGAATATTTCTGTGGTATACCAGCATAGCCAAGTATAAAATATATGCACCATCAATTCCAATGCAACAGCCATTGGGGATCCATTGTATAGTTTGGCCTTTCACAACATCCAACAGTACCCAGGCCATGTGCAGGTGCAGATATTTTTTAACCCTTTCCTTCCTTACTGTGGTTCCAATGACCACCATCATCTGCTGCTATTTGCATTTCAATAGAAGCTGCCACTGTTGTTGCTATTTGCATTGCAATAGAAGCTACCACTGATGAAAGAGGGATAGAGCAAAACACACACACACACACACACACACACACACACACAAACCATAAACAATTACCTTTCACAAGGTGTATTTGGGTGTATTTATAAGTTAATTGTGTATTGACCAGTACCCTGCCAAAAAATTCTCCAGGGTTTTCCTGCTCCATTACTATTTTCCATCAATTAATGAGGAAAATCATTTGCATTTGGGGAGAGGTGGGGAAATGGTGGAATCCTGAAGGGTTGAACTTACTTTGTTTGTGAGAGTCCATTCTCTCTACAAATTATCTCATCTCAGTGGTCCGCAATCTGCAGCCTTCCCATGTGGACTTCAATTAGAGTCCAGATAAAAACATCACAGTGGAATTCCTCCAGTTGAGCATTTCCCCCCCTGCTCTGGAAACACAGACAAACAAGGAGGCTACACACCACACAACCACCTCATTGTGGTTGCTCAAAACCCACCAACCACGAAAATTTTAGAAATTCTCCTGTGCCCTAAGAATGAGGCAGACAAATTCCAAGGAATCAAAAGCACAGAACTGGCAGTGACTCTTATTTGGAGTGTTTTAGTTGTTCTGTATTCTCAGACATTGGTCCTTAGCAGGGATGCCAACTTGAACAAAATAGTGTGGGCACCAGGTGAGCCCTGCCTTGCATAATCAATCACAAGAAGTGGAACACACACACTGTTAGAATGGAAATGTCCATCAACTGAGGGAGGCTGGCCCCCTGAAATATTGTATTGTGGGGGCAAAGAGACTTGGTCCCTAGGAGTTGGCTCTTATGTTCCTTAGCATTTCCTGCTCCTCCTAACATTTCACTCTTTTGTTTGCCCTCCGCATCCTGATCCTGCCTGCACTTACCATAGGTAAGGATGCTGTGAAATCCGCCAACATTCTGGTTCCCAAGAGTTCTATGAATGTGAGAAGGAAAGCCATCAATGCTAGAGAAGCACAACACACCTTTGATGGTGTACCTGGCCATTGCCCTTTTGTCATTAAATGCCAGCATAGGATTTTACAATAAGACGACCGTGGCTCTTCATGGATTCCGTGGAAACAGAGCAGGACAGATGCCAAAGCTTTGACTGTGTTATTTTATTCATTTCCACTTTTCAGGGAATTATTTATCTACAGGATGAGAACAGAAGGGAAAAAATCTCATTGATCATCTCCTGTCTGCTAGCATTAGGTGGAACATCTAAAATATTTTGCACATTTCTTCTGTAGTTTATGACACCTGTTCAGAATTGTAAGTATACAGGAAGGGGTGGTGGTTACAAGCACATCTCACTGTGTGGAGAAATACAAGTAGCAACTATAGTAAAAGCCTCATAAAAGATGGACTCAACTTTCTAAGTGGCCTTAGTGAGTCAATATCCTTCAACCTTGTCATGGCACCCTGTTTCACATGGATATCATAAAATATGAAATTCAAGGTTTGCAAAGGGTTTTAAGGTGTGCCTGATATTTTAAGACATGCAGTGTCTACTTGTAAAAGCTACAGCCTGGTTCTATGCATATTTACTCAGAGGTATTTCTCAATAATCAGTGAGGCTTATTCCTGATAAGTGTAAACAGGACTGCAGTCTCAATTTGGAATAACCAACTGGGATTTATATAAATCCCAATAGGATTGGGCAACACACAACTTAAAAGACTAGTACACTGACAGCATGGTCCATAGAATAGAATCATAGAGTTGGAAGAGACCACAAGGGCATCGAGTCCAACCCCCTGCCAAGCAGGAAACACCATATAGAATCATAGAAAGCATGCTACCTTGGAAGTTGATCCCCATTGAGTTCAAGGGTGTTTACTCATTAGCAAGTTTACTTAGAGTTGCAGATTTAGAAACAGATGTGTGGGCATCATGGAATGATTATGACTTTATTTGCCCAGGCAGGCACATTATGGGACCCATGAGAGCAGCAAAATAACCAGACTGTACAATGGTGATGGGGTAAAATCAGGCCAATTCTTTCTTGGCAGCAGCAGACAGGCAAGGGTTGGCATAGCACTGGGTCCCAGGATCAGTTCATCATTCCACAAGCCCCATGTTGATGGAATGGATCTGCTGGGTTTGGATCGCTCCAAACCTGTATGATGGGAGTCGGTCAGTGTTGAACCTTGCTGTGATGCAAGCTAAGCAAGCAAGTTCTCACTGGGGGACCAGGGTGCAGATTCCAACCAGGCAGATACCAAACCCACGCTTGGGTTTGCCGTAGTCAATTTTCCCCTCAGATCCCTTATGGGAGCCCCCCCCCCATACTATGTTGATCCTGATGCCATTTCCACCCTCATACAAACAACATTCTTCCACCTAACAAAGGAAAGCCATAATTTCACTGAGGGAAAAGCAGGGGAAAAAACCCAACCAAGTGCCAATCAGGTTAAGAGAAAAAGATTCCTTTTAGGCCCTATCAACCAGCAACCCAAAATTGCTCAGTGAAGGCTGTAACGTGAGGGTGGGCGGTGAGGGAGGGTGGGCGGGAAGCTCTCAAAGCAAAATGGATAATTCTAGGGGAAGCAGCCTTATATAGGCTTTCCCCTCCCTTCTGCAGCAAGGACTCATGGGACAGCTTTTTCCCATGAGCCCTTCACACAGAGGAGATACTTGACAAAACCTTGCCCAGTACTTTGCTGTAATCTATGGGCCACAGAGCCACTGGTCAAAGGTGTCCCGTGCTAATTGGTCATGGAACAGGACATATCACTTAATACTCAGATGGCTTCTAAACAGTTTATAAAACATAAAAACCAATTGCAGAAACTGATAAAATGCAAAAATTTAAATATGCCACCATTAAAATACACAATAAAATAATCCCATTATAACATTAAAATATAAGTGTCCCTGTTTAATATATAAGCAATAAAACAATAAAAATAAAACAGCACAGCAATTAAAATGGGAGACTTGGGTCAAAAGATCAAGGGAATGAATGTGTAAACAGGTATGTCTTCAAACGCAGGTGGAATGCCAATACAGATGGGGCCTTTGGTATTTCAGCAGGGAGTGTGTTCCTTAACACTGGTGACACCAGTGAAAAATCCCATTTCCATATCATCAGAAGCCAAGCTGATGGAGGGCACTTCACATCACTGAGGCCACCTGAGCCTCAAGTGACAGAAATGGGCACAGGAGTACCTGGATTGAGGGTGTGGACAAGGTGCTTTGATCAGTCAAGGTGACCACTTGTGTTCTGGACCTTTGTCCACCTTGACTGATAAAAACTAGCAAGGAGGGGACAGCTGGCTAGACCAGGAAGGTGATTAATGCCTCCTTCTGAGAGGGGGTGGTCCCTGCTTGCTTGAAGGCGGCAGTGGTAAACCCATTCCTCAAGAAACCCTCCCTGGATTTGAACATCTAAGTCATTACTGGCCAGTTGTCACGCTCCTCTTCTTGGGCAAGGTTCTTGAATGGGTGGTAGTGGACCAGATTCAGGAGTTCTTGGAGGAAATCGATTTTCATCTAGATCCTTTTCAATGGGCCCAGTTTTGTTTATGTATCTTGTTTTTAGATTGTAAACTTCCCTATGGTCTTCAGATGAAGGATAGTATATGAATTAAATAATAATAGAACAACATCTGTGGAAAAGATGTGGAAAAGGTGGATTTTGAGGAGGAATTTGAAAGAAGTGATATCACACGTTTTTGGAGTGGGTTGGCAACAAGTTTAATTTCTCCCAGTCTGAAGAACTACACAATGTTTTAAAGTTTTAATATATTAATGACCAGCTGTTTTAATTGTGTGATTTTCTTTTAACTGTTTGCCACTCTCAGAAACCCTTTGGGTTGAAGAATTATAGATTCAAAAGGTTGTACATTGAAAGTTACCCCAAGGGTCATCTAGTCCAACCCTCTGCTGTGCAGAAACCACAGCTAAATAACCCCTGATGGATGGCCATCTAACCCATTTTAAAACTTCCAATGAATAGTAAAATGTTTGTTCTCTATTTATTCATCTCATAAAATTTATACACCACTTGATTGTTCAAAAATCTCAAAGTGGTTTCCAAAAGATAAAACAATAATATAAAAAAAAACTTTAAAACATACACAAGTTAAAATACTGAAACAGATTTTAATCACCTCAATTTTCTAAGTATTTGGCTTATCTAAACAGGACTGTTTTTTAGCAAGCATCAAAAAGAGCACAGTGAAGGCACCTCACCTGCTGGATCTCAATAGTAAAGGAGTTCCAAAATGTAGGCACTAAACACTAAACAATTGAGTTCTTACCAATACAGAATTGGTATTATAAATATGCATGTGTGAAGGAATACACAAATATACATTTGTAGTTGGCAGAAATTATCAGTTTAGCTTGACAATAAAAGATCCATCTATAGGGACTAAGTTTGGATGTGCAATGGTTGTCTCCATGAACCCATGCCCATTTAAAGCAAATGAAGATTACACTATTGCTTGCCATCTCCAAAGGGGTGTGTGTGTGTGTGTGTGTGTGTGTGTGTGTGTGAGAGAGAGAGAGAGAGAGAGAGAGAGAGAGATAAAGGGAGTAACCATCCACACAGAAAACCTGAGATTTGGGAATATGAAGAATCAATCACTGCACACCTAAATTCAATCTGCATTCCCATTTTCAGAGTTGTGTGAGTCTTCTGTGTTTAAATAGTCATCCATAAGTGCCTTTGATTGTTTTTGCTATATAAAGAATGGGAAAAGTTGTTCAGTCACTGAAGTTTCTGTCCTAATCTAAGACTATCTACAATTTCATTCACTTACTATTTCATTCACACATGGCATTGTTTGGGCATGTATGCACCAAAAGAGCTAGATCAGAAGTGGTAAGTAATCAGAGTTACTGTTAAAGCACTTCTGAGATAGAAAAAGGAAAAAAATGTAAGTAAATACAGGATAGGCAAGAAACCCATACTATCTTTTAAGAAACTCCTGAGCTGAAAGTCAGCACATCTCCTATATTACTGATACTTTAACACAAATCTGAGACATGTAGACAGGTGATGAAATTACAAATAGTACAATAAGAATGAGTTTTATGAGTGCATGCTGTCAGAGATTATTGAAATTAGAAACAATAAAGACAGATGTTAAGTGGTAAATAGTCAGTGGATTCCAATCATTCCCATCTAAACAACTGTCATCAGCTTTTATATTAACCTGTTATTTAGTTCTTCTCATTATGCACATTATTTGACTACTTAAACTGGTTATTGGATTGTTCATACAGTAGCCCTTCAGCTCCCTCAGTCAATTAAACCATTATTGTATCTGATTTGTCAGAGTCAGTGTCACTGCTAATCTCCTAAATCCACATCAGTTCCGGAGCTTTACATGTGCTTACTATCTTGCAAAAGAGGGAAGGCGTATAAGCAGGACCCCACAGAGAACAGCCACAGAGCTGAACAGCAGCTCTACTCTGCCCAAGATGGGCACAATTATACATTTTTATACCAGACCCAAAAAAAGTAATTATGAGAGAGAGAGAGAGAGAGAGAGCGCGCGCGAGCGCACACACACACACATAGTAGATCAATATTTTATTGCTGACATCAAGTTGTACAATCTGTGTGTTTCTCATTTCCTTATTCCACAACAAATGAAAATAAGTGCATACAACTTAATCTTGGAATCAGGATAATCTAAATATTATCCTGTGTTGCTAATGCAGAAGTATACACCAACACAAAACTATTCCGGAGCAGTTTAAAAGTTTGATCTGATCTCAAATTCTCTGTCTTCCTGCACAAGTGGATAGTAGCAAAACCTTTTTTATATACCTCTTCCCCCTTCCCCTAAATGCTAAACGTCTATACATAAAAAGGGGAGGAGGACGGTAAATTATTGATCAGGGTTACAGCTTCGTCAATCCAGTGCTAAATCTTAAAACACCCACAGGCTGGCATTGCAATTCTATATTGTAAAGTAGAATTCCAGCCAGTCAGCCAGATAAGACACACACACACACACACACACACACACCCCACACACGTGCTTTTCTCCCCCTTTAAATAACACCATTCTTTACATAACAAAGGCTGCAGCTTACATATTAAAACAGCACAACCCCCTGGATTCTAAATACGGTTCCCTTCCCCGTACAGGTTTGATCCATCATCTCTTTTTCTGAAGAAAGAGGAAGTAAAACAAAAGAATCTCTTACCACAGGAGTAGAGAGAAAGCAATTCGTTCAGCTACATCCAACAGGCTTTGTGCATGCAGGCAGCATGAGTGATTCTTGGGCCTCACACAAAAGCAAAATAATTGGCTCTCATGAAGAGATGTAAACATCCATCATAATGGCACTAGTACTGAAGCTGAAAGCTACCTCAGCTGTTCTATGTACTCTGACTGGGGGATGATGTCACAAACATCAACTGGGTGTACTCTCATTGGCTTCTGTTACCTGGAATCATATCTTAACCCTAAACTGTCAGATGCACATTTCAGTGTGGATCTCTGTTCCTTGGGAGAGGGATAGGCAGCAATCTCCCATTCTGGGAGAGACAGAGTAGCTGGCAGGTGCACATTGATTAAAAATGGGAAGGAGAATGTGTAAAAAATAAAATATATATCTATATCTATATACCCAAACTAATTTGCCTAAATTATTAAATTAGAGCCCTTGGGAACTGCATTTTCATAATCCGTTTACTAAATGGCAGTAATCATCAAAATATTGTACAGAAAGGATATTAAAGGAAAGGTTAATGAATACAGCATCTGGAGGATTCAACCATAATGGGCTTACATTGTCTCCTATTGTGCCCAGGCTTTCTGATAGATATACGCTTGGAAAAAGGGGGAGGGTGTTTATTTTGAGATGTTTTGCTTTGTTGAAGCAAGCTTTGGAGTTACATTGATTTTAAAGTTTTAAAAGATACATTGTGTGCCCAAATAATACATATATACTGATCTCTAAATAGGAAGTAGAAATTTGGGCATTCTGTAGTCAAATAGGAATGCAAGATAATGCTTTGATTATGATAATTTATACAGAGGAGCTAAATATGTTATAATACTGGCAATCAGACAAAAATGTGATTTTAAAGCCAATTATAAATGATTTGTATTTCTCTTTTAAAACTCTCAAAAATGTAATTTTCAACTACATTTGACATAATCATTGCAATACTTTAAAAAGTTATTAAGCTACAAAAACACACACACACTTAAATATTTTCCTTTTGTTGCCAAGGTCTACCCCATTACATTTATCTGAATGGAATAAAGCCTGTGTTGAATAAAACATACAACACTCCAATATATATTTTTAATTCAGAGTTTCTTTTTCAAAAGCTTACAACTATCCTTATTCTCTGGGAAGAAAAACCTTGAGCTGAACACAGCAAAGGTGGAAAATATTATAGGAGTTTGGGAATTAACTTGATAAACTACTCTGCCTTTGCCTTGTGGTCCTTTCACAAAGTTGTAAAGACTTGGGAGATTAAATTCTGGGGACTTAATAAACAGCAGCTCTGTGTGGAGATCCAGACACTGGCCTATTAGTCAAAATGTACTTTAGGCCAAAGTGAAAACCTCTGCTCATTTATTTCTGCCTCAAAACATAGGAGTTCAGATGGAAATGTATAGAGGGGGTGGGGAAGATCCATTGCCATGCAAAGTGACATAAGACTGAATTACAGATCAGAAAGATGAATTTGGACAATGGGAATGCCAACTTTGGTTTTGTTCATGATTAATGGTAAAGGTAAGACCCAATAATTGCTAAGGAGATATGAGTCATGAATAAAAGAATTATTTATGAAGTAAAATCTGCTTAGGCATATAACATGTATAAATTATATTCCTCTGAAAATTTAATGCTATAAATAGCCAAGATCAAGCAGAGAGGCTCTCTGTGATAGAAATCTGACTGTGTGCTTTAGGTCGCTCAGCAACACCTTCTAAATTTCTAACCCTAACCCTTTATGAAAAGAGGTTTAACATCTCCTGTTTGTAAGACTTCTATACAAGGCAATGTGTTTTCTCCTTTGAGTAGCTACTCTTCCCTAAGGTTGGGTGAGTATTCAGATCACTCCACAATTAGGAGCGAACCACCCCCCCCCCACCATCTAATGGATCATGCTTGGATCAGGACAGAGATATATGAATTATATCACATGACTATGAACCTTCCCAAGCATGATTTGCTACTACTTACAGATGTAAGAAGGCAAAAATTTCCATTCTATTCTGTATTCATCATATGCAATGTTGTTTCCATTCCCCTGCAGATCACCTCCCACCAAAAACTACATTCTATCCTGGTTCCCACTAAAGGAAGAACTGGAACTGAATGGAAGATTCTTCCCAAATGCTTTTATGCTCAAGTCACTGCAATACATATGCAAAAACACAGTTCAAAGGCTCATCAGGCAATACACATCTCTACTCAAGGCATGGATAAACAAAGGCACAGCATGTGATGTGACTATTCAAAGCAATGACACATCTCCTGAAATCCCGTTATAAAGGAATGGGGCAGGCACAGCTTAACACGGCAAAAGTTTCTGTTCCTTAGCAAGCAATCTAGTACTTACATTGTAGGCTGGATCTGAACCTGAACCTGGTCCTTCTGTCCATGCCTCTCTGTTGACCCAGGTAACAGAGAAGACATCTCTGTCTCTTAAGAGGTGGAGGATGGAGGTGCAGTACCCACTCTGAAGAGGCAGGGCTAGACCCAGTGTCCCTCACCTCTGTAGGCAGAGAGGGTGGAGAAAGAGGCCCAATGGAAACATCTGAGACTGACTGGCAGCTGTGAAGAGGGAAGGAGGGGCTGGTGGCTCATGTCATTGAGACTGGCAAGGTGTGAGAGCAGATGGAGTGGTGGGCACCCACCCAGTATCCTCAGCATCAGATACCCCTGGATCAGGCAGTGACCTCTCTAGCCCGCTAGAGACATCTTCTGGGTCCTCTGCAATTCTCTCCCACTGGGCAACATCCTAACTCAGTCAGCCCATTATTTATCTCATGGTCTGATGTGGCAAAATTATGAAAGTTACATGAATTGAGTAAGTTATGTTGTCAATACACAATTCTCCATTCATTTTAATGCAAAGAAAACACAATAGAGAATGGGGCTGGGGACATAATCAATTGCATAACATTTGCGGAATGAAAGCAACAAGGCAGTAAATACCAATTGTATTTCTGCTAAATTGATTTCCATTCCAAACCATGGGACAAATATACAAACAGTGGCAATTTCCACTTCTGTTTTCTTGGGACATTTCACACACACACATATGAATATTCATATATATATATCCCTTTAATGTATGTTATGATTGTTGTGATGGACCACCATGTCCTGGGTTCAAATGCCCATTTGGCCATAAATCCCACTTGGTGACTCCTTTCTCTCAGCCTGACGTAACTCACAAAGTTGTTTTGAGGATAAAAATGGGGATATATACATAATAATAAATAAAATGCATAATGATAAATTGTATGGCTATAATGATGGCTGCACCCAAACAGCTGCTCCAAGCAGCTAGAAAATGATTTTAAACAGCAAAAATGTAGAAAGACAGAAAGCCTTTGGGCCACCTCCTAAAAGCTTTATATTTATATTCTGTTCCCCTACATTTTGAAAGTGCATAGATTATTTTAAGCATTTGCCCTAAAAAGATCTGCATGGATATTTGACAGTGAATTTACTGGTCTACTCCTGTGCAAGAGACACAAACCAGATTAAGACCATTTGGCCCATTGCTTTCGTTAAGACCAGCATGCCAGGAGAGGAATTTGAAAGAGGTAATTGGGTATGTGCACAGGATGGCCAATCACCTGTCCTCTCCTGCCTCCCTCCCTCCAACAAACCAAACAAACAAAAAACCCTATTGACCATTTGGTTTCATGTTGCTTTCAGCTGGTTGCCAGAAAAAAATCTTTTAAAAAAGCACACCACAATTCCTTAGGTGAATAACCTGAGCTCTGCCCCTAGATATGCCAAAGTTGTTAGGTTCTGTCCCTAGACCTAGGGCCAGTTTCAGCTTTTAGGGGTCTTACCTGGCCTTGGCAGTTCAAATAATTTGTGTGCAGCACCAGGCAGCTTGGTCTAGCCATCATTTGAATTGCACAGTGCCCATAGTATCACATCACTCAAGAGTATTTTTGAAAATAAACATAGCAGCTACTGCTGGGAGCTTTAAAATGGAGAGGAAGCACTCAGCTGGTATTAGCAGTGGGTCCTGCCAAGCCATTGGGACCTTGACAACTGCCCAATAATGCCAGATACTTATGTCAGCCCTGTCTGGACCTATTACCCAAACCTGTGCTGTCAGACACAACAAAAACTGTTCACCTGTGTCCATGGCTCCACTGCTGAACTGATTCTGGGCCCTGTTCCCTCAGGTGCCACTCAGAAGAACTGCAAGATCTTTCTTTCGGAAGTTGGCAACCTTGTTTATGAACACCAATGGCAATGAAAAAATGTAATCACTGATGGGGGCAGGGGAGATGAAGATCAACTCCAGGTGCCAGAAATGTGAGCCTAACACATATTGGAGATTTCCTTCTTCAAGGATGTGATTTTAACACCAGTTCTCAATACCGTGCAGTAACATCAGGAATTAAACTTTAGCAGCCTGAGTTCTTCCTGCCCCCCCCCCCCGCTCTCTCTCCACCTCCTCCATTCATGCAAATTGCTTTCATCAAATAGTCTTTAACTGTAAGCAGTCTTGAATCTCATCAGGGAAAAATGCAGGGTATAAATAAATACATCATCATAATAATAAAAGGAGGCTGGTCTGCTAAGGGCTGCTACAAAATAGCCCTCCCAAGGAGAATAGCAAGCCTAATAATAATAATAATAATAACCCAAATCTCAAATCCAGGTACTCTTTCCTGCCCCACAAACATTTTATAATTCTATTTGAATTTTGAGAAGTGCTGCAAACATTTCTGTCAATCTACTGTTCTCTGACCAACCTAGTCTCTGGAGACAATCCTAATAGAGAAATATAGCTATGGAAAAGATTCCCTTCTCACGCATCTCTAAACAGAAAAACCATGCAGCTTATCAGACTACCGGAAAGCCAGCCCAACATGGAAGGCTCCTCCTTGAAGCTTCTTGCCTTAAGTCTCCACCCCTTGTCCCCATATTTGGCCACCTTTGGTCAATGATGTGAGCAATGCATGGCACAAAGGAAACAAAAATAAAAAGGCCATTGGGGGGGGAGTTACAGCTTTAAATCACAAGCTTATACATCTTCTTGGCATTAACAGAAATGACAATTTATGAACAACACAATGGAAATATTGATGGTTATAGAAAGAACTGGCTGGAACAAAGCTTAATGAAGCAGACATCTCATGATCATAATCAATGCAGTGAGGAATCAACACAGCAAGTTTACATGGTCAACAAGGGAATTAGCAGCATTTCAGTTGCCTGAATTGAAGGGAACAAATGAAAATAATAATAAAAATAATGGGCTGCCAAAGCTCTATGTCTCCTCTATGCTGTAACTGCATACTAAAATTCAGAAATAGCTGCTAGCTATTTTCTTCAATTGACCGCTTGAGTGAAAAGCAAATGTAGAAACACTTAAAGTAGTTCAGAAAATTTTTAGCCATATTATCTCAGGTTTTGGGGGTATTTTTTTTACGTTATAAAAATCAGAAGAACCTGATATATTGTATTAAACAAAATACAGTGCACATTCCTATTATACTTGTATAATGGGAAAGAGTTTTTTTGTTGTTCTTTTTTCAGATTAGGTTGTGCTGATGTGAGTCTACACAGTAACATAGTATATAAGAAAATCAAATGATTCCTTCCCCCTTTGCTTGCCTGTGGCCAAATACACTACTTTTGCCTGGATAAAACATATAAAGAAGTAATGTATCAAAATACAGGAAATGGTTTACAATGTAATGGTATGGAAACATGGGCCATGATGCAATTAACACACACACACAAACAATTAAGCACTTGATTTCAAAGGGAAACTTAAGCAAGTGCTTAAAACTAACCCATTGAAATCAATAGGGCTTAAGTTGCAATGTAAAATGTATTTACTCGGGAGCAAGCCCCTCTGAACACAGGGCTTGCTTCTGAGTAATCATGCAGAATTTTTTTTTTTCCTACCAAGTGTGTTGGTGTATTATGCCCTCAGTTTTTTAGGAGTGAATATGTCACAGGAGTTGAAACAATTTCTTTGCCTGACCCTTTATTCAGGTATACAAGTTTAACGACCAAAGCAATCCACAATAAAAGGATCTGGTTTGCACTGATTAAATGAAAAGGTTTGTTGCATCCTAAGTCAAGTGCAATTGCGAATATAATCATATCATGTTTCAGCCGAGTCACCAAATGGCTCCTTATCTGCTCATTCACAAGATGGCACCTCTATTGACATGCTCATCCTGACCATTTAAAAACAAAAGTGGATAATTTCAAAAAAGCTATTTAAAAGGATATGATTTCATATAGATGCCTTTGTAGGCTCTTTTATATGTTATGATCATTTAAAGCTGCAGGGCTGTGAGGCCACAAGTCACTGAAATAAATGGATCAGATGTGCAGTCAGAAAATGTACACATTGTCTCTTCAAATGTCAATGGCAGCCCTCTCCAGTTCCCATCAGTCCTAGCCAGCATGGTCAACTGTCAGGGATGCAGGTTTTCCTAACTTGGTTTGTGCAAATTAAATGCATCCCACTAGCCACGAACTTGGACCTCTCAGATAACTTTGCCCACATCTTTTTTTTTCTGGATTCCCAGGCACAAAGCAAAAGCTGGGTGCTTATTGAACTCATATGGCAGCTCATGAGTACTAACCATTATGGTGATTCTATGCCTCTACAGACAGAGGCAACATGGTTGAGAATATCAGTTTCTGGGAACCACGGGAGGCAAGAATGCTGCTGTGCTTAGGTCTTGCTTGCACACTTCACATGAGCATCTATTAGGCCCAATGCCTCATGAATATGGTGGCAAATATCATTGTCGCCTTGGAAATTTAACTTTAGCATGGCTTGCCATTAGCACTTTTCAGCAGGTTTCTGCACTGAGACCACAGCAGAGTCTCCTTTAACTTGGTTTCTTTTAAAGCATCTAATCTTTTTAAAAAGTCATTACTATTAAAAGTCTGCCTTCTTGAAATTAGCATTTTCTTTCATTCTTTATATTTACGTGGCTGCAGTGTTTGATCCTATCAGAGAACTAGACTTCCCCATTTCTAATTTGATTTCCCCTGCAGCAAGTCTTATTAATTTCTTCTATATAATATACTGAACGACCCCGTGACTTTTTTCTCTCTCTAATGCATTTTGTGCTGTCTTCTTCAAAATATTCCAGCAGCTTTCACAGTTGAATGCTAGTTTATTTTATTCTGGAATCTCCTTGTCATTTTACTGCTCAATGGGCAACAGGAAGGACTATTTGAGGAGGGGGCTGCCAGTCAAAATAGACAATACTGGTATAGATTTACAAATAGTCTTTATGGCATAAGGCCTTTGTTTCTAGTACATCAATAAGGTGCCGTCTCTATTGTATGTTTTTAGCACATCAAAAATATTTACCTGGAAAAAGTCTGTGAAATTTCACACCACTGTGTTTTACATTATGATTATGTTTTACTAGGGACCTGCCCTGTTCACATTGCTCACCAATCTCACCTGCCCCTTACCCCCGGCCAACTTACTCCTCCCTTTACACCTCACCCAAACCTGCCGTTCTCTCACAGTTGCTTCAAGCCCCAGAGCTCCTTCAAGCCACCTTCCCCTCATGGCAGGCTCATCTTATGTTCTTCCATTCTTATGCTTTTTAGAAGTGTACTTTATGGGTTTTATTGTCTGCTATATGTTGAGCCTATAGCACAGGGGTGAGGACTCTCAGGCTGAGTTGGAGTGGATGAATGTGGCCTACTAGGCCTCTTTAGCCAATCCTTGGGAATTTCTGAGGGCAAACCCAACTCTAGTCCTGCTCCATGTCCTTCTCAAATGACTGAAATATGTCCTTTAACTGTGATAATGGCTCTTGGTTGCCTTGATGGAATATGGAGAGATGTGGGGGGGGGGGGCTTTGGTTTTCGCATGGTGAAATGTATCCTACTGTAGAAAGGTAAGAGTCGCATCCATTGCTCTGCTCACTTTTGCCTCTGACCCAAACCAAAACTTCCAGAAGTTTGCTTGAAAGGGAATACAGCCCTCAAACTGAAAAGGTTTCCCTATCTCTGATATAAAGAAAATATGTTATTGGGTGACTAATAAACACAGTGCTTTTGCAGATCAGCTGTTCCTGTTAGATAACTGCTTGGGGGCAACCACACCTTCCAAAACGGATTTGAAAGATTGAGGCAAATTGTAGGCACAGAGAGTCTAATTTGTAAGCAAGCGTAGTATCTCAGACTGAACAAAGCCAATATGAAAGTTTCTACTCCTTTTTACTATGGAATCCTCTTGAAGCCTATAGGATCTTCTGCAGTATATGGAATGCAACCAGTAATAGTATGTGCACTTAATTACTACACCTATCTAGTCTGAATAATTTAGGTACAATGTGTTTTGCATGCTGTGACTGCTCTAATTGGTCACAGACATTGCTTATGCTCCCAAGCTCTTTCATGCAATCCTTTTCACTCTACATGCATTATTCAGCATCTGGTGGCAATAGCTGAAAGTCACTCATTATGCAAAAAAGATAGCAAACCCCAAATTTGGAAGGATTAAGCCGGAAACAGTTCCATGCTTTCTATGTAAAATAATCAAACGGGTCTCTGGTCACCCATCGAAACAGGATTCCTTCCCTTCCCTTCCCCACACACTTCTGATTACAGATCACTTGCATCCACCGACAAATTGTAAGTCCTATTAGCAACGTCATTATTTGCCTAAGGGTTCTTTTGGTGCCAAAATGGTTTGCAGAAATACAATAAAAATTAAGGGGGACCTAAATGGAAGTCAGGGGCACTCAAAATACCTCATTGAGGACTGAGCATGCTCAGAGGACGTAGAAAGTTGACTGGCTGTTGGAGGGAGAGCAAAATGGAAAACCAGGAAACATCCTGTATGAGGGCAAAGTTGGCTTACTGGAAAACTGAATAGGAGCACTGCACAGTATAATGTTCATTTTAGCCCCTGCTCAGCTAAAACATTTGAAGGATTTAAGAGGAATAAAAAATAGTATTGTTAAAGCCAATTTTATCTGGGCACATTTTTCATGTTTATAAAATTATCCTGAGTTTCTTCTAAAGCCTTCACCTTTCCTCTGTCATCATGATCTAGGTTCCAGAGGCAATGTCAGAGCAGAGGAAAAGAAAAAGGCTTCCCATGGTTGTTAGGAAGCTGAGGAGCACCATTTTATTAGGCAGAGTGAGGTGGCTGCCTCAAGAAACGGGTACTGGGAGCAGGGACAGAGCAGTGGTGAGTTGTGGCCTACCCTGAATGATCTGCCCTCAGATTTGGTGGAGGTTGCTGTCCGGTTGATAGTGCTGAAGTAACAGTCAATTTCCACCCTGGGTAGGAACGAGGAGAATTCATTTTCCTCAAGCCAGCCCTAGTAAGAAGAGATGTCAAAGCTTGTTGTTGACAATAACTATGGGTTTATATGCCAGCTAACAGTGAAGAGGGGGGTGTACCAAGGTGTAGAAACAGACATGGATAAGTTGTGGTTCTTCATATATTGTTGGACTACAACTCCCATCAACCCCCACCAGCATAGCCAATGGACAGGGAAGATGGGATCTGTGGTCTAAACATCTGGAGGGCCACAGCATAGCCACTTTAAGAACTCTTCAAAAGTGGTTTACCTGGAAGAGCGGATTCACGTGACAAATGTCTGCCAGCAACTGACACTTCCATTTGCACTTAATGTGTTCTAGCTGTCCACCTCATCTGGAAAGCCAAACATGCTGAATGCTGCAAAATTGACTTTATTTTGTCAGAAACAAAGAGAGAGATGAGTTTTCCAGTGAAAATAGGCCACCTCTTCCCCATTCTGCGGAATGCATTGATGTTGATCGTTATTTTTTTGTTCCTTACTAAAAAATGAACAAGAAAATGTTTTATAGCTGCGATTCTAAATGGATCACCCAGAAATAATAACATAGCCAAGAGCAGCTGACATACGTATGTATGATATCACTGAATTAATTGTAGTTTATATTGCCTGTGTTTGTTGCTGCGGTTTTGTGTGTGTGTGTGTTTTATTTATATTTTTCCAAAGTCTGCTGTTCCATTCTATTTGACCTTAATTAGTATAATTGATAATAGCTTTAGAACTGCATGCCATTTTAATCATGTAGTTACATCTTTCCTGACAGAAGAAAAATGAAGAAGCAGCTGGGACCCATCTATTAATAGTTAGGCAACAGAAAGGTAGAGCAGCAAAGCTCTTCTTTGTGGAGAGATTGGGTCTTCTACAGGATAAGTAATGAACAACTAGTGTATTTTAAAGAGGTACACAGTGATCTCTCCAAGGATATGAAGAACAACAGGAGTGAAGATCAATGTACAGTGGGAATTTGGTATCATTAGAAAGGTGTGTGGCTAGAAATTAGGACACCAAATCGGGAAGATAATTCATGCCATGACATGTTCATACCCCTCGGACTCAATGCATTGCACACACAGCAACTCGACAATTTTTAAGGTTTTGGAGAACCACGGGGATCAACCAACACATGATATTCAAAATCACATTCTTTCCTACAGTGATTTTTATACCGAAGCGCATAATTTATGCTTAACAAAGGAAGATATTTTAGCAATGTGCCTCTGTATAATTGAAAAAAAGAAAGAAAGCTATCAGCTGCATTTCTGGGTAGGGATTTATATGGAGAAATGAGTCTTTTGGTCTGTGATTCAGAGAAAGCCTGGCCCTAGGTGGGAGAAATAAAGTGGGAGAATTTCAGAGCAGGGAACAAAAACACCCCATTTGACCGTCCAGCATTTCCTTTAAGTGTTATCTTCTTGAAGGTTTCTCCGTTGACGCTAAAAGTTGCTCTCCCTGGGTTTCCAAGGATGTGGATCTTTTCCAACAAAGAGAACCTCTTGCTCACCAGGTGGGTTTTATCCATCTCTGACTGATCTAGCAAAAAGAATAGTCTGCCCATGGCACTTTTTCTCACACCATACTGGGAGAAAGAAAGATGTCTGTGTAAGTGCCAATTACAGATGAAATATTATGTCCCCCTGTGTTTCTCTATGACAGGATAGCTGAGGAGCCTGGTGCTTTCTGTTTTGTTTTTAGAAGTAACTGATCTAATTCATATGAAACAATATTTCTTAACCTATGCTCTCAAATAAAGCCTGATCACATACTATCTATCTATCTATCTATCTATCTATCTATCTATCTATCTATCTATCTATCATCTATCTATCTATATGAAAAGACACTGTACCAAAAACCAATTGCTGCATTTTCTTTTTGCTGTGCTTTTTTGGGGGTAGAGACTGGGAGCGATTTGATTCCTGATGCATAAGTTGAGACGACATAAATCATAGCCCTGGTCACACTGTGAAATATGGAGATGATTCGGGTATTTGATGTGAACATTCACCTCCATCCCTGCAAAGCCCTTGGTCACAGCTTTGGTATTCTGTAGAAATGACGGCAAGGAATTAGGAAGGGAAATGGCCAGGATACAAGTGAAGGAAAGATCACCAATAGTCTGACCATCACCTCCTCTCAGTGCCATCTGGCAAAACTTGTTCTTTTGGGAGTTGAGGGGTGGAGTTCGATTGTTTTCACACCACTGTTGCAATTTAGCCTTCTTGGGATGCCTTCAAAATCACATTATTTGATATGTTCGCGGGGTACCTTGAGGATAAAATAACTCCTGCCTGCTGTGACTTGGATATTATGTTTGGAGGGCAACCTATGAAGGTGCTCAGATATTATTCTGCCCTATGTTGATAAATAAGTAATTGGACATGCCTATGCTCAACTCCTGTCCTTCTTGGGTCATATCACTGAGAAGGAAGAGTCTGACTGGCTGGGCTCAGGTAGTGATAAATGGGAAAGAGAGAGAGAGAGAGCACTTAGTCTCCTATATAAGCACTACTATGGCTAGTAGGACCATGTGAGGTGGGGCAGAATTTCAGAAGCACCCTCACAACACCAGCATCATTGATGCTTTCCTGTATGGACCTGAAACAGGGAGGTTAGGAATGCATGATTGCTGTCATAGAAGCACTACCACCACCATTTCCAATGGATGCACCACCCTGTCCCATAGCCCTTTCTTGTAAAGCAACAGTGATGCTAGTGTCAGGAGAATGCCTTTTCACCACCCAAAAGCCCTTGCTGGGTATGACTGCTTCTGAAGAAATGTACATTTGACCCAAAATATTATATATAATCCAGTTTGCTGGCAATGTGTTTGAGGATGTGGATACAGCTGAGTTTATGACTGTAGATTTGCTTTTGGTACAGAAGTGCCATCCTGAAGAATGATTTATGCCAGGGCAGAGACAGAAATAGTGGCATCTTGTTTTTGCTTCTGGATCTCTCAGCAGCTTTCAGTCACCAGGCAAAAGCCTCCCCCCCCCAACCTTTGGGGCTTCTTAACTTTTGTTGTTCTATTTTATTTTCATCCTGTTTTTATAGAGTTGCCATTTTTAGCTCATTTCAACGTAGTTATTTTATGGTGCTGGTACTATTTTATTGGAAGCCACCTTGATAATATACAGGAGCACATGGTATAAATCTAAGAGGTCAATAACAAATCCATGCTAACACAGTTGGTTCTGGGTATTCTTAAGGCAGGGATTGTCAATCTTTTTGGGTACCATGGGTAACAGTCATAAAATAGCTGCCACTGAGGACATGCCATGACACAAAATTAGAGAGTACACTTCTTGCTTCATCCCCTACAGGACAACCTCATCTTTACCACAGGGAGTAAGCTATATCCTGCTGATCCCAATTCTGGAGTTTGCACAATGTTGATTTACACACACACACACACACACACACACACACACACACACACACCCCAATGGTGTTGCTATCTAACAAGGAACATATCTTGTCAATACAATTTTTTATCTTATTTCACATGATAAAGGGAATCTCTTCAAATCCTGCTGTTTCACTGGAATGAGAAATGACATTTGTATGTGTGAACTTCAGAAACAGCCGCTTCCTTCCTCTTGGACTCCTTCAGCAACATCTCTCTCTCTGGAAAGCTGCAAGCTTCTTCATGCTCTAGATCTCACCCTGTCTAAATATATCAGAGATGAATGGATGCTTTTAAACTTTTGCTCTCACTTGAACCCATTTGTGCCTTAAAGGTTTGGAAACAGGCAACATTGGTAAACTACTCTGTTGTTGCATTCCATAAAGTGATGGTGGAAAGCAAATTAAACAAAGTGCATAGTTAGCTTTGCAAAGTGCCTTTTCTTTTCTTTTCTTTCTTTTCTTTTCTTTTCTGAGGGGGTGTTCAAATATCAAGAGACAGCTCACAGGTAAAGGTTCCCTGCCGCAAAGAACAGGAAGTGAGATGGCAGCAGCAGAAACAGCATTTTAAAGATATCACTGTGTGATTACCAAAATGGCAATTTAATGTCCATAGGGAAAGCAATACAACAGAAGGGTGCAGAAAAAGTATGCAGTATATGTAAATGTATCTACAGATGAAGTTGATTGCTCAGCTCATGACTGAAGTGAGCCATCCCAGGGTGACAGGAAAGTTATCTACCAACATTCACACCTTTTTTTGAATTGGTCCAATATTCTGCAACAACAGTTGGCTGGTTATTACAGATCAATATTCAACTGATTATCAAAAACAGCCATCCACCCCAAGTCCCAATTTCTTATTTCCATCCCTGCTTCCCATCACTACTGTCTATTCCATGAGCTATATTCAATGCTAATCATACTTAGATCAGACACATTAAAGTTAATGGACAATAGTAACTTGGGTACAATAATTTCAATGGGTCTACTCTAAGTAGGACTTAGTTGAACACCATCTTCTGCCTTCAAACTCATGTCCTCCAATTCCCCTGGTGCTTTCTTCCCAACTTGGTATTCCTCTTCATGCCTCTCCAGTCTTAAGCTCTGATGCCTCCCAGGAAGTTACACAGTGCTTGTTTTTCAAACACCATGTTAGGTCTGCCTCCACACTCACAGCACAATCTACCTGCTTCCTACACAATCTCTACCATGACTAAGCACATTCTGTGATGCTCCTTTCCCCATACAACTTGAATGTTTGTGTGTTTGTTTATTAAGCTCAAAGGCAATAATCACCTTCCCCCCCCTTCATGGATTATTTATTTATTTGCCATCTATATTTAATGTTTAAAGTATTTGTATCAGCATGTGGATAATGTCATTATATGCAGGGGGGAAAGTCAATTTGTTGTTTGCGGTTGTCAAACAATTGGAAGTCGGATAAATCCTTCCAGCACATCACCGAGTCTACCACCGATCTACCAACTGCCCACCCCTGGTTTTATCACCAGATGACACTGGGCTTAGGGCAGACCCACACCCTACATTAAAAAAAAAATCCAATGCATATTTAAAGCACATGGCTTCTCTCAAAGAACCCTGGGAGCTGTAAGGTACTAGGAACTGTGGCGCTGAGGGGAAACGTCATTTCCCAGAATTATTTGGGGAAGATATGTAGCTTATATGTGCTTGTATGGTGTGAATCTGACTTTAGTTATATCTGGCTGCAGTGACAAATCCCATGTTGCTGTTTTGTTCTTGTTAGAAAAAAGCAATGTGGTGTTTTTCTACCTTCCTCTGAGTGTGGCCTCAGCCTTCCATGTCACTCTGCCTTTCACTTTTATAAATATGAAGAAAGATGTGGGGCTGCTCAAGTTAACTTTACAGAAATGGAATAATAAAGCAAATCTCCTCACTTCCCTCCACTATATCAGTTGTAGAGGAGGATAGCAGATCTTAATTGTGTTGCATGGCGGAAGTGTGGTTGACATAGGACTAAAATCACGACCCATATTTCAGCTCCAAAAGATTGTGTCAGTAATATATCACTCATGCTATGAAGGGTAATTCTAATGGCTTACAATGTGCATACAAGTGAGATATATTGTTTTCCCTAATAAACAGGCAATGTTTCAATGAAAACTACCTTGCATACACGACTAAAGGATTTCTGTCAATAAAAGATGCCATTTAGAGGTCTTTATGGAGAGGAAGTGAAGAACTAGATGGGGAACCCAAAGCGGCTGGTTATGTAAGAATAGAAAAAAAATTAAAATGCCAAAAATACTTCTATGGGTGAATAAGGAGATTTACATGGGTACATATGGGATATCACACAACTACTCAAATCTTCCATAAAATCTGTTTCCAATCCAATGACAACTAAGTGCTTCTTTTTTGGTGTCCTAGACAACAGACCAAGTGTAAGAAAGCTCCTTGATATTGTGCACCACTGCAGTCTAATTAATTGAAACCCTCCCAATTTTCAGACCATCACAATATACAATATATAGAAGACCAGGAACACACACATGGCTTTTACATTGTAGAATGCACTAAAGAGCTGGCAACTCTTGATTGTTGCAATGAGTTTGATTATAATTAATCACAATTAAATCTGAACAAAGCAACGTATGCCAGCATGGTTTTTGAGCAGAGATTTGACAAGTATAATGAATAAAAGGATGAGAGCTTGAAGAAAACAAAACAGTGTAGAAAAGAGCAGAGATTAATCCACCCAGAAATGCATCCCATATGAAATGAAATATTTATCCTATCAACATATACTAAATAGAATGACTGCAAACGATTGGTTATATTCAGCTTTCCTCAGGGGGAAACTACACACATGCAAATATATGTAATGATGCTCAGACAGATTTTCTTTTTCAATGCATAGAAGCCTCAGGAGAGAGCAATTCCAAGCAGATGAGTAGGAATAAGCAACTTCTTAACCTTCCCGGGTGCTATTATTTTCCCCATTCAAAATGGCTTCCCTAAGTTCAAACTTCATTGGGGGCAGGGAAGCATCTTAAGGGAGTAAGAATAGCCAGTAGGGAAATGGTTAACCTCAAAGCCACCTTACAAGGTGGTGGCGGCAATTATTTAGACAATATCTCTAAGCAGTGTACAAGGAACACAACACAGTGCAACCAAGAACGAGTTAAAACTCTAAAATCAGAATTCAGTTGAAATGCTTGCTGCATTTTTTTTTAAGTCTTCAGTAGGCACTGGAAATTGAACAGGAAGGGGGCCTGTCTGATCTCCAGTGGGAATTCTATAAAATTAGGCCCACAATACTGAAGCACAACTTCTTGGGGATACAAGCCATGTATCTGAGGCATGTCTTATCCGTCAACAGTCCTGATTTGACTGGGACATCCTGGTATTAGAGAAGCCATCCCGGCTTCTGATTGGATGTCCCATTTTTGGTGCTGAGCTCTTGTGCAAGTCAGATGGTATCTGTGAGAGCTGGGCACCAAAAGATACACTAAGCAGGAATTGCCAACGATTGAGGAGTGGCAGACGAAGATGATGGACTATGCAGAATTAGCCAAGCTGACCAGTAGAATCCGGAACCAAGACAACCAAAAGTTTCAAAGAGACTGGAGTAAATTTATTGGGTATATGAATAATTATTGTAAAAATGTGAAGACACTAGCAGGACTGAAATAAATCCTGCAACGAAGCTTAACATTTTATAACTTTCTAGACCAAAGAGACAGAGTTGACTATAATGACATAAAGGTCAGTAATGGAGGTTTTAAAGTGCGATATAAAGACCTGAAACCCCCCCCCAAAAAAAACCCCACAAAAAACAGTTGAAGGGATGGAGGGAAGTCACAAGCTCAGCAGAGCAAAGAATATTTTTATTTGCTATTGTAATGTTGGAAATATTGCATTAAGAAATAAAAATTATATGTAAAATAAATAAATACACTCAGCAGGAAGCCATGGAGGGGTAGGAGAGGGAACTGCTGGTGAGACAGGTCAGGTCACCCCTGCCGGACCCAGACACCACACCTCCTCAGCCCAATGCTACCCCCATTGGAGAAGAATATAACGATGAAGACAATGAAAACAATGAGGACAGGGAAGAAAGGGAGGAGGAGAAGCTGGAGGTGCCGGTCTGGCATTCACTGAGGGAGCCAAGACAGGGGACCGGGGCAGGGAAGACCCAGCTGGCTCATACAGGAGTGCAGCACCAAACAACATGCATCCCAATTTTAATCGGTGGAATGTTGGAAGGTATGATAAGTGATATGACACTATCAGCAACTCCCCCCAAACCTTCGGAGATCAGACAGGGATATTAGGGATCAGGTAGCTCCTGAGGTATCCTGGGCACAGGGGATTGCAAGTTAATACAATAATTTTCGTTGTAGTCCTGTGCTGCCAGCCATGGCAGAGCTCAGTGGAAGGAGAAGCCAGCCAACCAGTTGAGACTCAGGGAGGTACTTGCCTGGAGGCACAGTTCATATACAAGGTTCAGTTCAGTCCTAAGGTCAGGAGTATCTCACCTCATGTAGTCAGATGATCCAGGGGTCAAGAAAGCTGAAGGTCCAAGGTCATGAGAAACAAGAAGCAGTGAGGTCTGGCCAGGAACAACGAATGTTGTTTCCAGCAACTGACTAAGACTGGAAACCCTGCTTAAGAAAGCTGGAGCCAGCTGGTTCTCATCAGGAGCAAGAAGGCTGAGCAGCAGCAGGTGGAGTTGCTTTGCCTTTTGCTCCTTCAGGAAGCTGCTCAGCAGGTGAAGTCGACTCCTGGCCCATGACAAACTTGGACCCAGTATTGTGATGTCTGCCTGCACAATTTGACTATGACTGGCTTTCTATAATTTTATGGTGCTTTTGCCCCACCCTGAGTTAGTGACTGCTATGGCCCATCCCTCCACATATTGTTGCCATTCCTTTCTGGCTCTTTGTTTAGGGAAGTAGATAGTTAATGTATTCTCGCAATCTGAACAGTTTATTTATGCTGATAATGGTGCTGTTTCAAACAGGTCAATAAAACATGCACCACTCTCTTTAGAGTTATTCATTTTCTCTCGGGAAAATTGTCTCACTTGTTTTTAAAATGGCATTATTTTCAAACCCGTGAAGCCAATCTCTGGTGTGTAATTTCATACCTTAAAATCAAGATTAATCATATATACGCGCACTGCACTCAGCTCCCGCATTAGACAACACAGAGAATCAGATCAGAGATATGACTACAGTTTATCACATATTAATAACAATAATAATAATAAATGTAAACCCTCACACAGACTGAACATTATGGAGCTAAATTTAGTATCTTGTATTACTGTGGACTGTAGCGAGACTCCGTCTTTTGACTTATTTCTTTCTTTCAGTTGTATTCTAGGAACAAACAGCTGGTTCTTAGTCTGCAGTAAAGTATGTTATTTATTTATATATTAAAAGATGTTCCTATCAAAACACAATAAAAGAGGCTGTGAATCCAGATTCTCTTTAGACAGTGGATGGGTACTCGAGTGGCTATGCATAGCAACAATGCAGTCACTGTTCCAACAGTTGATGTCCATCAGGATCTCATCTGAGGACCACTTGGGAGTAGTTTGCTGGTGTATCTTTATCATGGGAGCATCAGCTGGTGACTAACCCAGACATAAGTTTAAGATGATGATATAAAATTGCAAGGGGTAGCTTTCACTGGAGTCGGTCCACACAGATCCACAAGTGCAGAGTGATCAAAAGTAGAGAAACCCAGATAGATACATTGGTGGGGGGACTGAGTATTTGATTGATTCTCTTGTGTCAGTCAGTCTCTTGGTTGTATTCAGTTTGCCAGGCACAGAAGCTGGCCCAGCATGCTCCTAGAAATTTGGCTCACATCAACTTTGGCTATCATTCGGCACGAGCTTATTTATATTTAAGTTGTTTTTCCTAAAGAAAATATGTTGAATTCCTTGCGGAAATCTATTATACTGAAGCTAAGATAACTTTTTCATTATTATTTGACATGATGGAGGAAAAACAATAAAGAGTCTATTATACATAGCCCCATCTTAACCTGGTTTAGATAGCATGCATGAATAAGCAAACATGCAAAATTGATGTATTATCTGTTAACAGCTTCCCTGATGAACCAAAGAACCAATTCTAAACACAAACATAAACACAAAGAAGATGGTTGTTGAAAAAAACAAAGAAGGACCCATCACCAAACCAGGCATCCTATTCCACAGCTCATTAAGGCATTCTGCAGCCATCTGTTTTTCTGGGTTTTCACCTCCGCACAGTTTTTTACAGACATGCAAGGTGGTAAATAAAGGTTTTATTTCAACTTCTGCAAATTATAAAATTAGATTAGCTTTTACTTAAAGTTGAAAAGTGTGCAATTTCCGGGGGGGGGGGGGGCATCCAGTTAAAAACCAAAGCTCGTCGGTAGGAAAGGAATTAAAGTGTGTCAGAACATAAGGTTCTGTTCTTGATGGAGTGGAAATAGAGGTGGGGTGAATTCCTCCATTCAGGTTTGGAAGCAGATTTGGAAAACTAAACTATCCCATTGCCCCAAACTCAGAAAAAGAGGGACACCTCCTGAATCCTACACAGTGAAACAAAAATATATGGAGCCGAGAGATATTAGCTGAACCATGACGACAGCAACATATTTAGTTGAATTTAAGTGCAAATAAATCCTCTCCAAAGATATGTACTGAAATCAAATGAATTTAATCTGGGGAATGCTCATGATTTTCAATGCCTCATTGCACATTCCATCTGCAACCTGAAAAACAGGAGGTCAACACCAGAGTACTTGTCAGCTGCAACAGGAATGCCTTGCAATGTCAAAATAAATTTGTAGCTTTTTTATGTCCAGTTGGCACAGCAGTCACTACTGCATCTTATCTCAAGCATTTCTTAGAAGCAGGCTTTTTGTCTGAGTGGGGAGATGGGTTTCGTTATGAATAGCCCTTAATTTATCATGAGCAGCCACACAAAAAATGTTTACTGTATTATGCTTTCCAAAGAATTTCCTGATGTTTTTCACCAGAAATCAGAACATCTACCACAGTCTATTTCACAGCACTATGTTAGACTGTAGATATAGGGTTGTGGTTCTTGTTCCCCCAGCCACTTCTGAATTTATTCTATCATTCAGGCCTCCACAAATTAAAATTGAAGAATTTCCTCTTTTTTTTACCAGCTAATAATGAGCTGTGTGCATTCATGTTTAAGGAATAGACACAAAACTTCCTGCTGGATATTGCCTCCTCTTTGGGCTGTCTTTCAAAATCCAGACATTCAGCTTCCCAGTCACAATCAATGGATTATATGCATGTTGCTGAACTCTGCATGCTCCCCAAATCTAGGCAAATCCATTTGCAAGACAATGTGTATGAATTTCCATGCATTTTTTAAATCACTACTGTGTGTGGCAATGGGATGAACTGAACTTTAGAAGGGGGAGAAATAGAAACTGAAATTGAATAATTTATCCTTCCATCAAAATCCAGTACAGTGGTACCTCGGGTTACGGACTTCATTTGTTCTGGGGGTCCATTCTTAACCTGAAACTATTCTTAACCTGAGGGACCACTTTAGCTAATGGGGCCTGCCGCTGCCACCGCCACACAATTTCTGTTCTCATCCTGAGGTAAAGTTCTTAACCCAAGGTACTACTTCCGAGTTAGCAAAGTCTGTAACCCGAAGTGTTTGTAACCCAAGGTGTTTGTAATCTGAGGTAAAGGTAAAGGGACCCCTGACCATCAGGTTCAGTCGTGGCCGACTCTGGGGTTGTGGTTTCATCTCGCTTTATTGGCCAAGGGAGCCAGTGTACAGCTTCCGGGTCATGTGGCCAGCATGACTAAGCCGCTTCTGGCGAACCAGAGCAGTGCACAGAAACGCTGTTTACCTTCCCACCAGAGTGGTACCTATTTATCTACTTGCACTTTGACGTGCTTTCAAACTGCTAGGTGGGCAGGAGCTGGGACTGAGCAATGGGAGCTCACCCCATTGTGGGGATTTGAACCGCCAACCTTCTGATCGGCAAGCCCTGGGCTCTGTGATTTAACCCACAGTGCCACCCATGTCCCCATGAGGTACCACTGTACTAAATATGGAAACTGTGATTCCCTACCTGTGTCTCTTCCTCCTTTCCCTCTACCTTCAAGTGCAGAAATCTTAGGTCTCTAGCTCCAGCATGTTCAGCTCGCTTTCCCCAGAGATGAAGGAGGCACAGGTGATCACAAAGTAGCAACAGCAGTAGTCAACCATGGAGCTAGTAGAGAAGGGCAGTACTGAGATAGTATCAAGCAGTGCTTGATTTGCTAGCATGGCTGGCAGTTCATATTTGAAGGTGGGATCAAAATGCTGCAAACACTCTCAAACCTCATTCTTCATTTTTTTTCAATCTCATGCATTTTTAAAAAAATCTCAGCCTGTCTCTCCAGCCATACAAAATGTGATATCTACTGTATTTTCTGGTGTATAAGACTACTACTACCCAGAAAATTCTTCTCAAAAGTCGGGGGTCGTCTTATACGCCGGCTACAGCAGCAGCTCCTGCAGCAACTCCCCACCAAAGGATAAAACGACAGCAAATTAAATCAGAGGACACCAAGCTCTCTAGATGAAGCAGAAATATGCTTGAAAATTGGCCCCAGAAGCCCCTGGCCACTCGGATTTCCAAGCCGTACTGGAGACTGGTTTTTTAAATTTTTATTTGGTGTGCATTGGAAGAGGGGTAGTCTTATACGGCGAGTATATCCCAAACTGTATATTTTAACTGGAAAATTTGGGGGGTCGTCTTATACCCCCAATCGTATTATATGCCGGGAAATATGGTAATAATAACAGGTTGCAAATCACCATATGGCTCCAAGGCAACTGTCTCAAGGCACCTGTGTTCTTTATATGCATTACTGTACTATATGGTCCTGTATACCACCAATGTTTTGTAATCAGTTAACCTTAGCAAATAGAGTACCGTATGTCGAGCAAGTAAGCATTACTGTTTAAATCACATTGTATTACAGAGTACAAATAAAGATACAGAGCACATTGCATCTGTATCCCTAAATATGTGTAGACAAAAGGAAACCGAGAGTGCTCTCCAATGTTTCTTGTACTCAGAGTAGACCCATGGAAATTAATGGACATGACTAACTGAGGGAAACTCATTTCAGTGTGTCTTCTCTGAGTAAAACTCAGTTGGATACAAATCTGACGCTGCCAACTGATATATATTCCACACAACTCTTAGCAATGACCTTCGCTCCAACTAGGTTCCAGCAGTCTGTTAACTGAAACTTCAATGGAGAAAGGTACTCCTTCTTTAGAGTGCAACAAGCTATTATTCAGAGACTGTATGCAATCAAATAATTAACTGCAAATTGGGTAATTTGCATAAACTACTCTACCAGCTCAATAAATGAGCTCACTATACTGAATTGTGGCACCAACTTTCATTTAATGACTTTTTAAAACCACAGAAGCATGTAATGTACCCAATAAATTTTAATATGTTATTTTTGCTTAAAAGCAAGCAAACCAAAAGAAAAGCAATTAATTGATCCTGCTTTTGATGGTATTGTATATAAGCACACTAAATATTTATTTAAAGTTGAGTACAAAGTATGTAAACTTGTCCTCTCTGTAGGCCACAGAAAATTTTGCTGCAATCAAAACTTTACCTACAGATCTCTATAAAACTTTTCAGTTTCCTTCCTTCTGAAATCTTCTTGTATGGATCTGTAAGGTGTTCATGCCTGCCACTCCACTCCACAAGACCATAGTTTAATGCTCTTGCATTGCGAGTGTGCGCAGAGTAAGCAGAAGTTTACACAGAGCCTGGTTACAGCGAGTAAAATAATAAGAAAAAGCCCCTATCTTTCACAAACAGTATAACACTTCTCTCTTCCCCATGCCTTTTGCCATCTATATCTGTTAGACCCTTGGACTCAAAGCTATGGACAGTAATCTCATTCTGCCAGCTGCTTTGGAGAAGAACCTTAAGAACTTCCCATTTCCTGCTCCAGCCAGCCTAATTTTGGTCCACTTCTCATGTACATGGTAAGACATAATTCCCACTGGTGGGATCCCATGTACCCACTGAGCGTGTGCCAATATCACACCTATGACTGTGTGGGTTTCCTTTTCTACCTGATTATCGCTCTTCATGAAAAACATAGGGTTGTATCCAGCCAAGTCATCCTCAAGGTAGACCCATTGAAACCAATGGATTTAAGTCAGTGATGTGGAATAGCACACAGGGGAGCAGTTTCCATGCTGCTATGTCTGTCTGAGACCACATCCACACCATGCATTGACAGCGTTCTTATAGCACTTTCACCATCATGACTTCCTTCAAATAATCATGTAACTTTGTGCAGAATTATAGTTTAAAACACACACACACCAAGCCACAAACATTGAGAAAATCTTCTCTGTTTGGTGCCATGCATCTTCTGAATGCCTCTCTATAAACACAAACAATCTGGAAACCCAGAGATGCATGCTATGAGCAGAGAATCTGGAAATGTATGATTTACCAGCCTCCTCTCAAATGGGTGCAGTTATGAAGCTAGTAAATAACTGCACTTTTCTGCTGGAGTTCCTGGTTTGTAAAGCTGTCACCATTTGCACTTGGTTGATAGCACTGGGGAAATGACCGCTCACAGCACAACAAGAATGCAGATGGAATTGCTTTGACTATAGGTGCCTGGGGAGCTTGCTAAACATTTTATACAGCAGCCACATCCTGTCACTTTCCTCAACAGCCAGGAATAGCTGCTCTATCATATAGACCTCACAGTGCCCATTTTTCAGGCTGCTCATCTCGGGTGTACTCAGGCAAGATGATGTGGTAAGGACAGACAGCTGGCTCCAAACCCCTTTTACAGGATAATCCTATCTAAACTACTTCTACATTACCTATGATCCACTGGGGAAAAGAAATAAAATATTTCATCTAGTCATAATCCTAGATTTTGGCATCTATCCCGATATATCAAAAGGTGGGCTTGTCAGCAGATTAAGGTTTATTTTAGCCATTTTAAAGAAAACTGGTTAAAGCTTTAGGAAGGGGCTATAGCTCAGTGACAGAGCTTTAGATTATTTATTTACTTACTGCAATTGTATCTAGGATTGCCACTTTTGTTCTGGCAAAATACAGAACGGGGTGGGGCAGGGCGGTTGGGGTGATTTTTTCTTTCTTCCTCTGGTGCAGAAGTGACTTCAAAGCAATCAATAATCTATTGTAGCCTAACAGGATGGCTCTTCTACAATTGTCACACATGCACACACATGTGCACACATACATGGATTTGTAAATCTGTTTGTGCTTAAATACACACTCCCTTTCAAACACATGCATTTGGAGAGGATCCCTCACTTGGTGGGGGTGGGAGCTTAAGGCAACAAATATTGCTCTCCTTCTCCCCCAACACACACTGCTCCTGCTTCTACTTTATCCTCACAACAAAATTGTGAGGTAGGTTAGGATGTGACCCAAGATCAGTTTGTGATTGAGGGGGGATTTGAAACTTGGTCTCCCCTGTCCTAGCCCAAGAACCTTCCACTGAGCCCCCTCTGAAAGTTTTTCTAAGCCAGAAAGGACAAGGATCAAGCGGACTTCCGGGTTGGCGCCTCCGGTAATGGCGGAATTCCTCTGATCGGGAGGAATTTGCTTCATGGAAATCCGGGTCTGGCTGCCACGGCGAAGGCGGAGACCCACTAAAAATCACAGGCGGGTGGACTTCCGGGTTGGCGCCATCGCCGAATGGCGGACTCCCTCCGAGCTCCGGAGGGAGTCGGCTCGGCAGGGGCTGGGTTCTACCGCGCCGGCGACGCGGGGACCCGCAAAAACCATGGGCACGGAGCCCCATGGACATGGTGACTCGGCTGGCACCTTTAAGCCCCCCCCCGGCCCGCGAAAGAGCCTTTTTAAAGGCTTCGGATCGGGCGCCTGGGGGGGGTGCTTTGAGTCCTCCGCTTCCCCTGCCGAGCGAAGCCGCATGCCATTTGGCGGAGAGCGCTGGCTTCTTCTATTGAAAATTTGGATCCAAAAGAACAACCCGTGAGTAATTGGAATATGGATTAAAAAGAGGGATAAATTTTTAAAATCTGGAGTGAGCGGGGGGGGGGTATAAAAAGGAAGTCATCCCCCCCCCAATTGTAGAAGAGCCAAAACAAAGGACTTAACAACTAAGATCGAGAGTGACCTTATCTTGATGAATTAGTGACTTCGCGAGGGAAAAATATAAGATTGAGCTGGAGGAGAAAAGTGGAATTTGAACTAAAAAGCAACCCCCCCCCCCCGGAACCCCGGGAGCGAACGGTGAAAATGCCTGGGGAAGAGAAACGGAGGTTTTGACAGCTGTCAAAGAGCTGTCAAAACGGAAGAACAAAACAGAGACTTTGTTATGAGGACTTTGCCGGTTACATTGGTTATAAATTGGATATAAAATGTTTCAAATAAGGATCAACAAGCTACTTGGATTGGTGGATGTGATCTGGAAGGGAACTCAGTTACTGAAATCCATCTAGAGGAGCTGAGGGATATTGCAAGTGTTTTTGACTGGAAATTTGAACAGTTGAACAGAACTTTTTATCTCCTGGGAAACTGCAGAAATGGAACATTATTTTGTCTACAGAGGTCTACACACTACAGAAAACAATGGATGTAAATGAAAGGGACATGACGCAATGTTTTGCTCCTGAATAACAAGCCTCTGCAGAGAAACTAGAAACTTTTGGAAATAGAACATTTCGGCAGAAGAGCAGGGAAAAAGCAAAAAATAAAAAGGAGGAGTGTGATTAATAAGAATAATGAAATAACAAGATCTGGACAGAACTGGAAGTGGGAACATTTGGGACATTCAGATTTGACAAGCTTACAGAAATAAAATTGGAGTTTTTGCTCCTGGATATAAAAATCTGGATAGAAGAAATGGGCCCCTTTTTGAGATAGACTCCTTCTATGATTGGACATTCGAATTTAAAAATGACTGGTAAAGGACTAGAGAGGTTTGGGTTTAGTGAGATGTGGGAACCCCAGGAAGATATCAGATGTCGAGGGATATTGGGAACGCAACCGGGAAAGGGGGGAGGGAAATCTGGAATCCAAAGGGTGCAAAACTATTTTTTATTTTGTTTATTTTTATCTGCATTATTCTTGAAGGGGGGGAACTCGTGGAAGGGAATTAGGTTGATCTTAGGGGATGGGAATTTTCGAAAAATTGGGTTATTGATGATAAGTGTAATTTGGGGATAAGAATTTGTTGAATTGATTTGTTAAACTGGAAGACAAGAGGGGGAGGGGAGGGGAAGTCCTGGTTATTGGAAAAAGATTATAAATTGGATTTAATTTGTTTTAAATTGGAAAACTTTAATAAAAATTATTTTTTAAAAAAAATCACAGGCGGGTGAAGCCTGTGAACGTGGGATTCGGCTGGCGCCTTTTGCACCTCCCCTACTCGCGGGGAAACCCAGTTTCGGGGATCCGGAGCGACGTGGGGTGAGTGGCGCGGCGCTTCGAATTGATTGCTTTTTCCACGGAGCGAAGACGCATAGCTGTTGCCGGAGAGCGCTGACTTTTTCCTGTGGACAATTTGATCTTAAAGCAACTACCCATGAGTAGAGTGAAGAATTGGATTTTTAAACGTCTTAATTTGGCACCAAAATGGGGAGGTTCAAAACAGGAAGTCCGCCTTCCCCTTTTGTAAATAGACTGAAGCAAAGAGGCTGCAAGCTAAAATCTTGGAAAGCCTACTGTAAAGGACTAAATTTCCATCAGTAAAAAATATTAAATCCCCCTTGGAAGCAGGAGAAGAGGGGGGAAGTTTTGGATTGTATATGCTTGCAGGAGAGAGTGAAGGAAGTTAAAATACCACCGCTCTGAACCTGGAAACGGACTGCTAGTAAGACTGACGTCTTTTGGAATGCTCATTGACCGTGACTAGAACGTTCACTGACAGTTAGTTAAATAAGAGAAATACATTGTTTCCAATGTCTCTGTCTGCGTTTAAAAAGTAGTAAAAGTAACTGAAAATTGAAACTAACTTTATTGTTTGAACTGTGTCTAAAAGGACTAATACAAATAGAAACTGTTTCCCTCTAGAGGAAGCTTTTGAAACTGTTACAAGAGCTGATCTTCCAGCTGCAAGATAAAAAGCTGTGAGACTCTGGGACTGACCTTGAATCGGTTAAGAATGTCGATAGAAGAGGCCTTAGCAGTCGCATTAAGTAAGATAAGTAACTCACTGGAACAGCTTAACAAGATGGTGGATGTGGTAACTACCAAAATTGATAATTTGGGACAAAAGGTGAACATCAATACAGAAACTATTCAGAAATTGATACAGGAATCTACTTTGACATGGCAAACTGCGGAGAAGGCTAGGGAGAAAGTTGTTGTCGTTGAACCTAAAGTAACACAGTTGGAGAGAGAGAGAGTCCCAGCCTTACAGATGCAATTTGATGACCATAAGTTGATGCCTTCTACGACTGAATTTAAAGAAAATCAGATTTTGAGGATTCGAGCCCTACTTGAACTGGAGAAGGACAGTTTGATGGATTTCATCACGCAGGAATTTGCTGATTTTGGGGACCTGGACTTGGGTCAAGAAGAGATTAAAATTGTGAGGGCCTTCAGACTTGGAAGAGGAGGGGGAAAAGAGAAGAAAAAAATAAGAGACTGTCAGAACTACCAGAAGAACCTAGAAGAACAACAGTTAATAGTGGAAATTTTGAAAGACGTCCCGAAATATCTTTTGGATTTTGGGTTTAACTACGGAGATTTGGTTGCCCTGTTGAGAAGGAACAAAATCATCTCTAGGTGGAAGTTTCCCCAAGATCTACTCTTCAGCCTCAAAGGAAGGAAAATAAAAATAAGATCAGTAGAAGACAAAGTAAAGTGCATGTATAAATACAAAGAAGACTTGCAGAAGGGACTTGGAAAAGAGTTAAGAGCATCGAACAGAAGATTACCAGGTTGATGAACTATATGGAATTGGCAGAAATGACTGGCAGAATCCGAGACCAGGGAGAAGAGACGGTGGAAGAAGATTGGAAAAAGTTTAAAGACTATATATAGAAATATTGTAAAATTGACGAATGTTGGAAAAATGTTGGAATGAAGTTATATGGCTTTAGTAGAAATGTTATAAGGAATTAAGTATAGATAGATTATTAGAGTATTGGGGAAAAATAAGGTTAGAATATGTTAAGATAAATATAGGACAGAAAACAGAGAAAGATGGAAAGGAATTGCTGAAACAATTAGCAGAAGTGGAATACAAAAAGGGAGGTGCGAGGAGGTCGTTGAAACAAGTAAATGAAAGATATGACATTGAAATTGTATGATGTGTGTTAAATTGTTTTTGTTTTGTTTTGTTTAGCTTATTGTGTTAGCGTTGTGTAATGTTTTTATACTGTATTGCATTTTCTTTTTTTCTTTTTTTCTTTTTTTTCTTTCCTTTTTTGGAGTGTTTAAAAGTAATAAATATTATTGTTTTTTAAAAAAGGACAAGGATCAAGCATAGGTGTACAGGTCTTAAAGGTAAAGGGACCCCTAACCATTAGGTCCAGTCGTGACCGACTCTGGGGTTGCGGTGCTCATCTCGCTTTATTGGCCGAGGGAGCCAGCATACAGCTTCCGGGTCATGTGGCCAGCATGACTAAGCCACTTCTGGCGAACCAGAGCAGTGCACGGAAACGCCATTTACCTTCCCACCTATTTATCCACTTGCACTTTGACGTGCTTTCGAACTGCTATGTTGGCAGGAGCAGGGATCAAGCAACGGGAGCTCCCCCCATCGCGGGGATTCAAGCCGCCAACCTTCTGATCGGCAAGTCCTAGGCTCTGTGGTTTAACCCACAGTGCCATCTGCATATCTATATCTATATCTATATCTATATCTATATCTATATCTATATCTATATCTATATCTATATCTATATCATCTAGATCTAGATCTATTCCATATTTGTACAGATATGAGCCATTTTATCCATCAAGTGCCTTGCAAATGGGTCACAGTAGTCTTTATCCCTATATTATACATCAGTATGTAGGTTGCCCGGGACCACCTGAAAAAGTTCTATTCAATTATTCTGCAGATGCAATGTAAATTTCTTCCAACTGCCTGGTCATTTTCTGTCTTAATATGTTTTAATGTAGCCTTTCTTGGTGTCTTTGTTTGGCTCTATGTGTTCTACTTTTTGTTTTGTTGATAAAGTAATGTTAAAGTACAAACACTTCTCCCAAGAGAAAGAACAATTTCTATTGGTTTCTCATGTGCTGCCCTATTTTATTATATTATGGTCATGCAAGGTAAGGGTATGATTTTTTAAATAGGAGCCAAAGATACCCCACTCTCTTCAGAAGTTTGCACACACAAAAATGCTTACAACATTTGCTTTCCTCTTTGACTCCCAAATAATTCTGCTTGTCTTATTGAAATTCCTCAAGTGCCATCATTGCATACAGGTTCAGTCCCTACTGCTGCCTCCTTAGTTGAAGATGATGCAAAGACCTTCCTGCCTAAAGTTCTGGAGAGCTGTTGTCAGTCAAAATATGCAATGCTAGGGTAGATGAATGAATAGTTCGACCTGGTAAAATACATTGCTCCTATGTTCTAACTGGAATATGAATGATACTAAAGAAATACTCTTAATTACTTGGTTAATGTTAATATATTTATGTTGGAAACTGATCTGATACTTTACCCCCTGGGGAGAAATGCTAGTTTCTGATGCTTTTGCAAGCTGCATTTAACTATTTAAAAATAACATGGACTATGGACTTGAAGCACTGGATTTTCTTTTAAGATACAATTTCATGAAGTAAGGCACCATCTTGTGAAGGGCTTCTTATTTCACTCATGGAATTAATACTGTACAAATGTGCTAACATAACTAAGAAAAAGAAATGCCTTGTAGAACACATTTCTGATGTTTTGGGGGACAGTAAACCTCTCAAGGAATTACAAGAGAGTTCATCATTTTATTAGACAACAATTGTTTTGCAGGGCTTTCACACATACATCGAGATTTATTTGAAAATCCTTTGTAACTGGAATCTGCACAACACAATGGATTTTCAAAAATGTTACTATTGTACTAAAGGCAGCTACAGCTGACAACAGAGATATTGTAGAATCAACAGTGAAAGCATTCTAAAGGCTACCTAAGCCAGTTCACTAAAATGGGAGGCATGATCCTGCATTATCAAACCTTTTAAACTGCCCCATTTTATCTTGACCCATTCATTGAAGTCTGGAAGACCTTTCCAGGCCACCAGGACATATTGTATCCAACAATGTTGGCTCTTTCTGGAAACTTTATAGAAGGATCTTAAAATCTTCTACTTGTGAGGACACTTTTCTTGAATTCATGATAGATTCTGTTGTGTTTTCCTTGTTCAGAGTACTGGCTGGTGACTATTGAGACTGGTAGAGTGGAAGGCAGGAAGGCCAGCAGAAAGTGTCAATGTCAGGCAGAGCCATCTACTGATAGTGTTGTTGCCATCTTCATCCCTGCTGATTTCTAGAAGGGGCAACATTGAGCCTATGGAGAAGGAAGCAGATAGGCAGTGCTACCCCCCTGGACTGGTCAAAAGTTTTTTTTTAAAAGAAGGCAAGCAGGTAGCGGCTGGTGAGAGTCAGCTGAGGATGGTGAGGCAATGCACCATTTGCCCTAATGAATCATCTGCAACTGCTTATTCATTTATTTAAAACAGTATAGTAGGAATCAGACACAGCACTTAGATCAGTAACCATAAAAGGACATCAGTGGTTCTCAACTGGTAGTCTGTGGACTCCAGGGGGTCCACAAAACCCACCATAGAGATATCAAAATTTTCAAATGTATGGGGTCCCTGGCTTGGCTTTTGAAAAACAAGGGGTCCACAGTACTTACCTAATGGGGAACCATGGCTTTAGATAATTTTTTTTTTTTTTTTTGCCATATAATTTTTATTATTAAACATAAAACATAAACATAAAACAAGACAAACAACAACAACAACGAAAAATAATATATATATATACAGTAGTTTCACATCATTTTCATCACTACATTTTCTTTCAAACTTCCCTCAGCTGTCCCGTAAATCATCCGTATTCATCACTTTCATTACGCATTCCTCAATCTTGTATTGACATTATTTATCTCTTTTCCTCCTATTCCCTTTAATCAATACTTATTACTTTTTTACAGTGCTTCTTTAAATCCCTTAAGCGTCATCTTTCCTTTACTTAAGCATTCCAGATAATCTACATATTTCTTCCAGTCCCCGATGAATTTTTGGTCTCTTAAGTATCTAATCTTTCCTGTCAATTTATCTAACTCTGCGTATTCTAGCAATTTTGTTCTCCAATCCTCTATGGTCGGTATTTCCTGTTGTCTCCATCTCTGGGCCAATAACACTCTTGCGGCTGTGATTGCATATCTAAAAAATTTGCAGTCTTCCTTTTTTATTTCCTTTCCTATTAGTCCTAGTAAAAAGACTTCTGGCTCCTTTCTAAACGTATACTTTAAGATCTTCTTTAACTCATTGTATATTTTCTCCCAGAAGTCTTTCACCTTCCCACAGGCCCACCACATGTGATAGAATGTACCCTCCTTATCCTTACACTTCCAGCATCTATTGCATGTCTTATACATCCTCGCCAATTTCACCGGTGGTCCACCTCCAGGGGGTCCACAAAACCCACCATAGAGATATCAAAATTTTCAAAAGTATGGGGTCCCTGGCTTGGCTTTTGAAAAACAAGGGGTCCACAGTACTTACCTAATGGGGAACCATGGCTTTAGATAATTTAGAACTGACTTTTTTGGATTTCTGTGGCTGGCGAAGAGGACAGCAAAATAAATATTTGTGTGTGGCTGTAAGCAGCAACATCATGAGATTAAAAAAAAATACTTGAGGTTTTTAGAGCAATCACAACATGGAAATATGTTCTATATGGATCAGTGCATAAGAAAACTAAAAAATCAATTTTAAATGACCCATGAATTTTCTCCTCCACTAAAGCTTGCTTGAACAGTAAATTGAAACCGTAAATATACTTCAATAGTCTCATTAACATCTCTTTGTCACTTGCTTTCATCTATTGATGGTTAAAGTCAGTCAACTGTTAAATATTGCTAATTCATCTTCCTTTGATTAGTAGGCTGCATAAATAAATAGAGAAGTGGTCAATGGCTGGATAATTTTTACTAAATATGGCAGTGTATCAAAGTTCTATCATGTAAGATTATATAGAGCAAGTATCCATATTGATTATGGACCACTATGTTAGTTAATGTACCATAATTAATTTGGATGGGAGTGAAAATGTGATTACATTGTCAAACATGCAAAGAACATCTCCCTCCCTGTTTGCTCATTTCTGCTGCCCTGCTAGAAAAGTAGAGAAAGCAAGGTGTATAGTCTGAATTTTGGCTAATATGTTGTCCAGCCCATCTGATGCCAACGTACTCATACCCCTGTATGTCGCCATGTTATTTGTTGGACCCGTAGGCACATTTTGAATTTTGAAAGAGTGCTGTGAATGCCAGTCACAAAATGGCTGCTGTGGGAGCTAGACATAATGCAGTATTAGACAGTCATCATGAAATTTTCCCCTTAATTGTATCTCAGTGCTGGAAAACACTTACCCTGTTGTGTTTCTGCCTGCCATATAGGTACTAAAGTATGACAGTCCTATTTCTCTGCAATGTAAACCCTCAATCAAAACCCAGGATGCCCTATTAAACATGAAGAGACTTACTTCTGATTAGATACAGTATGCATACTATTAGCAATACAATAAATATCTGGTATTTAGTTCCTGAAGAGCAGGAGACATACCTAGACCTCTTTGGCAAAGTTTAAGCATTTGCCTTTGTAACCAACGAAAGAAGACTGGCAACTTAAAATGATGGAATACGCAGAAATGGCAAAACTTACAGCAAGATTAAGAGATAAAGACAATAAAGACTTTAAACAAGACTGGAATTTATTTATGTTATATTCGCAGAAGCATTGTAAAGAATTAGACTCAGTAGCAGGGTTCGAGTAAACACTTATAACAAAAAAAAAATTTGAATGTTTAAAATATAGAAGGATGATAGGAAAATAAATAAGTAGAACATGTGATTTTAATGGTTTGAGATAAAATTTGTAAGAAACCAGAGTATTTAGGTAGAAGAGTGTGATGTTAAGATATATTAAAATATGCAGAATTGACCAAATAATAAAAGAACCAGAAAGGAGGCTGAGGGAAGCCGTGGGGTGGGGGAGAGGGGAAAAAAGGGATTTATGTTTATCTTTTTCTTTGCAATCTATGTTGTTGGATTTTGTTGATTATAAAATTGTAAGATTCAATAAAATTGTTTTCTATTAAAAAACCCCACTTGCCTTTGTGGGGAGGGGAGATTCTGTAACATCCACCTGCACTTGATATGTAGTATTATTTGTACACATAATTTATAGGGAGTACCTGATCTCAGACAAATCCACCACAGGAAAGATGCACCCTGGTTGTTGGGCAAAAAGGAACAGCAAACTAAGGAGATTCAAAGGACTGTGAAATAAAACAGAAGTAGGAAAAGGTACACTAAGGCAGGGGGCAGCAGCTCATTAGCATCCCAAGGATTCCAATGGCCTGGTGTCCAAACAACTTACTTATCAGTCACAGCTCTGAATCTCCTCATGCGCTAAGAACACTGACAAGTGGGAACATTCATAGAAATTGCTAAAAGGGTACCTACACATTATGCTTCACAGCTTTCTTTCTGGAGGCCTATGGGCGAAAGAAAGAAAGAAAGAAAGAAAGAAAGAAAGAAAGAAAGAAAGAAAGAAAGAAAGAAAGAGGGGAGGGAGGGAGGGAGGAAGTTCAGAGTCTGGGGCCTCTGCCCAAATATGTCACTGAATGACAGGAACCAATAGGCACCAGGTTGGTGACTCCCAGCCCATAACTGGAGGAGGAAATGTAATTCCAAAGTGGAGCACACATGTTTTGTATTGAGAGAGTCCCATGTTCATCCCCTGCATCTCCAGTTAAAAGCATCAGGTTTCAGGTGATGGCCTCGGCCTCTGCTTGAGACCTTGGAGAGGCACTGCCAGTTCAATAGAGGCAGTGCCTTGGGCTCTATGGACAAACAGTCTGAAGTGGTATAAGGCAAGTTTCTGTATTCCCCAACAAGAAGGAAGACAGATTGGTGCAATGTGGAATAGAACTATTTCAGAAGAGATGTTCACATACAGTTGCACCTGTTCTGTTCAGACTGGAGCTGAAATGTAAGACACTTAAAAAACAGCATTGAATCAGTGACATATTGTTTCAAACATGAGAGTTTGGGGGTATAAAATCTGACACCATGTACCAGCACCTTTTCTTTTTGATGGACCTGCAAGGCCAAAACAATCTAATGAGCTTTTCATTTAACTATGTCTTAAAGCTTTCAAGAATGGTAACATTTGCTGTGTTTTGAATGTACAGTCTGTGTTAATATATAAAAAAGCATTTGACGCTCAATAAGCAAAACAAGACAACCTTGGACTGTTATTTCTATTAAGCTGGCAAAAGCATTTTCATGGTTACGGATGCCTCGCTGCCTTAAACCTTTCACAGCATAATCCTATCCATGTTTACCCATTTTTTGTAAGTTCCACTGTGTTCAGCAAAGAAGGACACCATCACTTCTCAAAAAATACTGCTTTTCCCCATCACCAAAACCATTAACACTACTTTCCTACTTGACATTTGCTTCAGTGTATCTAACACACTTTCTCCCCCTTTCTTCACCGCTCTGCACCTGAGGCAAAGACCAATTGTGGTTCGAGGACCCGACCACCGCGACGTGAAAAGAAGACACAGGGACACGTGATATAAGGTTAATGGGCAAGAAAAGGCCACAACTTTATTGATTACAGCAATGAAAAGGTATTGGCTTAGGCATTGGATCGCGAAACAAGTGGGTTTATTCACCAGGGGTTCATCACCTGTTGATGCTAATCCAACTATAGGCTCACCCCTGATGTCACCGAGGGTCGTGCCATGGCCTCCCGCCAAGCAGGCTTCGGACGGAATACACGACCGCCAGATTCCTTTAACGGAATACCCCTAAAAATTGAAGGCATAGGTGATGGCCACACCTAGCACTTCGACACACCACAACACATTATTCCAATGCCTAACCTACCCACCAATACCACAAAAGTTGTGACGATTGCTACGAGGTAGGCGAAAAAACCAAAAAGCCTAATGCCAAATGGAAAAACTCCTACCAGCCCCCCCGGGCAACCGGGGCGACCAACCTAAGGTCCATAGCAAGGCCAATGACCTAAGCCCTAACTCAAAGGGAGTGGAGGGTGGGTGACTCGCACAGGACGACGAAGAGAAATGAGGCCGGGGAGAGGCTGGCGCTGCAGCATAAAGGCTGCTGGACACGCCCCCGGCACCTGGTTGGACGGCCACCGGGGGGGCGTGAGCGCCAGCCAGGTGAGCTGGAGGCAGGGGGCTACGCCCCCTGCTAGGGGCGGTGTTCGGGCTCCCGCCCACAACCACTCCCCTCTCTTTCAGGGAGGAGAGTCTTTGTCCTTGATGATGTCCTGTACCCATTCTGCTTGGTCCTCCTACATCCCCAGCCAAACTGCTCTGAGATGGCTGGCCAGTGGGAGGGCTGTCCATAGTGGAAAAAAATGATCCACAGGAACCTTTAAAAATGTGTTTGGCATCATGACTGAAAAGGAAACACTTCCTATCTCCTGTGAAATGTAATGAAGGGTAACAAATCTTTCCCTTAGGTTTGAAGACACAGAAGGCTAGTACGTCATTGTGTGTACAGGACTATGTGGATGCTGCACATATATGAAATGGATGCAGAATGTAGCATCCTCATCTTTCCTTTCTTTTCAAGTATGCTTTTTGCTTGAAAGTATGCAGGCATTGTTCACAAAATCTCAGAAGGTTGGTAATATAAGGCTGGGAACCTAAGTATGTCTATCAGTGTGCATTTGGGGGAATACCCATGCTCTAAATCACTCTTTGTCCCACCAAACCACAGTATAATCCTGAGAATTGTGCGAAATAAGTAAAACCATGCAGATATATTTGGCTGCAGAATTTGCACCCACAGTTGCATAATGGGCCCTATGAAACGGAGCTGGAGGCCAAAAACGCACAAATAGCTGTGCCTGAAGAGTCATTCAAAATTCACTGAGCCCAGTAAATCAGTTCCTACACCCTGGAGGTTTCCTCTCTTCTTTTGTTCAGACTGGATCACATGACCACAGGAGAGGAATCATAGCTCAGAGGGAGAGCATGTGCTTCACATTCAGAATGCCCCTGGTTTAATACCAGGCTGCTCTTGATAGAAGGATTTGGTAGCAGCTGATGTAAAAGGCTTTGATGCAGGACATTGGAGAGCTGCTGCCAGCTGGAGTAGACACTACCAGACTCAAAAGACAAATACTCTGGTCTGATCTAAGGCAGCTTCTTTTGTTCCTAACTATTTGCAAGGAAAGTGGTGGTGAGGAAGACATTGCTCAGAAAAGGGTTTTAGAAATGAAGACCTAAAAATAAAAATAAAAAACTGTTCTTGCCCCAGATATGTGCCAATTGAGGTTCTTCTAAATTTCTTCCTGTTTTTGCTCTGAAGGACTAGAGATGGAGGGATGGAAATAACTATCCTCACAAACTTGTATTTGTGGAACACATATACATCTCTTATTCCTGTCTGTACTATTGGAGTTGTAAGGAAAATAGTATTGCCTGTTCTTACATGATTGGTAATAAACTAGGTTGGGGAGGGAGGGACCAGAAAGCCAAAAGCTATCAAGGCAGCTGTGGCCAACCAGCCCATCAGTGTCCAGCAGCTCAGCTCACATCTCTCCACAATAATAGTGATTCATGCTATAAATCTGAGACTTTATGCTATTCCGCCCCATCTGTGCTTGTCGAATTCATCTGTTACCATGTGATAAGATTGTTTATCCTGGACCTTAAAAAGGGATTCGCCTGAAAAAGACAAACAGGCACATGCACATTGCAGGCCAGGGAGAAGTGTGAAAACCTCAGAGGACCAAACAGTCAGCACAATAAACTTCAATCTAGCAAACAAGCCTGTAAGCGGCTAATGAGATCTGGCTCTGACGCCCGTTGCATTGAATTATATTCTGTATTATGGAACAAATATCTTCTGCCATAACTCCATTTGTTTCACTGTTTATACATGAAGATTTCATAAGCTTGCATTTAATGAATCTTCAGCAGTCTGACTAAAGACAATGTTCCAGCTGGATGGAAATCAGCAGATCTGTCTAATGAAAAGGCTCACATTTCAAACAATTTCTAACATGAAAGAGGATGACTAAATATTTATGCTTTTGGATGAGGAGGATAGTGTGTTTTACGTGGCTGCAGAGGCTACTGGGGTAGATAACGGAACTTGGAGAGAAAACAAAACAAATTCCTTCCAGTAGCACCTTAAAGACCAACTAAGTCAGTTCTTGGTATGAGCTTTCGTGTGCATGCACACTTCTTCAGAACTTGGAGAGATCACACATATTCATATCTTCCAAAAAGTGGCCTGATGGATTTGAAGAACCATACTTCTTAAACCCCAGGGGAAAGGAGAGTAGTCAATTAATCAGTCTTGTTGATTGTGGTGCTTTTAAATTGCTATGGGTCTAAGCTATTAAATGTTAAAGTGCTGCTACCTCTGCATAAGATTCCCCACATTTGATGGATGTTGTTTATGAGTGAGCAGTGCAATCCTATGGGTCTGCTAAAACACTTACTGCATGCTCAGCCAAATGCATCCCAACAACATACTAGTAATAATGGCAGAATAATAAATACAATATCAAATAGTATTGAGTACCACTTGCTTAAAACCACAATTTCTGAATACCAGTTGCTTGAAACCACAGGGAGTAGTAGAAGAATCAGGGCAAGGAAACAGCTATGCTTATCATGGCAGTCATTATCAATTGATTGTGTGAATTGACTGAAGGTGACCACACTGAATGAACACATGGCATGTTTGTCCTTGATTGCGAAAGAGTGCTACTTTAATTCCACTACAAAATGGCTTCTTCATCGCTCAAACAATTAATGTAGGGATTAAAATGTATTAGGAGTTCACATTATCCACGCATTAGTGTAATGAAAGCTGCCTTCATTGTTTAGATTATCCCTTGTGGCATTTTCAATTGTTCAACAGTATGTCTTGTGTCAGCAACCCAGTAGCTAATTTTAGTAATCCAGATAGATATTTCCAAGGGCTGTACATTACAATACACAATTCCCTGGTAGAAAACTCTGTGGTGATGGACAGCATACATCTATATATTTGAATTATGTTTAAAAGCATATGTAGGAAGTACTTTTTCAGCATATATCACATAATTACAAAATGTAACTTTGTTTTATTATTTAGAACAGTTTTGTATATGACATTTTATATATAGTTTATAGACATTATTTATTACTAAGTTTGTGATCAATGTAAACAGACGTGTGCTATGAGACTATTAGTAATGTACTTCCAATAGATATTTTAATGGAAAGGTATTAAGAAACAACAAGGTCCACTCTCACCAAAAAAAGGGGGCAACCTGTTGCCTGTTGAGACTCAACCTGTATTGCCAGAAATAGAATCTACAATTCTTCCATGAAAAGTATGTAAGAACTATACTGACAGTGGAATCTTAACATCCGTGCTGTTCCTAAAGCAGTATATTGAAGGAAATTCACTGCTATTCCCTTCAAATCCATCCAGGGTGTTGCTGCAGTGAAGATATCCTTGACTTATGCCCTCTGAAATCTGTCTCTTTTTACTGCACTGGTTTCCACATGACATTTCTAATGCTGGGTGTGAAGCTGATTCATTGCTTCTAACAATAACTAAAGCTGATTTACCACCAAACTGCAACTCATGTCATAAAACCATTACAGTGGTGGTGATGGAGACTTCCCAATTCTAGTTTCAGTAGTAAACTTGTGGCAGAGTACTGAGCACACAGTCTCTGTCTCCTATTTTTCAGCAGGATTTCTTGACACATTGCACTTGTGCAATGTAATTTGTACATTGGATTTCAAACCGGCAACTTAATCTACTGTGAATATTGCAACCAAACTGGTAATATTTTTAAATGAAAAAATCCAATAGTTTGAATATTCTAGCCACACTGACCTATCTGTCTTTGATAGCCAAGCTTAGACAACAAACTCAGAAATTGCTTCAAAGACTTACAATATCAGTCTGGTATACACAAAAGGCAGAAACAGCTGGAGTGTTTTTGAATTTAGGCAGGGAGAACCTGTTTTCCTGTTTCTGTAGCAGAGTTCTGAAATGACCTTCATGGTGTGACTGTCACTGCCTGCAGTGTACACACAGGTTTCTGTTCATCAGTGTTCCTCTTTAGCCTGGCAGGAGAAAAAAATGCATGATAAAAAGCTAACAAGGAAAGTTAGCCTGGGATTAAAAGTGCAAACTGAATGAAAGTTCAACTTGATTGCTCGGGAAATATTAAAAGAACCTGTGTGTGTGTGTGTGTGTGTGTGTGTGTGTGTGTGAAAGAGAGAGAGAGAGAGAGAGAGAGAGAGAGAGAGAGAGGTGCAAATTCCATTTTCATAAAAGTTTAAGTTTTATTTCATTAGTAGAACTAACAAGGCTACCCATCAGACAGGATGCTGTCCAGCTGACACCTTCACATTGCCAAGAGCTATGACATAGGGATGGACAGATAATTCCCTCTCACTTTTGCAATGATGTTCATTCCTGAATCCCTTCCATCAGATTTCTGCATTAATCTGCATTTTAGATATATATATATATTTCTGAATGAGTATTTTAGGCTGTTCTTTAAATTTATATTTATTTATTTAATACAATTTTTACACTACTTGATTGCAGACATAACCTCTAAGACATAACTTTAATCAAAAGCAGATTAAAACACATGCCAGGTGCCACATCTTCAGAGAGGATTGCCTAGACAAAATGTTTTTAGCAGGCAACATAAAGAGTAAAGTGGTACCTCGGGTTACAGATGATTCAGGTTACAGATGCTTCAGGTTACAGACTCTGCTAACCCAGAAATAGTACCTCAGGTTAAGAACTTTGCTTCAGGATGAGAACAAAAATCACGTGGCAGTGGCGAGGCAGCAGCGGGAGGCCCCATTAGCTAAAGTGGTGCTTCAGGTTAAGAACAGTTTCAGGTTAAAAGCAGACCTCTGGAACGAATTAAGTTCTTAACCTGAGGTAGCACTGTAAAGTGATGGCACCTGATGCCGATATTCCAAAGTGTTGGTGCTGCCACTCTAAAACAGTGTTTTATTATAGCTGCAGAACAAATACTGTGTGTCATGTGTAACAAATCCCAAGTTCCACTGACTGAAGGGGTCAGCTGGGCATATATGGGGTAAGGTGAACCCATAAGGAAGCCTACAAGTATATACTAATAGTATCACCTTGAACTTGGCCCAATTTTGGTTTTAATATTTGTTATTTCTAGTTTTGTCCTGTACCTCCCTTAGAGACACTAACAGTGTAAAAACTGACAAATAGTCATCACCACCTGCAATTTCTCTTCACATCTGTAGAAAAATTCATACTTCAAAACACATTTGCCTCAGAACACACATTCCTAGCCATATTTTACCTTGAAGCACAGATTCTAAACTATTTTATTCTAAAATATGCATCTGAAAGTGCATTTTTGACCACAGACCTGCACCACAAAATTCAGAAAAGTGCAAAATCTGGAGGATAACCATGTTCTCACAGAGTTGCTTTTCAGTTGTGACCCCCCCCCCCCAGCTGTATGTGGAACACTCTTCCAGTCAGATCCTCTGAGTGTCTGTTCACACATTTTTGGTGCCAAGTAAAAGCTTACTCCTTTTCCCAGGCTTTTGCTGAACTAGAATAATGTTCTTTGTTGTTAGTTGTGCTGCCAATTATACTTTTAAAGATGTTGTAAGTCACTTGGAGACCTTTTTTGTGTACCAAGTGACTGACAAGTTAAATTAATCATCATCAACAACAAGAAAAACAGCAGCAGCATTCACACATTAGTCCAGTGGAGGTGGACCAGGTCAGTTCCTACTGGAATTCTCAAAGAACAAATTGCTCAAGCATCCCTAGTTAGAATAGTCTGGATGGTCTAAGATTTGTAGGTCCCCGTGGTGTTTTCCCATTGATCCATATGCTTGGCTAAAACTATTCATCTTTTGTGCACAAGGAAGGCAGAAAATGTAAACCCATTGGCAAATGAGAATAAAGGTTTGAAGGACCTTGACACATAACAGCAAGGCCAATTGGCAGTATCTGTGACAGCACAGAAAGGAAAAGCAGGGGATATGAATAGACCTTTCTCATTTTTAATAGAATTTTTATTTGCAAAGATAATAGAAAGAAAGAAAACAACAATAAAACATTGGCAGATGTCATTGACTACAAAATATTCCATCAATCCTAATGGAAATATATAGCTCTATATATGTAGTCTCTATGTCCAAACTGACATTTAAATAAGATTGACGAATATAAGGTATGGGTCCAAAAGTTGAAATTTTCAGATCACCGAGTAGCAGAAAGTAGATAATTGTTCTTCCAGCCTTACAAAATTACTTTATTTGCCTCTTAGAATCCACTTTTATTACCCATTTGTTAGTCCCAAGTAAGGTTGCCATATTTCAAAGAGCAGAAATCAGGACACCCTAAAAGTTGTTGAGCATTTTTTTAAAACGCCTTTGAAATTCAAGAAAATTCAGATGTATGGCCCTAATCCCAAGACCACATGGATATAATTTATGACCATTCACAAATACCAAGGATTTCTACAAGACAATGCAAACAATAATTTCTGACTGAAGGAGAGTTCAAATCAGGTGGCTCCATCCAAATCCCTCTGGTTTCATTCCATTTTCTAGAACCCTTGGTGTTAGATCCCTTGGTGTCTATGAATATAGGCACACTTTTCAGGATGCTGTTGGTAAAGGAAACTTTTGAATGATTCATAAAAAGTTGACCTCCAAATCCATCACGGTGAGAATATAAATTTTCTTGCTATATTTGAATGGGCACCATGAGACAGATTGGCTTGAGGTTTTTTTTTTTTTAATCCTGTTCTTTTTGACAATGCTGCTTCACCCAATTTATTGCCATAAGGATGAACGAGGAATTTGATTTATGTACTTTATGCCGCAAGCTGACCTGATCTGTACCTGTTGTCCTACTGTGCAACTTGGGACATAATTATCCAGGGTTGTATCCACCTAAACTATCCCCAGAATAGATGTATTAAAGTTAATGGGTATGAAGTAATTTAGGTCCATCAGTTTCACTGAATCTACTCAGAGTAGAACTTAGTTAGGGACAATCTCCAGATTTCACACATTGTGATAAAGCCTTTGGCTCCAAAAATGTGCCAGGATGCATATAAAATGTGTATGTTTAGGATTAAATATGTTTGAAATGTATATATCGAGATAAACATGCATGTTGAAATGTGTACTTTGTGGCAAAATATCATTTACATATTAATTTAAATAAAAATGTGGGCATTTTAAAATGTAAATTGATGTGGAAATGGCACAAAACAGACATTTGAATGAACATATGCAAAACTGACATAGTCTGGAAACAGACTGATCTATCTATCCCTACTTGCCAATCCCCAAATCTAATAAATATGGACATTTTGGAAACTATTCCTCCTCAAATAATTCAATTCCATACCATTTTGAGTATAAAAAGAAATGCCCTGGGAAAGCAGCATTTGGAAACTGATGGTCAAATAAAGAGACAAAGAGTCTGGGTTGAACTTAGGCTGCTTTATTTAAGAATAAAATCCACACACACAAAAACCTGCAGAGGGAAAACACTATTGGTGAGAGAGAGCAAACCTAAATCTGAACAAACTACAGCCTCTAGGGCAAGGTTTATCTTGCCTGGGCCAGATCAGTCCAGCAGAGTTCCCTCCGTGGGCCGGATTGCACCCCTCGCATGATTTTCGGTGTTTGCACATGCGCAGATGCAATTTTCAGCACCGCGGAAGCGAGTCCCCGTACCACGCCACGCCACACCTGTTTAGCAGAGTGCTCAAGCAGGCAACTCAGTTCAGGGGCAGCTCATGGGCCAGTCAAACCGCTTCCAGCCCATGGGCCTTAGGTTGCTGACCCCTGCTCTAGGAAGTGCTTCCTGTTCCCCTGTCACACCATGAAGGTGAGTAGGAAGATATGTGCTGCTCCACTACCACCCTGAGGTCCCACAGCTTCAGGCCAATGATGTAATTCAGCCTCAAGAGCTGCTCTCCTACTCCAGAACCCAGAGAGTAAGCCTCAGGGCTAGCCAGAAATGTGCCGAAATGGGGTCAGTAGGCTGAAACACAATACTCCCCTGAACTGCCAAAAGTGACTGAATTGAAGACCAGATTGACCTAATTAACAGTACAGCTGACCATCTAATGCCCATTACCCAGCTATTCAGTATGGAGCAGGCACAACAACAACCCACTAAGAGGCCGACTGGCCAAAAATTCCTACACGGTTATGAAGTGAACAGAGGGAGGGTGCACGTTGCTGCCAGAAAATAAGAGGTAGAAAGACCCTGGAAGGAATTTGTGCCTGTTTCAAGGTTTTGCCTTCCTCATAGCAAATGTCACAACTTTTGGCGAATAAGGCATTGAGGGGAATCCTAGTCCATTAATTGACTTTGGGTGAAGTGGTGAAAGCAGGTACCATTTCATGGTGCCCCATTGGGGGGGGGGGGTAAGTGGAAGTCTCTGTCCAGAAGCCAGGTATGGAGCAGTCAGGCCATAGAGTTTCCAGCAGCAACCAAGGATGGGCCATGTTGGTGGACCTGCATCTTGACATGGCCCCAAATCCCAGGCACAAGCCTGCTTAAGCTTCAGCCCTTCCAACAGGAGTCTGACAATGAATATACACCCAGTGCCAGAGCCAAAGTCTAACCTACACCTGCAGTCAAGAAAGTTGTGGCCAAATTTTGTCAAGTTTGCTCTACCGCAACCTTGCTGTTGTCTTCTCCCTCCTGGGTGAAGAGCACTGCAGGTGGTTTCTAAGAGTTTTGCTTCAGAACAATTTCTACAGTAACGAGGTTTTACCTAATGACCAATTGCATTCAATTCACTAGTGTGTTTGAGTTACATTAGCCTCTGTTAAAATGCTGAATTAATCAACATAGTCAGACTACAAGATAATTATATTCTACTATTTTTGCTATATGAAGATATACCTGTTAAATATTCCAGGTCAGGACTGGAAAGGGGAGGAGAAGAGAATTAGTAGTTATCCCTTTGTATGATTTTAATAAAAATGCAAGTGAACAAATAGTACCCAGTCATCACAATTATTCTGGAATCAGTAGTACAACTCAAATCCATATATTTGCTTAATATATTATCATGCAGAGAAGATTCTGAATGTTAAAATATTCATTTTTTCCTGGTTTTCTTGAAAAATAACAAAGCCTGCCAGTTCTACCATCTAAAGTACCTCTAAAATATTACATGGCTATTGCTAATGTTGCGGTTGTGTTAATTTTTCAAATCTTACGTACCATTTCTTTGCTAACAACTAATATGTTTGACACCTATTTTCTTTCATTGTTTTTTGGAAGCTAAAGTAAACCAGCAGTAATCATATCAGAAAGCTTGGTGCACTATTGATTCCTTTGTTTGATTAAACAAGAATGTATTTCAAGTGACAGCTGGAAGCTTTAGTGTTAAAAACCTAAAATGAATTATGGCTCAATTGCTTACCATTTCACAGAGTTTACTAATACATCTGTGTCAAAGGCAACTTCTAATAAGAAAGTCGGGGAATTTCAGAGTCCACCGTATCACTTAGTACTTTGTGATTCTCCCAGGGAAATGGATATCTACTCAGAAATAAGTTCCACTGAGTTCAACAGAATTTACTCCCAGATAACTGTATTTCAGATAGCAAAAGTATTTTCCCCATGTTAAATCTTACTGATGGGTATACAGATAATAAGAAGAGTTTGGATTTGATATCCCGCTTTATCACTACCCGAAGGAGTCTCAAAGCAGCTAACATTCTCCTTTCCCTTCCTCTCCCACAACAAACACTCTGTGAGGTAAGTGGGGCTGAGAGACTTCAGAGAAGTGTGACTAGCCCAAGGTCACCCAGCAGCTGCATGTGGAGGAGTGGAAACTCGAACCCAGTTCACCAGATTACGAGACTACCGCTCTTAACCACTACACCACATGGCATACAGTATACCACATATAAGCACATATAGACCTTAAAACCTGGAGGGATGGTACAAGTCTGCCTGCTCTCTTGTCAATCACCTGCTTTTCAATTATATTGAGGCTGTAATTTTAGATGCTAGGAGTGAGATACCTTGTGGCCATGCTGGGTTGTGCTGATGGGAACTGCAGTCCAACTACATTTGGAGGATCAAAGTTTTCCCCTCTGCTATTCACTAGGGTAGGCAAACTTTTTTCCCTCTCTGTTGAGAGCCACATTGTTGAGATGGGAGTATTCTCTGTTGGGGGCTGCATGGCCCCGATGGATAGAGTCAAAGAAAAAAACACTATTCTGAATCGGCAGATCCAGAATAAAGATCACCCTGTTATGATTTTCCACACTAGCTAACTCAGATTAAAATTCCCAGTCCCAGACACATCTATTCAGAAGTAAACTTCACTGGGTTTGATGGTATTACTATCAAATAAACACAAAGAAATTTTGGTTTTTTAAAAAAGTACAACAGACAAATATTTCTACTGTTCTAGAAAGCAGTAGTTCCTTTGCACAGATATCCCTTCTTAATCACAAGGCACACACCAAGAAGAAACCTACTGATTTGTCCTCAAACACATGGGAGGGGACTTATTTATTTTCCCCCAAGCCTTGCAACCAGAAATTATTTTTAAGCAACCCATCAGTTTATTTTTATCAAATAAAACACTACATCTTTTAATTGTTCTGAAACTGTGTAGTAGGAGGGGAAAACATTTCAAAGAAAGGCAGAAAAAAGAGGCAGGGAATGAAGGGTACCCTGACAGAATGGAAGGATGGGACAACTTCAAAAGGCAAAGAGGCCACACAAAATCAGGTCGGGGGAGGGGACATCCACAGGTTGCGCACCTGTGCTCATTTTCAGTTTAATCTTACATATATTCCTTCTTCTTCATCTCCCTTTCCTTCTTCTTAAGGTTCAGTGGATCTGGTCTAGCTTCTGTATTCATAAATAATTACCAGTTTGAGGGAACACCCTAGGGCTATTTTCCTCTATCAGAATTGGCAGGCATTGGGCTCCATTTGCAAATCACAGACAAGTTTCTCATGCAGTGAATTTCAGGTCATGCTGCCTTGCTCGCCTCATCACTCAAGTTGGAGTTTTGGCAAAGCAAAGTAGCAGCTTGCCTTCTGCAAACGAGCTCAATTTAAGAATGTCTATGAATATGAATGAGTAAGTACACCACCGGTATGGGCTATTTAAATAAGAATTAACAGGAGTAGTGTTCTCTTATGAGGTCATGGTATCCAATTATATGGCAATCTCAGTACCACTGGATTTCTCTTGGTTTACATCTATATTCAGCTAAAATGCTGTATAGTTAACTCGTAGATAAGTTCTCCTTCCCTGTCAGGTTATTAGAAGAAAGATTGTTTGACTGCTTTAAGGCTTCACTAATGCTTATTTATTTATTAAATTTGTATACCGCCCTTCACAGTACAATCCTCTCTCTGTCTCCTAGGAGTTAAGTTGTGAGGAGTTTGGAGGGATTTCACTCCCTCGGAAAGTGAAGTAGGCAGTCTGAGGTTTACAATCGTATGTGCATGTACTCAGGAAGCAAGACTGCTTGAATCCAATAGGGCGTACTTCTGCCTAGACATGCATATGCTTGCCTATACTTTGCATAACATTTAATGAATGTGGTTCATCTCCAGGGGTATCACCATTCCATGAAGACATATCAGTGGCTATGAGTCATGATGGCTGAAAGAAAGGAGATTCTGATGAAACTTTCAGACAGTAAGAGCTGTTTGACAGTTGAATGGTCTCCCTCAGGAGGTGGTGAATTCTCATTGGAGATTTTTAAGCAGATGTTGGATGGCCACCAGTCAGTTGTTGGGTGGCCATCAGTCAGTGTAGTTGAGATTTCTGCATTGCAGGGAGTTTGACTCAATGACCCCGAAGATGGATTCAATAATCTACAGTGCCAGAGGCAGCATGCCTCTGAGATGGTATATACACCATACTCCTGGGAACTGGAGTATATCAAGGGTGCTTGGTAAACTACAGTTCCCAATATCCTTTTTTTAAAAAAACCAACAGTTTAAAACAATCACAGAAATAAGGTGGGTCCTATCAATATGCAACTCAAGTGTCAGAAACCAAGGTAAAGAGGTGTGTCTTCAGCATTCACCAGAAGCTGTATAATTGAAGATGCCAGGCACTTCTTAAGGGAACGAGTTCCATGGCCTAGGGATTGCCACAGAGAATGTGCTCTCCTAGGCCACTCTCCCTGAGCTTCTGAGGACAACACCCAATAAGGCCTTTTGTGCCAATCTTAAAACTTGAGAGTTTCTATAGGGAAGGAGGAAGTCCATACCCTCCAACGTCACAGGAGACAACCAGGACACAGGTCTTTCGGAATGTGCTCCCATGCGAGTCACGTGACCTGTGCGAGATTGTGACCCTAATGTCTTTCAGGCCGCAGCATCCAAAAAACCCCAGTTTAATCAGGGCAGTTGAGGAGTATAGAAGCCTTGCAGGTATTTGGGACTTTGATAGCTTTGGGTTGCAAAAAACCAGTGTCAGCACATTGAATTGGGTCCAGGAACAAGCTGACCCCCCTGCAGATGTTAGTCATCATCTAACGTTTAGGAGTGGGAAGTAACAGTTTTACAAGAAAATTTCTACTACACCTGTACTGTCTTTTTTTTAAAATATAATTTTTATTAACAAACCAATCAAATCACGTTAATTCCAAATTACAAAGCCAATTTTTTTAATTTTTTGTTGGGGGTACCCATACTTCAAGCTCAGAAAGGGATCCAAACATCTCTCTTGCTGCTGCTTTAATATTCACAGTTCTGTCCAAATAGTATTCACAGTTCTGTCCAATCTTCTCTTTATTGTTTTCCTCATCTTCTTGTTGTTATCATATATTCCTTTCTTTGTGACCTCTGATAGTCTCCGCAAGCGGGTTAAAAACAAACACTGACGTACTGGATCTGGAAGGTTTTAACAATGCTTTTGGTTGGCATGCATACTTATGGTATGACAAGGTTAAGATCAATAAGGCCTTTAAGAACCATATTGTCAGGAAAGCAGTATTTAATGTCTGGACAAAATACAAAGACTTATTGGAAAATAAAACTCCGAGGTGGCTTTCACCTCTGGAAGCTAAGGCTCGAAAAAGACCCAATATGGAGGCCAAATGGCCAAAATATTGGGAAATATTAGAAAAAGATGGAGACAATTGGAAATTGCAGAGTTTGGATAAATTAAAGGATAAAGTGCGAGACTGGTTACACTACGCTCAGATTAAAGAAGTCTTTAAAAATGATAAAAAGTTAGGGTTCCAGGTGGAGAAATCGAAATTGGAAACAGAACTGTTAGAACCAAAGATTAAGGTACTTTCAAGAATGTATAACTTGTTGTTAAAATGGAATACACAAGACGAAATGGTTAAATCAGCTATGATAAAGTGGGCACAGGACATTGGGTATAATATTATGTTTGAGGACTGGGAAAGGTTGTGGACCACTGGGATGAACTTCACTGCATGTAATGCTTTGAAGGAAAATGTAATGAAAATGATATATAGATGGTACATGACCCCAGTTAAACTTGCTAAGATATACCATTTGTCTGATAATAAATGTTGGAAATGTAAAGAAAATGAGGGAACATTCTTTCACCTCTGGTGGACTTGCCCTAGGGTGAAGGCCTTCTGGGAAATGATATATAATGAGCTGAAAAAGGTATTTAAGTATACCTTCACCAAGAAACCAGAGGCCTTCCTTCTGGGCATTGTCGGCCAGAAGGTGTTAAAGAAGGACCGAACATTTTTCATGTATGCAACAACGGCAGCAAGGATACTCATCGCTAAAAATTGGAAGACTCAAGAACTACCCACACTGGAAGAGTGGCAGATGCAACTGATGGACTATATGGAACTAGCCGAGATGACTGGCAGAATCCGAGACCTGGGAGAGGAGAGAGTCGAAGAAGACTGGAAGAAATTCAAGATTTGTTTTAAAAAATACTGTAATTTGGTTGAATGCTAAGAAAGGATGCTAGATCATAAATATTTGTGCACCACTAAATTAGTGAGAATTAAGATGATAAGTAAATTTGAGGAAAAATTATAAACCTTTTGGAGAATTTATAGATTATACTTAAATGAATTTGACATAAGAGTGTAAACAAGATGATAAATTGCTGGCAAGAATTGGCAATGATGCAAATGGGAGCGGGAGACGCGAGGAAGTCCAAAGATGTTATGAAAAGATGTTATGATATATGTTATACTGTTTTTTATTTTTGCATTTAAGTTTGAAAAACCCAAATAAAATATTATAAAAAAAAATAAAAACAAACATTGTTATATCCTGTGTGGATTTTCCATTCCTCCAAGAGCCCTATTCAAACAGACAGACACCATTTCAGCACTTCCGTACAAAACATTCTTAAAGTCTGCCCTTTAATCCTCGCAGGCCTGTCACTCTCTCCTCAAACTTCTTAGGGGGTTCTGCCAGGTCAAACTCACAGTCCGATATAATAACAAAGCCATGGTCTCCTCCCCCTCAATCATAAATCCTGCCACCAGGCCTGCTTCCTAACGAGTCTCTTTTTATAACTGCATCATTCCAAAGGCGTTTCATTCCTTTCCAAATATTCCACAAGCCATGTCTTTGATTAGTAATTCATTTCCACACAGTTCTTAATCCTCCCGCTTATAATCAGTAATTGCAACGATTCTTGCTGGGGGGGGGGGAATTGTTAGGTAATCACATAAGATAAAAAAAGAAAAGTTCCCCCCCCCTTCCGTCCCGTTCCAGCATACTGACCCTTTGATGTGTCTTCTTTTTGATTTATTTTCCTGTTTAGAATCATAGAATAGAATCATAGAATCATAGAATCATAGAGTTGGAAGAGGCCACAAGGGCCATCGAGTCCAACCCCCTGCCAAGCAGGAAACACCATCAGAACAATCCTGACATATGGTTGTCAAGCCTCTGCTTAAAGACCTCCAAAGAAGGAGACTCCACCACATTCCTTGGCAGCAAATTCCACTGTCGAACAGCTCTTACTGTCAGGAAGTTCTTCCTAATGTTTAGGTGAATCTTCTTTCTTGTAGTTTGGAACCATTGCTCCGTGTCCGCTTCTCTGGAGCAGCAGAAAACAACCTTTCTCCCTCCTCTATGTGACATTCTTTTATATATTTGAACATGGCTATCATATCACCCCTTAACCTCCTCTTCTCCAGGCTAAACATGCCCAGCTCCCTTAGCCGTTCCTCATAAGGCATCGTTTCCAGGCCTTTGACCATTTTGGTTGCCCTCCTCTGGACATGTTCCAGTTTGTCAGTGTCCTTCTTGAACTGTGGTGCCCAGAACTGGACACAGTACTCCAGGTGAGGTCTGACCAGAGCAGAATACAGTGGCAGTATTACTTCCCTTGATCTAGATGCTATACTCCTATTGATGCAGCCCAGAATTGCATTGGCTTTTTTAGCTGCCGCGTCACACTGTTGGCTCATGTCAAGTTTGTGGTCAACCAAGACTCCTAGATCCTTTTCACATGTACTGCTCTCAAGCCAGGTGTCACCCATCTTGTATTTGTACCTCTCATTTTTTTTGCCCAAGTGCAATACTTTACATTTCTTCCTATTAAAATTCATCTTGTTTGTTTTGGCCCAGTTCTCTAATCTGTCAAGATCGTTTTGAAGTGTGATCCTGCCCTCTGGGGTGTTAGCCACCCCTCCCAGTTTGGTTTCATCTGCAAATTTGATCAGGATGCCCTTGAGTCCATCATCCAAGTCATTGATAAAGATGTTGAATAAGACCGGGCCCAAGACAGAACCCTGTGGCACCCCACTAGTCACTCTTCTCCAGGATGAAGAGGAACCATTGATGAGCACCCTTTGGGTTCGGTCAGTCAGCCAGTTACAAATCCACTGAGTGGTAGCATAGTCAAGACCGCATTTTACCAGCTTCTTTACAAGAATATCATGGGGCACCTTGTCAAATGCCTTGCTGAAATCAAGGTAGGCTACATCCACTGCGTTCCCTTCATCTACCAGGCTTGTAATTCTGTCAAAAAACGAGATCAGGTTAGTCTGACATGACTTATTTTTCAGAAATCCATGCTGACTATTGGTGATCACAGCATTCCTTTCTAGGTGCTCACAGATTGTTTGCTTAATGATCTGCTCCAGAATCTTCCCTGGTATTGATGTCAGACTGACTGGGCGGTAATTATTTGGGTCCTCTCTTTTCCCCTTTTTGAAAATAGGGACAACATTTGCCCTCCTCCAGTCTGCCGGGACTTCGCCTGTTCTCCAGGAATTCTCGAAGATGACTGCCAGTGGTTCTGAGATCACATCTGCCAGTTCTTTTAATACTTTTGGATGCAGCTCATCTGGCCCTGGAGACTTGAATACATCTAAACTAGCCAAGTATTCTTGTACTATCTCCTTAGTTATTCTGGGCTGTGTTTCCTCTGCTGAATCATTTGCTCCAAATTCTTCAGGTCGGGCATTGTTTTCTTTATCGGAGAAGACTGAGGCAAAGAAGGCATTGAGGAGTTCAGCCCTTTCTGTGTCCCCTGTTTGCATTACACCATCTTCTCCTCTGAGTGACCCCACTGTTTCTTTGTTCTTCCTTTTGCTACGGACATACCCAACCCGTCCAACCCGTCGCTCCACCTCACAGAGGTCACTTCAATTAGCAGTCTTAACTCCCGTTCTTCACTCAAAATATGTGCATTTGCTTCTCTCTAATTATTTATTTTGAGCTGCTGCAACCAGGCCGCGCGATCAGAGACAGCGTCCAGGAGAGCCGTCCCACACAAGTGCTGTGCGCCTTGTGCCCTCACCCCCTTCTTTTGAACTCGGGGGTGATTTATGGCAACCGCAGGCAAGGCAGTGTTCCCCATTCCCTTGGGGTAACAAGGGAGGCTGCATACTCCCATATCAGCCTCTTAATTACCTCGTGTGAGCCGGAGAGATGGTATTGTTGGCCATGTTCCAATGCACCCCTAGCGGCCCCCCCACACCTGTACTTCTTATGGTAAGAGCTCAAACTTGTTGCTTTTCAGATGTTGACCTTTCTGGAAACAATCCAATTACTCTTTTTTAACACAGAGCCAACTGTTTGTTTGAAACTTTTTCCAGCATGCATTCTATAAAAGAAACTTTTTTTGTGAAACAACTCATATGAGCCACAGTTATTTCAACTAAAGTCAATGGCAAATTGCTTCAAGATTGTTATGCATATGGGTTGCACTCACAGAACATGTATATTGGCATTCCAGAGCCACATCAGAATCCTTCATTCCAGAGCATTCTTTGGGCTACAGTGTGCACATGGAACTCCATCTCCCCTTTCACGAGGTTCACATCATTTATTTCAATTAAAGGAGCAGATAAGAACACACAAAAGGAATGCATTCACAAATCCTCTTCTTTCATGAAATGAATGGAGCAGCTGTAAGAATCAGGAAGGAGCTTCCCCACCCAGAAAAAATAGCTGGATCAGTGTTAATGCCAAGGAACTGAATAGCATTTTTTATCATGTGTGTTATTTGTTTTGCTTTAATTATGGGGATAGAATTCCTTTTTTTTCTCTTCAACCTGGCAGTCAAATGAATACAAAAAGTATAAAGAAACTAGTTAAACTGCAGGTGCAAACCTTGAGAGGATCCATATCACATTGTTTTGTTAATTTGATACCAGTGTGTGCATGTGTGTGTATACACACACAAACATACACACACACACACACACACACACACACACACACACACACATCTCCTTTTATACAGAAAGTGATATTTGAAGAAATCTCCCTCTTAAGAAGTGTTAGATTGCCAATTAAACATTGTGAAATGTACTTACTGCATTGGATACCACTGTTCATTAGACAGTCTCACAAGGTTTTAAGGTCACTGTCTAATTTACAGATTACAAACTGTGAAGCATCTCCTCTTTTAAATGTTGTGAATTCTGCATGATTGATCTCATCCTACTTCCTCATCCTCCTTAAACTGGTGCTCTGTATCCTTAAAAACTGCATTTTTTTCACTTTGAATACTGAGCAGTCTTATCACTAACATTGGTCCAGTTCCTTAAAATACCTGGCTCCCTTTTGCACACCATCACAGCATGACTATGGTAGAACAATGTCATGTCATGTGAAATGTTTTCCACTTTGTTTCCATTTTGTTTTCTTGTGGCAGCCAAGTGATTGTGCAACACAGACCAGATGTGGGAAGTAGAAAGCAGAGGCCAGATTGTTCCAGTCATTGTTGGAGCTTGCCTGGTGGGCTGTCTCCTCTTAAATAGGGCTTGGGAGCAAATAAGATCTAAGTCTAAGACCTCCTTCTATTGTGCCTGTTCTGTTTTCCTTTCATTTATGTTCCTTATCTGACTTCAGATGTAGACTTCGTTTTAACCTGTTTTGTTTGTGTTTTACTTTGTTTAGACTCAGTTTTGATTCATAGTCATTTTATCCCTGGCTTTAAATCCCCAAACACACAAGACATTATATCAGCTTGTTTGTTTTATAGTAAATTTCATCCCATGTTCTGACATGGTGAAGCGTATCCACTCCTGTTTGCTTAAAGAGGGACTTCTTTTTTAACTTAGTTTTATACTAGATTATCTTCATGTATTGCCTGTATGTATAACTTTATAATTCTAATACAACTATTCCGCTAAATATGATAACTTTCTCCATATATACATAATAGATTGTCCCCCCCCTTAAACATATTTAGAAAATTAAGAAAGTGTTTATCTTTCAGTAGAAAATGATCATAATAGATTTTCACCTAGTCTTCTTTTTTTAGTATTTTAAATGCTACTATGCAATTTAAATTCCAGTATCCCACAGCCCAGAGTCAGCTAAAACTGTGGGTGGCAGTCAGCCCATTAATCACATTTTAGGAAATGCAAATAGAAATCTTATTACCATTTGGTAAAGTGAATAATCTATCTTTAAACACCACCACCAAAGGTGCAAGTAAAGGAAGCTGAATATTATTATTATTATTTCATTCCTTTCTTTCTTTTTCTTTTAAAAGGCCTGGCACACTCATATCCACCAGCCACTCATTCTGCTTTGCAAGACATCTCATAAGTGCTATGCAGCACAAAAATAGCTTATCTACATTATATTTTAAAAGTTATCTGCTTTTTCCAGGAAAAGGCAAGAGCAACATCGCTAATTAGATTGGGGATTCAGCTGCCAAGATCGCAAACAGGAGTGCTTCTGAATCGAGTGTGCTCTATCCAGTGGCATGGCTCGGCTGACCCCCCAAATGTGACCTGTTCCCAGTGGAAAGCAATTTAATGCTTCAGCACACAGCAAGTGGGTATATACGAATGCAAAAAAGAATATACAGATAAATTAGCAAAGGTGCATGCGAATAGGACAGCTTCAAGCCTGCTTATCTGGGGTCATGCAAGCTTGCCCCACCTCCATTTAAAATATAAAGCCAAAGGGCAGCCTGCCTCAGGAAGTTCCCATCAAGCAAACAGCCTCCATTGTCCATTAGCAGAGAAGTCTCCCTATTACTTAAGGGAATGTGACAGCAATAAAGGCAAAGTGAAAGCTATCTGCTGGTAGGAAATTCATCAGCGCTTTATGAACCTTTGTGCCTTCTGGATTTTTTTGCTGGCTTTTTCTGTCTTCCACTTCGGCTGTCTGACAGTTCAGATACCCGAGGGTTGTAGTCATGGCAAAGTTCAAGAACGTAACAGCAGGGCTTTACAAAAGGCACATTCGGAGTGGGGGGAACTGTCAAACATTAGCAAATATACCGAGAGGCAAATAATGAAGCCTGTGATTTCAGCAATCTTATCTCTCTAGCACAGGGGCTGCTGTTGTTTGCTGGATAGCATAGTAAAATGTTCGGAGCAGTTTGAATGTGTTTAGATTAGCTACCACCAGAACGCCACACTAAAATATTAAGGCAGGGACCTGTGCCACCCAAATGGATGGGAGGTTTCTGCAGTACATAGGGGATTATCCACATTATTCTCTATCTAAAAAAGAGGAGAGAAAAGATTGGGCTAGATATCATCTCTCTGCAATGTACGGGCATAACAGGAAGAAGAACTGCTGTAATGCCTGGACAGGAGCCTTTTCCAGCCCTACCAAGAGAAGCCAGGAATTAAAGCTGCAACACATGTGTTCTAACACTGAGCTACTACTCTTCTCGTAGGACTGAATGGGTGATCCTGTGATGTGCTAGAAAGGGACCGTGAAAGTCATCTAGTCCAAACCCCTGCAATGAAGGAATCTTTTGCCCAGCATAGGGCTTGAACCCTCAAGCCTGAGTCACATGCTCTATCAACTGGGCTGTCATGTGAACACTGAAATCATTTAATGTTCTTTCTTAGGTGGTGTCGGTACATGAAAGATGTGCTGGTTATCCTTAATGACAAAGCACTTACATAACTACACCCAGTGTAACATACTCAGGAGCTGCTTCATCAAGCTGATTTTCCAATCCATTAAGAGCATCGCCACATTAAGCATTAAGCCAACAGAGGGATTCCCCCCCCCCAAGCCTAACTGTGGTGATGTGATCCCCACCTCCTCAGGCCTGTGTGATCTTCCTGGAGAATGCATGTGAGGGAGGGAGGTTAAGACACACCTATTTTCTCTATCATTTATCGCTTGGGATGTATATTTTTTAGGACCAACAACAACAACTCGTGGTTTTCCAGGCTGCACTTTCCAGGAAAACCACCCACTATCCTAACAGTAGGATAAGCTTCCTTGACAATGTTTGTAAAGTTCACAACACAGATCTCTGTTAAACCCAGTGCTTTTCCCCCTAAATAATTGTTTAGGGGTACTTTCATTTTCCTACTCATATTGAAATACTGCCCCTCAACTTAGATTCACAAAATATTTAGGGATATGCGTACCCCTGCATCCCCCCAGAAAAAAGCACTGGTTAAACCAAAAACTGATTGAAAACAGATGATATTTCTGAAGTGCTGAAAAGCTAGCTTTTGATATAATTTCTGTGATTTTTATTTACTATTTCTCTAACACCTTCCTAGAGAGGGAGGTCACTTAGCTGATGACATTTCCTTCCCACAATTCCCTGGCGTGACACTAGCACCAGGGCATTGTGGAGGATGCAAAATGGCGGTCATGCTGAAAAGATAGTAGCTGCTGCCACATGCCGTGGTGAGGGGGGACCTTATGAAATATGACAGAAACTGTGCTGCTGCTGATGTTCAGACTGACCTCCAAGAAACCGTTGGAAAATCTATCTACCCACTGGAGAAATTGGGTGAAATGATCCCTTCAATTCCTCTGCTCACAAATAGTGTGAAGAATTTCAAGAGGTCATTTGATCACTGCTCTTGAATGATAGTATTCTAAAATCTTCACAGAATTACATGGTGAGGGGAGAGCTCTAGTTCCAAGGTTTTCTGAACTCCATTCTGCCTCCTTATTGTGGGGTCTATCATGAAGCAAAGTGGATTTTCTCCATAAACCAATTGATATTGATTCTTGAAACAGTAAATTGAGAAGCAGACGTTTCAGCCTATGATCATAATTTTCTCTCCAGAAATGGCTTCTCTTGGCTTTCTCATGATGGTTATGTATGTCTCCAATTGCTGAACCTTGAGCACAGATGTAATGAATAAGGAATAACAATGCTTCTTAGCGCTAGTTCGGTAACACCAAGGGGGAAATATGTGTGCAACAAATTTTAGCTCCATACTGCAGTCATTGAAAATTGTAGTTATTGAAAATTGAAAACCATCACTTTGACTATTTAGAGTCCACATAGCAAGGTATGGAAATCAGGAAGACAGGTACAATAGGTTCATGTAGACTGTTTTATATTGTTGCCACCTACCCTGGAACATTAAGGTGAAAGGTGGGTAAAACAACAACAACAGTTTTTGTTGACCAGTTTGCCTCAACCTGATACCCTTCATATGTTCTGGATACAATTCCCATCAGCCCCAGTCTAGAAGGAACTAGGTTGGAGAAGGCTGCTATTGACAATTGTTTATCATGTCATCCTTGGTGAAGTTCTGGCTAATTTCAAGCTATTCCCTTTCCTGCGGTTTTCTTGTTCATTGCACAGTGATATTAGACTATCAAACCGTTGACAAAATTGGAATATATGGCAAAATGCATTTTCTCACATCTCTGCCTCCTGAAAGGTTGAAGCTCTATGAGCACATTCTCTTCAAAGTATGTTCTTATTGAACTATCTGTCTGTCTGTCTGATTCTCTATGTGGTTGGCGTGTCCATACTTTAGGCTTAGTGTTACTATTCCTCTATGCATGCAAGCATAACAATCCAATATGTGCTCTTTGGGAGTGGGACAGGAAACAGCAAGCCCAATTCTGCCACAGTGAGTGCTCTTGAACATCTGCATAGGGCTACCATCATAAGCCAGCATGCCTTCAAAATTGTGCTGGAAATATTTGTAGATTAATATAGTTTGTGTTAATTTCACGCTTCAGGTGGCAGTATATTGGGGTCAAGGAGAAGAGTAAGTGGCAATGGATTTGCAATAATGAGAAGGAAAGACATGGGCCAGAGGAAATAGGTTGCATAGGAGAAAGGAAGCTAGGGATGGCAGAAGGTGAGGAGAATGACTGGGAGAGAAATGTGTTAGGGAAAGAAATAAGTATGCTTTCCTTGCACCAGTCTATGCACCTGAATACTAATCCTTCCCATTCATATATATGGTTTTATGTTTGACTGACACTTTATGTATGTTGAGAGGAAAAATGTCTTCAGAGAAATATCAGTTTCATCGTGGCTCACATTCTGAATTAACACCTATGCTAACCTGGTGCCCTCCATCATTCCCAGCCGGTAATAGCCACACTAGTGAATGTTTATTCTAGTTAAGCAACTATTAGTTGTGACTATTTCTGGAAGTGTGCCACTGCCAGAAATAGGTATATTAATAGACATAAAGCTATCACTACTATTGATTATTTGATTTATTAAAAAATTATATACTACCAATCATTAAAAACATGAAAGCAATTTACAACAATATCTATATATAATTAAAACATGTAAAAATAAAATTATAGATCATTAGCTAACTAAAGTTTTCAGCAGTCGTGGTTTTCTTTTAGGGTATTAGAAACCATTAAGAGATTATCTTTGAAATCTGAAGTGATATATACATTATCCAAATAATGGATAACATATTACACAGAGATTTCAATGGAAAGGACACTTCAGTTGTCATACGTGGGCATTTCTTCTTGTGCCACATCTGTGAATACCTATAGGATCAAAGAATTTGACCATATTTCTTTCTTCTTCTTCTAAATGTCACTCAGCAAAGAGCGAAGCCTGGATTTTGACAATGCTTATAAGAAAATCAAGCATATTCTATAATGAACAGGCCTAACCAATATCATTTAAAAGTTTATGCTTCCGCAGACATCAAACACAGTGCTTTATAATAATAATGGACAAAGATTAATGTCTATTCACAAGCCACTTTTTAAATAATTGCTAGCTACATCCAAATGAATAAGACACGACTAAATCTACAAATAATGGCAAATTAATGAACAATCATTTCCAAGGGGATTGAAAAGGGAGGCTGTAAAACCTTTTCTCTGAACTGTTAAAGATTATTTCTAATGCTGTGAATAACTTGAACAGACACAAGCCAATAATTCACAGTGATAATTTCACCCTTCTAGGAGATATCGTATAAGTTTGTGGGTCAAATTAAATGGCCACATGCTGCTAAGTCCTTCTCGTTTGATAGAGAATAGCTGTTTTTTATTATTATGATAACAATAATACACGACAAATCTTTATTAACAGATTAAGTCTTCACTGCAATGTTATTAATCATAATGATTTAGCTTGGTAGTCATGCAAATGAAATATTACATTCATGCCGCTTATTTTCAATTATTGTATAAGGAGATTAATTTCAGTTTAGCACTGCTGGGTAAATGGTTTATATATGTGCAAAAAACCAATGAAGGCATTGGTGATTTGAAGTGGGAGATATTGTGGAAGCCTCTTTTATAAATACAAATAGACCTTGAGTCCATGAATAATTATTTTGACTTTATCAAATTGTTTCCTTAAATATCTGTGGGTAGGCAAATACGTTTCTAGGAGTGAAGCAACCCATAATCTTGTTCTACATCACTTTAACAGAATTCCTGGCAACCCAATGAGCTAAAATATGCTAGGGAGATAAATAGAGTAAAATTATAGACATCACTAAATAAGCTACCGTTTCAAAAGAACCACAAGTTTTCAACAGCGTACAGTATCTTTTAGTCATCACCTTCCACGCTTCCCTCTCTTGCTGCTTTGAGTCAGATGTAATCTAGGAAGATTCCTCCCTCCTCCCCTACAAAGACATTCAGCCTGTCTTCTGCATTCTTGATGGAAAGCAATGACCTTTGAGAAAGCCTGTGTCTTTTTGTTGAGTGCCGGTGCTACTAATGAGGAAGGGAATGCAACAGTCCAAGCAACACTAGACTCTTCCATGCACTACCCACCCAAAAGAAGTAATCCACAACCTTGGAATGGCTGAAAGGAAAAGAAAGGCATGGATTCACTAGCCTTATCTAAGGATAGCACTCTTGCATTCCCGAAGCTTCGCAAACGCAACCCTTGCTGTTGGCAATGCAAAATGTCCCCATTGTGTACATGATATGGATAATAAACAGTCTCCAGATATAATGGGAAAACGTTACCTTGCTTAAGGCATCTTAATTCCTTCTAGAGCTAAATCCAAGGAAATTCAGGGTAGAACATCAGTGGTAAATAACAAACCATAACTGCAAAAGCACTTACAGTAGATATACTACAGAACTTGCACCGTTGTTGTCACTACTACAATCCATACTGCACTGCAATTTAAGGGATTGTCACTGCCACTGCTTTTGTACACACTTGATGATGATGGTGATGACGGCGACATAGCTGAGCCAAAATTCATGATAATATTTTTTTCTGTCTTTTGCTCACAAAGAAATTTGCACTCATTTGCAGATTTTTAGCTGAATATCCTCCACCAATTTTTTTTGTAAAATGGTGGCCAGGCTGCTAGTACAGTTGTTGCTGCTGTTGTGGAGGGGCCTGTCTTGTAAACTTAGGGTAAAAGAAAGAAGCTGTGTGATTGCTGCTGTTTGTCTTCTTAGAAACTGTTGAAGAATTTCCCCCATTTCTGGAGAAAAGCGATGAAGTGGTATTCCCCACCACCACCCCTCTTAACTTGTCTGTCCACAACTAGGGTGGAGAATTTCAAGAAGCCACTTGTGACCAGCTCTGTGCAGTCATGAAAAATTTGGGGCCAGTGCCCAAAATATTATGATATCACTGATGTATAGCAAATCAGTGATCATGCAGGTGCTATACAACGATGAAATGTCACATTGTTGTCAAACAATTTGTGTGCCTGATAGCAAGCCCCACTTTTAAATGAACACTGGAGAAAGTAAGTGGAAAATGGAAATCAAATGAATAATAAAAAGTGGCTGAGTAGTTTTTACCTATTATAACTAGGACTGAGATGACAGTTAGTTATTCCATTCAATTCAGTAAGCGCCTGCTTGATCAGGACTGTGATCTATTGAGACCAGCATGTTCCTTTGAAACAAGCATTTACATTCTTTGGAGACATGCAGAAAAATGAAGTACAGCGATCCTCTAAATGGCAGAAAGGGAAATAATTTTCCAATTGCAGCTATAACCACTGAAAAGATAAGGATTTCTCTCTCTCCATCTTCTGTTCCACTACTGCCCCATACTTTAATATTTCATATTTCTTTTTATCTTGAAATAACTGTGTAGATGTAAGACCCATTTACTTTTCTATATAAGGATTTTCTACACAGTAAAGATCAGGATGCTATTATGATCCTTAGAAAAGCCATCCTTCTAGCAGATTTCTACTGAATTGCATTCTCTGCATCAAGAGGGAAAGAAACAGAAAGGGCAGATGTGCACAGAAGAAAGCTACTAAATCAACATGACCTTTTTATTTCCTGGTCCTAGTGGTAGGTCAGTCTCTAGAGAGTCAATCAAATGAGGTTCTGTTCATCTTGTAATGAGATGTCAACCCTCAGCTACCATTCTATCATTATCAGCCCAACTTGGCTACAAAGTGAAAACATCTTACAAATGTCAACCATTTTTTCCCACGAGACAGAAGGAGGCAACCACATTACTATAATTAGGTTTTCTTTAAATAAATTAAAGGGGAGGGTCTTCCTCAGGCTAAATACCTAGAGAATATATAGGGAAGCCAAATATGTTTTGATAAGGTAAGTGATTTTTTTCCAGAGGGTTTTTGAACATACTCGTATATTCAGTCTGTAGAGCAACCTTCCTCCAAGCTGGTGCTCCCTAGATGTTTTTAGACTCCCATCAACCCTAAATAGCATGGACAATGCTTGAGAATGATGGAGTTGTAGTCCAGAAATACCTCAAGGGCACAAGGTTAGGAAGGGCTGCACTAGAAAGTGAAAAATGCAAGCTTGAATCAAATGTAGTGCTTCCAGGTCAGTTGGAAAAAAATTAGGAATTTTGAGAAGATGTTGGGGGGGGGAGTTTTGATAGTATAGAAGCATTTCTTGAGGAGAAGATGATATATCCATAGCTATGAATTTAAGGAATGTGGCAGTACTCTACTAGTCTACACAAGCAATAAGGAGGGCTTCAGGGGCATCTCAGTATGCTTTAGAACAGGCCTAGGCCAACTCAGCCCTCCAGATGTTTTGGGACTACAACTCCCATCATCCCTGACCACTGGTCCTGTTAGCTAGGGATGATGGGAATTGTAGTCCCAAGACATCTGGAGGGCTGAGTTGGCCTCTGCCTGCTTTAGAATGTACAGAGATGGCTTCTTGTTTTAGAATCATAGAATCATAGAATCATAGAGTTGGAAGAGACCACAAGGGCCATCAAGTCCAACCCCCTGCCAAGCAGGAAACACCATCAGAACAATCCTGACATATGGTTGTCAAGCCTCTGCTTAAAGACCTCCAAAGAAGGAGACTCCACCACACTCCTTGGCAGCAAATTCCACTGTCAAACATCTCTTACTGTCAGGAAGTTCTTCCTAATGTTTAGGTGGAATCTTCTTTCTTGTAGTTTGGAACCATTGCTCCGTGTCCGCTTCTCTGGAGCAGCAGAAAACAACCTTTCTCCCTCCTCTATGTGACATTCTTTTATATATTTGAACATGGCTATCATATCACCCCTTAACCTCCTCTTCTCCAGGCTAAACATGCCCAGCTCCCTTAGCCGTTCCTCATAAGGCATCGTTTCCAGGCCTTTGACCATTTTGGTTGCCCTCCTCTGGACATGTTCCAGTTTGTCAGTGTCCTTCTTGAACTGTGGTGCCCAGAAGTGGACACAGTACTCCAGGTGAGGTCTGACCAGAGCAGAATACAGTGGCACTATTACTTCCCTTGATCTAGATGCTATACTCCTATTGATGCAGCCCAGAATTGCATTGGCTTTTTTAGCTGCCGCGTCACACTGTTGGCTCATGTCAAGTTTGTGGTCAACCAAGACTCCTAGATCCTTTTCACATGTACTGCTCTCAAGCCAGGTGTCACCCATCTTGTATTTGTGCCTCTCATTTTTTTTGCCCAAGTGCAATACTTTACATTTTGAACACAGAGAAATCCAGAGGGGAGGAGTTCCTTTATTTTATTAGAATCCTTCTCAATCTTGCAGCTGTGCATAGGAATGTTAGTAATATTATGCAGATGTACCCACAAGGAAAGGAGATCTATCTATCTATCTATCTATCTATCTATCTATCTATCTATCATCTATCTATCATCTATCTATATCTATCTCTCTCTCTATCTAAACACTATGTGCTTTTCAACTAGTAAAACCTATGTGATAAAGAGGCTTCATTTTAGGACATATTATATCATCTGCTCACCAATTACCTCTGCGTTTCCGTTCTTTTAGAACAGCTTTGGAACAATCATAATTAATGGTTTCTACACATTTCCTGCTCCTTTGCAAAAAGGGGCGGGGCTATTAAGAGTGGGAGAAAATTCTGATTTTGTTTGCATTTTAATGCAAAAAACAATATTATTTACACTTCTCAAGCCAATACACAAACCAAAACACAGCTGTCCATCAAAATTCACACTGATGCAGATCTCCAAGGAGAGAGTAAGTACAAAATATGGATATGTACGAAATATGCCCCAATGTGGGTATGTTCGGGGAATGCAAAACACATATGCTGGTGAAAGCAAAGACTCTCCTCCCTGAAAGAGAGGGGAGTGGTTGTGGGCGGGAGCCCGAACACCGCTCCTAGCAGGGGGCGTTGCCCCCTGCCTCCAGCTCACCTGGCTGGCGCTCACGCCCCCCCCCGGTGGCCGTCCAAGCAGGTGCCATGGGGGGGCGTGTCCAGCAGCCTTTATGCTGCAGCACCAGCCTCTCCCCGGCCTCATTTCTCTTCGTCGTCCTATGCGAGTCTCCCACCCTCCACTCCCTTTGAGTTAGGGCTTAGGTCATTGGCCTTGCTATGGACCTTAGGTTGGTCGCCCTGGTTGCCCGGGGGGCCTGGTAGGAGTTTTTCCATTTGGCATTAGGCTTTTTGGTTTTTTCGCCTACCTCGTAGCAATCGTCACAACTTTTTGTGGTATTGGTGGGTAGGTTAGGCATTGGAATAATGTGTTGTGGTGTGTCGAAGTGCTAGGTGTGGCCTTCGCCTATGCCTTCAATTTCTAGGGGTATTCCGTTAAAGGAATCTGGTGGTCGTGTATTCCGTCCGAAGCCTGCTTGGCGGGAGGCCATGGCACGACCCTCGGTGACATCAGGGGTGAGCCTATAGTTGGATTAGCATCAACAGGTGATGAACCCCTGGTGAATAAACCCACTTGTTTCGCGATCCAATGCCTAAGCCAATACCTTTTCATTGCTGTAATCAATAAAGTTGTGGCCTTTTCTAGCCCATTAACCTTATATCACGTGTCCCTGTGTCTTCATTTCACTTCGCGGCGGTCGGGTCCTCGAACCACAACATTATATTAGGGGGAAATTGTTAGCAAACATGTATATTAGTCAACATGCATACAAAAATTTATTCCTGTGAATAAATTTGCACCCAAAGGCTGATTAATTTTCAAGTGAAATTGACATATTTATCCATCCTTAGCCTGTATCTTACTTCTACAGGATAAAGTGCATGGTAGAGGGATGCATAAATGAAGGGGGGCTTGGAGGGGCGACACAAAACATATATGAAGCATTATGATCTGATAACGAGGAGGAGAGGGATGAACAAAGCAGACTGTGGCTTAGGAAGAGAAGAGGAAGCAAGTTTGCCAGAATCATACTGTGAAAAGTTCATGTTCCATGAATAGATGTTCAGAAAGGGAAATTATGCTAGCTTTCCGTTCTGTCCATCCATTAGCAAAACAGAAGATCTTGCAAGGTCTGAACCTTGAAATCCTAGAGAAGTAAATAGTCCAGAAGGTGTTTATTGAACTTTTCAAATTATATGCTCATAGATTACCATTTTATTACAATGATGATGTGGCCACCTTCACTTCTCTCCTGCTGCTGCAGTCTCAGTGTGTGCATTTTACCACACATCTCCAATAGGTGTGTGGTAACATAAAAGGTAAAGGGACCCCTGACCATTAGGTCCAGTCGTGACTGACTCTGGGGTTGCGGCGATCATCTCGCTTTACTGACCGAGGGAGCTGGCGTACAGCTTCCGGGTCATGTGGCCAACATGACTAAGCCGCTTCTGGCGAACCAGAGCAGCGCACGGAAACGCCGTTTACCTTCCCGCCGGAGCGGTACCTATTTATCTACTTGCACTTTGACGTGCTTTCGAACTGCTAGGTTGGCAGGAGCAGGGACCGAGCAACGGGAGCTCCCCCCGTCACAAGGATTCGAACCGCCAACCTTCTGATCAGCAAGCTCTAGGCTCTGTGGTTTAACCCACAGTGCCACCCGCATCCCTCCGTGTGGTAACATAGCAATCTTAAAAAGAATAAATGCACATTTGTGTTGTACTTGGAACATATATAAGAAGTGCAACAGACTAGAAACAGACCCATCTCTCCATCCCTTCTTGGAGGACCTGATTATTGTCATTGTCTCAAGATTTCAGGGGTAAACTGAGCTTAAAGAGAAATTATTATTCTAGCTCTGGGACTTCCAAAGAGTTTTGTAATTAGGATTGATTCAGTTTGCATTTAAATATGAACTTGTCTAATTCACACTTTCCTAAACAATATGCAAATCAAAACACAGCCATCCTTCCTAAGTTGAACTTCCTAAGTTTTGAATTTTGCAATGCAGTTCTCCAGTCAGGTAGTATGTAAAAAAAGAAGAAGGATATACTAGGGTAAAACATACATGTACATGCATATATTAGAGGAAAATAACATGCAAAATGCATTATACAAAATGGTAATTGCTTTGCCAGAATGTCTATGTTTGGAAAAATTCACACAAAAAACTGATGAACTTACATGATACTTAAAAATAAGAACACCAAAGTGATGTGGAAATGTGGAGAAACTGAATTTAAGATTGGAGAAATGAGAAACTGAGAGAAACAAAAAATCCCTATATGTAATAAATACTTCCAAAATTGAACGCAGGAACATCTTAGATTTTCTGTTGCTCTCACAACACAATAAACATATGGCATTATTTAATTATTGCCCCCAAACTGATGGAGATAGATCAATGCAAATGTTAGACCAAAGCAGATGTTGGGATCATGATTATTCCTAAAAGAGAGGGAAAGAGAGTGTGTGTGCCAGACATAGAAATAAGTGGAGCTACTGTACTATGAGACTAGTTCTATCTAAAGTTTCAAATGCCTTTAAAAAATGAAATAATATTAGCCACAATTCAGCAGATTCTCATCAGGTGTCATCACTCATTATTATTCCTATAATTAACAAATCTCACCTCCAACTGAGTGCTTCTCAACCAAAACATAAATAAAACATTTTTAAAGCATCATGCCCTTCTGTCATCTCAACATGTTGCTCAGTGTTCCAAACTTCACAATTAAAAACCGATGATTTGCTCAGCTTTTCATATAGCAAAAAGTTAAAGTACAGATTTGTTTACCCTAGTTTTGACAAAAGGTAACCAAACTTCCAGATCTTCAAATTCTCTCTAGAATGCCATTTTTGCAGTTGTCATACAGGTGCCCTTTGAATTAAACCTTTGGAACAAACGCACCAGCCCCAATTCTCAGAACTATAAGCACAGCAAAATGAAAACAAGAGAAAAAGTAAAGAAAGTGGTATGCTCAGCAGTTTCAGAGTGACCATTTCAGAAGGAGCAGAGACATTTCAGATGGAGCGAAAGAGGAAAAATAACTTTTGGGCTTCAGTTCAGGTGTCTCCAGTCCCCACCAGTTCATCCACATGGTTCTGAGCAGAAGTTCTTATAACACCACTCACTAACAATGCAAAAGAAGAAAGGGACACTGGACTGCTCAAATGCTCTCAACTTATCCTAACTCAGAATCTGACAATTAAACAAGGGATTTAAAGAAGCAGTGTTTAGATGTAGTCTCCAGTAGGGCTAAATTTATATTTTAAAAATGTATTTCCATTAGAGTTATCCATCTGTGCTAGAGCTACTGCAGAAATGGAGCTACTAAATATTTATCTTATTTTGTGAAGTAGCTAAATATTATTCTAATATTTCCAGGCCTTTCATAGACAAAATATATATGCACATACTTCCATCTCTTATTCAGCATGATGCTTGAATTATAGCACAATACAAACAAGGACTTAAAATGAACACATTTGCAGGTCAACGAATAAATACACTAGGCAAAAGCATTTTCCGGCCAAATCATCTTCTGATGGATATAAAAATTGTTAAATGGCTGTAGTGTTCCAGCACATGAGAATAAACATGCATGTTGAAAATGATCTTATATTTGTCTTCATCTTACATGTGTCCACATTGTAAACTTTCCAATGTTTAATTGAGGGCTTAAACACTGATTAAGTTTTGCTTCTGCTGCTGGTGAATATATTTCAAATAAACAGTTTATCATTGTTGTAGCATCCAGCAGGCTTCCTGGGTCACACACAGAGGCTTTTCGGAAAGACCAATGTGGGAGAATATTAATATTTAGCTCGCCTGTTCTCTTACAAGTTTCCAGAATTTTAATGTGCAATGATTGGGGTTTTCTTTATTATTAACTTGAGATGGGTAGTTTGAAGAATACAATCATGCATTTACCTTTCAATATGACTGCAGTCCAGTTAATAAATGTGTAGCAGGAGGAAAGGGTGGGGATCTTGCCAGTGTTCAATAATGCCACAAGCACAAGGTTGACAAGTTTTTTGTGAGGTTTTTTCCCTTCCCTTTTTGGTTACCGTGAAGTCAAGCATCAAATATATGGTAAGCAGATACCCAATGGTCACAGGAGAGTTGACAGCTTGAATTACTTAGTTATAATGAAGATAAATAGTGTTCCAGACACAGACATTTATTGCACCCTGAAGAAAAATTGACAATGAGCTTGTTGCCAGGCAACCCCTGTTCAGCATATAAGACATATACTTCCTGTGACTTGATAGCTATCAATGCTTAAGAAAGGGGCTTGGCATATTCTGTGTGCTTATGTTGCAAGAATGTGGCTGAGGACAAATACTTGCATGTACCGTGAACATAGCAGAATGCTACAATTTTGCTCCTAAGCAAAATTAATGAAGTTAAATTAATATATATATATATATATATATATATATATATATATCCATACTAAAGAACCTTTCTACTACTAAAAGCATTTTTAAAAGAAGCTAATTTTGAAAAGAATACATTGTTTGGGAAGGGAATTTATATTGTTGAGGATATTTTTAATGCACTGCTACAGCATTTAAAAAACAGAATTGTTGCCACAATGATTGCAGAGAGTGAAAGAAATGAGTAATTTAAAAGGAAAAACTGGATAGAGGTCTATGTGCAATCAGGAGTCCAAACTCCTTTCCCCTCAAAATCATGGTGAAGATCATTTTATTTTATTATCAGTAACAGTTAAAAGTAGCTTATACTTTGTTCTTACATGGACTGTTTTTAGCAGGGATGCCAGCAGGATTTTCTTTGCCCCATTGATACAAATCAGCATCAAATTTGCATTTACTTTCTGTCTTATGTAATGCTATTTTCAGGTGGGTTGGAGGACCCAAAAGCAAATTAAAGCCGCAAACAAGTAATTTGATGTTGGACAGATAGAAGGTCAACAGGTGAAGTTTTCTCCATAATCACATCCACAAAGGTGTAACCTGTTGCGTCTCTTCCTAGCACACAGATGTGAAAGGCACAAGTGCTCTGATCTCTCTCAATTCCAACCCTAAACCATTCAAAGACCTCAAATTCCACGAGTTCTTACCCATTTATATTACTAATTATATAGTAATTATTAATTATATAATAATTATATTACTATAGGTGTTTCATCAATTGACCTCAGGTTGGCAATAGAACATTCACTTCAAGACCAGGCTTGGTATCTCAGGTGGTGCTGATGCTTATGTGTAGATAAATGTAAATTTAAATTGTTATAAGGTAAGCAGTATATTCTAAGAGCACTTTTGGTGGTTATTTATTTAGATATTATAATAACATCAATGTTATGAGCACAAATCAAAGATTCACCCTTTTCCTTTTTTGAGCAAAAAGGATTTGAGCCTTGGACATGGATATACTTACTTAACCAGCAATATTTTCCTAAAATAACAACAAGCATACAAGAAGTCACCAAAAAACCAAGTAACAATCGTGGATTGTACCCAACGGGTCATCTAGTCCAACCCCCTGCAATGCAGGAATGGTGTTGTCATACACTACCCTTTTTACCCCCCCCCCCAACCAAAAATATTAATATAATAACACTGGACTACTTTGCAGGGCTGAAGTAGCCCACACTTTCTCTAAGTGCTTTGAGCCATACTCTCCCCACTGTAATACTAAAGATTTTCATTTTTGCATTTACAATGGCAGGATATTTTAGTATGTTTCCATACTCAGATGATAATGATGATGATGATTTTAATGAAATTAAGCTGGAGTTAGAAAGTTAATGAATTGTATTTGCTCCTACCTTTTTCCTTCTGGGTGGACATGTCTTTGCTCAGCCAATGGTATAAGAAGCCCTCTGTCAGATATTCACTTCTGGTCCTCTGGGTTCAGCCAAAGTCTGTTCAGACTTGGTCTGCAGAAACCTGGCCTCTGGTTAGCCTGGTTGCAGCTCTTGCTGCAGGGCCACTCATTGCTGGAACTGGTAGTTAGGAAGCCATCAGGAATGGCATTAACCCCAGCAGTTCCCCATAGTGGTTAAATAACTGGATCTGGAAAGCTGTCATTTTGATCATTCCTTAATGGGGGAATATAAAATCAAGGAAGTTAGGGAAGGGAGAGTTTATTGCTCATGCCCCAAGCAGCAAAAGATGTAGGAGAATCTTGGGACAGCAATCATTGGACATAATCCAGAGATGCTCGAGCAAAGCAGATGGCCATATGATAATAATCAGCCTGCACAGTCTTTGGATTCTTAAATGTCTACCTCTTTATTAAAGTCATTCTTATCAAAGCTGTTTTGTGCAGCTCCACCTTTAATCTCTACCAGCAGCTTTCAAGCAGACATTTTCCTCTACAGCACATCACTGTCATTGGCTTCAGATTTCTAACCCAAGGCAAGTCTAGAGTTCCAGACCTGGCCTGGGTCCAATCTGAAACCCCTGGAGCTGCCATCAGCCTCATTTTGCAATGTACCATTTGGTGAAGTCAGCACAAGATAATCTCCACTTAACTGAATCTTACAAAAAGGCTGTTGGAGTGGAGATCCCTCCAACAGAGCTTTTTAAACCTGAAGCGCTAATTGCTTAGTAATGAAAAATTCAATCATGGGGCTATTAAGATGTTAAGTGCTAAGCAGATGGATAGAATCCAAGCTATTCTAGCAGAGACAGATAGAAAGTTTTGCTTGAATAATATATTGGACAACCTCCCTCCACAAAAGCATCTTGTATCCAAAGTTTGACATTTAAGAAAGAGGATTCTACATTATTTCTGTTCTGCAAGTATAGACAAACATCTTTTCTAGGATTGAAGTCTGTCTTTAAGTAAGTCGTACCTGGAGTTTAAATCAATGGACTCAAGCTAGTCAAAGTATTGATTTCAATGGATCTACTTTGCATATGCATTTGTTGGATAAAACCCAACTGTTCTCCTCCTTGAAAGATGATTCATTCTCACCCCAGAGCTGCTTCACATACAGTAAAACACCTGCAGGGATGCCACAAGTATACTGTACATAGATTTTTGTGTTCTGTCTGAAACTTACTTGCACAGGGAGCAGGTCTGAGAATGCCGCAATTAGCAGAAAAGTTGGTGATGGACAAGTTGAAGTACAGTGCAATCAATTGCAATTAATAATAACCATACAATATGTAACATTGATCCATATATGAATTGCAGGTGTCACATGTTTGTTTTGTCCTTCACACATAACAGCAGTGTGTGTGGGAAGGTGAAAATACCCATAGGAAGAAAGATACAGGTTTTACAAAATCTCTCTTCATATGCCATGCCTCTCCAAATATCCCGAGCTTCTTTCACAGATATTTAAGAAGTTTGCAGTGATCCTGAACTTGAACAATATGGAATTTCTTGTTTGGAGTGGTTTCAACATTATAGCTGCCCTTCTTCCTCTGACCAGTGGATTGGACCAGAGGGTTCATCCTTTTGTGCCTGAACTCATAGGGCAACTGCCTAGCTTTTGCAGTAGAGTTCTTTGCCCTTGAAAGCACGTGATGTGACCCATGAGAGCAGCAAAATAACCAGACTGTACAACAGTGGTAGGATAAAATCAGGCCAAATCTTTATTGACAGCAGCAGGCAGGGTAAGGGTTGGCATGACATTGTGGCCAGCATTAGTTCATCATGCCACAAGTCCCATGTTGATGGAATGGGTCCACCGGGTTTGGGCTTCCCTTACATTAGGCAAAGATGACTACTTTCATTTTCATTCTAGCAGGGAAAATAAGGAACTCCTATGATGAATGTGAGACGGTCAACCAGCTTCCATTAGTGAAAGTTTCTGCCAGAAGATGTCTGCTCAGTTTTAAATCTCATCAACTCGCACTAACAGCTGCACATTAGCATCACAGTGGAGACCAGCATGCTCTACACAGTGTTCTGATAGGTAAATATTAGCTTGAGTCTGCCAAAGTTTTAAAAGAATAGCCAAGTTTGCTGAAGTTTCTAACAGATGGAGAAAACACTTCAGCTCCCTTCTCTCTTCAATGCCTCATGACAAAGATTTTTTCTTCTTCGATTTCTGCTGTAACATTCAGCCTAAATCCCCACTGAATAATCACCTGATGGTGTATCACAGGCAGTCAATTCATTCCCCATGACTTTCCTGGACTGAAAAATAACAGCACTTTGGGGAGACAGCTGCCATGTCTCCTCTGTTTTAAGAATCAAATTCTTCCTGACTTCTTTCTGGCAGGTTCTATAATAATATTTTATCAAATACTAAGGAGAGAGGGCTTTTTTTAAAAGTGAACCATTCATCTTGTATTAAATCTCTGTAACCAGCTCTATCCAGTTTTCTTCTTTTTTCCATTATTTGTTGAAGCGGTTCTGCAATGTCTGTCCTTGAAAAGAAAACTCTGAAAGTAAGTAAACTCCAGTTCTAAAAAAAAAATTATAAAAAGGTTGTTTGCATAATGTTTTGAGCTAATCAATAGTTCTATAATCCACAAGCCATGTGGTGGCTCCAATATGTGAATGAATCATCATGGATCAAGCACCAAAGATTGTCATCTAACAACAAGCAAACATTGTTTGGGGTGGGGGGAGCAATATTAATAGAGGAAGAGGAAGAAAGAATAAAAGTAAATGTGGCCTTAAAAGGAACGGCAAAAATCTGCAACCCTCTGGACAATGGAAATGAAACAAAAAAAAAATTGAATAAGGAACCTTGGGGATCTTAACTAAAAAATTATTCTACCCTCTGGACTTTCTGAGGTGCTCAGGGAAAACAATAATAGCCTGATCTTCCTCAGAGTACTTTTTTCCTTCAACTGTACATCTTCCTCTCTGCACTGCACCACAGAATGGATAGATGATGGCTTTCAGAGTTTGACACTGGCCAGAAAGATTAGCAGTATTGTTGACATTGACAAATTAGATATATTAAACCTTTGCCACAGGGAGTCCCACAATGGTGGGATGAATCAAAGGAAGGCACCACATTTACAAGTCTGTTGAAAAAAGAAATACTGGCTTTGTGTGTGCTCACATACTCATAAGCATTGGTGGCATCATCACCATCCTGTAGAAGTACAAATGTTTGTGTGTAGTTCTGGCAGAATGCTGACTGACTTGTGTTGATGTAGCTTCAGAATGTTGTACCTTATGCATGGTAAATTCAGGAGCACTCTGAATTTGGGCATGTGGGTCTTATGGGTACTGAATGTGTGAAGGCAATCTTTGGAACATGTCTGGCCAGATTGGTCCCCTATATGCTGATGTGCATGATGATGATGACTATGTGCCTTCAGGTCAAAGTGCATACTGCATCAATCCAAAGGGGAACTTACTTGCATACGGATATATCCCATGGGGATAAGAAACATGGTCCATCAGGGTTCATTTCCTTGTGAATGGAGTACTAAGTACATACAGCTATACATGTATATCCCACACTTCAGACTGATGCTGATCATAAGGTAGCTAGAAAGCCATGGCTGACACATCAACATCTGGTGGATGACAGCCTGTCGAGAATTGAAGTTTCTAAATGTCTTTTATTTCAAAACATGCATTTCCAAATGCATTTCCTCTCATAATGCCCATTTTTATAATGCACATTGGTATATTCTTTGAGCTGAAAACAATGTCAGATATGGGAACAGTAAAAGCTTACAAATACTAAGCTCCAATCTGCTTATTAGTTTGAGAAGTGGGTGTCAGGTAAGTTTGTATCTGAACTCAAAAAAATTAAATTCTTCAAGTATCCCAAATTTGACCTTTATAGGTTACAAGCGGCAGGTTCAATGAAGGTTGAAGGAAGGGAAACATTAGAGAGTTCCCCAATGCATCTACATAGTGAAGGGAGGATTAGTCAAACCAGCAAATCCATGGCTTACCAGCTTGGTTGGTGCTTGGTTAGGGAGACTTTAACAAAAGGGATAGGGAGATCTGCGGCCCTCTAGATGTTGTTGGACTCCCATCAGCTACAAGCTGGATGGCCAGGGGAGATAGGAGTTGTCATCCAACAATATCCAGATGGCCACAGGTTTCTCGCCTTTGCTCTGCAGCCTAACTTAGCCCATGGCTAATGGATTGACATTTCTGAGAAACCACATTGCCCTGACAACCTTTTAAGTGCGGGGGTAGTGAAGAAAAAGAAAGAAACCCTGATGGATAGAGTCAGGTTGTAGTCATCCACACACACCAGGCAGGAGAAGATGCTAGCTTTCACCTTGGTGGCACACATATCTAAACTTTGTTAAGGTTTTTGGCTTTAACTAAGTAAGACTGCTGCTGATTAGACATTTAGTAATAATGTCTCATAGGTCAATAGGGAAGGACAGTAGCTCAGCATCTGCTGTGCATACAGAAGGTCCCAGGTTCAATTCCTTGTGTCTCCTGGTGGGGCTGGTAGACAGTGTTGAGAATATGGACCTGGATGTGCCAATGGTCTAACTTGAAGGCAGCTTCCTAGGTTTTCAATTTTTTGTGTGTGTCTCATGTCTCTGTTTTGGAAGGGACAAATGGGACAAGGATTGCTGTCCCTTTTTTGATGAGGGGATGTGAAGTTAAAAACAAAAACAAAAAAACTGTGCCCGTAGTGCAAATATAGACACTCAACAGGAGACCAGATGGATTACTTTTCCCCACAAATAAAAAATATAAAAGAGCAGAAAAATCTCATATCGGCTCTGGTCTCAGTAATACAGTTACCCACACTGCAGTGGGAAATAAATATGAAAATACACATTTCAAAAGGCTACAAGTAATTTCCCTTCCTCTTTCTTCTCCTCTGCTTCACATCATAATCCTATTAAGGAATTTCCATGACAAAATCCACCGCCCTAACTGTAACAGAAGAAAATTATTTTCATATCAGAGGGGAATTAGGGGCTTCAGAATTTAGTTAAATGAGACAGATCTGCAGGGAGGGAGACTTGGCTAATCTCCAGGTCCTGCACAAAACCTGGGTTTCTTTAGAAGTGTGGAAAACATTCATCCCAGGAGCACTTGCATGTTAAAACAATGTTACGGCATTAGGACCATTCATGCTGCATTTCATTAACATTGCATAGGTTGATACACCTGTGTCTTTGACTACACCAATGCTTGCAAAGTGACAAACTTGTAGACCTTCATACACATTGTCTGTCATGAAGTTTCTCACTTTGCATTTCCAGTCCAGGGAAGAAATAATCAGAATTGATGGTCTAGAGAATTTCTCGGGGGAATCTAGTTTATCCCCCATTCTTCTAGAGCTGCCACTGAATTTTGCCCAATGCGAAAGTCAAGGTGAATTGGGAGGAAGGGGTTCTGCTAAAACCTCTGTAAGGATTTCAAGGAAAGTGAAAATGAAAAGGATTTCAAGGTCAGTACCACATTCATGCTTCAAATCCAATTGCAGTAGGTGTGCCAGCTTATCCCACAGCATAATTCATTCTTAAACAGTCATGTAGACACATCAGAAATGATTATTTGGCCAGGGTTTTCAGGTAGAAGTATAACCATAACAAAGAAGGACATTAGCAAATGCCTATTTTGTTTGCTTTTCTAGAAAATAGACACTTCTCCTGAAACTTTCATGCCATGGTGACTACAAAGATTGCCTTTTAAAATTAATTAAATGCCCACTTCACATTATGAGCCAGGAGCCTAGTGGATGGGAAATGGAAGTAAGGATGGACTTTCACCTTTAAAGGGGCTGAATCTCTTCAAGCGTTCAATGTGAACACATGAAAAAGGCCCTGTTGCCTTCCCCTTTGCTTGCCCCAAACCAAAAGATTTATCTTACAGCAGGGGAAAAGGGAGGTGGGTGCTTCAAGCCCAGAATTAACCACTGGGGTCTAGAACTACAATCCCTGGTGGGAATTTCTGCCTGGAATTCTGAGACATAGTATTTCACTCCCCAGCAACAGAAGGTTCTCTATTGGGGACTGGGAACACCACCACCTTCCTCTGTTCCATGGTAGGGTTTTGTTTTGTTTTGCTGTCTTAGAGCATTGGGCAAAAAAGTGTTCAAGCAGAATTAAGGTAGCCATCATCTACACACTGCAGGCTTTGCTGGTGTCTTTTCTGCTTGCAAGTCTTTATGTCTTGATGCTCGCCTGTGTCAACTAGTGTATGGTTTGAGACCATACACTAGTCATATTCATTGTAATTGGTTAAATAGCATGTACAGTGGTGCCTCACAAGATGAAATTAATCCGTTCCGCGAGTCTCTTCGTCTTGCGGTTTTTTCGTCCTGCGAAGCACGGCTATTAGCGGATTAGCGCTATTAGCGGTTTAGCAGCTTAGCGGCTATTAGCGGCTTAGCGGCTATTAGCGGCTTAGCGGCTTAGCGGCTTAGAAAAAGGGGGGGAATGGGAAAAAACTCACAAGAACTCGCAAGACATTTCGTCTTGCGAAGCAAGCCCATAGGGAAATTCGTCTTGCGAAGCACCTCAAAAGACAGAAAACTCTTTCGTCTAGAGAGTTTTTCGTCTTGCGAGGTATTTGTCTTGAGGGGCACCACTGTAGCTGAATGCAGAAAGTGGCTTCTAAGGGGTTTACGACATATACAAACCAGCTGCACCAATGTGAAAATCCCTAATAAAAACCCACAACAAAACAATCCTATTAGAACGTTAAAATATCCATGTGTTATTTAAAGCACAGCATTTCTGTTTGGATGGTGGAAGAAGCTTCTGCTTTTAGCCTCCCCCCCCCCCGATTTTCTTCCTGCAACCACCATGGGTTGAGCATAGTTGTTTGAAGTAATACGGAACCTATGTAAAATATTGGTTTTCATCTAGAGAAACATATATCACTGTGCCCACAGAATGATTGTTTAATCATGAATGAGACAAGCAACTCCTACCTCTGAAGGAGGTGAACGGACTAGAGCAAAACTTTGGTTAAAGTATGCATGTCTGTTTTGCTTTCCCGTGGTTTCTCATTCTCGCAAAGTTCCACTCAACGTATTTCCACACCACTTTGTAATCCTCCTCCTGCTCATGAAATTTCAAAGTGAGTATACACATTTTGCAAGTGATTTTAACTATGCAATGTGATTTTGTATGTTATTTTTCACTAATACATGCATTTTAATACTATTAACATATTTGTATGCATTTGTGTACACATTCTGTGTTTGGGGAGCTGTATCACAATATTCAGAAAACTGCCAAGTCTGAAGGTTAACTGCATTTCAGTTCACAAACTGGGAAGTGAGAACTGGGTAGGTTCAAACCAAACATCATTTCTGTCCAATTCCCGGGGGGGGGGGGAGTATATAGCATCCAGCCACAGTAACTAGAAATGACAACCTTGTGAAGCAAACATAAATTATAAAGAGGCAGTGTTTAGAAATACAAATGACCTGTCCCCTGTTACACCTCTTTCATTTCAGCTTCAGTTACGATGTGACAGAGAAGATGACTAAAATCAGGGGAGGGTTGTGCGCGTGTGTGCATGTGTGTACATATTTAAACTGCTGCTGATCATAATCTCTTGGACCGCATGAATAACTAAAAAAAATTTGGGTTTTTCTCAACTGCACATCAATTTTGTAGACAGAAATCCCGAGAAACAGCAGAATCAAATGAAAAAGCCATGGTAAACAGCATAAAACATACTGTGGCCTGGTTTTCACATCAAGTGAAACCGTAGTTAATGTTCAACTCTGGTTTGATGCAAGTAAGCAGCCTACTGTTGCGTAACAGGTAAGTCCCTGCTTTGCTGCTCCCTTGCCATGCCATACAAAGAGCCACAGATCTCAAGCCTTGGCTTGTTGCATTGGCCAGACCTAAACTCGTGGTTTATTTGTGGTTTGTTGCTCTTGGCATGGGGCCCTGCAGCAGAACTGTGGGTGGGGTAAATTGAGCACCAATCAGCAATCTGCTCATTTGTATTACAACAGAGTTAAAACATTAACTATGGTTTAGAATCATATGTGAACATAGTTAGTGTGGCAGATCCAAAGGAAAAAAAACATTTCTCCATGTGATTTTATTGGAAATTGAATGTTCTCAGCATTTGTTGGGAAATGACCCATTTCCATAACTTGTCAGGTCCTCCTCCTCCTCCTTTCTCAGATTTACATGGTTTATGGCAGTTTGGCTAAGACAGTAATCCTATGCATGCCTACATAAGAAGACAAGACACTCAACTAAACACAGTGGGTCTTATTTCTGAATAAGTCTGCATAGGCTTTTGCTGCATGTAATTTTGAACTACTTTTTTTCCCCAGTGTTCCAGAATATTTCAGAGTTTCTGGGGTGGTTTGTCTCCTCTGTTTTCTGATTACATTTTAATTTTAAAAGTTAGCTTAAGATAAGGAAGAGTGTAAGTAAAGGTAAAGGCACCCCTGACATAACAGAAATATCTATGCAATGTTTTTAAAATGTGCAGGAGAAAACCATGTGCACTATCAGAATTTTCCTGACTACTTTCTCTGTTGTTCGGTTTGTAAAAAGCTACATCTCTCTCTCTCTCTCTCTCTCTCTCTCTCTCTCTCTCTCTCTCTCTCAGCATTTCATTACCTCCCTAGAGAAGCTAGACTGTCTCCCTCGTTGTCCTTCTGCTGGCAAGTGAAGAGATTTTTACTCCAACAGACTTTTGGGAACTGACTGCTTTTAATGAAAGGACTGGTTGTTATTATAATTATTTGTATGGGTTTCATAGATTTTATTTGTGTTTTACTTCTATCAAAGTTTAATTGCTTTTTTATGTTGTTGTTTTCTATGTTTTTAATAGTTCTCAATTTTATATATAAGGTGCCTTGAGTCACATCCGGTAAAAAGGTTTGGGCATTATTATTATTATTATTATTATTATTATTATTAATGCAACTGTCTCCCAGGACAACAATATGTGTGATTATTTGTAGGTCATTTAAAAGTGATACGAAGCACTATATGACTTGCAAATAATCAAGGTGTGTAATATAAACACTAATAATTAAAACATCATATTTTGACATATGCATGTGTAGCTATATTTTACTTTGAGCTATGAAGAAATAATCCAATCTATTTAAATTGAAATGATTACTGAAAATTTCAGTGAAGAATTCCTGTTAGATCAAACTCGATGTAAGGTTGCATTGAGTTCTGACAGTGCTACAGGGGAAATATGTCTATGAAGTGAGGGCAACTCCTTGGCAGATAGTTATGATTAGCAAGAAAGAGATCTACTCAATAGCTAGGAAGTTCTATAAGGTCAGTAGAAAATGAGTGTTATTTTTCAAACACTTGTCACTCACTGAAAAGACTTTGCACTTCACCTACATTTATTGTTAGCATACTGAGGATTCAAATGCTGCCTGCATTTACACACAGAGCTGTAAATGAGTTGCCTGAGATTATCATGAGGCCAGAAAGAAAGTACTTCTTTACCTGGTGCACAGTTAAATTATGGGATTTGTTCCCACAAGATGTAGTGATGGCTGTCAAAAGAGAATTAGACACATTCATGGGATAATACCTCTCCTCCTTCCAGAGGGGAGGGGTTGTGAGTGGGAGCCAGCTCCCGCATCAGCAGGGGGGCGTATCTGGCCCCCTGCACCAGCCTTCTCCCAGCTGCCATGCCAAGCTTTTCAGCCAGCCAACAGGGCTGGCTTGGGGGCAGGGTTTAGCCTCCTTTAAGCGGCCGCGGCAGTGCTGGGGCACCATTCGGGTTCCAGTTTCAGCGGATCTCCCTCCCTCCCTCCCGTTAGGCCATTTTTATGCTTTTGACCTTGCTATGGACTTCGGTCAGTTGCCTTGGTTGCCCAGGGGGCCTGGTAGGAATTTTATGCATTTGGAAAATTGGCACCAGCCTCTTGGTTTTCGCCTACCTCGTAGCAAATCGTCACAACTTTTAGGATATTGGCAGTTGTTTGGGTATTCCGTTAAAGGAATCCGGGGGTCGTGGATCCTGTCTGATGCCCTGCTGGTGGCTAGGGCCATGGCACAACCCCTGGAGATGTCAGAAGAAGCTTCCAGCTGTATTTGCATCAACAAGCTCCTCCCACTGTCTGTTAACCCTAAAATGGCTCCCCGCTGAGCGGGGTGGAGTCGTGTATAGAGTGTTTGATCCAATGCCTAAGCTAACACCACTCACATGCTGTAACCAATAAAGTTGTGGCCTTATTTAGCCCATTAACCTAAAATACATGAGCCCTTGTGTCTTATTTATTCCTATGCGGGTGGCTGGTCCTCGACTCACAAAAGGCTACTGCTGATTACTAGCCCCAATGGCTATGTTTTACCTCCACTGTCCGGGGCGCCGCCAAAGCCTGCAAGCTGGACATGAGTGCAACATCACTCCATCATCCTGCAATTCCCAGCAACTCCTATTCAGAGGCATGGTGCCTCTAACAGTGGAGGTAGAACAGACATCGTGACTAGTAGCTTTCAGTAGCCTTGTCCAATGTGAATTTGTCTAACCCTCTTTAAAGCCATCCAAAATGGTGGCTCCCACTGCTTCCTGTGGGAGCGAGTTCATTAGTTTAACAGGACAAATTCACAGAGAATAAGCCTCTAGTCTGCCTCCATTGCCAGAAGAATTTTGCTTCTGAGTTTGCAGGCAGGCAGGCAGGCAGGGTGCTTGTGCTGATCCCAGGGGGCAGGTTACCATAGGCGTAGTCAAAGTCCGGTCCTGAGTCACTAGCCTGGAAATCAGTCCACAAAGAGCAGGGCGAGGTCCGAAACAGGAAGCCGGGCGGGGACAGGAGCACTGGAGAGTCAGGTCTGGGTCCGGGCAGGAACAGGAACTCAACAACAACATTGCTCCCACAACCTGGGACCGGGCCGACTGGCCTTTATCTGTTCTGAGGCCAGGGGCGGTCCCGGCCCCCAGGAGACCCGCCTCTCTTGGCCTTAAGGCGAGCACTCCTCCTGGGAGCAACCAGTTCCCTTCGCCTCTCTGCCCTGAGTCTCTGCAGTTCAGGAGAGGCTAAAGGGTTACTGGGCCCAGGGGGAGACTCACCTGCAGGCACTGAGTCTTCAACCACCTCTGAAGCCAGAGTGGGATCACCTGGTGCCTGCTCCTGAGGCTCCGACACAGGTGCAGGCGCTTCAGCATCAAGGCCCTACCCCAATTCAGCCGGCCCTGGAGGAGGGGACTCCTGTGCAGGCTGGGATTCCTCTGGTTCAGCCTCTGAATCGGAATCCCAGGCCATCACAGTGCTTTTCCAATCATGTCTGACTTGCAGGTTTCCCACAGGCATCTGCTCAACCACTGTTAGAACAGGATGCTGGACTAGATGCTACACTGGTTTCACTCAAAATGCTCTTATGTTCCTATGGATGTTTAGCTCATTGACAAAGCCAAAAGACACAGCGCGTGGCCATATCACATATTTTGGTGCCCATGTAGAGTTCCTTCCACCAGGGGTAAGAAATGTGGAGGCCTTCACATTATTTAATTAACTAATTGCTGTTATGATTGTTATTCATTAAATTTTGTACCATCCTTCATCCGAGGGTTGAAGGGTGGTCTACAATATAAAAACACAAAAATATATAACATGGTAGCAAACAAAAACTACATAGAATATTTGTAAGACTGAATCAAAGGGACATGTGTTTGTTACTAGTCTTAAGTTTTGTTCACTAGAACTGGTCTCAGTGAGTCTCTGTTGCCATTTTACAGGAGACCAATAGGTTTTACCTGGCTGAACTCTACGTGTTGCCACTCTGATCATGTTAGTAGGTAAGAACAACATTTTCTTGTTTTCTTGTTTCCTTCAGCAACTGCCCCCACTCCACTTCTCATTGTCCTTTAACTTTTTTATATTAACTTTCTTCCCAAAGAAGCCCACATGTGTTAGAGTGTGTGAGAGACAGCAACACTGGAATTAAAGCTAAGAAGGGAAAGGGTTCTAGGCAACCCCTCAAAAAGTATGTGTTTGTGTCTTAAGATAGACCTCACCTAAATTAGAATCATAGAATTGTAGAATTGGAAGGGACCCTGACAGCCATCAAGTACAACCCCCTGCAATGCACTTGTACTCAAGTTGCATTTACTTCATCATCATCATCATCATCACCTGGTATATAAAGCCTTGTGTACTCCCATTGAACTGAAAACAAAAATGTTCTTGCCAAGATGTTTGCTGTTCACATTCTTGAAAGGAGGAGTTGGTTTCATTCCTACTCTTACTTCCTTTAAACTTGAGTAAAAATGAGGGAATGTTTTTGACAGGAAGTTAAAATTATTCCTGGCTAATTGCTGTCCATACAATTTTGGGTCATGCTCAGGAGAATATAGCTGTCTCTATATTTTGAACACTTAAGTTCCTTTCAATAATAGTTAGTGAGACTTTTGCCTAGGCTTCAAAGGCAAAGAAAATAGTATGTTAATTTATTCTATAACAGAGACTTCTGGACAGAGTTTTCAGGCTCCAGAGGCTATAGCTGGTGATGAAGCTGTCAGAAATCGCTACACTTTCTCCACCCCCTGAAGGATATATGATGTCTCTGGTAAAATCAAAAACATATTGCTGCCACTGAAACCTTGTTAAGATTGCAAAGAATTCATAGGTATTCTTTTCCCCACAGCAAGTGGTAACTATGAAATTATTTTATTAAAAATAAGTCTGAAGATACATAGCATAATCTAGATTCTGAGCTATTTATTTCTTCACTTGACTTATTAAAAAGATTTATACTTTGCCTTTTGATTAAAATCAGAGTGGCTTACAAATTTTCTAAAAACAACACACATTTAAGCCACATTAAAATACACACATTAAAAAAAATAGTGCTATAAGAGTAAAACACTAAATAGCAAAACCAATGGAAGCAATTAAAAAAAGAAAAAGCATCCCAAAGGATTTCAGAAGAGAGATGCCTGGTCTGATGCCTAAAAGTGCAGTAAACCTCTCTATGGAGGGAATTTCACAACCTTGTTGCCACTATGGAGAAAGTTCTGCTCCCACAGCCAGCCTCCATGTGTCAGATAGTGTCAGATGGAGAGGGGCCTCCAAGGAGGTTCTTAATGTATGAGTAGATTTGCACAGAAGCAGTTGGTCCTTAAGGTATCCTGCGCTCAGATTGTTTAGCACTGTGCCTTTTCAAACATCAGTTACAATGGTGGCACTCACAAGGGCACTAGGTTTCCCAAGCATGACCAATCAGCTGTTTGTCAGCATGTACAAAGCACTGTGCCTTTGCCTGAAGTGGTTTGATTTCAAACCACACAGGCAAAGAGAAACTGGGTCACCTGAAATCATTGTGACATCAGGTGGATAACAGGTGATCCCCACCTGCTTGATAAAGTTGGCCTGCAATTTAGTGTTTTGAAGGTCAACACGCCAGTACTTTAAATTGGTCCCCCAAACCATCTGGGAACCGATGAAGTAAATTCAGTGTTATGTGCACAAGAGAGCTTGTTGCATTCAAGTCTGGCAGCTGCATCATATGGAGCCTTCTCAGATGCACACCCAAGAAGAGTACATTGCAGCAGCTTAATCACAAAGAAGAGGATCACATATTTGACCAGCTGGATATCAAAAGATCAAATATTTGACCAGGTACATAGATACTAGGACACATAGAATCAGAAACATGACACTCTCAGGGTCTTCTCTCCCCAGTCCATTGGTTCAGGGAACACCACAGAATACAGGAGAACTACCTGTCTGCAGACCAGAGGATTGGTCCTTTAAGAGACTCTAGATCTCTCAAGCCTTTTGGAGCAAGCGGCTCACTGGCAGCTGTCCAAGGTTCTGAGAGCCAGTGTGGTGTAGTGGTTAAGAGTGGTGGACTCGTAATCTGGGGAACCGGGTTCGCGTCCCCGCTCCTCCACATGCAGCTGCTGGGTGACCTTGGGCCAGTCACACTTCTTTGAAGTCTCTCAGCCCCACTCACCTCACAGAGTGTTTGTTGTGGGGGAGGAAGGGAAAGGAGAATGTTAGCCGCTTTGAGACTCCTGAAGGGGAGTGAAAGGCGGGATATCAAATCCAAACTCCTCTTCTTCTTCTTCTTCTTCTTCTTCAGCTGCCTAGCTGCCTTTTTTTTGTGGGCTCCTCTGCATGGCCAGAACAAGACAAGATTTGAGCACACACACAGTCTGGACAGTTCTTCCACAAGTTTGTGAAAGTGAAGCCCAGCTGGTCTAGACAGCACCCTTGTAAATTGCGTGTGTGGCTTTGAATGTGCCCCAGGACACTCTTTTTCTGGTGCCGGAGTTATTCATATGAAGGGTTGATCTGCTAAATGTAGAAAGTTTGAAGATAATGGTACTAGAAAAAACACGTACATCCTTACTGAATTCAGCATTGCACCCTAATATACAGCTGTATTTAAATCATTTACATCTTTCTTTTTATGGCTATAACAGGGAAATCTGTTCTTTCTCGTTTACAATTAGGAACCAGAGCAGATGGCAAAAAGCTCAGTTTAAACTAATACAAGCTTTAAAATAACCACATTTTTCTGCATTTTCCAACGTAACACACATTTAGTTCTCTATAAAAGCAGTTTGTGCTACAGTGAAATGCATTAGCAGATGCATATGGTTTCGTATGACTTTACAAAACCATAAAATTCACTCTCTTTTTCTTCTTGCAGGTTTTCTCAAGCCCATATGCACACACATATCAAGTAAATGGATTCAATGACTGGTGGGTTATGAATATCTGGGATGTTTTGTAAATCTCTTAATACATAAAAAGATGTGTAGACTAAAGAAAAGGAAACAGGATTTCAGAATTTTTACATGGGCGTTATGGGCAACGGAACATTGTTGTTGTTTAGTCATTTAGTCGTGTCCAGCTTTTCGGAACCCCATGGACCGGAGAACGCCTGGCACTCCTGTCTTCCACTGCCTCCAGCAGCTTGGTCAAACTCATGTTCATAGCTTCAAGAACACTTTCCAACCATCTCGTCCTCTGTCGTCCTCTTCTCCTTGTGCCCTCAATCTTTCCCAGCATCAGGGTCTTTTCCAGGGAGTCTTCTCTTCTCACGAGGTGGGCAAAGTATTGGAGCCTCAGCTTCATAATCTGTCCTTCCAGTGAGCACTCAGGGCTGATTTCCTTCAGAATGGATAGGTTTGATTTTCTTGCAGTCCATGGGACTCTCAAGAGTCTCCTCCGGCACCATAATTCAAAAGCATCAATTCTTTGGCGATCAGCCTTTTTTACGGTCCAGGTCTCACTTCCATACATCACTACTGGGAACATTAATTTACTCTAATTCTTGATAATGTAACAAAATATTGAAAGAAAGTTTAGCTGCTGTAGATATAGAACTATTTGGTGAAAATGAAGTATAAAACTAAAGCTTGGAACTTGAGAGCAGAGTGGTCAGGGTAAACTTTACATGGATAGTTTACAGGAAAGGAAATTATGATTCAAATTGCATTATGGAGACATATTGACAGAGCACCCATCCACCAACATCACTACATGTGTTACAAGATAGGAAACTTTATTGTTCCATGTCAGACCATTGGTCCATCTATTTCAGTAATGTCAACACTACTGGCAGAGGCTCTGTATGGTCTCAGACAGGGTGCCACCATTTGCAGATTAAACCTCCATCGTTTACAGATTAATAGTGCTAAATTTAATGTGAAGACCTATTTTAGATAAAGCATCTTGGAATAGTATGACATCAAACACAGATATAAGGATGGATGAATTAGTCTATTTCTGATCCTTGCCAAATTCATTTGTGTTTATTAAGAAGCCCATCTTGTCCCATTTCTACAAATAATATTTCTACAAATAAAAAATCATTTTGAAATACTTCTGTTATCACAAAAAGCCTATTTAAATTTTGATATGTTGTTTGAGCTGAGAACTGTATTGCAAAATTCAAAGAAGTGCAAAATCAAAATGACAGCTGCATTCCAATCCATCCATTAGTCTAAGAGGTGTGATTTACATCAGTTCACTTAAAAATGCAGACCAGATGAAATTCTCCTACATCCCTATACAAGTAGAACACCTTTGACACATTAAAACTGATTAGTCTAGGCTATCTTTGCTTCTCTCCCCCAGTTTCATATTTCAGCATAAATATTATACACCCCACATTCCCTCCCCTTCCCACCTCCACAATTATTTCTCAATTCACTGGTGAGTACAGGGCAATAATTAAATCTGTTTCTTTGGTAAATGGAAATAGGGCAGGGAGATGAAGCCATTCCCCTATTGGTTAGAATTAATTAAGTGCCTAAGTTTACAGATACATGCACATTTATCCAGGGAGACTAAATTGATTTCCTTGTTGCATGAAAAGACAAAGGATGGCATGGAGGATGAATCCACTGATTGCCCAGATTAGCTCGTGTCGAAACGTTTATTGTTATATATTAAAGAGAATTCTTAGATCACAGCTGTTAAGAGAAGGGTCTGACTGCACTAAATCCTGAGGATTTGCATATTTGAGCACAATATACTCCATATGACAAAAACAAACTTTCTAAGGGAAGTGGCACAGTCATGTTCTTTTAAATGCTAAACTAATAGTTTTGTGAATTCCAAATTCCCAGCCTGAACACACAGCCCAAGAGTAAATGTGTTCCTCTGTGCTACTCAATATATGCATATTTGTAACAAAAGGGAATCTTTGAGCTACAGGAAAGTCACTCAGTTCAACAAGGTTAAACCTCAAATGTAATCAAGACAAAACCCTACTAAGAGAATTTAAGTTAAGAAATACAAATGTCAAATATTATCAATATGATGTTTAAATGTTGTATTTAAGATTTGGGTTTAAGGGTAATAATAATAATAATAATAATAATAATAATAATAATAATAATAACAAAATGCAATATCAGAGCATAATTAGGAAAACCATTAGTTGAGAAGGAGGGAAGTCTCAGGCCAAGATAGCCAAGTGGTCTTTATATATTACACTGGTCAACAACAAATTTGTTGTCTGCGTTTTTTTCAGTTGATTTAGGATGAATCTGATGCGCTGAATCCAAAAATCACATTGGTTTTGTTCAATCAAGTCAAGTTTTTGAGCTATGGCCACATGTCGGTTTTTTTACATTTTTGTTCACATGTACACTTGTGTGGAGCATTTTAGAAGAAGTTGGTGGGGGTAAAATGCCATGTCGAATAATTGCTTTGATTGGAAATGATTATTTTAATGACAAGAAGTATTCATGTCCGATAGTTCTGGGTGATTATGTCGAAAAGGGATCAGTTTGAAGTCATAAAACCTCAAAATCTTCCATAAATTGGTGCGGTAAAGCATAAAGTTGGGGGATCAAAATTAAGTTAATCCTGATCTTCAATCAGCACGTCGTCCTGTAGCTCATTGTGATGAAATTCCAGTGCCTATCTTCAGAGAACTTCCTGACATTAGTGACGAAGATGCCTCCAGTGTTGAAGAAGAAGTGGTTCTTGAAGATGATGCTCCACATCCATTTTCCCAAAAGGAGTTGAATGATCTAGTTCGTGACCTCAGCTTTTCAAAGGAATCTGCCGAACTGTTGGCATCCAGATTGAAGGAAAATAACCTCCTCTCTGACAGTGCCCGCATCAGCTTCTTCCGCAACAGGCATCAAGAGTACCTCCGTTTTTTCTCGGAAGAGAAGGACTTGGTGTACTGTGCAGATATCGCGCAGCTTCTGCTCAAGCTTGGAGTGCCACAATACGAACCCAAAGATTGGAGACTGTTCATTGACAGCAGCAAGCGATCACTGAAATGTGTTCTGCTACACAACAGCAGCCAGTTTGCCTCTATACCCCTGGCTCACTCGAGTACACTGAAGGAGAACTATGAAGCGGTGAAGTATGTGCTGGAGAAAATTGGTTATGATCAGCATAAGTGGTTTATTTGTGTTGACCTGAAGATGGTGAACTTTTTGTTGGGACAACAGTCTGGCTTCACCAAGTACCCATGTTTTCTGTGCATGTGAGATAGTAGGGACCATGCTCAGCATTACACGAAGAAGGACTGGCCTGTGCGGGAGGAATTGGTGCCTTGCAAAAAAAGGAACATCATCAATGACCCTCTGGTGGACAGAGACAGAATACTCTTCCCACCGCTGCACATCAAGCTCGGCTTAATCAAGCAGTTCACCAAGGCTCTGGACAAGGATGGTGACTGCTTCACTTACTTGTGCCAGGCTTTTCCAGGATTGACCACGGAGAAGTTGAAAGCTGGCATTTTTGACGGTCCTCAGATCTGTCAGCTCATCAGAGATCCAGAGTTTGGAAACTCAATGAACGAAGTGGAACTGGAAGCGTGGAAGGCATTTGTTCTGGTAGTGAAGAACTTTCTTGGCAACAATAAGGCCAGAAACTACGCAGAATTTGTCAACAACATGCTGACTGCTTTCAGAAACCTGGGCTGCAACATGAGCATCAAGATGCACTACCTATTTTCACATATGGACCGGTTTCCTGAGAACCTGGGTTCAATGAGTGACGAGCAGGGGGAGAGATTCCATCAGGACATGAAAGAGATGGAGACCAGGTATCAGGGTCACTGGGACGCAGTCATGATGGCTGACTACTGTTGGACTCTGAAGAGAGACCTTCCTGCCGCTGAGCATTCCAGGAGTTCCAAGAAACAGAAGTTCAAGCCCTGAAGTTTGAAAAATGGTGAAGCAACATGCAATTTACGTGTACTTACCTTTATCAATGCCCACCATTCAGTTTACAGTAAACCTGACCTGATGGAGAGAAACGGATGCCATTTCCTGATTCAGCAGTGCAAAAATACCCTAAATCAGTTGTAGAAATCTAGACAACATTCAAAAAGTAAAAAATTGTTGCCCAGTGTTATAGGTAAGATGGATGTTTTGTCATTTTTTTTAAATAAAATTCATTAAAAAAAGAAATGCAAATGCTGCACAGATAGACAGCAAATATGTCTGAATACTATAGTATATAGTTAGAAGAAGAAGAAGAAGAAGAAGAAGAAGGCGGGTGTGTGCAGACAAGTTCCACATCCAAGAGAAGGAGGCATATGGGCTGGTCTTCAGTTCAGTTCATTGGATGATGAAGAGGTGAAGTTTTTTTTTTTTAAAAAAGTCTATTCAACTGAATGTGCTTAGAAACTCTAAGAACATGTCTAGAAACTCTCCCTGTGAACAAAAACACTGGTAAAAAATGGAACCCACTTGCACTGAAGGTTTCTAATTGTGCTGCATGTGCCTTTCAAATCTTCATGCTAATCTCACCAAAAACGAAGATCAGGCCCAGTTTAACTGGTTACATGTCCAGTCCAGTTTGAATCTCTCTTTGTCCTTCCAGCTCCTAGTCATTCTAGTCATGCATCCAATATTTCTCTCCCTCTATTTTTGCACGGAAAAACAATTTCGATAAATATCAGCAGACACAGGGAGCCGAATAAAACATCTTACACTGATTCTGTAACACCTATTCTCTAGAGAAATGGCAAAGAGGAGCAAAATATTGCTCAGAGTTGTAACAAAATAAAAGAAGAAAACGAGTTCTGACTAAGTAGTTAAAGAAAGTTCTAATAAAATTACAGAGCAATCCTAACCCTTGTTGGGCAGCATCAGAGTGCAATGGAGTGGCATAACCATTGGGAAATCTGCAGCCCCACCACCTGTCTGTCATACCGTCCAGAGGGAAGCTGGGAGAAGGCAACCACCTGTTGTCTACTTCACCAGGAGCTGATGAAGCAAAGGCAGATTTAAGGAAGCACAGTTGGTTTGATGTCACTGAGCCCCTTGCCTCAGGGGCACCACAACTATGATTTAGAATGGAGCACAAGGGGGGGGGCAAATTTTCGCATTGCTCAGGGCACCACTGAAATTTGAGACCCCATCACACAAAGCACCACTCTGGATACCATTAAGTGACAATAGTGGGGCAAGATTGGGTTGGATCCTCTTCCTCCTACCCCCAAAATAGCTTGTTCTGGGGCTTTTCCATGGGCTACCACCAGGGAGCATCCCATTGGTGGTACTTCTGTCCAGGAACAAATTCAGTGGGTAGAATGGATTTTTCAGTGGGTAGAATAGCATTTTTGAAAGCTTCCGACATCACCTTGCTCATTGTCAGAGGTTCACACCATTGAAAACCATCACTAAGCACAAGTTCCACGCAGCAGATCTGTACTGGAGGCTCTTGGTAAAACAGAATACCAGCCCACGCCCTCCTAAGGTGTCCCTGAAGTGGCTTTGCATCTGTGGATCAACAGTCTCTCCTAGCAGAGCCTAATCCAATGAAGTCAGCTGCTCCTGCATTGCAGGGTCTGGACTTGACAACCCTTTGAGTACCTTCCTACTGAACAATTGTATGATTCTAAGTCTGGAACAATTCATTTTAGGACAATGTAGGGTGAAGTATGACATTAGTCACATTCAGAATAGACACATCAGAATCAATGGATTTAAGTCAATTAATGGGTCTGTGCTGAGTACAACTTCCATATACCTTGTGGCTATAACAACAGACCACCTTTTTTTCTTCCCTGCCCCAACTTTTTTGCTTAACATCTAGCTGGAAGAGTTCAGCTGGAGTTCAGCTGGAACATTCAGAACTGGAAGAATTCTGAAGAGCCCATGAATCTTCTTCATTGTTTTGTGACATTTGATTGGTCCTAATAATGTTATTGCGTAAATGTAGATTTTGAAACCATCTCTGCTTGCAGGTTCCATTAAAAGATTCACAAGGAAACATTCAATATCAGTCTATTTTTCTGTGCTGGAGCAAATGCATCCCAGTATAGAGTCACGTCTCAGGAGTGAAGGAAAGGTTTGGTTAACTACGAAATGCACATGTGAGACCTTTGAACAAAGGCTGCACTATATATTTTCTGTTAAAAAAAACCCATTTGATGTGCAGATTGTTTGACAAGCAATTTTGAAAACATATGGCTGCAGGAGTAAATTAATGCAAGCAAGGTCAATATTGGCATAATTCTGGTTTGAGAACGTGTATTTTCATACATCTGCAAGAAAATCCTGAAATGAATGAAGTTCAGTTTGCTTGATGATTATTTTTGTAGTACACCACAATCACCCAATATGCAAAGGGCTTCAGCTTACCTTGGCTGTCAACAAAATAAAATACAAGCAGCACCGTACGGACTTGCCTTCCTTAATCTGCATAAGAGCTTGGCTGCCTGAATACCTTTATGGTCTCATCTAATGTGTTGGCGGAGGTGTCATGTCTGTGAGAGACAAAGCTACAGATCCTTGTTTATAACTGGCACAGGAAACAGGACCATTTTCATTGATTTGTAATGCTTTGTGTCTCCGGCCCAAACAGCATCCATGCAACCTAGTAGTTTTAGAATGCAATTGGCTGGCAGTTTAAGATTACAGTTCATGGTTCCCTTTACATATCTAGCAACTCTGTTCTCAGCAGTCCAATACTTCTCAGTGGGAGAGCTAACTTTCCTGTTTAGGATTACCACTACATCTGCTATGTCAAGTCTGGTCGTTATGGTAAGGCACAGGAGTTTTCCAATGGCTGACCTGTAGTGGTTGTTGTCTAGCAAGAGTTCAGACTCATATTTACTCTTTAGAAAGTCAGTCACCATTGATGCAAATACTTCCTTGGCTTCTTTCAGCCCTAGGCTTTGTCTTCCACAGAGCTGGAGCACATAGCTGCATGCAGTTAACTGGTCTGGATTGACCAAACAACTATGGACTGTGGGTTGTGTGGGCAGAAAGCTATATGATTGATAAAGGACAATCAAAGCTGTTTTAAATTATCTCAAAGTTCCATACAAGAACCAAACACGTTGGGGTGAAATAACACAATTTGAGTGAGAAGGTTTGGTGTATTGTGAAAACAAAGAAATGACAGCTGATACTCTGAACAAGCCACTACCAAGAGAACCTTCGAGTCAAGATGGGACTTTGGATGGTTCAATAATTGTGCATGCATGCATGCAATATTTATATTTGCCTGCAAAGGAGTCTGTGGAATAGCCAGCCTCTTATAACCAACATGCTTAAGTCTAATTAATGCATGACAAGTTTAAGATCATTGAGTAAGCTTTCCTAGAAGGCTTAGCTCCCTTTGGGGCCGACTAGGTAATCAAGGCTTTGTTCCCATCAGTTTACCAGAGAAGCTCAGCGTGTGAAGAGATCTGAGCAGGTTGCTGCAGCTCAGACTGCATGGCTCTAACAAGCCTCTCTTGAGTTGGAACTAAGCTATGTTTTACTGTCTCTGACTGATGTATGGAAAAGCACATGAACCTGACCTTTGAAGAGTTTGTAAGTAAACAAAATTTAACTTACCAAACCTGTGGTCTTCTAATGCTGGGGATGGAGGGAAGTTTTTGAACTCACAAGGTGAGCTAAGCCTTGCAGGACAGCTTACTCTATGGTCATAACCCCATAATTAATTAATTAGACTTAAGCATGTTGGTTATATGATGCTGGTTTCCCCAGAATTTTAAATGCCACAGTTATGTAAAACAACCTCATTGGTTAGTTGTAGTTAAATTAGGTAAGATAAAATAATAGGACAAGCAAAATGTTACCAATTCAAACATTTTCCTTAAGTGAGTGTTAAGGAGCAGGAGAGACATTTTTCGAATTTTTCCACGCACTTAGAAAATAAGACAAAAACAAAAAGCTTCTGGCGGTTAACCCCCCCCCCCCCACTAAGGAAGATGTATCTGCTTTCAACTTGCTGTGATATTTTTTAAAAAATGATCTTTCATATACAGCCTTAATGATACAGCCTATTTACTAGTTCAGGACTCTTAACACCTCATTAGTCTTCCAGGTGTAAGCTGCCTCTTACATTTATCCTCAGTAAAATTCAGTACAAAGAATAATAATATCAGATTTCTATATCTACCAATCACAATAATTGAACAGATTTACTGTGAACAGTCATTTTTAATGTCTCTCTGATGTACATTTTCATTCCAGGTCATTCTGAGGGGATTAGGATTTAAGCCTGTAGAGCAATTTCATACCATTAGTATGAAATTATTAGGACTAAAACACTTTGGACGCAATTAGGTGTTCTTTCCTTCCAAGCAGAAATTATTAACTAGAGATCTGAAATGTAGCACCCCTCAATGTGATTATATAATTTAATATTCACTCTGTGAATCTGTAATGATTTTTCATCAGTTAATGCATAGGAAGCAATAATCAGCTCCTCCTTCTAGTAGAAACTAAGCAGTGAAAGAATCAAGTTATTCAATTTGTACAATTACAACTGTTCCCTCTATCATCTATTGTAGAGAATTCTGAGTATTAGACTTAGATGTAGCATTGCCATTTTCTTCTAAACTGACACAAAGCACTGAACTGGGTGCGGGGACACTTAAATCTGCTGAAAACTAACGTGGGATGGGGAAAAATTTGATTCTCATTTAAAGCCAAATTTATCAAATTCACACTTTCAAAATCAATATGAGAACCAAAACACAGCTGTCCTTAACATTCTGCTCTAATTCAAATTTTGTGATGCAGTTTTCTGTGTTTTCAAAAATGCACATTTTAGGGGAAAATGTGAATAAACAAAGAAATATAGTAATGAAGATCACATAGAAAATACATCAAATTAGGAGAAATTGCTTGCAAAAATGTGTGCTTGTGAAAGGTGCAGACAAAAAAAGTGTTTCTTAGAAGAAATTCAAACTAAAGTGCTCTAGAATTTTCACAAGGATTAAAAAATAATAATCCAATTGCTGCGGAACCCTGGAGAACTGAATTTAATCTTGGGAAAAGGAGAAACAGAGAGAAATGATACTGACAGATATTTCCACCTCTAACCCCCTTCCATACACACACTTCAACCTATTACACACATAGGCTTAGTCTGTCACTCATTTTGTTCTGTGTTTTAATGAGTAGCATTTTCCATTCCACAGAGAAGATGGAAAAAGACACCGTGCGGAATCTGTCTTTGGAATCTGCAGAGAACTGAGAAAATAAAAACAACACAGGTGGGATAGTATTTTTTTTATCCCTGTCTGTGTCCTACAGTTTACAAAGGAATAGTTCCAACTATAGTTTTCAGAAAGACAGCTCCATAGGGAGGGTAAGATTCTTTCGGCAGAAGGTTTGGTTCCCATGGAGAAAATGTTTCACAGATCTATCCAACAGGGATATTCGTAATATTAAACTAACATCACCCTTATTCTTATGTGCAATTCAGGCATGGGAGCACAACCTTGTGGAAGCAGCTCCATGTCCACTTCTTGAAATTCCAACTTTGCTGACATTATAACCCATCTTCTCTCACTGCATTTATTGACATGACTAAGACTTCTGCAACTAGGTGGCAAGTCTCTCCCTCAAGTGACACTCCCAAACTCAAGTGCCCAACACCCCAAGCTCCCAAGACACACATTATACAACAGCCCTCACCCCCTTGCAATGAACCCCACTCCCACATCTGTGTTTTTGGTGGGGGAATGGTAGATTGGTTGGTGTCCTTTAGATTATTGTATGTGTGCATGTGCATGTATGTGTTTCCTGAGCTATATTTATCATGCATGCAAATAGGCATGTGTGTTAATTTTCCTTGGCCTGAAATGGCCATGCCTTGATGCAAAATGTGAAGGAAAATGTTGGCAAGTTATCATAGGGTGAATTAGTGAAGCATTTGGAGGGGTGTGCTCATTCTGCCTTTTTTTTAAAAAAAAAATGCACTCTCACTGTCTTTTGCTGTCCCCTGTCAGGAGGAAGATGGCAGCCAGCATCACGTAGGAACATTCGTTCTCTACAAGAGAGAAGGGAAGAGAGAACGTATGCACGGACAGATCTAGATCTAGCAGCAAAGAAAATCTAATTCTATTTTAGGCTGCATCAACGGAAGTATAATGTCCAGGTCAAGGGAAGTAATAGTACCACTATATTCTGCCTTGGTCAGACCACACCTGGAATACTGTGTTCAGTTCTGGGTGCCACAATTTAAGAAGGATATTAACATGTTGCAACCTGGCAGAAGAGGGCAACCAAGATGATCAAGGGTCTGGAAACCAAGCCTTATGAGGAACAGTTGAGGGTATGTTTAGCTTGGAAAAGAGGAGACTGATACAAGATATAATAGCCACCTTCAAATATCCAAAGGGCTGTCACATGAAGGATAGAGTAAGCTTGTTTTCTTCTGCTCCAGAGGGCAGGACACAAACCAATGGCTTCAAGATACAAGAAAGGAGATGATGACTAAACATCAAGAAGAACTTTCTGACCATAAGAGCTGTTCAACAGTGGAACACTCTCCCTCAGAAGGTGGTGGACTCTCCTTCCTTGGAGGTTTTTAAGCAGGGGTTGGATGTCCATATGTCATGAATGCTTTAGCTGAGATTCCAACATTGCAGGGAGTTAGACTAAATGACCCCAGGGTCCCTTTCAACTCTACAACTCTATGATTTTTTTGATTCTATGCTTCTTATAATATCTGCAAGAAGACTATATTAATAATACAGACACTTCAAATGTATTCGCAACCTGATATTTACAGGAAAATACTCATTTTTATTTCAACTTTTATTAAATCCCAAAGGCAAACTGCAAAAGAATAAGCAATTTACTCTGAAACTGCAATAGTTCTGTACTGTGCTTTAATCAGTCAGAAGAGAAAGAAAACAGTTAATTAACAAGTGTTATTCCAGGACCTGTGGTAGTATCATTAATAATGTTGATACACAAAGTACTAAATGATACAGAAAGCTATTGATTAGTGATACATAAGTCAATGAAGGAAATCACTAGATTCACTGGGGCTATTTGCTTTCCCAATACAAAGTGTTCCTAAGTCCATTAAGTGTTGCATAGCAAAATTGCTCTTCTGTAGAAATAAAGGTGACATGAATAGTTTACTTTAATGTGAACAGAGGTGAAGAAGAGTGCAATGAAATCAAAGCAGCTCACATCTGATAAGATGCAAATATTGTTTTCTTCAAGAAGCAACCAATGGGAATTTAGACTAAAGAGAAGGCTTTTTTTACATAAAGAAGTTTGGATCTCCCTCATTCCGTGCTGCATTGAGAAGCAGAGCTCTAAAAAATGTTATATAATGTATGTAATCCAAGCTATAAGAACTTGGAAACTGGACATGATTTAATTCTTAAAACTGACGTCAGATTAACTACATACTTCCCGGAAGAAGAAGTAGCAGCAGTAGCTAGAAGTCAGCTCTTCCCTTCACAGCAACAGAATGAATCATTTAGTAGGGCCAGAGCAACAGCAACCATAAAACATTGCAAAACCAGGCACCATTTTTTTTTATATTAGTACACTTCACATTTAAAGAGACAGAAAAACTCTCCCACATTGATCACTTGGCTGGTTGTATTCAGTGATACACAAGGATGTGTGAAGCAGCTCTAAATGAAGCCTGGACTTTGCCCACTGACCCAAGGCATGCTCAGGTGTTTGCCTGAACATGCTAGTGCTCCATCCTTGAACAGGAGGCAGGGGCATACATGCAAGCCAACACGTTTGTGCATGTTGCCCCATCTGCTTTGCCTCCAACTTTCTCTGTATTGAATGAGAAAGGTCTGCAATGGGGTTTTCACTTGTTTCTGCTTGAACACAAATAGAACCCTATGATGGACTGCGGACCCAGATAAAACAGGGGACCGTGCAAGACATTCTACTTATGTTCATTCTACTTTAAAAAGTAAATTTCCTCCTCTCTGTCCACAAACTATTACCACTTTCTCATTCATTAATGCATGTACTTAAGGAATTCAGCGTTTGAGTCTGACTCACTGCAAAATTATATCCCTGAAGATCTTGCTACACAGAATACAGTGTAAGGATACTTAACTATACCTGTATATTACAAAGATACTTCTTGTGATATGCCTGGTACTTACATTGGTTTTATAGATATAGCTTACCAGCACCCCAAAGACAAAGACAAAACTCAAAGGCTCAAAGTATTTTGATAGCAAAGAGGTTTAAAGAGACATCTACACACAAAACTTCAGGTCATAGCGGGGTGGGAAAACATAAAAGTCCTGGAGTAGGTAATGAGGTAGATTCAAACACCCCGCTGCTTTGAAACTGCCGTCAGATCGCACGAACACCTTAGCAAAAAAACAACTGTTTGAGATATGAAGCCCAAGGGTGTCATCACTATTGACAGCTCCCAAAATTTCTAGAACAAAGTAAAAAATAATTTGAGAAGAAAATAACATGTCAGTTTCTATGAAGGGCAAGCCAGTGCTTAGCAATGAAATATGAGGCGGTGGAGAGAAACTTTGCAAAGCACAACTGGTCTTGGTGTTCAGCCAGAAAGAAACTGATAAAGGAGCTGGGGGGGGGGGGGTTACCACTTCCTGCAATCTTTAAGTCAGATTTCAAATTTATCTGTATGTTTTTAAGAGAGTATATATACTTTTCACTCTATCAATGTTTACTTGTTTTTAAATGATTGATTTCCCCTCTATGTTTTTAGCTGTATCTGTAAGCTACCTTGAGTCCCTGTCTGGGAAAAAGTGGGTGTAAATAAATATATAATGATAATAGTAACCCCCAAATAAAAATAAAGATAAAATTACTAAAACACAATGATATATGCTATCTATCTAGTTTGATGCATAAACATCAGTCTGATGTGACAAGTAATAAATGGGTTTATACTAGTGGTCCAACATGTTTTGACCTACTTCTTCAGAGCTCAAGGAGTTTGTAACACACATAGGCACCAGCTTCTTTAGGTCCAGACAATTCTCCCCCCCCCTCCATGTTTTTTTAAGGGGCCGGGCCTCTTCAGTGTTCAGAGAACTCCTTGTGATATTGCAAGGAGGACTGTCAGGACATTGTATCAGACCCCCATAATCATATTAAGAAGTTGACACCTCTGGTAACACATGATCTGACACTTGACATTAGCTACTTGGCTGATCTACGTAGATGAGAGGGTAAGCTGACCTGCAATGGCTACAATACAGAGTAGTGCATAGCTGCTAGAAATTTCTTCAAAACTGATAACTTTATGCATTTTTCAGTGGTATTTAAGATGGATTTTATATTTATACACATTTTAGGAGTACTTTATATATATTCTTTGCTCTTACCCAGTTCTGCAAAAGAGGTCTAAGTTGAAGCATGGAAGTTGGGATTTACATATATACGGTGCTTTTTTTCCCTAAAAAAAATGTTTAGGAGTACTCTTATTTTCCTACTCATATTGAAATACTGCCCCTCAATGGGGCCAAACTTAGAGTCACAAAATGTGTACCCCCAGAAAAAAGCACTGCAGATGATAGATGATAGATGATGATGATAAATAGATAGATATAGATAGATACGATAGAGATGATAGATGATAGATGATAGATAGATAGATGATGATAGATGATAGATAGATAGATAGATAGATAGATAGATAGATAGATAGATGGATGATAGATAGATGATAGATAGATAGATAGATAGATAGATGATAGATGATATAGATAGATGATAGATAGATAGATAGATAGATAGATAGATAGATAGATGATAGATAGATAGATGATAGATAGATAGATAGATAGATAGATAGATAGATAGATAGATAGATGATAGATAGATGATAGATAGATGATAGATAGATATAGACTTATTAGTAGAACTGTGCACCAAAATGCTGTAGAATTATGGAAGTATGGTCACCATGCATATCAGCTTCTAATGCATGTGTGGTGTGTGTGAACCCTCTTGTTGTTGTTGTTGTTTAGTCGTTTAGTAGTGTCCGACTCTTCGTGACCCCATGGACCAGAGCACGCCAGGCACTTCTGTCTTCCACTGCCTCCTGCAGTGAACCCTCTTATGGCTGTGTAAACACATTGTACATTTAAAGCACATTCAAAGCAATCCATAACAAACTACAATGCCCAGAATTCTTTGATGGAGGGGAATGTGCTTCAAATATGCTTTATAGGTATAGAGAGTATGCAACCTATCATGGGTTGGAATTTTAAAATCATTAGTACCCTTATCTCTCACCTCCTGCTATAAAAATAGATGAGTATTCCTTCTGAAAATGAAACAAGAGTAAGCTGCAGAATAAATTAGGTAAAACCTCAAGACATGCTATGTTTAATTTTTACATGAATCTGATGAATGTCAATTCAATGGTAAACATGACTTACACAGAAATCACGAAGATGAAGTCAGCGGTGATATAACAGGATTAATGTTTGATATACTGTATTAAAGTCTTTTCTCAGAGTATACTGCTATGAAATAAACAAATCAATCTTCCGATTCCAAACTGTTTTTTCCCCTTCTTCTCTCACATAAATGAGATTTTTTTCTGACCAGATGCTAAGTGCAACAGAATGAATGCTTCCAACATAGCGAGCTAGACTCTCGGAAACTCTCCTACCTTTGAGATCTCTACAAATATCTTTTAAAGTCACAACCATCCACAATATTAATTAGTAAATTATTTGAAAATCTACTACATAATTGATCTGCTAGCAAATAGTACTCAACTTTCCACATAACAGTAAGTGTAATTCAAATTGATTCCTACAAACATTTGACAAAAATTCTGCTTACATTTTTGCCCCAGAGGTAGAAATCTCACAAGCATGTCTCACTGGGAGCAAATATCCGTACACTGCTGCTCCACTCATGTATCAGATTTCTATGTGCACAGTGGAACTGCCTCTTCCTCTCTTCTTCCCTCCAATCCCTCCCCACCCCCCAGCTCTGGGGGCTTGGGATCCTCCAGAGCAGATTATGGGGTGTGCACAGGGGTAGGAGAGGTGCCAGAAGTCCCATTGCATGGGAAGAATTGTTGTATCCAACCCCTTGTTATTTGTTATAGGCAAGTTTCCATCCTTCCACATTTATGATACGTAGGCTCAGATTCTAGGTGGATTGAGAGATGAACTGTGCTAATGGTCATTTTTTAAATTACTAATTTGCTGTTTCTCAGCAAGCTGGAAAGGCTGAGAAAGACTGGGAATTTAATGGAATGTCTCAACCCTTTAAGGGATGCGGGTGGCGCTGTGGGTTAAACCACAGAGCCTAGGACTTGCCAATCAGAAGGTTTGTGGTTTGAATTCCCATGACGGGGTGAGCTCCCATTGCTCGGTCCCTGCTCCTGCCCACCTAGCAGTTTGAAAGCACCACAAAGTGCAAGTAGATAAATAGGTACCGCTCCAGCGGGAAGGTAAATGGCATTTCTGGGTGCTGCTCTGGTTTGCCAGAAGCGGCTTAGTCATGCTGGCCACATGACCCGGAAGCTGTACGCCGGCTCCCTCGGCCAATAAAGCGAGATGAGCGCCGCAACCCCAGAGTCGGTCACGACTGGACCTATTGGTCAGGGGTCCCTTTACCTTTACCTTTACCTCAACTCTTTGCATCAGTCTTTGCCAACCTGTTCCCCCGCCGCCTGATATTTTGCACAGCAACTCCTAGTAGTCCCATCCAGCATGGTTGTATTGCCTGATGTGAGCTGCCATTCATAACCTCTGGATGGCAACAGGTGTGTATATATATATATATATATATATATATATATATATATATATATGAATCTTCACTAATTCATATTTCTCATTTGGCATAATAGTTTGACTATGGCCTCAATCTGGAGGGGAAAACTTTAGTCCCATCTAATACTGCGTGGGCAGTGTTTTTATGAAACAGCAATAGAACTAACTGTTCTGAAACACTTGAAGCAATTAATTACTACCATTCAGAACTGTAAATGCATACTTCCTTGTAATTGCTTTTAAATTATTTAATTTGGCCCATACATTATTTATGAGGCATTGCCAATACAAAATCCTTCGGGGGGGGGGGGAATGTTTAAAGAGTCTATGAAATCAGTTTTATAAAAGCACATTATGCATGTAGATGTAGGCAACATGAACATAGTTCATATACGGCAGTTTTTTATTATTTTTTAAAGAAACCCTAAATTAAATTTCTAAAAAGCAGGCATTCATTTGTAAATTTATTAAAATTAACCTGTGCATTTTTGCATAATAAGTTCATTCAATTTGCACCTAATAGTGGGAATTTGGGGAAGAAATCCTCAATAAGTCATCAAGAAGAGAGTGGTGAAGTGGAAAGCTAACTGTGTTAAAAAATCTTACACAAGCTGTCAGGTTTTTTGAGTTGGGAAGCTTCTAAGTTAGACAAGCACATGGGACTGTTTCTCCCATGGCAGTGTACAGGCCTGCATAGCAATCCCTGGAAGATTAAAAAAACCACACACCCTTTGCTCGGTTCTGTTTGAGATGACATTTGTGTCCAGGACATAAGGGGGGGAGGGGAGAGAAATTGACTGAAGCTAATTTAATCCATGAATCTGCAAAACTTGTTATAGATTTTCAACTATCAAATAACTTTTCACAATACATGCAGGCATTGCATGATTGGCAGATCTGTATTTTGAGCTAGAAAATTGGTAACTTTTTAGCATCTCTAGAAACAACTGGCAGTAGATCAAATCATTCTCTCTCCAAAACTTTGAAACAACATATCTCATCCTGTGTACCTGAAACAACAAGCACTCTCCAGCTGGACCAAGGGTCCCACCAACAGCCAGGTCATCACCAGATACTGAAAGGAACACAATGTACAAGTAGATCAACCTCCTCAGTAGGACCAAGGAGTGGAGTTGAGGCAATAGCATCAGCATTGCTGTTGAGTTTTCTCCCCAATGAAACTTCTCTACCATAAGCATCAGATCTCAGCTATACCATCTGCCTGCAATAGAGGGGGAAGGTCCTGGTGCTGTTGTGTACAAAAGCACTCGGCATTTTAAGCACCAAAGTATCACACAAGCCACGCTTTGTCAAACCCTATTGTTAACAATCCATTTTTGTGTCATGGTGCGAGTACCATGTGGTGCCATATAAGCAGACTCAGACCCTGAGCCAGATTGGTCTTGCAGTCCCCCAAGTTTGTCTGTCCAAGTTTTGAAAAGCTTGATGTTGATTCTCAGTATGCTCTGTTTGCCTGACTGCAGATCACCTGGTTCTCAACTAGCGATGCCAATTGTCTTATCTGAGTTAAACTTCAGCTTTCTCACCTACACCCATTCCATAGCTGACCTCAGATGTCAGTTCAGGACCTTCACTGTTAAATAGATAAAGTTGAGCATTGTCTGCATACTGGGGACACCCCATCCCAAATCCCCCAGCTGCCTCACCCAAGAATTTAATGTAACCAGATCAACCAGAGCCAACTCAGTTGAAAGTCCTTCCTAAAAAGTCTTGCCATGCCCCTTAGTGAGGCATCAAATACCACCAGCACCAAGTGAGCACAATGTGCTTCTCAAATCGGTCACAGTAGCCCAGTGGTTTTCCCTCTAACTTAGCTGTAGGCTAAGATGTAAACAGTCCCTTACCAAAGAGAATACAGTGGATGACATTGTACAAATACCTGGCAGTGAAAAACTAAGAAAATGAGCTAATAAAAATAAAAAAAGAAAAAAAAAGAAAATGAGCTAATAATAAATAATGTGAACTTTGCCTATGGTACATTCTTAATGGAGAGAATGCCATTCGATGCTTCTAAGGTAACAGAGCTCACAATCCCTTCATTCTGTTCGGCATCAGACAATTCTGATGTGTATAGTTTTTGAAAGACACAACACTGCAGTTTATCAGATGGTTATGGAGTTAGGGGCTTGGCCACTGTGATATGAAGCATGAATCTGTGCTATCAAAAGGATGGATTGCCATATATGACAACCTTGGCATGAATTTAATGGTGGGAATCATAAGCAGGCGCTCCTCATCATAAACAGATAATCCTGCTGAATTTTTCACACTGACAGCTGAATCCATTGTGTGTTTTCTAGAAACACACAGCAGCATGTGTGCATTTCCAGTGCTATCAGTTCAATAATCCTGCATTTGTTTTCCTAATCCAAATAAATTATGTTGCAGTGCTTGATGGTAAATTATTTTCTCTCTTCTGTATCAATTGGAATATTGCCACAAAGAAAGAATACATAGTTTTCCCTTTATACCAAACATCATAAATCATATATGGGTGATTATTAAAATCTACCATTGTAAGAGTGCAAAATAAAACTGAACTAAATAGAAGGTAAGTCATCAGCAGCCAGGCTGGAACTGTGGACAGTATCTAAGCAGGTAGAGAAATAGTTCAGCTCCACCCTCCACAGCCAGCCAGCAAGGCATTATTTTCTGCGAGGAGGAGCTCGGACACAGAGGCAGTCACGGTGCCCTCACCACAGAAAAGAGTGCCTCACTGGCGGGCTGCAGGGAGAAGTAGGAAGAAGAGATGCTGACCTAAGCAACGTGGACGTGCAACATCACACACACACACACCTGCATGTCACACGTGCTACATACAGGTGTGGGCATGTGATGTTGCACATCCATGTTGCGGTGGCGGGCACCCACAATCCTGAGGGCGAGCTGGCACTCCTGTATGATTTACTCCCCATGTCAAGACAACCAAAAGTGCTTACACATGATGACATATGTGTAAGGGCACATCTTCTGAAGTCCCTTAGTACTTTATCAAAGAATCATAGAATTGTAGCGTTGGAAGGGACCAAAAGGGTTATATAGTCTAACCCATGCAATGCAGGAATCATAGCTAAACGATCACTGGCAGATGCCCACCCAACCTCTGTTAAAAAACCTCCATCACCAGCTCCTCATCCTTCCCTGCCTGCCTGCCCCCAGGGGTCACCTGGCCCCAGAGCCCAGCCTGGCCTTGCCGCATCTCCAGAAGAGGCCGGCAACTGCAGAGGCTCTGTGCACACCAGGTAGAGGGCTCCACCTGCCTTCTTTACACTCCTGAGGGTGCACTCCTGAGGTTGGGCTGCCTTTCGGCCAGGCTACACTTCGGCCAGAGCCACTCCCGATCTGAAGAGGGGGTGGGGTTGCGTGCTCACGACCCCATCAGCAATCTCGCGGGGCTGGCGTCAGCCCCGTGAGTAGCAGGGATTCCCTAACTCATTAGTATTCACCGCCCCAGCGGCAGCCAATCAGCTGCCGCTGGGGGCGGGCCTCCAGGGATCATTTAAGGTCGGGGCAGCCCTGGCTCGCCCCTTTTCACCTCCACAGCTGCAGCGGTTTCCCACCCACCCGCCCTCTAGGCTTGCATTTGGACTTTGCTATGGGCTTCGGCTGGTCGCCGCATGAGGCCGGGTAGGAGTTTTTCCATTTGGCTTAATTGGCTGTATTTTGATAGCCACTTGGTTTTTTCGCCTACCTCGTAGCAAAACGTCACAACTCCTGGTTTTGGCGGTTAGGCATTGGCAGGGGTGCTGTTATGGAAATGAGGTCGGGGGGGAGGAACGCCATCACCTCCCCCAAAGCTTGAAGGGTAGTTTGTTAAAGGACTCCGGGGGGCGACGCCTCGTCCGAAACCTACGGAGGCTAGGGCCTAAAGCGCGCTCCCGAGCGGTAACCCCCGGGGGAGCGCCCCAGGGATGTGCATCTCGGGGTCTCTCCCGGTTGGTGCTTAAGCCTTCCCGGTTAGACCGGATAGTCTGATAGGGCCAATGCCTAAAAGCCAATACCGCTCTTACCTGTAATCAATAAAGTTGTGGCCATTTTCGCCCATTAACCTTAAATCTGGTGTCCGGGGTCTTTATTTAGTTCTTCTTGGGATGGGGAGGGAATTGCCACGCAACTAACACTTACTTGCTCAGTGTGCCAAACACCCCAAATGGCAGCGGGAGTCACCCAGGCCCACAATAAGCAGGTGTGGAGGGAGGGAGGTAGAGAAGGGACAACCCCAATGCAGTCCGGCCTGGTGCTTCTCTTTGCAGGCATCTGGGGGGATTCACCCACCAAGGGCTGTGTTGGCTGGCCAGGCTCCCCCATGCACAGGTGGGCAGGTGGTGCAGCTTGGCTCTTTTGGTGGGGAGTCACTCTGCTGGCATTGGTGACTTGCCTGCCCTGGGCAGTGGCAATCCATGCTATGCCACTGACCCATGGTATCAATATATGAGGACCAGTACCTCATTTTTTATTATTTTATTATTAATAAGCAGCTATCCTATCTTTAAAAGACATCTGAAGGCAGAAGTTCATGGAAGTTTTAAATATTTTTTTTCCTGGTCTGTAACCGTAATTTTTTAAAAAAAATAATAATAATTAACGCTGTATTATTTTTAACACTTGATTATGAGCTGCCCAGAGTGGCTGTGGAAACTCAGCCAGATGGGCGGGGTACAAATAATAAATTATTATTATATTATTATTTTTTTCCACCCCCTAAAAACAGCGCCTAAATGTTTCAGTTTCTGAGTGGTATTGCATTTTCATTGCATTTCTATTTAGGGATGCATGGACTCCAAAAAAAATGTTGTAGTCTTTTCAAACTCTTTTTTATCTCGTTCAGCTTATCAAATGACTTTTCTGAACTGGAACCTCCACAGTTGCTTTAGCATTTTGCTTCAGGCACAATCAAAAAGTAGCAATATGTGCTGCTTGGTTCAGCTTATAAGAAATGCTACAAAGGGAGACTTTCCTGCCATTTTTTCCTATCCTTAGTAGATAACCGTTAGAAAGAGTTTTAAGACCTGGTCTTCAGTGGGCTGCCTTTGTGTCCTTCTGTGTCTTGAGACCAACAAATTGGAAATGATTGCTAGAATCAAGCCATGTAATTAGACAGCATAACATCTAATATACTCCTTTTGTCAGTGCGCCAGAGAGAATTTTTCTGTAAATGACACATTACACCATAAAAACCCCACTTTCAACAGGCCTATTAATGATGATAAATAAAGAACTTGTGGAAAATCAAGCAATTAATCCATTGGAAGCTTTCCACTGGAGTCACTAATAAGGCATCAGGAAATGCAAACACATACATAAACAAACCCTTTGTGAATAAACTGTTTTAGATTACTACAGGGGTTTTGGGGGGAATAAGCACCCCTAACCTCAGCAGTAATGTCTTTTATGCCATTAAAATAAATCAAATTATTCATTTAAGAAAGATGATGTGCAAAGCAAGTTCTTTTCATTAGAAAGTATTAGTTACACAGATGTATAATTTTATTTTGTGGACAAATCAGATAAGGCAGCTACATTATGTTTTTGTTTATTAACCATCAAATAATGCATTACAGGCATAATGCACTGCTGGTAATAAGTGCTGAAATTTAGAATGTAGGAGGATATTATTGAGTAATTCAAACTGAGGCTATGTTAAGTAGGACACTCTGTGAAATAAAGAACAGAAGGTCCTGGCATGATAGTAGGCATAATATTGGATCCATTAGCACGGTAAATGTCCTTCGGGGGTTTGGCAGTCTGTCACTTTGGCAGGTGCAATCATTATTTAACAAAATGTCCCAACATTTCTTACATTGCCCAGATCTGTGTTTTGCACATGCACTCCCTTTCTACAGAGTAGTCCATTAACTGCCATAGTGCATGATTTCAGCATAATGCTAAGTTCCAGACTGTACGGAGCTGAGAGTCTGCATGAAATTGTTGGAAGAAGATGGGCCAAAAGTGAAGATACTAGCGGAACTAAGGATCTGCAGGAAGAGATGGAGGGAGAAAATTGCAAGTGTTTAATGAATTGGTGGGGGGGGGGATGGTGGGGGTTATATGTATTTATTGTAAAGTGGGTAATGTCCTGATTGAAATGTCATTTCCTTATATAAGGAACATCCACAAGTATAAGAAAAATTATAATTTGCCATTATGTAATCTGTCATTTCCCCAGCCAAAAGGTTGAAAGAAAAAAAGAGAGAAGTGGTCATAAATAAGTTCAAACCCAATACAAATATGTTTGACTGGTTTAGACCTGGTAGGTGTATGGATTCTTTACTTTCTTTACTTTAATCTGTTTCTTCCTGTTTTAGCCAAGTAATATGGATCTGCCTTAGATGTGATGCTAAGATCTTTGGAGAAGGGCCTGGGGAAGGTTGACTGATGTTTTTGAATTCTGCATACACTACTATGTTTGTATTTTGTATGTTTTTGTGTTTGATCTGAAACTCAATAAACATTAGAGAAAGAGAGAGATATTGGAAAAGAGTGCCACAAATGTCTATGCTTGAAGACAGACCTATGAGCTTCTATATGTTGCTGGACTCCAACAGCTTTCACCCCAAGACAACATGGCAATGGTCAGGTATGATGAGAGTTTGAATCCAGAAACATTTGGAGGCTCATAGGCCCCTCATCCCAGTTCTAATACATTTACAGCCCAATCTTTTAATGACTATCCTCACATTACTTTTTACTTTCTTGGGCTCCACGATCACTGCAGATGGTGACAGCAGCCATGAAATTAAAAGACGCCTGCTTTTTGGGAGAAAAGCAATGACAAACCTAGACAGCATCTTAAAAAGCAGAGACATCACCTTGCCAACAAAGGTCCGTTTAGTTAAAGTATAGTTAAAGCTATGGTTTTCCCAGTAGTGATGTATGGAAGTGAGAGCTGGACCATAAAGAAGGCTGATCGCCAAAGAATTGATGCTTTTGAATTATGGTGCTGGAGGAGACTCTTGAGAGTCCCATGGACTGCAAGAAAATCAAACCTATCCATTCTGGAGGAAATCAGCCCTGAGTGCTCACTGGAAGGACAGATCGTGAAGCTGAGGCTCCAATACTTTGGCCATCTCATGAGAAGAGAAGACTCCCTGGAAAAGACCCTGATGTTGGGAAAGTTGGAGGGCACAAGGAGAAGGGGACGACAGAGGATGAGATGGTTGGACAGTGTTCCCGAAGCTACCAGCATGAGTTTGACCAAACTGTGGGAGGCAGTGGAAGACAGGTGTGCCTGGTGTGCTCTGGTCCATGGGGTCATGAAGAGTCGGACACGACTAAATGACTAAACAACAACAACAGGCTTGTCTCAAGCCATACTGTTAATTAATGAGTCACACCTGGCACTCTCAAATGCTCCAGAGATGCCAATAAATATATTGCTATTGTTATCTGAATTTCACATCAGCTCCTGAGTGTTTTGGACACCCTGGACATCGGAAACTGTCTTATACCAGGTCAGAAATATAAAACGGAAGTCAGCCTTAATTACTGAGTCCCAACTAGCATTCTCAAAATCTCTGGAGATGCAAATAAACTCTGCCATAAATATGGCATATGTCGTTTAAAGTTTCCTTCACTATACTTCTGTAAAGTCCTTCCCACTCTCTACTGCCTCTCTTGCAACCTGATCCAATGAGTCTGACCTTATTTAAACTGGATCTTTTTTAGACATATACCGTATGCAAGACACCCCCCGAGCCTTTTAATAAGCAAAAAATTGGGTTGTTCCAGCATTGTTAGATATAAGATCTGTAAGTGGGGAAAGACTTTCCTTACACTGCTGCACCTAAAGCTCATTGGACTCCCAAACCACAATCCTAATCTAGTTGGATTTTACAAGTGACACTGAAATTCAGTGGAATTTACTGCCATGGAAATGTAGAAGGCGTTACCGTTTTTCAAACAGCCTTTTCTATTTTTCCCCATCCCCAATTTTCCATCAATATAATACCTAAAAATTCAAACCTTGTTTCACAGAGACACCCTCATCAAGGGCATATATTGTATTCTCAGAAGTTTGAAGTTCTTTTTTTCCTGAGCATTTAAGTAGGCAGAAAGAAATATTTCTCTGAGATGAATAAGTGAACAGGGAGCCAACTCAGAAAATAATGAATTATCAACCATATAGATTTGTCACTGCAGTAAGGAATAATGGATGCTGCATGCACAATTACAAGTATGTATGAGAGACTGAAAAACCAGCCTGCTTCTTGTTAATTTCATATTTGCAGATTTATTAGGGAGGTAAAGATTTACTCAAGTAAATCCTTCTAATGACAGCAGACACTAGACATAAAAAAAATACAGTCAGGAGATAGTAACCATGACAGACACAAAGAGAAACTAGAACAAAGCTTTGTGAAAGAGGAGCAGAAGTAGGGAGGGGAAGAATACACACACACACACACACACACAATGCATTGTGCTATACATCATACAAAAAATGAACAAATGCCTTTCCTTTAGGAAAGCTCAATTTACATGTTGAAAAACAAATTCTCCCTGCATCATTAAACCTTAGCAAAGTGGATGCATAGTTTGGGATAAATTCTGTTTACTCCATTTCACACACAATTCTACCCCCCTCTCTCTCTCTCTCTCTCTCTCTCTCTCTCTCTCTCCACCCCCCCCCCTCCGCCCCAAGCCATTGAGGCGGACTTTCTTAATAGTTGTTTGAAACAATCCTGGGATAGATGAAAAGGCTGAATGGTTACAGTATAAGCACTTGAGAGTTTAACTGATTTCAGTGGGAAAGATTCAAGCACTTGCTGCAGTCTCTTGGGACTTAATGACTGCCTCACTTTGACTGAATTATGCCCAACATTACAATACAGCATCTTTCCCTGTTTGCGACTGAAGCCTGCGTAGGAGCTACTGCCGACTTGCTGCAGGAATGCTACTGAGTACCTGAGGTCCTGAACAAAGATGGCTTGCAGAACATGGCAAGCAGCCAATAACAAGAAGCGGGGAGTGCTAATCCTATATCAAAATGTGAAATACTTAATGTTTGGAGTTAAAGGAAAGATAAAGGTCACATCTATACCAGTTTACCTCTCAAAGAGTCACAATCCTCTAAACTTTTAACACAATACAGTTTTCAGGATTTCTTGGGAGAAGCCATGTGCTTTAAATGTATCATGTGGGTGGTGCTTAAACCAGAGTTCCTGTAACCTAGAGTGTTGTCCCAACACTAATACTGAAGGGTACTATACCACCACAGGGCAATGAACATTTAAGGTTAATTGCCCTATTTCTGAGGGTTCCACTCTGATGAAGTTGGTAGGTTTCCTGTTACTTCTGAGGATGGAGCAGTAAAATGAAGGCAGGAAGCTGAATGGCTGAGTACCTGGGGAAGAATTGTGGGAGTGAGGTGGAAGGTGGACATGAACTCTACTTCTGGCACAGGTCTAAAGATACTTTTAATTTTCCTAAAGCTCACCTCGATTTCACTCAGGAAATAACTGGAGTTTTTCAGGGGGGTTGAATGGGAGATATTAGAGGGGCACGTAGAATCATAGAATCATAGAATCATAGAGTTGGAAGAGACCACAAGGGCCATCAAATGCATTCATAGCCTATGATGCTACACTTATTAAAAGGGGATGGGAATGGAAGTGTGTTTTGGGGCTGCAAGTTACTTTCTGTGAATGGAAAATGGCAATTTTGATCAAATTTTAATCTGAGCTGGATAAGTGTGTGAGGGCTTCAGATACTCACCTTTGAGGCTACAAAGTTCATTTCCAAGCTGGGATTGGATGAACGTCAATGGAATGTCTACATGGAAATAACCCCCTGAGTTCACCCCTAATTGCCTGCCCGCCTGCGAGTTTTGTAACTGCAAGTGCTCAAGAGCCTTACTCTGGCACTGGGTAAGAAATATTTGCCTTAGTGGCTGTTTCCCAAGTTGGTCAAAGGAGAGGGTTTTTGTTTGATGTCTCAGGGCCCCTCCTCTTATGCAAAAGTGCCTGAGTCTAGGTCCTGAGTTCCATGGCATAGTCACCTGAACACAGCAAAAAAAAAAATAAAAATAGGCATGCCCAATGGAAGTCAAGGACAAGACCAGACTTGAACTCTGATGTCAGAGGATGGGGAAGACTGTGGGGTAGCAGCCATGTGTGGAGATAGCCCCAGAAATGCCTGCCTTGTTGGAGACTCCCACAGGAAGGAGACCCCAAGAGCTTACATCCTCATCATTTGCTTTGCTCAAGATGGGAACGCTGACCCTGCACCTTGGAAACCTCCTTGGTGTAGGAAGGCACTATGCTGTTACAATCCAACAGGCAAAAAGAGTAGAAGGCTTCCAAGCCCCCAAAGGGCCAACAGCTTCTGTCACAGGGGTTGGAGCTAGAATAACCCTGTAGCTACAGAACAATTAAAAGCCAGCTGTTGCTGTTGCAATTTCTAGCTTGCTGCTCTGAGTGCCCTGGCTTGTATCCAAATCTTACCCGCTGTGGCGGAGCTTCATGCTCTGGACACCAGGGTGTGTGTGTGTGGAGAGAAGGTGGGGACGGGGCTTGAGTGCATCTCAGGGGCGTGGCATGCCACCTGTGTGGGTGGGGCACCCAGGGCAGGCAGGGGGGCAGCCACGATGGCACCCCACCAGGATCGCACTGCTGGGGGCGGTACGCTCCCCCTGCACTCCTCTTCTTCCACCAGTGCCTACCCCTTCCTTGACTTTCATATGTGTCATCTAACTACACAGAGAGGTAATCATTTGTTGACTACAACCACACAATGAGTTGAAAAGGGATATGGAGAAAATGCATATGAAACAATCTCCCTGATTCTCTTTGTATCAGATTTTTTTTTTCCTTTAAAGAGCATTTTGCACCATGTCCAAAGCTTGCAAAGTGCTTCAGGTGTGACCTGTCCTCTCATAAGCCCATATCACGTCCAAAGTAGCTAGCATCCATATTTGTGAAAGAGACTTTTGAATAATGAGATTTTCCTGAGTTGGAGGATATCAATCATTTGTTGTGAGTCAACCCTGAGTATAAGAAAAATATTCCTATTTGTCTAAAGGAAAAAAGAAGCATTGTACCTCTCTCACCCCAAAATGTGCATGACTCACTTGAGAGCGCTAGATTTCCTACTGATATTGACCTTGAAATGCATCAACTTTCATTTCACCATGCTCTAGCCATTTCAGCTCTCAAATAAAAGACATCTTAGTATTAAAGGCCTCAAGAAACAAAATGTATTAACTAGATCACTTTAATGCTGCCTTAGTAAAGTTGTAACCTCTGTGATCCCCATTATAGAAGAGAATGTATTCTACTTGCTCTTGAATGTACATGGTCAAAACACTTATATCCCAACTATTTCTATGCTATTGAATTGCTACATTACTTGCTGTGTGTTAGGAAAACAGCTTACTTTGTTAAGTCTGACATGCTTTGAGTATGAATGAAAACATTCTACAGGGCAATACTGTTTACGTCATTCTTGCATAAGGCATCTTGTGCTTTCTTAGGCTAAGCAAAGAAAAATTGTATCAGGAAAGTTGTCCTCCAAGAAGTGCTTTCATTTCATATCTGCTATCAAATGTCTTTACAATGCTACAACAATTCATTTTCTCAGTATTATTATTCCTTTTAAATCAAGGCTGGGAGACCTGTGGTCCTCCAGATGTTGTTGGATTCCACAACTGCAACCAGCATGGCAAATGGCTAGGGATGGTGGGAGTTGGAGTCCAACAATATCTGGAGAAGTACAGGTTTCTCATTCTTATTCTGGTAGTTCCAAATTACTAAGGCTACAATCCTGTACCCACATAACTGGGAGTAACCCCAACCAAACTCAATGGGATTTACCTCTGAGCAGAAATTTATGGGATAGTGCTTTATAGTAGTTCGAAATTACTCCGTTCCTTGTTTTTGATCAACTCTTAACTTCCCTTCCTGTGACGTTAAACCAATGAATCCAGACTATAGAGTCTGTAGTGTTCTTTCAATAGTTATATAAGCAAGACAGGACTGTCTCACGCAAAAGTTATGGTGAATTTGTTATTGTATCTCACATCTGTATAAATGTATTTATTTATTTATTACAGTTATATTGCCTCTTTCTTCCAAAGAGCCTAGGGTGGCTTTTTCCCCTCTTTATTTTCTCCTCACAACAACCCTGTGAGGCAGGTAGGCTGACAGATACTTATTGGCCCAAGGTTCAGCACTCCAACCATTTCAACACACTGGCCACTTAATTAAATTGCCCACTTACATAACAAATGAGAAGGATTTAGATATGTACACAATTTAAAGTTAGGAAACTGACCTGTGCAAAAAACAGCTTCAATTCTGAGTTTCCAAAATAATTTGATGCAATCCAGCCAAATGATAAATATTTCTGAGTCCCGTTAATTTCAGTTAGAGTCTCCTGTTAAAATATATCAAAGTTCTAAGTCCTTAATTATAACAGGGTTGAATTTTACACCAGAACTCTGGAACACTAGAATTCACGGATATACGATGAAGCTGATTGATGGAAGATTCAGACAGACAAAATAAAGTTATTCTTTGCATAGCGTATAGTTAAACTATAGATTCTGCTCCCGCAAGAGGTACCCCGCAACTTGGATTGCATATCAGCTTTTTGCGCAGATAGTGGGTAATAGGTTGCTAAAATATTTGTGGGATAAAACTTATATTTTAGAATATTCTTTTGGGTCTCATATGTCAACTTTCGCTGCCTCCATAGACCAACATGTTTAAAAAAAGCCTTAATATTTTCATTGGATCCTATGCTCCAGTGAAGATGACAGACTTTGTGGGAGGAAAATCTTAACGCTTTAAGAAAGCAGACTGAATTCTGCAGAGAGATGAATTCTACATCACTCCAATTTGGTCCATAAGTAGTTCCCCTGTTTATTTTTTGTAAATGGCATTTGAAAAAAAGTTTGTGGTGACATAGTTGTTAAATAAACACATGCTTCTCTCCTCCAATAGGAATTGGTTGTGTTACCATTTAAAATCCAATGCACAGAACCTTTAATCCTTCATGTATCACTTTGTGTAAGAGTCTGCATGTCAACAAGATTTATCTCTTAATACACACTTAGACAATAGGTGTTCTTTTGATTACTCTTGTGGCTAATTGTGTACTGAATGTACAGCTGCAAATTCCATCCAATTATTTTCTCAAGGATAATGACTAAATATACAGTACTTACAGATAACTGCACCTTTTAAATAATGCCTCAGCTTAAGCTCATAAATAATAGTTTACTCTGGTAATGGCACTGAAATCTATGGTGCTGATCCTCTTAGTCAACAGAGAATTCTGTGCCGGCTGCTACACACAGTGTTCTCTTCCACTGAAGACACAATTGCTTCATTGATTGACAGTACTTGTCATCTGTTGGGACACAGGGAGTGGAATGCTTAGCTTTCATCCATTCAAACAGGTGATGAACAAAGCTACAACATCAGTCATCTGCTTGGGCAGTGTACACATGATGCAAGAGTACAACATGTGCAGAAATGTGACCCATCGTAACTTACTGTTTAGAAATTACCAAAGATCTGAGGTAAGAAGCTAGCCTTTAAAACCTCACATGAAGGATAAGAACTTAAGAACAGTTCAAATGGTACATGGGATCAAGCATCCTACTTCCCACCGTCAAAGCCAACAAGCAGGACAGGAAGGCAATAGCTGTTTCCTGATTATATCCTCTCCAGCAATGGGTACTTTTACCCATTTTACATCTGATGAAATTGTTTTGTAGTATTTAGAATTTGTATGGATGATTTTATCATTTTAGAGTTTGTTAAATTGGTTTTAATCAACCTTAGAGCTTACTCTTCTATGTTTTATTCTGCTTAATATGTAAATCACTTCAATGGCTTTATGTTAGGAAGAGGTTTAAACATTTGTTTCTTATTCTTATGATTATGAAGATCCTGAAGAAATATTCTACCCCCAATAACAAAAATAAATTTTTGAGAAATCTTATCAAATTCTTTTTTTGGCATCAGGAGATACAATTTCTTTGAATCCAAGGGTGATTTGGATTTTTCTTTGAAAGAAAACCACAGATACAAATAAAAGGAAAAACTTTGGGCTCATGTGCATATCTAGCATTTACTATAATATGAAACAGCAAAAGAAATAACCAAGAGTTCTTATTTGCTTCCCCATCAGTTTTATACCACTAATTTTACCATTTCTTAATTCTTCTCTTTCCCTACTATTGGTCATATTATTGCCTTTCTTCAAACATATTGTCAGGGAACTGCCATCGGAGAGACAGGTGGTGGACAGGCTCCAGGAGAATAGGAGAGAATCTGCAGCAGAAGAGGGAACCAGCAGGGGGAGTGCAGGAGTCACAGCAGAGGGGAGGCTCTGGGATGCTTCCAGTGAGAGTAGTGGAGAGGTAACGGGACCCCCGTTGGGAACTCCCACCCTTCGCCGGAAACTGTCACGCAGAGAGTCACGAAGGTGCATGTCCGTCAAACAGCTTTTATGTTGGCGTAAATTCCGTAGACGCCCACTGTCAGATTCTACCAGCGACTGACGGAGTCATGCTTTGGGGGCTCCATTAGTGCATCGGTTTGGATGACCAGCCAAACCCCAGAGGGATCAAGCTTTTACGCACAAGCAGCTCATTATCCCATCACAGCAATCTGACAGTCTTTGAAAGCAGCTTGTGCAAGCAGAAGGCATCATGAGCGAACCAGCCGGAACCGGAGGAGCAGGAGCTGGAGCTGGAGCAGGTCCAAGCCTGGAAGAAAGGTACAGGGCGTTGGAGGTCCAGCTGGCGATGCAAACGGCGAGGCTCGAGGAGAGGAGGGCTCAAGATGCAGATAAGGGGAAGACCACCCCACTTGCCAGACGGGTGCCTGGACTGGTGCAGAAATTTGGGGGGGATCCCCGGAACTATCAAGCCTTTAGGACAGAGATGCAATATGCTCTCAATCTACTGTTTGATGACTTCCCCGACGAGAACTCTAGAGTGGCGTACGTGATTGGCCATCTAGAGGGAGGGGCGAGGGACTGGATTCGGCCCCTGATGGCAGCCAATAATGAAATCTTAAAGGACACAATGAAGTTTTTCCGCGCCATGGACTTGATGTTTTCCAGCGAGATCGAGCAGGGAGTGGTGCGCAGGCAGTTAATGGCGTGTAAACAGGGGAGCCGATCTGTACGTGAGTACTGGACTGAGTTCACCATGCTGATTCATAGACTTGGGTGGGACCTTGCTAGTGAACCTATTCAAATGCTGTTTGAAGAAGGTCTCTCTCCAGCAGTGAAAGATGAACTTTCCCGGGCGCCTAGGGCGGAGTCTATGGATCAGCTGACTAAATCAGCGCTGTCCATAGGGGCACACCAGGAAGCTAGAGCTATGGAAAAGCGGGAAGGAAAGGGGGAACGTTGGAAGGACTTCCGCATTCCAGAGATTCCGGAGCAGCCTTTCCCGCCAGCAGAGCCGATGGAACTTGGAACAGCGCGCGCGCGCGCAGTTTCAAACACCAGTGAAGGGCGGAAGAAGGAGGGAAAGAGCGGCAAGAGATGCTATCTCTGCCAACAGCCAGGTCACTTTGCCAGAGTCTGTCCGCAAAGGAAGGAATGGCAAGGGATGGCGGGAACTGTTGGGGGGAAGGAGGAAGAAGAAATCACGGAGCAAGTAAAAGCCAACGCCTGGTTGCCAACATCAGGGCACAGCAGCCAGGCCAGGGAGTAATGAATGTGCCCACGCCGGAACCTCCAAGACCAGCGCTTGTGATAGAGGTGTTGCTGGAACTGGCAAACGGACACCCACTGAAGATAAAAGCGCTATTGGATTCAGGTAGCTCATGTAATTTCATGAGCAAAGAGTTTGCAGCTGAACACCAGATACAGACTATCCCATTGAGTAAGCCTTTGCAGGTTACCACGATTGATGGGAGGGAGCTGTTGGGAGGAGAAGTGAGCCAACAGACTGTACCAATGATAATGAGGGTGGCACGACACACCGAACTGATAGCGTTTAACGTAGCCACCTTGGGAGGAGCTCCTATTATCTTGGGTATGAGCTGGCTGGCGCTACACGATCCGCTAGTAGGCTGGCATCAGAGAGTGGTTTCCTTTGGATCAGCACATTGCCTAGAACACTGCAAGGAGGGAGAGGCTCAGGCAGGCGCCAGGGCCACTCTAGCAGGGATGGAAGTGATGGACAAGGGGAGGGTGCCACCACAATACGCTGACTTGATTGACGTATTCAGCGAAAAAGAAGCAGATAAACTGCCCCCGCACAGACCCTTTGATTGTCAAATTACCTTACTCCCAGGAGCACAATTGCCAGTGGGCAAGCTGTATGCAATGTCAGACAGTGAGATGCAGGAGTTAAGGGAGTTCATTGACAAGAATCTCAAGCGAGGTTTCATCAGAGAGTCACGAGCGGTGGGGGGCAGCCCAGTGTTCTTTGTGGACAAAAAAAAACACGGGCAAGCCCAGGCTTGTATGTGATTTCAGGGCCCTAAATGCAGTGTCAGAACCAGTGACTTTCCCTATGCCTAGAATTGATGACATTCTAACACAGGTGAGAAAAGGGAAAATTTTTACCAAGCTGGACCTTAGGGGGGCATATAACTTGATACGTGTGAGAAAGGGGGATGAGTGGAAGACCACTATGTTCACCCCCTTGGGGGCCTTTGAGTACCTCGTTATGCCTTTCGGATTACAAGCGGGCTCCGCCTGCTTTCAATCATTCATGAATCACGTCCTGGGGCCACTGCTCTACAAGAACTGCGTAGCGTTCTTAGATGACGTCCTGGTGTACTCAGACAATGAGGAGCAGCATGTGCGAGATGTAAGAGAGGTACTGAGCAAGCTGCGAGAAAACCGGCTGTGGGTGAAACTGGAGAAGTGTCAGTTTCATACCAAGGAGGTGGAATTCCTGGGGTACCGGTTGTCTGACAAGGGATTGGCCATGGATCCCAGCAAGGTTCAAGCGGTACTGGAATGGAAAACACCAAAGACCAAGAAGGACGTGCAAAGGTTCCTGGGCTTCGGAAACTTCTATAGGAAGTTCATCAAAAACTTTGCCCATTTAACAGCGCCCATCACGGATTGTCTTAGTAGCAAAAAGAAATTTGTTTGGACGGGAGAAGCGCAGAGGGCGTTTGAACGCTTAAAGCAGGCGTTTGCGTCGGAAGAGCAACTTTTGCACGTGGATCTACAACAACCAATGAGAGTGGAGACTGACGCGTCAGACCGAGCGGTGGGGGCCGTTCTTCTCCAGCCGGGAAAAGATACATCTGAATGGAGACCGTGTGCATTCTTCTCGCGGAAGTTGAACAAATCCGAGAGGAACTACACAGTGTACGACCGAGAACTGCTCGCCATTCATGAAGCATTCCGGAAATGGTGGCACTTGCTGATTGGGGCGCAGCACAAGGTTCAAGTCCGAACTGACCACAAAAATCTGGAATACTGGAGAACAGCCCGAGTGCTGAACCAGAGACAAGTGAGATGGGCCCAGGAGTTCTCCAAATTCCACTTTGAGATTCGTTACGTGCCCGGCTCCGAGAACGTGAGGGCGGACGCTCTTTCCAGGAAACCTGAGTACTTAGAGGGGGAGGGAGCGCCTGAGGCAAGGCATGTAATCCCTGAAGACCGCTGGGTGTGTGGGGCGGCATTGGTGGGGCAGAGGGAACTGATAGAGGGTACGGAGAACGATGAATACGCCCAAGAGAAACTCAGAGAGCTCCGGAGGACAGAGGAGAACACAGGGGGGTTCGAAGAAAAGAACGGGGCGTTGTATTACAAAGGGGCACTGTACATACCCGACGGGGAACTGAGGGGCAGAGTACTCAAGCAGTTGCATGACAGCCCCACAGCGGGACATTTTGGACAGCACAAAACCATGTGGTTGGTTACCAGGGAGTTTTGGTGGCCCAAGGTGAGGGAGGACGTACGGGAATATGTCAGGGGTTGCGACAGGTGCCAGCGAGCGAAAGGAGAGAGGGTGGCGCCAGCGGGGCTATTACAACCCTTACCCACGCCCGAAAGGCCATGGGAGGCAGTATCCATAGATTTTATGACGGACCTGCCAAAATCCAAAGGCAAAACAGCTGTCATGGTGGTGGTAGATCAATTAACCAAGATGTGTCATTTTATAGCTTGTTCACATGCAGTCACAGCGGAGGAAACCGCCAAGTTGTTTGTAGAACATATTTTTAAGTTGCATGGCACCCCCTTGAGGGTTTTGAGCGACAGAGGGAAACAATTTACTTCCAGGTTCTGGAGGAAACTTATGAGCTTACTGCACGTAGAACTCAATTTCTCAACTGCCCGGCACCCAGAAACCAATGGGCAAGCGGAAAGGGCAAATGGGATTTTACAACAATACCTGAGGTGTTATGTAAAAGACAGAGAAAATGATTGGGTGGATAAGTTACCTCTAGCAGAATTTGCCTACAACAACGCGGAGAACGTGTCCACAGGGATGAGTCCCTTCCTGGCAAATTATGGGTGTCACCCCCGGGCATTCCCAGGAGAGGGAGGGGAGAGGTGGAGCGTGCCGGCGGCGGAATATTTTTTTGAAGAGATGGAGGCGATCCACCGTCAGCTTCAACTTAACTTAGAGAAAGCCAAGGAAGAATATAAGAAGCAAGCAGACAGAAATAGGAGGGAAGGTGAAACTATAAGGGTGGGGGACCGGGTGTGGTTGTCCACCCAAGGGCTACCGTTCAAGGGCGGGAGTAAGAAATTGAGGCCCAAAAGATTGGGACCCTTTGAGGTCATACAGCAGGTCAACCCAGTGGCATTCAAACTCAGGCTGCCCAGTCACATGAAATTACACCCAGTATTTCACAGGTCATTACTGTCGCCGTACCGAGAGGGACGTGAGTGGGGGGAGCGTGAGAGAGAGGCCACCCAAACGCCCGTGATAGAAGAGAGAGAGAGTGACATAAATGTGGCAGGAATCATTGATTCCAGGTGGAAGGGGAATCAGGTGGAATATCTGGTAGAATGGGAGGGGGAAGTAGAGTCGGAAAACACTTGGGTACCAGCAGAGGTAGTCAATGACGAGGTTTTAATAGAAACATTTCATCAGCGTTTCCCAAGAAAACCGCAACCCGTGGCACGATTTAGAAGGGAACACTTTGGGACCACCGATGAGGAAGGAGAGTTTGAAGGGTTCCCAGAGTCAGGGGTGGGTGAAGAAGCCGACTCCGACGAAGAAGATGAAGGCGGGGAGAGAGACGGTACGCCGTGGCTAGAAGTGTTAGAATCCTCGGACGACGAGGAGAGTTCCTTCAGGGGCTTTCCGCCCTCACCGCCAGTGGGAGAGGAGGCGGGAGGGGGTGAAGGGGGCCCTGGGGGGGAGGTGGATGTCAGGGAACTGCCATCGGAGAGACAGGTGGTGGACAGGCTCCAGGAGAATAGGAGAGAATCTGCAGCAGAAGAGGGAACCAGCAGGGGGAGTGCAGGAGTCACAGCGGAGGGGAGGCTCTGGGATGCTTCCAGTGAGAGTAGTGGAGAGGTAACGGGACCCCCGTTGGGAACTCCCACCCTTCGCCGGAAACTGTCACGCAGAGAGTCACGAAGGCGCATGTCCGTCAAACAGCTTTTATGTTGGCGTAAATTCCGTAGACGCCCACTGTCAGATTCTACCAGCGACTGACGGAGTCATGCTTTGGGGGCTCCGTTAGTGCATCGGTTTGGATGACCAGCCAAACCCCAGAGGGATCAAGCTTTTACGCACAAGCTGCTCATTATCCCATCACACATATACCAACAAGAAATCATTTTGTGTATTTATGAATAACTGCCTGCAAGAAAATGTCTTTGTATATATTCTGCTATATTCCTGAGCTGCCTTGTGGGACATCTTTGGGAGATGAAAAGGTTAAGGAGTAAACCCTACACAAATCCAGAGTAGAATCCACAGTGGATGGTCCCTTGCACCTCCTTCTGGCAACTCCTGCAGCCAACATGGTGCCAAATGTATTGCTCTGCTTTTCTTTGGATCATATCAGTGAGGCCGAGAGGGGGTTCTTGCCATCTGGGCAGCCCAGGACCTCCATATACATTGCCCAGACTTGCGCCCCAGAGAGGACTCTACACGGCTTGACTTCATCCCCAGAGATGCACTTCATTTTCTCTTGAGACAGATGGATGCCAACAGCAGCAATCTGAGCTCAAGTTATAACCTTAAGCAAAGCAATGAGAAACTCTTGAGAGGAAAGAATGAAGAACCCAGTGGATTATGTACCTATCAGACCTTTGTTACAAATATACATTCCCAGGAAATGAGTTCGCCATACAGCAGCATTCAAGCTATCAAAACATCAACAGAAGAGAGAGTGAATGAAATATTCAATGGCTTTCCTCAATAAGAAAGGTAATAAAGAAAGCTATTGCTGGCAGCCACCCATTTGAAAAGGTAATATGGCTGTTTGCAAGCTGAGCAGTGCTTTTTTCTCCCTTCATTGAGCAAAGTTCCCTGCCGTTGAGTAACTGAACTTAATTTCTCAACGTCAACATCTCTGCTAATCCCACACCCGCTTTCAAAGCCAGCTCTGTTTAGCTTTACGTGGAACGAGCTGAATGTTTTACTTTCAAAGCAATAGGTGAAACAGGAAGATTTCTCTCATGCTTCTCTACCTCAAAAGGGAAAATTACAAAATGACTATTCTGCTACTTATTTAAGTCGGAAATTGGCCTTTTATGTTCATCAATCCAACTTGCATACATAAAGCAGGAGTGAATTGTATGTTTTCAAACTGCTTTACTTTTACCTTTGCTCTATACACAAGTTCCAAGACTTTTTAAAAAATACACTCACTGATCCCCTTGACTCCTGCAATCTTCTTTTTTATCTTTGCCTACTAGTAATTTTGCCTCAGCAAAGCTGTTCAACTTGGTCATTTTAAGTGATCCTCAATGAGACACTGACTATTCCCCCCTATTTATTTTATTTATGTCCTTATTACGGTTGTATCCAGTGCTGGCTTTGCCTTTTCAGAAATCGCTTTCACTCATCAAACTTTGGCCTCAAATTGTTGCTGCCATACCTCCTCACTTAAACCCCTTGTCTTCTCAGCCATTCCTGAGAATCACTGACTAAAATGTGGTGCCCCAATTTATGCTAACAGATCCCTCTTGCATGAAGCAAATTCACCACTAGAAATATCTGTATCTCCATGACAAGGCACCCTTAACAAACAACAGTTCCTAGAATTCACACAGAATTCACCACAGAGTATCTTGGGATAGGCAGTCAATATACCCCAAGACCATCTGTCCCCACATAAACTAAGCCCACCTCAGGCCCTTCTCTGCAAGCCCCCATGGAAGGAGTGACATCGAGGCCTTTTCAATGGTGGCTCCCCACTTATGGAATTATCTCCTCAAGGAGGCACATCTGGAATCATCACTATCTTCATTTAGGTGCCAGGCAAAAACATTTCTTTTTACTGAGTCTTTCAACATTTAATTTGGAGAGCTTTAAGTATTTGTGGTCTCTTTTCAGTGGGTGGACTGTGTTAGATGTATTTTTTTTCCATTTTGTTTTAGTTTTATACTGGTTTTAATCTTTGTAGTATTTTGTAAGTTGCTTTGGGTTACATTTTGTTAGAAAAAAGACTAATAACTGCAATAAACGATCATAGTCAAGGTTGGGGATGATCTATAAAAAGGTTCACTTGGGCTCCAGACCTTGTCAGCTTGGAGCTATTCAAGGTCCCATACTGTTGCTCTGGTCCGACACTACCTGCTCTTCTGATTGAGTGGTTGATTTAGAGCTGCTGCTATCTTGCACCTCTCTCCCATATTGGAAGGTCCAACTCATGATCCACTTAGAAGAGATGGATTAGATTAGGAATGAGGAACCTGTGGGCCTGCAGATATTCTTGGACTTCAGTTCCCATCATCCCTGCTCAACTGGACATGCCAGTTGGAGTTGATGGGCATCTCAGACAACATCGGGAGGGTCTCAGATTCTATATCTCTGGATTTATTGATCCAGAATATGTAATATGATGATGGATCAAGATCCCACCATGAACATGATAACAATATGAAAGGCACATTACAAAACCTCTAACTATAGCGCTAGCAGAACCATAAGTTTAGGGTTAGTGGAATGTTCAGTGTAAAATGTTCATCTTAAGGAAATGGATTCTAAATCCAAATTAATTTTAGTTTATCGTAACAAATTCTTTCCAGCTTCACACCTGAAGCAGATGGAAGGCGACTGCATCAGTAAATCAGTCCCTTCAAATTACTGTGGTTTATGAAGCTCATCTGCATTTTAATCAGACATAAAGGGTTTATTCTTGGAAAACCTCAAGAATGCCAGTTTTTGCCACCTGGAAATACATGGGAGAATTCATAGTAAATCAAATAAAATATGTTGCACATTTTAATTTTGCATATATTTCTCTCTTGAGACTACAGTGTTACGTAGTTATAGGTATCAATATTTTTTACTAGCAATGATATATTAGAACTCAGATAAGAAGCTGATTTTTTGCCATAAGCCCATTTAATTGGAGATTTAGGACTTTTTCAACAGTGTTACAAAAGTGCAATAATTTTAAAAATCCAAATGTAGTTGTGAACCTTTCCGTTCCACCTTAAAAGGGAGCAGGATGTTTGTGTCACAGCCTGCGTATTTCCTGTTCACAGGATGTTTCTGTTGTGTCTATGCTTTCGTTTTTCTCTCTGTGCCTGAGACACTGAAGCAGGCAGTCATGTTTTCTTTGTTCTGACCAACGCTGAATAAAGTTGTAAATAATGCTCTCCTGCGTGCATCTTTCGCTGTGTGAATTCTGCTGATAGAGCGTGCACCAGCTCTGGAATGTGGCAAGCTATTTCTGGAGCTCATGTCGCTAATTGAATGATACTGTGTGTCTACGGGAGATCGATGGATCGTCCGGAATCAACGTGGGGCCTTGATGGCTGATGTCTCCCTGGCAGTATCCCAACAATTTTATTATTATTGGGTCATAAATGCAACAAAGAAATGCAAGAAAGTTGCATTTATAATAGTTTGGTTTTAATCAGCTCAGTCAAATTAAATGAGTGAATTCGTGAGTATCCATTATGTGCTATGAAATCCCCTTGTAAGTGCACAGAATTCCTTGTGCTTTTGGAGGGAAGAAGAACCTTGTCAATCAACTAATTTAAACTCAGAAAAGAAAATATTAGGAGTAGCTAACATGAAATGCCATACTGTGATTCCCATTAGCTCCGGTCAGCATGGCTAATGGCAAGGGATGATGAGAGTTTTCCACCAACACCTGAAGGACAACACATTGGCTAATTTGCATTACAGACTCTGATCCAGATGCTCAAGTGCCCAGCTCCCAAAACTAACTATTCCATGTATTCGTTTCCTCAGTTTTATTTGTTGCTTCAACCCGTTCCTTACAACCAAGTGCCATCTGAATATTAGGCATTATACACTCTTCACAACCATATTTCAGATCTCTTTCCATCATATGACTGCATCAACAACAACTTTTCTACTTTGCTGTTCAGGTCACATGAAATCAGTTGGATAACTTCATTCTCTTTCCACTCACCTGACAAATAATTTCCCAAAGATGAAAAATGTGTGTACTTGCCTATAATATATTTTTTTCAAAGCTACCATACTCCTTGACCACATGCATTTAGTTTTCAGAATATGTCACTTTTTTAATACTTTAGTTTACTGTTATTTCATTTAATTATCATAACATACCCTAATTGTTCGTGTTGGCTGGTGTTTATTTAATATCTTACTTTTTTGCTCTTGCTGCTTTCAACCATGGTGGTAGAGCTGAAACTCCATACCAGTATTGCATTTAGGATTCCAAGCCTCCACGGTTTTCTTGAAGTCTGGAGAGAAAGAAAAAATCATAATATATACCTCTTCAACTTATTATCGCAAGACACAATGGCACATCTGCACGTGTGCGGGTCACGTTTCGCCGCTACCGTGCATGCGTGCAACATAATTTTGAGAGTCTGCGCATGCGCGAGCGGCGAAACCCGGAAGTAACACGCTCCGTTACTTCCGGGTTGCCATGGAGCGCAACTTGAACGCGCTCAACCCGAAACGCATTCAACTTGGCGTATGACTGTAATAAACATCATAAATAAACCTTTATTGTCGCTACACCACCTGTGTGCAGTGAAATTAAATGCCCCCCCCCACATACACTCAGTCTTGTTCACACTCTGTGTGCTTGTCAGAAGTCAATTGCACCACTATTATTATTATTTTTCCATTCAGCAGCCCAATAGCCCACGGATAAAAATGGTTTTTTAACCTGTTGGTGTGGCTGACTATACTTCTGTATCTCCTGCCCGAAGGTAGGAGATTAAAGAAGTGCTGGCCAGGGTGTGAGTCGTCCCTAAGAATTTTCCTCGCTCTCCTGAGGCAGCTGTCTCCTGCAATGTCATCTAGCGAACTCTGAGGACAGCCCATGATGTCATGTGCTGTATTTGCCACCCTCTGTAGGGACTTCCTGTCTGTGGCTGTCAAACCAGCATACCACACTGTTATACAGTATGAAAGGACACTTTCTATTGTGGCCCTGTAAAAGGAGATCATCAATTTTTGTTTGACATTATTCTTTTGCAAGGCCCTGAGGAAATGGAGTCTCTGTTGGGCCTTCCTAACCACCTGAGTTGTATTGATTTTCGAAGTGAGGTCTTCACTAAGGTAAACTCCCAGAAATTTAAAGGAGGAGACTCTCTCCACACACACACACCCCTGATATACAACTGGGCTAGTTCCTCTCTCTACCTCCAAAAGACCAACACCATCTCCTTTGTCTTGCTGATATTTAGGTTCAAGTTGTTCTCTAGGTGCCATGTGGAGACTTTTTGAACCTCCTCCCTATACACTAATTCATCTCCACCTGTAATTAGACCCATTATGGTGATATCATCTGTAAATGTAATAATTGTGGATCAGGTGAAATGCAGTCATATGTATACAAGGAGTACAGGTAGGGACTCAGCACACATTCCTGAAGGAACTGGGGGAGGAGCCTTAGAAAGCAGTAGGAAGAGGGGAGGGAACTTCAGTCCTTGCAACTGAACTGCCATATTGGGGCAAGACCTACTGGGAAGAGTTGCTGTGATCACTAGGCTTGCACTGTTTGGGTTTCTTTGAATAAAGAGTTAACTTCACTGACACTGAATGTTTTATTGATGACTTACTCCTGACTCTGGCTCCTGATAGTCCTGTGCTGTCAATCTGGCACTTTCTTGAAATATTCAGTAACATCACTATGAATTTTAGTGAAGGAAGTGAAATGGGCTAATAGAATAAAGATAGCACTGACAGTGTGACACAACTCACAACGGGCATCTTGTCCATCAGTATAGGAAAATGACCACACCTCCAGGTATATGTTAAAGCATGGGGAACTAGATAGCATTGAGCAGCAAAATGGTCTGACTCAATAATTGTTGTTTGCCCTCCTGCTTCATTATGGAACCTTTTATAGCTGCTTAATTCAGGTACTTAGTTGTGAATGCTGCTAATCGAAGTAATCATGGGAAATTAGAGCTTTTTCACAAGGCAAGAATAACGTCTGCATTTATAGTCACATAAAATAGCAATAATTTCATTATGTGCTTTGTCACTTTCGCCCTCATACAGTTCTTTCTACCCTTCTATATGCTGTATGCATAGGGGTGGGGGAGAGACTTTGTGGATGCCATAAGCATTTGCTGAAGGTTTGCTTGACACACAATCCAACCATCTGCCATGCTGCAAGTGTTGACATGTCCCCAGCTGTCACTGGAAACCTGACTCCAATCTTGAGGATTGTTAAAGCATGTGAAGATGAAAAGCATTCTTATTGCTTGACAGTGACCTCTTGGTAAGAAACTCAGCGAAGTTCAAGCCTAGATAGATAGACAGACAGATGGATATTATGGCCATTAGATGATTGCAAGGATGATTGCAAGGGCAACTAGCGGAGGCTGCTGAGCAGAAATGACTCACCACACCACTTTATCACAAAAGATTCCATACCACAAAATAAACTACACTTTTCTCCACAATCAGGGAGATTGCTTGGTGTGGTGAGATGTTTGCATGCAGTAGCTTGTAACTAAAGGTTAAGGGACCCCTGACCATTAGGTCCAGTCACGGACGACTCTGGGGTTGCGGCGCTCATCTCGCTTTATTGGCCGAGGGAGCCGGCGTACAGCTTCCGGGTCATGTGGCCGGCATGACTAAGCCGCTTCTGGCGAACCAGAGCAGTGCACGGAAATGCCATTTACCTTCCCGCCAGAGCGGCACCTATTTATCTACTTGCACTTTGACATGCTTTCGAACTGCTAGGTTGGCAGGAGCAGGGACCGAGCAACGGGAGCTCACCCCACCACGGGGATTCGAACTGCCGACCTTCTGATCAGCAAGTCCTAGGCTCTGTGGTTTAACCCATAGCACCACCCACGTCCCATAGCTTGCAACTAGGCTTGGGCAAATATGGCAATTTTGGTTTCTCAGTTTCTCTTCCCCATCTCCACATTTCCACTTCAGTCTGCACAAATAATATATAATGCAACTGTTAATTAAATCAGTGACCATTTGGAGGCCAATTGCCAACCACCTGTTTAAAAAAATGTATGGACATATTGACTAATTATTAACATTGCCCAGTCAACATTTCCTCAACTAAAAAACAACAACCACTGAATAAATATTCATGCCATCAATGTAAAAGAGAGAGAAAAAGTCACTAATTATGCATATGCATCTGTGCTGAAGAAATACTCAACACTGCCAAGAGACTTCAAATTGTGGATACGTTTGGGATCTGAATAGCCTTGCATTGCAAATAATAATTTCAGAGAGAGTTGTAGTTATTTCATTGCTTTTAATATCATGTATGTCCAGGAAAACAAACGTTACACTTTTATTTTTAAGCAAACAGAAATACATCATGAGGAAAACAAATTATATTTGTGCCAGATATTTAGATTCCTTCCTTCTGGCATAAATGGTTCAAATTGTACATTTTATTAATGTTCATGATACAATTTCCCAGGAATGTGAAAGACTCCTTGGTAGTCAGTTACTGTTCTTTCTGTCCTTTCACAAGATAGGTAGTAGCAAAGAAATTTGGTAGTTTGGGATGTAAATACAAGGATGGACAAAGCAGGAAAGTACTACTGGGTTAGAAGCACCCTGAGGGGCAGTAAGAAACTACTCTTTTGCTTTTGGGGTTTTGAGGCAAGATCAGTCCTTTGCTGCATATTAATAATAATAATAATAATTAAGAATTAAGAATAATGCCAGCAGTCACCACCACCACCTCCTGTTTAGGTTCTCTACACATGATTGGGAACACTGCTTTTTATTAGTGAAGCAACCCAAACTTGTAACTGGTCAGTCTCAAGGACGAATCTGATGTCCAGATGAATACAAAGCTTTGGTGTCTCTCTAGTGAACTGAAATATTCTTGTAATTCTAACCAAGTTTGATTATTAGTTAATTCATTGTTTGTACACATGAATGTTGAGCATGCATCTTTGTTCATATTCAGATATTGATTGCTGCCGCCTCTTGACTGAGTTATTAATTGGCATGTTTTCTTCACCACAAGACGCCAGGGAGGATTACAACAATATAATACACAGTTATAAAAGCCGATAAAACCATTACAATTATGAAACAAGAAAAGTCATTTCACTTGGAGCAGGAAAGTATTCAGCAAAAGAGGTGAGTGCCACAAAATGAAATACAGTAGCTGTCAAAGGTCAATGTAAAGACATGTGCCTTCATAATATGATGAAAGGTGAACAATAAAGCACATAGGAAAAGCTAGACACATCTCTGTGGGGAGGGTGCTCCATAATTTAGGGGGTGCCACAGATAAAGCTCTCTTCTGGGCTGCCATGCTGCACACGTCTGAGGGTCATGGAACCATCAAGAGAGCCCCCTCAGTAGATCATAACATCTGAGAAGGTTAGCAGGAATGAAAGCAGTCTTTCAAACATTTTGGACGTAAGTCATTTAGGCCTTCAAAATACTGAACCAGACCCTCCAGGTGTCCCTATTTTCCAGGGACATCCCTGATTTAGAGAAGCTGTCCCAGTTTCTGATTTAATCCCAGAATGCCCTGCTTTTCCTTAGGAAAATGGGGAAAAAATTAAGGATGACATGTTTTTGGATAATATGTTTTGTTTAAATCTTCAATAAAAATTATACAAAAAAGAAAAAGGTAGCCCCACACAGAGCACATTGCAGTAGTCCAATCAGAAACTCACCACAGCATGGAGTACAGTGGCCAAGTCATCGCTGTCCAGGGACCACAGCTGGTGACCCAGCCATAGCTGGGAATGGGCACTCAGCCTCTGAGACTACCTGAGCCTCCAAAGACCATGCTTGATTCAGGAACACCTCTGAGCTACAAATCTGTTTCTTCCAGAACAGTGTCAAGCTAAATACCATTCCTGTTCTCAAAAGCTGCTCCAACTGTTTTTACAAGCCTCCTCACAACTTGCACAAGTGGAAGAATAAAATAAACAAACTGGTGGTGTAATGAATTTTGGCAGGGAGAAATCTCTCTGGTTTACTGTGAAATCCTCACCTGTGTACCTGCACTATACCCTTATACTATAAACTGAAAATGTATCCGACAGGGGAGGATTCAGCTGGTAAGTTTATAGATATATTGGAAAGAGCGGGTAGGAGGTGCTTTGTCTAAAAGGAAATATGTTTTCACTCATTCCTCTTGCAAAAAAATCAATGCAGCTCACACCTGACATTTCCTACTCTTCTATTCAGCCACAAATAACTCTTTATTTATTCAACTGTTAGAATGCTTTTGCACTTATTGTTGGCATCCATCTGTCTCAAGAGACAATGGAGTGTGCCTCGTGGGGTGAAGTCAAACTGCTGGAAAATCAGAGGACTTGCTGTAGCTGCAGAGACTGGTAACTTGTAACTGCTGGCTCCCACATTCTTGTTACTGCGTTAGCTACACCAAAGTGACCTTTCCAGGGTACAAGCCTGGTACAGTGGTAGTTTGGGTTACAGACGCTTCAGGTTACAGACTCCGCTACCAAGAAATAGTACCTCGGGTTAAGAACTTTGCTTCAGGATGAGAACAGAAATTGTGTGGTGGCAGCACGGCGGCAGTGGGCAGCCCCATTAGCTAAAGTGGTCCTCAGGTTAAGAACAGTTTCAGGTTAAGAACAGACCTCCATAACGAATTAAGTTCTTAACCCGAGGTACTACTGTATAGAGGTCCTGGGCTGTCCAGATAATATGACCTCCTTCTCAGGCTCACTGATGTGGTCCAAAGGAAAGCACATTTGGCACCAGCTTGGTTGCAGAGTTGCCAGCAGTTGCCATTCAACCATCTTAGGGACTTTATTCCAGATTTGTGTAGTATTTACTCCTTTGTCAGGGAGAAAAAGAGAGACTCCATTCTGGGCTTCTTGCATTTCAGCTGCAACCAGCAAAGCAGTTGTCCATGATTACCAGATAGGGAACGAACTCTAGTATTTACCTGCAGCAAACAGATGTTTTGTGTGTGTTTATGAAACCCAGCAGGTCAGGATTTATTAGATGTGCACATTGGCCCAAATTACAAAGTGAATAGGGGTGATTCAGGTGAGGTTTCCACAAGTCAAAGTCAGATTGCATTGTTATCAAGGTTTATCAAGTTATTTCATGGAATCCTTAAAGTCCTGAGGATCTCTGTAAACTTGGGTATCCACACAAAATGTGTTGGCATTTAAAATAAAGCAACCACTCCATTGTTACTGCTGCTGTTGCTTTATTGCTATTGTGTTTGTGGTTGTTGTTGAAGTAAAACCAAGCTAACTAGGGAAGTTACCCTGAACTCAAATCAAGAGGAGTGGAGAGAACCTTGATTTCATGACTGATAGGTCTAGGTTTAATCACATTGAATTATTTTCCTAGGCCACAATTAAAGTGATTTGTAATAACTAGTAGCCTTTTGTTTTCAAATGGTTGTGTTTTTCTGCAAGTTCTGCCTAGGAATGCAAGGTGTTCCAAAGAGCAGTGGACTACTGACATTCATCCCAACTGCTTTCTGATTCTTAACAAATAAAATCAATACTACAGTCAATTTGTCTTCATTCTACTGGCTCCCCCACCCTTTCCTTAGCCCTCCTTAGTTTGCATTTGTTTGGTTACTAGTTTGGCTACTGGTTTGCAAACTTAAAGGAGAGCTCAGTTCAAAGCAGCAACAAGAAGAATTTCCTTATATATGTATTTGCAACATTTGGAAGTAGCTTGGTTTGTTTAGGATCTACTCTGTATGATTCCAATTCTGTCCATCCTACGCATTTCCAATTTTCAAACTGATTGTTGTAGGCTGGAAGCATAGGAGAGGAAACATGATTTCTATTTTTGATGGTAAAGCCTGTGCATGCAGGAGTACCACAGCCCCTCTCATTTTGAGGTTGCATCTCCCCAGAAGGGGCAACTAGTTATAGCCAAAAATCAAAAAGTCAGAGAAAGTTTCTCTTGGTTTTTTTTAAATCATATTTAAGGGTGCCCCATACAAAAACTTCTGGATTGGTCTGCTTACAACTCATCATGCTGAATCCATTTAGCAGATCTGATTCACAACCTCGATGACAAACTGAATCTGAAAGACACAGGGTGGATCCAAATTAGATTGAGTTTGTACTATAAGAAGTTGAAATGTTTGGGTCCAGACTTTTATTATTATGCATTCTCTGCTAGACTTATCTGTCAGACTAGTACATTCTCTGGTCAAAGTGTCCCATTCATGAGCCTGGTGCTGATCCTTTCAAAGCAGATATGTTATGTTATCCCAGACAGCCATCTTCTTTTTTTCATTCAAGTGACCAAAGAGTTAAACTTATACATCTTAAGTGTGCACTTAATTATATGGCATTTTACTTTCCACATGAAGCCTACTTCCTTGAAGTTCGAAAACATCTTAGTCCAATTAAAAGGTATAATTTCACTAGCTCTGTGCCTGCACTCTGTGGAACCAACATGACTACAAAGACTGTGACCTAAATTTATCCTGCAGCAATATGTAGATTTTATAATTCATATGGATGAGCTTGGGGGAAATAAAGCCAACATTAATAACTTGAGAGGGAGTCACACAGATGGGCCCATGGATGTGTTTATGCTTTGAATATGTGATTTCCACTTTGGACTGTTTCTGTCTTTCGTTGTCTCCAGCTGGGTTAGCCACAACACTTTAAAAAAGAATACACACATACGGATTGAGTTCTCTCCCCTTCCCTCCCTGCTCTCTCACACTTGCTCACCTCAAAAAGCACATCCCATGAAATTATAATCTGAGCCATCCTCAGCTAAATCAATCTTCAAAAACATCTGATATGACACAAACCTCACCAAAGTAAGCAGATGCAACTGTTTACCAATTAGCGTTAGGACTGACTCTGTCTTTATTTTTAGGAAAGAAAGAAAAAAGTTATCTACTGGGCAAGTCACTTGAGATTTTGAACGAATGAAGGAAAATATTCCGATGCACTGTAGTAAGAGTGATGCTTTAATAAGATCTACAAGCAGAAAACAAATTCCTGCTTTGTATGTTGCCATGCTTTCTTAGTATTAATGTCCTGGGGAGTAATGCAGCACTGTAAATATTATACATAAGCGTGATGTATCATTTATTTATTTATGCACAGCACTGTAAATTTCATTCATTTCTTAGTTCAGATGGCCATTAAACTATCGTAATAGCCATATTTTAAAGCAAATGTTGTTGTGTCTGTTGCTTATAGCTCTGCTCTGTGTGTGTTTGTGTGACGTTTTCCTCCAATGTTATTTAAAACATTACTGCTTTTTTAATCATTGGGCACCCATGGGATTCCTCCTCAAGATTAGACCCCAAGGGAAGCTCTTCTAAGGAAAGTGAAATGTCTCTACCCTTTTCTTCTTGCATCCACATTCCCAGGTCCAACATTGCCTGGGTCAACAAGACTAGTACATTCAAAGTGAAAAGGTGCCGATAAAGTTAGATAGAAACAAATGAATGCACATGGGAGAAGAGCTGTGTTAGTCTATTGCAGACAAAAGCAAATGGTCTTAAAGGACTCTGTGGGTACTCTCTCTCTCTCTCTCTCTCTCTCACACACACACACACACACACACACACACACACAAACGCCAATTTATTAGAATCATTATGACTTCCACCCTCTGCATTGTTTCCTGGGGGTAAGCTCGATTGAACTTGTTTCTGGTTGCATGGATTCAACTTGTAAAACATATTGAGCGTTTACAAAAGATCATGAGCCACGCAAAATACAATATTGCCAAAAAAAGGTACCGTTTAAACTGCAAGCGATCTTGTAAAAACATTGTGCCAATTTAAACTGCTAGCATGAAGTACTAGCCCCATCAAGGAAAAGAGAAGTATCAAGCTTCTGTTTGATTGTTTCCCCAATCTCTGATTTACTCTGTATCAACAAACTTGAGAGCCTTATTATCACTTCATTCACTTGACAGAACAAGGAGGATCATGCTAATACTCCAGCTCTGGGTGAGCTACACTCCCCAGTGTTTTCTGCTCATTACATCAACGAATTTGATTAAGAATATTAGTCCCTGCCATGTGTTTCTCTCATTTTAGCTCAGGCTGTAGGGAAGTCCCCAAAAGACCTAATTTCCAGAAAAGTTCAAATGCCAGCAAAAACTTCAGACTTTAATGATACTTGGAGAAAAGACACTGATTTAATACCACTGTACTTTCTAGTGTGCACAAGGGAGCTCTCAGAAGTCTTTCATGTGGAGTGCTACCATGCTTCCAGAGGATTTAGAGATAGTATTAAGTCCTCTGAGGTTTGTGCGATGAGTGACTTCTCTTTACTATTCATTAACGTACTCTAAAAGACAAGCCCTCTCATTCTAGGGGTTTTGCACTTAGTCAAAAATAAAGGGGACAAGAAAAAGAAGACAGATCGAAGGCAAGCATTCTTGTCGTTGTTGTGGACGGGTGGTGAGACATTTGGAGACATGTGGCAGTTTCAATACGTATTCAGTGCACAACTGTGTCTCTTGAATTGCAATCTGTTGGTTGCTCTCCAATAACTTTTCACCACTTTGTGCAGGATATTTGGGGTGGGGAAGAAACAGCATAGGGCTGTAGGACTGTGTTTGCATGCAGAAGGTCCCAGGTACAATCCCCAGAGTCTCCAGGGTAGAGTTGGAAATGTCTTCTTCCTGAAACCTAGGAGAGCTGCAGCCAGTCAGTGAACATAGGACTAAGCAAGATGGAGCAAAAGGTTTGACTTAGAATCAAATAATTGGACAATTGAAAGGGACCCCAGGATCTTCTAGTCAAGGCCTTTGCAATGGAGGAATCACAGCTAAAGAATCCCAGATGGAAGACCATCCAACCTCTGTTTAAAAATCTCCAGTGAAAGAGGTGGTATCAGGCAACTTCATAAACTCCTTTGTAATATATGTGCCTACCCTCTTCTCTTTTCCTCTTCCACCATTATAATTACTTCACTCATATACCTGTGCATTTCCAAGCACAATTTAAACTGTTGGTGTTGACTTTTAAAGCTCTAAATGGCCTTGGCCCAGTATACCAGAAGGAACATCTCCACCTCCATCGTTCTGCCTGGACACTGAGGTCCAGCTCCGAGGGCCTTCTGGCAGTTCCCTCACTGTGAGATGTGAGGTTACAGGGAACCAGGCAGAGGGCCTACTCAGTGGTGGTGCCTGCCCTGTGGAACACCCTCCCATCAGATGTCAAGGAAATAAACAACAATCTGACCTTTAGAAGACATCTGAAGGCAGCCCTGTTTAGGGAAGTTTTTAATGTTTGATGTTTTATTCTGTTTTTAATCTGTTGAGAAACCCAGCCAGATAGGTGGGGTATAAATAATATGTTGTTGTTGTGATTTGAGGACCCGATCCCCGCTTGGTGGAATAAAGACACGTGGACACAGTGTATAAGGTTAATGGGCAAGAAAAGGCCACAACTTTATTGATTACAACATGTGAGAAGGTATTGGCTTAGGCATTGGACCACAGAAGATTTGATTCCACCCACTCAGAGAGGGGTGAGTCTGAAGAGGGGTTAACCACCAGTCGGGGGAGCCTGTTGATGCTAATACAACTATAAGCTCTCCCCTGATGTCACCGAGGGTCGTGCCATGGCCACACAGGCATCGGACAGGATCCACGACCGCCGGATTCCTTTAACGGAATACCCAAAAGTGAAGGGGGAGGCGATGGCCGCACCTTTCCCTTCCACACACCAACAACACATTCCGTGAGCGCAAAGGGCAGAATGGCTGGTGTGGCTGTATTTGAGCAGCAAACCACACCCCCACCAAGCCAGGGGCCGTGCTCAAATGTGGGCTTGGCACGCCAGCCATGTGAGTGGGGCAGGGGGAATCGTCTCCCACTCACAACACCTCCCCTCCGGAAGGAGGAGAGGCCTTGTTGTTGTTGTTGTTGTTGTTGTTGTTGTTGTACTGAAGTAGGCCACCATTTCTTAGGAACTCAAAAATGTAGAATTCATTGCAACTGATATATTAAAGCAATAAATGCACATACATATACATGAGAGAGAGAGAGAGAGAGAGAGAGAGAGAGAGAGAGAGAGAAATAGAGCAAGTGAACACTATTGAGTCTTGAGGGCCAGGAGGAACAAATAAGCTTTCAACAAATGTCAAAAGCACATCGCCATTTGTGCTCAACTTATTTCAGAAGAGGGACGATTCTGTAAGGTGGGTGCCACAACAGAGAGTGCTCTCACCCTAATTAATACAAGATAAGGACATAGGAAGTAATCTAGGTGTGTGGGGGGGGGCTGGAAGTTCCAACCCAGTGAAAGGAATCAGTGTATCTCATTAAAGGCATCCAGGGGAAAATGATTCTGTCAGGATGCCCAGACAAGGACTGATGGGCCAGAGAACCCCAAAATGGTGGTTTGAGGGTGGCACTCACCCTAGTTTGATGTATGTCATGGGAAAATCCATACCCTTGGTTAACCCTGCCTAATAACCAGCCAGCAAATGGGTTGGTTGATTCAGGATACACACCCAATACATGTGCCAAAACCTGCTAACATCTGTAATCAATAAAGTTGTGGCTTGTTTAAATCCCAAGCAGCTGTCCTGTATTTATGACAACTTTGCCCTGCCTTGGCTCCACCACCGTGCTTGGACACACAATGATTCGAGGCACTTTGAAGGCACATGGACAGATTAGCATTTATATTATAATAACTATGCAAGAGCGCAGGGATGCTGAATTAAACAAGGCTTCACTAATTAATTTTGGGGAGAATACTTTAGATTTTAAAGGCCCTAATGAGCTTCTTAAATCAAGCACTTTAATTATACAGGTTAATTAATATTGCTCCAGTGCTCTAAAAATACAGAGCACTTCATAAGGTCTACGAAACCATCCTAATTAGTCACAGAAAAACATTTGATTCTGGGACATAGAGCAAAAAGATATTGTTGTTGACATTTTAGGATCCCTTTATCTCGTTCTGCTACTTATTTGTACTAGCTGAGCATAATTGATACAGGCCCACAAAATGAGGCCACCTCTGAGGAATATTACAAGAGTGCCAGCTGCCCTGGAACTTTGAGAAAAGCACCTTTTGCACATGCACCTGTCAAATAACTTGCCTTGTGCAACCTGCACATCATGCTTGAGAAGTACAATGAGGAATACAGATAAGATTGGCATCATCATTATTATTATTCACATGAATTAGAACAGAACACAGAGAGAAGTTTGTTCATGACCTGTTTTACAAGAATGTGAAGCTTGCAGGGAAAGCAGGCAGCATCCAGTCAAAGCAAAGCCATGTTCACACCATACATTCAAAGCATTAAGATACCACTTTAAACAGTCATGGCTTCCCCCAAATAACCCTGGGAACAGTAGTTCATTAAGAGTGCTGGGAGTTTTTAATAGTCCCCAATTCCCCTCACAGAGCTACAATGGTCAGAGGATGAATGGATTATTAAACCACTCAGAAATTGTAATTCTGGGAGGGGAACATGAGCCATACACTTTTCAGCTTTTAAGTGGAAGTAACCAGAAAGTACTTCAGTGCCAGGCTAATAGTACTTCACTACCATCAGATAAATTTCCACAGATTTTAAGCACTTCCCGAGGAAGAGAGCAAAATGGCTGCTGCTGATAGATAGTTAATTGAGTTAAGAAGGGTGCACCTCTCGGCCTGTTTACCTCACAAAAGAAAAGACTGACTACTCCTTTACTACATTAGGAAATATGAACATTAGGAATCTATCGCCATGCACTGCATGGTTATTGGGGTCTGCCCTCCCAGAAAATACGATGACTTTTCCTGTAATTTTAACACACATGAACCAGATTCCTGTTTCACAGAGGATACCAGTTTTTTAAAAAAAATAAAAATGCAGTACTCCCAGTGAAAACAGCTGTCATTACTGAGCTGTGACAGAAAACAAGATGGCAGCTACTGGTGTACACTAAAATCCCTAATGGGTGCACCATTCTTTCTAAGCCCCAGGCTGTCAAGTCTATTCACATCAATGGCTCTTTCAAAAAGTTTTTTCACCAGGATAACAATAAATAACCTTGATGACTTATAGAACTGAGTTTACAGAGCTTTTTGTTCTGTTCTGTTTTCCACATATATCTTTTCAAATATAAATAGACCAAAGCAAAAATCTGCACACATTTTTAATTCATTGTGAGAAAATGAGTTGGCTTACTGAAATCTATAACTAGTCTTAATGAAAGAATGAGAAACAATAGGTCTATAGAAGCAAAAGGGGGAGACACTAGGAGGGAATCAATCAAAAGCAGGCCTCCTTGGAATAGCAGTAATGCTTCAAGGACACAAATGGCGCACTGGAAAATGCTTCTACTTATACCAACTCCCTGAACAGTAACAGCAACACAATAAATATTTCATATACCAAAAGACATTATCCTCAACGAATAAACTAAGGTTAAGTTTCTTCATCCTGTTCCGTAAGGCGAAACGGTTCTCTGAGGACAATAAATTCAACTCTAACACTGAATCAACAACCACCGCAATGTTCTCCCTACCAAACAGGATCTTGTTATTATGATCACAGAATTCTAAAGCACAAAAATATCAAAAGCCCATCTGCAAGAATACAAGGTCATCTGCCCATTATGAATCTGTGTGTTCCGGGTTCTGAATTCCCATGAAGCAGAAACAACATGCAGAACCAATCAAGAAGAGAGAAAGAGTGCAGAACAACTAATGTATATACCAATTAACAGCAGAGAAATTACTCTGTCAAAGAATGGGCATACCAACCAGAGTCGGTAGTGAGCACTCCATGCAACACAAGTCACTTCAGCCTCTAAAAACTAATATGGATTTAGGAGTGCAACCCAATTATTGGACCCAAGATTGGACCCAGACAAGAGACCCACCCATTCATAGGTTCTCTTGCCTGGTCAGAATTCAGTGTCCATTATTAGGTCTCATCAAGCCCATTTCTGCTTCCAGGGACTGGTTCAGGGCATGCAATGCTGTTACTGACTCAGATGTTACAGAGAAACACAGCCAAGTATCATCCACTTATTGGTGATGCTTCATTGCAAATCTCCTAAATGATGTCTCCCAGCAACTGCAGACAGATGCTAAATAGTGTTGAGGCAAATATAGTGACTGCCAGGTAGCCAAGGCGCAATTACTCAATGCTATTCTCTGGAACAAACCCTGCATGCAAGAATCAAGCCACTGAATACAGTGTCATCAACCCTCAAACCAAGGAAATCATACATGAGAATACTGTGGTCAGTAGTATTAAAAGCTGCTGAGAGAGCCAACAGGATTAAGAGGGTTGCACTGCCCCTGGCTCTCTTCCAGAGAAGATCATTCATCAGGGCATCCAAGGACTATTCTTTCCCCAGACCATACTTGTATGTGTATATACAAATAATTCCTGAAGCGCAAATCAAATTCTAGAAGCCTTTGGTTGAAGGTGACAGATAAGCTATGCTAGACTCAAGGCTCTTGTGATTAAAATTATGCAGGACACAGATGTTGTTGTTTTTTGCCACTATTGGATAAGAGGTTTGGCAGAAGTGTCTACAAAGGATGTATTATGAAGTCAAAATGTCCTTAAAGAGAAAGTTTATCAAACTACCATTCTGGCCACTTTCAGAATAAAGGCCAATCCCCAGAAGTAATATTGTGTTCTGAACCTCGCTTGTCCACAACTGGCTGTTCAAAATGATGCCCAAGTCCCAGCTTCTCTATTTGATGAAGAAAAGGCTAGCCATTAGTACCTTGTTTCTACTGGATTAGAAAGATATTTTGCATTGGATTAGTCACTCCATCGATGCTATTGTATTCCACAAAGGAAAGTTTAATGATTTCACGCTCTTGTGTTCTAAGCATTGAGCCACTGGATTTCTGCCAAACAAATGTTAAGTCTGTGCTGTGTAATAATTATTTTTAATCTAAGCTTTAGTTTGTGCAGCTGTCATTAATCAGCACCGTCTTCTTGCCTATTTGCTTTGGCATTTGAGGCCCAGTAACCATATTCGTTACTAGCTTAAAAGCTGCACAAACCCTAGGGTGTATTGTTTATCTGTTAACTGTGCTCAATATAGATTTAAGTTTTGAGCTTCAAAGAAATGACATGCATTTTCTCCATAAAAAAAACTTATTCCATGCTCTTGGTACCCACCTGCCATTTCCATTGTGATTAGAATGAAAAAGCTCAGAGAAAAGGTTGGTCTTTCAAAGCTCCGTCTGGGTATACATAAGGGACTTGTCAAGAAAGCAAGCTCATTATTCCATCCAAAAATGAACATAACCAGTTTAGAGTGAAACTGAGAAAAGGCAATTCGACTAACACGCTAATCAATAAAAAGCATTAGTTTCACAACATCAGATTTTAATTTGCTTCCAACAAACAAACACTAGCAAAATATTCCAAATCTTGTTTTGCTTTAAAAAAAGGAAGAAAGAAAGGTCTTTGCAACTCATCTATTTAAGACTGAGCTGTATATCCATAACAAAAGCTTCTAGACATATTGAGTGCCATCTGAGAAGAGAAAAATTAAAACTAAAGTTACTCAGACATAGAGCAATTTACTGGTCAAGTATGGCAGTGAATGTGACAAATATATTTCTCCATAAGGAGGGGGATTGTCAAAACTGCAGCGTTCAGTTAGTTACAATATGTTTTTAAAATCCTATTTATGCCTTTACTCCTAAAATGCAAGAAAGACAATTAGACTGACCTTTGTGAAAGCAGAGAAAGAACTATTGGGTCTTCATGTGACATAAGTGTAAGACTTTTGCTTTGATCCGTAAACACATTCCAAAAACACAGCTCTGCACATGCCATCAAAGTCACACATCAAGTGTGCTGAGCAGCACGGAGCTACTTTAATGTAGGTTTGTAGCAATGGACATAGCCCATGCTATATTGCTAAACTATACACTATCCAAGGATAAATATATTCACTTAAAAGGTTTGTTGGAAAAAGAAGGTATTCAATATATGCTGAAAATATAATATCATGCGCATCTGATATGGGAGTTCCAAGAGATAGGTGCTACCACACTAAAGACCCAGTTCTGATCAAAAAAGTACCTTGCCGAGAGAATACAGTGGCACCTTGGGTTAAGTACTTAATTCGTTCCAGAGGTCCGTTCTTAACCTGAAACTGTTCTTAACCTGAAGCACCACTTTAGCCAATGGGGCCTCCCGCTGCTGCCGCCGTGCCGCTGGAACATGATTTCTGTTCTCATCCTGAAGCAAAGTTCTTAACCCAAGGTACTATTTCTGGGTTAGCGGAGTCTGTAACCTGAAGCGTCTGTAACCTGAAGCGTATGTAACCCGAGGTACCACTGTACAATAAAATTCCAACATAAAAAAGACCCTAAAGACCCAATTATGACATTATGTGGAACAGACTTCCTGGTAAGACTGTATCTTCAGTAGGCTTTCTTATGCAGAAATCAGTTGGGTCAATAAGGGGTGATCTTTTAGGGAACCTAGTCCCAAGTCATATTTGTATACTAGAACCAACAACTTTGAACTTTGTTCATCAGCTAATTGACATCCAGAGCAATTATTTCATCAACAGCATAAGAAGGGGCCGAAGTCTTTCCCAGCTAACAGTCAAACCACTGTATTTTGCATGAACTGCAGTTTCTGGGTGAACATCAAAGGCTATATACCTGATAATTGTGTCTGTTCCTCATGCAATCCCCACAATCCACTCTGTTGTTCCATTGATGTGATATTCTAAGTAATACAGTATCATCCAAATTCATTGTGTTTTAACAATATGGTGGTTGTGTTCAAACTATGCTCTGTATGCTGAGTCCAATGCTTTGGTGTTTCAGAAATAAAGGACATGCACACTCACTATTTAAAAGAGTGGGGAATAATTTTGTGAAACTAGGGACATTTAAGTACAGAATCTTCTGAAACTGAACACACCTGCAACATCTGTTTCAGTATAAGGGATGGTTTAAGATACGGAGTTTCTTCACGAGAATTACTGATGATTGATTTCTCAGGTCTCCAGGTCTTGTCCAAAAGCTTCAGTTACTGCTGAATGCTGAGGCTAGCCTGATGATGGGAACAGACTACCACTCAAACATGACACCAGTGTTAAAGACCCATAGAGTCTTTCCCATCCATAAGTCCATAAGTGGAAACAACTTAGTCCCATAACCAGAAGGACCACCTAACCCTGTATGACCCAAGTAAATCACCAATATCATCTGGGGGAGCACTAGTCATGTCAATGAGGATTGTGCCTTCAGTGTAGGAGCCCAACTCTGCCGAACTCCCTCCTGCTAAAGGGGAGGCTAAAGTAGTTTTATTTCAGGAGCTTGTTGCACCATGAATGCTAAGCTTTACTCTACAATATGACATTGCCAGTGTGGTATAGTGGTTAGAGTGCTGGACTAGGATCAGGTAGGACCAAGTCCTACTCAAATCCCTACTCAGAAATGAAGTTGACTGGATGACCTTGGACCAGTCTTTTAAACTATCATTCAGCTGTCAATCTATCATCATGTTGTTGTGAGAATAAAACAAAAACAAGAAGAAAATGAGGAAGAAGGAACCACTCCAAGCTCTTTGGTGGGATAAAAATATTTTTTAAATGGCTCATCCCATTTACCTGAATGAACATTGAAGCTCTGAGCAGATTTCCCATACACATAACTGCTGCACAGGGACTTGCTAGTCTCATAATTGTGTTCCTTAAAATATCATATATTGAATGAGCTTTCTTAAAATGATAATGTTATCTTTCTTAACTTGCTTTTCCTTCTTTAATTTAAGGTATATCTGCAGGAAAATTGGATGATTCATTCTGAAGAATTTGGATTTGACTATCATTAAAATCACTATTTTCTCTGACACCTACACAGTTTTTCTGCAACCGTAAGACTATTAATGCAAAGAATTATGGTTTAATGAACAGGATTAGAAGCCCATTAGAAAAAATCATTACCAAGATGTCTGTTTAATTTTTTTTCATTCAAAATACATTACTTATTGCATCCTTTCCTACATTCAGACTGAGCTGTGAGTTCCTAAGCAGCAGAAATGCTATTGAAATGACTTTTAAATGCCTTCAATGGGTCCAGTATGATATATAGGAAAGTAAAAATAGCAAAAGTATTCTAGATCCTGTTGAAGCCTTTAATTATCATTTGGAATAAGGAGAAAGCAACATCTCTAGACATTTAGACAAAGTATTGTGGCTTATTGGGTTAATGAAGAAATTTTTGCAAACACTTTGATGAAGAACTACTTACTCCATTCTTCTGCTGTTCTTGATGACTATTGTTACTGAAATAATTATTATTTATAGGTTTATTTATATCTTTCCAATCTTCAAATCAAGAGCTCAGGTTAGCTAATATCTGCATATATTTCTGAAAGGTTTTTCTTTTTTGATTCACTATGCATTTGGATGATGTTTTATAAACAATTTTTTTCACGATGGTTCCTAAGATCAGGGAACAATTTTTCATCTACTTTGGAATATAGTTGGGCACCATTTTGAAACAAGATGCTGAAATGAACCTTTCACAATTGCACAAAGCTTAACCAAATTTTGTGTGATGGTTCCTGAGATCAAGGAGCAGGATTTTTGTAGGTGTTTGGATTTAGTTGGGGGCGTTGTGAATTAAGATGTTGGAATGACCCTTTCAAAACTGCACTATTTTAACCACTGTTTTCCAAACCACTGGTTTTGGGTTCTTCTTAGAATTCCCCAGCAATGCCAGGTATGAGGATCCAAGTAAATAATAGAAAGCCATATTGTAAATTAACCATACTTATATAAAACTATAATTAAAATCACAGAACCACAGTCTAATTTTAATAGAGCTCAGCAGTGTCAATATCCATAATAGCAGCTCACTAAAATCCAATTTCCTTCACAATCCTGGAAAATAAAACTGTGTTTAACTGCCACTTAAATATATCTATCGTGGGGTCAGCAGGTGTCTTAAGGGAGGGACCTCTCTATTTCAAGGACTCAAATTCTGTTACCTTACTTCCTGTAAAATCATGATAGCTTTCCAGAAGATGGAGCTGCCTTTTCTGAGATCCATAAATTGATACTCAGGAGTGCTGCTGATTCAATGAGTCACAATAAATCTATCATAGCCCATTGACATACCTAGACTGACTTGGCAGTTTGGCAGCAGGTGACATAACCAACAAGTTGGGCTTCATCCTAACTCTAGATTGTGTCTCAAGTCTCTGCACCTTCTGCTGCCCCCATTACCAAAGAATAACCAGACATAACACAATATCTTGGGTCAAAAAAGACTCAACTTTATTCATTACAGATGTTTGGCATAGGCACTGGATAGAATCATTGGCTTCTAGCCCATATGTCAGAAGTATTCCCTGAGCCAACCCAACAGCAGGGGAATTCTGTGACTTACATCAAATAGAAACGCTCCTGATGGGATGCTGTCTTGAGTTAAACTGTAGACCCTGCCTAGGTATCTGGACAGAAGCAACTCCTCCCAGATCCCTTTAACGGGATACCCTTTCTCTTAGAGGGGCAGGCAGAGGCTACAACCTCCCCTCCAACCAAACTAAGACTTACCCAATGCGTAAACCACCAAAAGTTGTGACATTTGCTATGAGGTAGGCAAAGCCACCAGACTAGATCCAGTTGGCCTGGTGGGAACATTCCTACCCAGCCCTGAATACAGTGGCCAACGATGTCCATACCAAGGTCAAGAGCAACCAATAGCAGCCATTATTCAAAAGCAATGAACTGGGCACTGAGGATAGGGCAAAGCATTTTATATCTACCAGGAGCAGACCCAAAGGAAGCCTGCATGCTCTATTGGATCTGCCCCTTGGGAATGACCAGCCTCCAAGCCTGCCCATGATTGGCCAGTTTTGCAGGCAGGCTTGGATCCTAAACTCTGGCCAGCAATGCAAGCAGTTACACCTCCCACTGACCAGGCAGCCACAGGATCAATGCTGGACTGCATTGGAGGGAACCAGCGCTGGCATGCAAAGCCGCCGCACCACTGATGGTAAGTGGACTTTGCCTGGCTCTTCTGACTAAGCATCACATCCCAAGAGTACTTCACCTGTAGCTCAGGTGACTATTCTACTTGGTTATAACCCACTCTCTGCTTCAAAGATCATGCCTTGGTTGCACCTTCAGACCGACAGCCCTGCTAGTTACGTGTGCTCTTTACATTCTTCAGTTATTTTCTGCTCCATATTCAAAGCACAGCACTGGAACATACACTACTGAAATAAACAGGGCTCGCACAAGCAGAGCAGTTGAGGATCAGGAAGCACATGATTAAAAGATTTTCAGTTACATCCGGCATTGCTGTAAACCCAGGCAATCCCCAGCAGTATCCAGCTCAGCAAAAAATATGTAATATTTTATGACACTCTAAAAGCATCAACTTCGTATAGGTCTACAAACTACATGAACATCTCCCTGGTAAAAAAAAAAAATCAAGCTATTAAATCAATGAGTAAGCACTGCCTCTATATTTTATAAATAATCCAATATAGAGTTTCCTGACATTTATGGACATTTACAAATTAAGCGTGTACTTTACTTGGAAGATTGAAGATCTAATCCTCAGAGTGCTTAGCCAAGATTGAACTGCTTATTTTATACGCATGAAAGGATTCCTTTTTCTACAAACCTTGGATGCTCCACATCTTTATACATGATGTGGAAGCACAAAAATATTGGTGGCTTGGGTACCCTCAGTCCATACTGCTGAGGTTTCAAGAAAGGGAAAAGTGAATGCATTTACTTGAATTGGTAAAATGTACACATATCCTGTGGGAGAGATGTGTGAGCTCCCTAATTCCATGAGCCTCATAAGTGTGGGAAGATGACACATAAATCAACACTTTTGTATTGCATGCAAATCAGTTCAGTTTTAGGGGGAAGCTAAAATGTGAGAAAATGTTCACTACAGAGCAGACAAACGGTGACAATTTCAGGACAACTGGAGTCCCCTGTTGAGACCATAGATGATTGAGAATTTAAATGTGAAAGGCTTTAGCACAGTTTACATGGATATTTTAATCTGGAATTCACAGATTCAACCCATAACCCAGAGTGCTATCTTGGCACATTAAGAAGTTAGTGAGGAGTTGAGTGAATCCAAAGACAACTCCTTGTGTTGGGGAAGGAGTAGGTTTTATCATGTTTTACCTTCCTTCTTGTTAATTTTAAGTTCTACCCAGACAGGAGTGACCCATTTCAATGAAGTTCTTGTTTTCTTACATTGCCTATCAGTGGAGTCATTAGAGACAGACAACTCAAGTTCAGTTGCTGTTTTTCCTATCCTGGCTGTTGACTGTGATCCAGGAAATCCTTATTTCACAGGCTTAATAGTTCTCTTTCCAGCTGCTGGAATACATAACAAGTCTGCCTTGCCAATGTCTGTAGGAGAAAGGAAGACCAACAGAGGCTGAAGACTGGTGACAAAGGTTAAATGAGAGATTAGAGAGTGTTCAATGTGCTTTGATCTTGCCTGCAAACCTGGAGAGCCAGCTACATCGGTGAATCAGAGATGCTCATTTAATCTCTTTGGTCTTGTGTTGCCACACTGGCTCCATTACTTGCTACTGCTGCCTCTTCCTTCACTGAGGAAAACTAACAGACAGCCCTGCCACCAGGTGGTTTGCTTTCCCTAGCCAAAGGTGAGGCAGTTGGCAGCTGAAGAAAAGAAGAAATGATAGAGTGAACAATGTAGCCCACTAAGAAGTGAAGATTGAAGAGCTAGTGTTCATTTCACTGCTGGTATGTCTGAAGGAACTTGAAGGCGGAAAAGTCTTGTTCGTACTGGGTTTGCAGAACTCTGACTTCTTCTAAATGGGGTATTCATTGTACGTGGCAGTGTATATGAGGGAAGAGAAGTCTGCTGATTTATTTATGAGTGGCACATAAGTTCATTTCAATCACATTTAGTTTATTCACTGAGTTCCATTCTGAAGGAATGAATTCATTCTGATCATTTCGTCTGTGGCTGAGAAAATTGAACTCTAACAGATTGCAGTCCCAGAAGAAATTGCTTGGCGTTAAAGAGTTTCAAGTAATTGTTAAACTCCCACATGCTTCAGGGGAGAAAGCATGTCCCTGATTAGAAAAGCAAGCTGGAAAAAGTAGACAGCAGACTTGTAGTTAATAGGTATGATGCATCCGAGTGTAGAATACACTGACCCAATAAGACATTTCCATTCTGAATAACTAGCATATTAATTGATATTGACTCTATTCATAATCACCATTAGGCATCTGGATGCAGAGCTTTCAGTTCTTTGGATTGCTCTTAAAATGATAAAGATGTTCTTTTTTAAAAAAAGCATACACACAAATGAATATGAACAAATGCCTGAGAAACTTACTTCCATTGACTCATCATTGCTCACTGAATTATGCACTTTAGTCAAGTCAACAGCAAATTAAATAGGGTGGTTTACTGACAAATCCTACAGCTAGGAAATTAATATGTGACAATTACTAGGACATGTTAATGGCTTTGGTTCATCAGGGAAATTTATGACAGAATCCAGGGAGAACAAATAAACTTCTCATTTATGAATTTATTTTGCCTCTGTACCATACACACACAACTCCCAAGGTGGATTAAACTGAAACAATAGGTGCTACATTTACAAGACAGGATTCCCAGTGTTATACAAACAAGTAGTCAATGGATGATTTGGAAACAGTGTTAACATGTCCTCTTGTATGGGTTTTTGTACATCCTATCTATGGTTGCAAAGGCCAGAAACTTGGCTGAATTTATCTTGGAACAATATTTCATGTTATTTATCAAAATATTTCTAGACCTCCCATTCAAAATATCAGACTAGTATACAACTAAATTTTAAGAAGAGATAAAATACAGTTAAGAACTATTTCTCTTTCTCTTTCCCTTTCCTTGTCTCTCCCAAATGAAACTTTATATCAAAATTTAGGTTGTAAGCTCCGTTGGAAGAGACCAGTTATTTTTCTTTCTATTATACTATATTAAACAAAATGTGTACACTGCTTACTCAAGCAAAAGACCTATAGGTGGTTTATAAAAGGCAATCTAAGATATCCATTGCAATACCAATAAAAGCAAACATTAAAAACAAGTTAAAATGTAAAATTAAACCAGTAATTTTAAATTAACCATACTTACTAAAGATCATGGGCTAAAACTGCTTGCTGAAATTACTTGCCTGGGCAGATTTGTTGAAACAAAAAGTATATAGCAGCAGCTGAAAACAATATAGTAACAATAACTGCCTGCTATTCATCAGTAGGTGTAGTTCTGCAGATCTAAATAGTTGAGTGGGCACATATTAGGTCAGTTGTTAGAAGACCTTTATTTTCCCTCAGAGAGCTACAATTTCCAGAGTTCCATGTTAAGAGGGATGGATTGTTAAACCACTCAGAACTGCAGCTCGGTGAGGGCAATAAGAGGTCTCTTAAGAACTCTTAACACCCTTAAAAGACTACAGTTCCCAGAATTCTTTGGAGGAAGCAGTGACAGTTTAAAGTGATATGATACTGCTTCACATGTGTAGAGCAAATGGGGCCTTGCTGATCAACGCTGAGGCCAGGGATTGCCTAAAATACAGAGTTTGTTATTATGGACATCCTAGCAGAGCCTGATGGGTGCTAACAACAAGCCCCACTAAGGTTGGTTACATTAAGAAGCTTTCAATCAAAAACTCCATATTGCAGATTACTTGGATGGCTGTAAAAGAGGATTATTCATGGCGAGTAAGACTATGGGCAGCTACTAGCCACAGTGGTTATGTTCAACCTCCACTGTCAGAAGCAATCAGCAATATGAATATGAGTTGCTGGGAATTGCAAGGGGCAGAGTGCTATTGCTCTCATGCCCTGCTTCAGTGCTGCTCACAGGGCGATTGTTAGCCACTGTGAGAGAGAACAGGATTCTGGACAAAATGGGCGATTGGCCTGACCAAGAACTATTTTCTGATGTTCTTACCTTCTTATGTTGCTGCCCAAAGAAGGGATTATTGCTATTGTTGATCAGCAATCTTCCATCTGGATTGAGTTCAAACCAGGTTGCAAAGAAAGGAAGGCAGGAATAGGGAGCACGATTAGAGTTTGCTTCCGATTCTTTCCTTTGAATTGGGGTCACTTGATGTCACAGTGTGGCCTGCCTGTCAAAATGGCATACCGGTGAGCTCAGGATGCAGTCCACTGACCTAGTCCTGTTCTTCATTCCTGGTCTACAGAACAGTATTTTTCCCATGGTGCAACTACTATTAATGAAAAACTTTACTTTCCAGTCATGATTAAGGCTGCTAACAACACTTACTAGGGAGTAAGCTCCATTGAACATAACAGGACTTACTTTCAAGTAATCATGCACATGACTGCAATAGACGATGACATATGAAGCCAGTTTGAGAAATCTAACAGGAATTGATTTATATTCCCTGCTTAACCTTTGCTTTGTAAAGTTCCAGGAACACTTTCATTGTAATCCCAACAAAACCCCTCATTACAGAAGGCTATGAACAATGCCAAATGCCTTCACACCTGTCAGTCACCCCTTTCATACACAATCTGAGATCAGCATTGGAAAGGTTACGATCTGATCTTGAAAATGGTTTCTCTTTGTCATTTAAGCTGCTACAGGTATATTGACTTCAGCACAGATTTTGAAACTTCAATTAAAATAGCCTTATAGCATTTTGACAATCCACTTCTGGCACCTTCTGTGCTGGGTGTTGTATTTAACCAGCCTTAAAGGGCTAGGCAAGTTATTTAAATGGATGAGGCATATTGATATTGTAATCCGGGGGGGGGGGGGATAAAATTCTTTATGAAAATAATGGTAGTTGTCAAAGCCCCATTTGTCAGTGCTACCAGTACTATCTAGATATCTATTTCTATATCTCTGTACACACACACACACTCAGTTCAAACTGGTTTTATAACTAGAAATCTTAAGACGGGAAGTTTTTAATGTTTTGTTTTATTTTATTATATGTGCTGGAAGCCCCCTAGGGTGGCTGAAGAAACCCTGCCAGATGGGTGGGATTTTACTACTACTACTATTATTATTATTATTATTATTATTATTATTATTATTATTATTAGGCTGCTGCAGTTCTAAACCAATTTAACAGAGCAGGGTGGGGAACCTTTTTAGAAGTGAAGGTCATGTTCCCTTCTGGGCAACCTTTTCAGAACTACATGGCAGTGCCCTGATCCAACAGACTCCTATTATGTTATTTTGTTCTTAATAGGACTAATGGGCTTTGGGGCAGCAAGTAACCCCTGAAAGATGCTAGTACACCATTTCCTTAGAGCATGTTGAGGCCTATCATCACATTGAGAAGGTCCCTCCTCCACTTTCCTCTTCTCGTTTTGTATGGTCAAACATCTCTCCACTTCCCTCCTTCTTCTTGCAGAGGCTTGCTTCTATCACCTGAGCACTGCGGCCATGCTAGCCTAGCAAGTGGGATGAGAGGGAAAGAGGTTCAGAGAATGGGGTAAGAGGGCAGTGTAGTGAGCTGATCCCTATTTGGATCAGCTTAAAATAGGCCAAACCGTTTCCCAATTTTAAGCAGTTAGGCTAATTTCCAAGGTGGAACTTGTCAATCACTCATCCTAATCATGTTTATTCAGCATTTTTGTGCAGCATTTCTCCTGGTATGTATGTTTTTGTATGCAAATCTGCTAATATATGGATTTTGGCGAGCCATTTCCCTTAATGTAATGCAGTTTGTATGTTATTTTCACAAATATGTGCAACTTTATGCACCTTTCTCCGAATTTGTGTGATTTTGCACAAACAATTTCATCGCAAAATTCAGAGAAGTGTGGATTTCAATGCATAGCTGTGTTTCAGTTTTGTGAATTGTTTCTGTAAGTGCAAATTACAGAATGAAATGTGAACATAAACAAATTTCCCCTCCCATTCCTAGCATAGCACACCTGTGAATTAGCACATCGCGTGGTGATAGAGGATGCATTCATAGTATAATACACCTGCTTATGCTAATTTTTGAGTATATTTTTGAGTATAGGCTATGTTCATGTAGCCACTTCTTAACACAGTAATGTATCAGATTAACACACAGACTTGCTCTAACAGCCACCATGCAGACAAACCATCCAGTCCAGAGCAATTCAAACCTTTTTCCCTTCCAAACAGACCACAGCAAGCAATATAGGCCTAATTTATTCATTGTACTGAAACCAAAAAGCAGATTATTTATTCACAAGATACCACACAAAATTTATTAGCACAGCTGTTGCTGCTTGCACAAAGAATTACAAATGAACATGATGGGCAATAAATTTAAATTAAAAATGATTGGTAATGCAAATTTTAATGACTGCAGATATAGGGCTATGTAATGTCATGACATTGTTTTGTGTCTCTACTCTGGAGTGAGCTTGGTGTGTCACCAAATGCCCTTATGTACAAAAATAGCATTAAGCCATGACTTGCATATTTATCACTGATATACTTGGTCTAGGAACATTTGTATTCTTGATGACACTTCTGAACCTAGCTTTCAGAGTGCTAAGATAAGTGTTGGCCCTCATCCATTCCAAAAACAGGTGACAAAATTTCCTTAATTTTACTTGCATGTGTGTGCACATATGTTGATAGCATATGTATTTCTGACAGATTAAATGAAGGGTTGCTAAACATTTTTCAGGCTAGGGGGCACATTCATGTTTAGCCAGCACACCAAGAATCACATGCTGCTTGCACTGTGTGAAAACTCACCACATATACAGCACACACAAACCTACACATGCACACTATACGTACCAACACACAATGTGCAAGTGCACACACAACACCCATTTGCATATGCAGGCACACGGCAATCTCTCCTTCTGACAAACACACATATACACAGAGAACAAATTCTCTCACACACATAAAAAGCACACTCTCTTTGTCTCTCTCTGACACCACACACATTCTCACACACAGTCTCTCTCTCATTCATGCATACTCATGCAGTCACACAACTCTTTCCTCTTCCCCTTTCTTGCTCATGTATATAAATACATATGCAGATACACAGCACACATAAATGCATTCACACATGTACAGAGGAACACACTAAAGGTAAAGGTAAAGGGACCCCTGACCATTAGGTCCAGTTGTGACCGATTCTGGGGTTGCGGCGCTCATCTCGCTTTATTAGCTGAGGGAGCAGGCATACAGCTTCCGGGTCATGTGGCCAGCATGACTAAGCCACTTCTGGCAAACCAGAGCAACGCACGGAAACACCGTTTACCTTCCCCGGAGTGGTACCTATTTATATACTTGCACTTTGATGTGCTTTCTAACTGCTAGGTTGGCAGGAACAGGGACCGAGCAACGGGAGCTCACCCTGTCACGGGGATTCAAACCGCCAACCTTCTGATCGGCAAGTCCTAGGCTTTGTGGTTTAATCCACAGTGCCACCTGCATCCCTTGAGGAACACACTACGCCTGACCTAATGCAATAGATTAAAAACAGCCCATCACAGGAAAAACAAACCCAGCCCATAACAGGACTGATCTACATTGCCAAGTTTCAACATCTCATCTTGTTGGGAACATCTCATCTTGTTGGGAACATCTTGTTGGGAGGCTGAAACTCCTCCACTCATTGCTGTGGTGGAAAAATCTCAATGCTGACAAGGTGTCTGATTTTCCTTAGTGGCTTGGTGGGTCAGATCTGGCCTACAAGCTACAGGTTCACCCTCCCATCACGGCTTTCCCAAAGAATCCTGGGAACTGAAGTTTGATGTTTGGTGCCAGGAATTGTTAGGAACCTCCTATTTCCTTACAGAAGTACGATTCTCAGAGTGATTTAACAATCCCTCTTCTCGAGAACTCTGAAAATTGTAACTCTGTGAGGGAAAAGGGATTTCCCAATAACTCTCAACCCCCTTATCAAACTTCTGTTTCCAAATTCTTTGGGAGAAGCCATGACATTTTAAAGTGGTATGATGATGTTTTAAATCATTAGTGCAGATGAGGCTTGTGTCTGGTTTTTAATGGGCTTTCTGGATTCTGATTCATTTGAAGAAAGGTTATGTGACAATGAGTGTTCATCCTGATTTGTTTGTGCAGAAGGCCCCAATGCCTTCTTGTTAATTTTCATTCACCTCATACATTCCATTGCATTTCCCAGTCACTTTCCTGACCACAAAAGTCAGTTTCTTTCTTATTGTGGATTTTTTGCACTAGAATGACAGAGCATTTTAATCCACTTTAAGTGTGCAAACCTGAACTTCCCAATAAGTGCTTCAATAACTTCCACAAAGTACTGACCGTGTGAAGGCAACCTTAGATACGGCTTTAAAATGCTTTTATTTATACTGCCCTACCCTGCCACATGGGCCAGTTTTATGTTCTTCTGATCTTTGCCTTTCTATGTTGTCACCTTTGATTTTATGCTGATTTTACGTAAAAACTGCTGTGAGGTTTTGTTGTTGTTGTTGTTGTTGTTGTTGTTGTTATTTCTCTGTAAGTATGGAAATATATAAATAAATAAGCACTTGAAAATTCCAATAAATGTTTTCAAAGTAAGTTCATAATTGTTATTATCATAGATCGGCAAGCATTGACTCACATGTTCCTTCTCATAGATTGCTACTATGAGTAGCAATTAAGATTTGAGTAGCCCACAAAAGGGAAGGAAATTTTACACTCTCTCTCTCTCTGTGTGTGTGTGTGTGTGTGTGTGTGTGTGTGTAAAAGCAAAGTGAAAACTTGGTTACACACATATGCACTTCACACACATTTCCCCAGTGGTGCTTCACAGATTAGCATTTTCATATTTCCTATTCCTAAAAACACATAATTTGTTTATTTTCATTTCCACAGAAAGTTGACTGCCTATTTATTCAGAGAAAGGGGAAGAACTTTGATATAACCAGTTTCATCTTATTTGCAATAAGTTGTTAAACACTGGGCTTTTCGCTAGATTACCTTTTACATGTAACCAGAGCATGAGAGGAATATTCAAGTCCCTGTATTAAATGAAAGCCCTTTGATCAACTGCCACCTAATTTTTGTTTTTCACCTGACAATATGTTCCACCAGCTGTCTGACATTTCTACTTAAAAGAGCTCAGCCAAATTCATTAGCATCGAGAAGCCTTTAAGAATTTATACCCCTTCCTGCAAGCACCTCCCTCTGAATGCCAATTGATTACTGATAATTTCTCAAAGAGTCTCCCCCCCCCCATTTTCTAAGGCATTTATTCTTATTGCTATTTCACTGCCAATGATCTTCTCATATTCATATATATATGAATACAGCAGCACAGAGACCTGGATTATGAATGAAGGGAAAGAACTCCTAAGGTCTTGCTTACAGGCTTCCCATAGGCATCTAGTTGGACCCAGAGTGTTTGACTAGATGGGCCTTTGGCCTGATCCAGGCAGGGCTCTTAAGGAAGATGGGAAGTGACTTGCACAACTACCCATCCCCCTTGCAACCTTGCAACCTCCTCTTCCTTGCTAGAAATCTTTCTCAGGGCCATAAAGCACCATAGCTCAGTGGTAGAACATATTCTTCTTATGATGTTCCATCACTGACATTGTCAGGTCAGGCTGGAAATGTCCCCTGCCTAAGACCTCGCTGAACCACTACTAGTCAATGCAGATAATGCAGAACTAGATGGACCAGTGGCCTGGCTCAATGAAAACAGCTTTTTTGTATTCCTAACAACATCTGGAAGGTTCCACATTGGCTAATCTAAATTGTATCACCATTATTTCTTATTTGTATCCACTGCTGAGGACAAAGTCAAAGGAGCCCAGAGTTGCAACCACATCCTTGATGCAGGAGGTCACCTTAACTGTTTCTCTTTTCACTAAAATAATTTGAGAGATGCACAGCTGTCATGCAGGGCCAATGCCAAGATGCCCAAGCATAATTTAGATGTCATTTTCTCTATGCATAGCCGTGATAGGATTAAGACAAAGCAGATTATTCAACTCTGATATGAGTTTGGAAATTCGAGTGATTTATGGTGTGTGAGCTCTCCTTGGATGAATAGCATTAATTACCTAACTTAATAAAAACCGCAGTACTCTTTGGGTCAGTTCCTGTGGCAAGAATCACTGTGGTGTTGAAACGAGTATTACAAGGAAACAAAGGCAAAGTCGTTGACAAGTATGTATGTCAGCTGCAATTTACAATGATAGATGTGAGCATTAAGAAACCAAATTTTGTGATTAAGGAAGCACAAGCCCTTACTCAGCAGAAGACAGTTGAAACCATTTGGGTCCGCAGAATATAGCAACTTATTGAAAAAGTAATGCCGCGTGATTAATTTTTAAGCAGATTTTCCTAGGACTGCATTTTATGACATTCAACTGCATAAGGAGTTGTGCTGAAAATCTGGGGTCACTGCATTACAAATTTAAGGTCAGGTTTCTAGTTCTCTTGAGACCTAAGTTTGTTATTAAAACTCCAGCTTTGTTACACTACTTGGCCTCAGAGCTGGAGCATGCCACACAATTACTATGTGTATTCATTTCATAGCCAAATAAAGAGCTACAGTGCATTCGTAAACATTGAGGAATAGGATGGCAAGAGGGAGAAGCTGATAGGGCTCCTGTATCTCTATTAGTTCAGGATAAGAGGACATTCCAGCAGGTGTAGCTTGCACGGCAACTTCTACACAACTATTAAAGATGTAGGAGGGCTCCTCTTTTATGTATCTGGCCACTCTACAGGATTAAGAATTTTAACCTTACAAACACCGGCGGCATGCCCTAATCAGAAATCTTGTGGGTTGTGAAGGGGATACTCAAAATTCATGCACCTCTGTACTTTGTTCCATCCCAGATGTCTCATGCTATTCTTATACTTCTTATACTCATGATGCATTTGGATGAGCTGTAATTGTTACACAGCTGCAACCTCACCCAGTCCAGCACTGTGGAACAGAGCTACCATTGGTGATGAGTAAGGGCCTCTAGTCCCACTGCATCAGAGAGCAGCTTGCCATGTCCTTACCTTGCAGAGATACTGTCAGTAGTTCCACAGGCACACCATTTCCCAACAAAGCATCTCTATGGTGGGTGTGGGCCTATTCCTGTTGAACTTCCAGCTTCCATGCAGGTGTTAAACTAGGCACAGTTGCCCTGGATGATACAGCTAGACAGAAGAGGATTCAATGGGTATTTCTTCCAAAATATTAGCTGTTGCCCTTTATCATCAAACTTCTTGGTGTGGGCAGAAAGAGGAAACCTCCAGAAAAGTGGCTAGATGCCAGAGAAGAAGTTCTAGAAACCATCCCCAAGTTGAAGTTATAAGTTTAATGTAGATAAAATGCTGTGCTTGAATGCATTATATTTAAAGTGCTGTAATGGGAGGTTTCCCTTTAGGCAAAAAGGTTCCACTCTGGCAAAAGTGTCAGAGAAGGCTGGTGTTTTCCTCCCCAGTAGAGTGAGAGAAGCTACCTGATGACTCACCTCAGGAAACACAAGCTGCAGAGCTCTCACAGCAGGAAGCTGAAACTTGAGAAGCCTGTATTTGTTTGTTGGAGATGGCTAGTAGTAGTAGCAGCAGCAGTGAAGTTCTGCAATGATAAACAAGCTTAGGATCTCCCTCTGGGAACAGAGGAAAGTTTCCTGGATTGCATAAAGGACTGAATCTCACCGCTTGTTTGCAATGTGTTAAAGGTAAAGGGACCCCTGACCATTAGGTCCAGTTGTGACTGACTCTGGGGTTGCGGCGCTCATCTCACTTGATTGGCCAAGGGAGCCGGCGTACAGCTTCCGGGTCATGTGGCCAGCATGACTAAACCGCTTCTGGCGAACCAGAGAAGCGCATGGAAACTCCGTTTACCTTCCTGCCGGAGCGGTACCTATTTATCTACTTGCACTTTGACGTGCTTTCGAACTGCTAGGTTGGCAGGACGAACTGCTAGGTTGGCAGGATATTGCACTGTGTTACAATAAGATAAATGTTACAAAATAACAATGTATTTAAGAGTGTTCTGCAGTAAAGCTGTGGAGTGCATTCTTGTGGTGGAGAGCATCCATTTCTACACAGGATTCAGATCAGGGATTCGAATGAACTCTAAAAGCCCATTGCCCTCAACATGTCAGGCAAGGGGCTCAGTTTCTGGATCAAGCTCTGAACCAGTTTTCACACCTTCAGTTCAGTACTTCAGTTTCATTCAATCGGGTTGAGAAGGAATAGAGTAATGGTGGCCCTCCAGAAGTTGTTGAACTACAGCTCTCATCATCCCCAATTATTGGTCATGATGGCTGGGGCTGGTGGGAATTGGAGTCCAAGAACACCTGGAGGACCACAGGTTCCCCATCCCTGAGTTAGAGCCGGAGCAGTGAGAATTTGCTCATTACTATTTTCATCCTTCAAAAAATATACAAATGGGTATTTAATGTTGTAGTGAACAGTAGAATATCTATGTTTGGATGCATTCCCATAACTGTGAAATATGTCCAGGTTGGACTCGCAATTAATCATTTTTCAGAAAGTGTTCCTGCGTGACATTTTAGTGGGATTATAGAAAACCTGTGACACATTAATACGTTTCCCCCCTCCAAAATCGTTAGCACAAAAGGTAAAATGGAAACACAACATTGATTTTTCATTTTCGAAGGTTAGCACAACCTCAGATTCTTCTCGAAGCCAAGAGCAAGATGCAGCTATTCAAGCATCCAATGTAAAACAAAAGACTTATTTACAGGCACAGCAATTTAACAAGCTGGGGGACCTGTTTGCTGTGCAGATTTCAGATGAAATTAATTCTTTGTGTGACAGCATAGATTGAAAAAAGCAACAATAATTAGCAGCATTTTGTTCATGACTGACACTCAAAAAACAGAGACAGGTACCTTACAAAGTGATTGTTTCTGGAGAGATATAAGAAGAAAAACCTGGAGTGGGGGAAACATGGATTTTTTAGCTTTAGAGAGAATGCCTTTTAAATGAAAAATAAACTCAGAGGTTGGAATCCATTTGGTTCTCTCGTACTCATTGAATACTTTTTGATTCCTCTGCTAATGGAAGGAATCAAAAGGCATGGAATTTGCCTTTTTTGCGGCTGACAAACACTGGGTCTATGTTTATATCAAGATATCCACTACTACAACACTAAGGTCTGAGTAAGAAACTGAGAGAAACCAACATTTGCAGATTTATTTTACTCTCCTGCTTCTGCCTTACTCTCTCTCATAGTGCCCAAAGTTAACCAGGTCCTTAAAGGCTCAGTTTTTAAAAGAGCAACATAATCTCAGCACACATGTAATTCTTGTCTGAATTGGGCTAAAGTTTCAGAAGCCATTGCTTCCTCATCTTAAAATTTTAAGAGATAGCAGAGTTAAGTTGTGTGGTTTTTTATTTTATTTTTTAAGAAAACATATGTTAAGGGATTATCAGTGACAGTGAACTCCAATCTAGAAAACGCCTTTCTGAGCTGAGAATAGCATCATATGGGGTTGACTCATATTTGCTTCAAGGGAGTTGATTAACTTTTCAATAAAAATCTCAGTCGTGCAAGAAAGTAGGAATTACAATTTGAGCTATCTATTTTTTCTCCTAATAAATACAGTATTGGTAATATGCACTTCCTTACTCATGAAGGATGGAGAGAAGCAGATAATACAAAGTAATAAATTAGCATAACAAAGACTGAAGCTGAAGGGGGGAATCAACTTATGAGAAATCTGACTGGGGGCAAAATAATACGGGATTCAAAATTGTAATATCAAATTCAAAATGCAACATTTCATCAGACACTCGCTATGCACTCGTTTCCTTTTCATATGCCAAAATACCATCCAAAGCAGAAAGTATAGGCAAGTCATGCAATGATATCTTCCATACTTTCATTGCGTACCTGTACTGGCATCAAATGGGAAAAACCGAAAGGGAATTTGCATGCGGAGGATAGTGTAAATAAACTTCTAAATTGTAGCTATAGAATCATGTGGAGACCCACACTATCAGAACCCAAGGCTCTATGCCCATTCATTACACATGCAGCATTCCTGACCCACTCACCTGTCTAGAACCAGCACAGCTGGTGGGATTTTGGCCACTCACTGCTTTACAGGGGGGAACGATGCGATGACACTGGGAGCCAAACAAACTGGTTGCCGGAGAGACAAGGGAGTATGCTGGACTACCCAATCATTCCCTTACCTTAAAGAGAAGAAACCTGTGGCCTACCAGATGCTTTACAACTCCTCTCAATTTTGACCATTGGACATGCTGGCTAGGGCTCATGGGAATTGTAGTAGGGCCACTGTTTCTCCTTTCTCCTTTGAGAGCCAGTGTGGTGTAGTGGTTAAGAGTGGTAGTCTCGTAATCTGGGGAACCGGGTTCGCGTCTCTGCTCCTCCACATGCAGCTGCTGGGTGACCTTGGGCCAGTCACACTTCTTTGAAGTCTCTCAGCCCCACTCACCCCACAGAGTGTTTGTTGTGGGGGAGGAAGGGAAAGGAGATTGTTAGCCACTTTGAGACTCCTTAAAGGGAGTGAAAGGCGGGATATCAAATCCAAACTCTTCTTCTTCTTCTTCTTTCATGCTGCACTTCATTCATCACACATCAATGGTAGCTTCCTGAAAGTGAAACTAAATACTTCCTTGGGCAGCAGACCACTGGCCATTCATACCATAGTTGCCAACAATTTTGCATAAGCAAGATTCAGGGTGAATGAAGAGAGTCCCACACAAGGCAAAGCAGCCAAGGAACTGTGGCTGGCAACATAATGGGGGTAGCAGGAGGAAAGGAACACTAAAATGGGATGTTGTCAAGCTGTCATCATCAATTTCTCATCTGCACTGGATGAAAATTTGCATGTTTTAGCCAAAAGTGAAAAGACTGTTGGCTGTCACTAGATTTCACTGACAAATTTAAGAGGATACTGCTCAGGAGAAACACCAATAGGTTTAGAGGAATGAATTAGCTATGGCTGTAGAAGTGGTAGGTTGGTTTTCTTGGGGGGGGGGGGTTGATGATTTCAGAGTTGAACTAATCCCCAATCATCCATGAAGCTCACTTTATATCACTGCCCTATTTAAAGAGGGATTATTGCTAAGTGTACAAATCTCAGTGTGTCTGCTTGGAAGTAAATCCCATTGAATCCAATGGCACTTACTCCCAGGTGAGTTAGGTTAGTACTTCAGCTTTATTCACTAAAAAAAAAAAAAAAAAAAAAAACCATTGAGAAATAATTGCTTAAAAATCTGGAAGTCAGTTAGTGACGTGATATAATTTTAAAAGTTAATTACTCACACATCTAGTGCTATTTCATTGCATTTTGTTTGTTTGTTTTAAAAGCCAATAAATTAAAGTCATTCTAGAATCACAGAAGAGATCTGACATATCCACTCCTTGTTAGAAACTGGAGTTCGACCTATGGAGATGTCTCAGAGCAAAAGTGTCATTTTTAAAACGAATTTCATCATCATGATACTAAACAAAAAAAAACCTATGACAACCTTATCAAAGGGCCAATGAAAAATAAAATAGAGAATCGTTTCATTTTATTTTAATATAACATTTCAATATTGCCTTTCAACTATAAAAAGAGCCTCCTAGGCATTTTGCCACAATAAAACATCAACACAATTAAACAGAGCATTCAAATGCAAAATTTAATCAACAAAACGTAGCAATATAACAGCAAAGGGCAACAGAGAAGGGCCCAGTCTAACCAAGTGGATCACAGAGGTGCAGTAGTCTGGGGTCACAGGAGGTCAAAGACCTGCTACTATTTTTGAGGCAGGGGCTCTATCTTCAGCCAAATCAGCATGAAAGGGGACATTCTTAGCCACTGATAAGTCTTCTCACACTTTGTATTGATTGATTCAGAGTGAAATAAGGAGAGTCCACCACTGAGGATTGGCTCTTAGGGTCACTCTGGTGAAGGTGCGTTGGAAGAACACGAAGATGTTATTGTTCTGTGTGCTACAAAGCTAAGCATTTAGGGACACTGAAAACACAACGTGCTTCAGTTTCAAGAGAAGGGTGTGCAAGTTCTGTTACATACACGTGAACTTCAAGGAAAGCACAACCTAAGTCACCATGAAAGAAGATATATGGAGTACTCCAAATGTTGTATAAGATTATTGCATAATCTTTTAAGGTTGTGTAAAGGTTAGGTGGTGACAGGGCATGACATGGAGACATGGCATTGAATTCATTTTTGTGTTGTGGTGGAACACAAAACAAGGTCTTGGAAGCTGACTGCAGTTCACAAGCAAATTCATGTGGGAGGTGACTATCCTTCAATAATCTTCAGCCCAAGCCATTTAGGTTTCTACAGGCAATAGAACTGGAAAGTGGAGTCAACTGGAAGACATGGAATTGGTATTCATTCTGTAGAAAGGGGAGGATACAATTCAAGATTTGATTTTAGATTGAATAGGTGCTCCCATATTTTTTTGTAATCTTGTGTATCTAGGGCATAGGCTGCGTGGAGAATCATCTTTAAATAGCACTATTGTCTAGCAGACACAAAATAAAGTAATTTAACTCAGAGGACAAAATGAACTCCCATCCCCCTTTCAACAAATTCTCATGCAAAATTTCAGTTAACTAGCAATGTTATAATACATCCAATTAAAACTGACCTCAGCTCTTCTTCATAGTAAATTAAATATCTAGATAAAACTGAACTTGCATGTGAGGATACTTGAAAATAAAAAAGGAACAACGAGAGATCACAAGACAATAAGAGAGTGGGATTCAAAAGCATCTGGAAGTGCAAATGAAGGAGAGGTTTAAATAAAAATGAAGAGGAAGCACACTGAGGTTCATCAAAGAAAAAAAATGAGTGTTGAGAAAGCAACTGAAATTATTGTGATGAGTGAAACACCCACCTGCCCAATCTCAATTTGGAATTGAGCTCTGCTAGCTAGACTAAACGGTTAGGAGATAGTGTGGCTATTTCTGAGCACAAGATAGAGTTCTTTTCAGATCCTGTTATACTTCTGATGATGTTGTTGGAAGCAAAAAGGTGTACCAGTCCCCTCCATTTAGTCTCTTGCCCCCTAACTTCTTAAGTCTCCAATGTCGTAAGCCCAAAATAGCTAATAGGCTGCCTTTTTCACCACAGACCCTCTCAGATGCAAGGAAGCCCACTTGGTAGCTCCACCACACTTGGAATTTTGGCATTGGTGGTCCAGGGGAGTGCATTCTCTGGGTCAGTCTTGTAGCTGTGGAAATCCCTCCCAGCAGTGGCAGACCTTGGGGTCACAAATGTCAATGGTGCCCTGTGTGTCGCCAAAATTCAGTGCCCCCCCCCGCCTCTTGCCTTTCTTTCTACATCATAGTTGTGGTGTCCCCTATAGCACCCACAAGGTTTCACACCCAGTGTGACTAAACTGGTCATGCTTTTCTAAATCTGCCTCTGGTATATGACACATTCACTATATAAATTTTGTCATATCTTAAAGAAATATCTCTGTAGCCTGGATATTGACACCTGGTGCATATATACATAGCTATACATATAGAAGTAGAAATTCTGTAAAACTGATTATTAGTGAGACCAATGTCACTACATAAAAGTGAAGCTGATAAGAACCAAGTTTAACAGGAAGATAACACTGACCGTTAAGAGCGAAAAAAACACAACTCCAGATAAGGTGCAAGAGTGGCCCTGCACTTACATCAAAAATCTTGGGTTGAATAAGTGTTTTCAAGGATTGTGGTTGGATGAAGAAATGGTGAGGTGCTGGGGAGGCAGAAGGTGGTGGTTGACTAAGAATAAACAGCCAAAATAATGTGTATGTATTTTTTTCCTATACAGTACACTAGGAATGCTCTGATCACTAATGCATTTCTGATCAAAGTCTGACCAACTGGGAATCTGGTTTGATTCTCTGTACTGAACCCCCCAAAGGCAATTTTCTCCCACAATATATAGATATTGATATATCTTAGGACCCACCCCAACTGTGTGATTGTAAATTGTTTTAATTGGTTTTAAGATTGTATTTTCACATTGTTGTAACCCATCCTAGGACCTGATAATGAAAGGTGGGTAAGAAATCTAATAAAATCAACATCAGCATCATCCCTGTCAAAACAGTGGGTTCTCCTCTACTTCCTTTAACTAGTTGTAGCAAGGTCAAAGGTGACAAATAGTTCACAGCAGATATTAACAAAATGATCACCAAATGGTGGGGTTTTGTGTGGTGGCCTAGAGGTGGCAGAGCATTTGCAGAATGAGCCAAGCTAAATGTTGGTGAGGGTGCTTTCACTTCCACAAGACCTCGAATGCCATTCAATGACAAACAGTAGCTCTGCTGGTAATCACCATCTCTTCCCAATTTCATTTTGATTCCTAGGCTTCTAGTTCTTTACAGCATCTTCCACCCCTTTCCATGGTTGGAAGTACTGTACATTTATTGCTAGGGATGGGAATAGTGTAGGGTTGATGCCGCCACAAAAGTACTCATAGCTCTTTAAAGCAGAAAGAAGCCATGTTTTCTCACTCTGCAATTCCTAGTGAGACAGGGCAGTTGGAGGCTGATTTCCAGGTGAAAGGTAGGTGAAACTTCTTTTAAGTTTCCAGCAACACGTCTCTTTGATCACTCTTGCAGACGGATTTGAGAGGAGCAGGCAGACAGATTCACAAATAGAGAAAAACACATGTTTGAGATTGAACACACACATCCATCACACAAGCTATTCCATTTGAAAGGTACAGAACAGATGGGCAAGAAAACCAATGATAGGAGAAGTTGTGAAAGTCTCTACTGTGGACATAGAGATAACAGAAAGATCCAGTATCTGTTAGGCCTAGTGGTTAGGCCTGTCTCCAGCCAGACAGGAGCCAGTCAACTAGAAAAGGTCCAAATCAAGGCTGTAAAAATATTCTCCCTAGGCTAAAGAAACCTTCTGACATTTTGGCCTTAGGAGCTATTGTGCTTCAGTACCTGTGGAAACCTCTAAGAAGACAGCATTCACAAAACAGAATTGATCAGACTTCATTTAAGATCTCTTCAATTTCAAGAGGCAGACATCTTCACCAACAGTTAGCAATGTCTTCTATACACCTGCTAAAGTGGTCCTCCTACACCAGCATGGGATGATGATTTGATGACAGTAAACCAGTGGCCTTGTCTAGAGTCAGCAGTCACTTACCACTGAAACAAGGAAGGTTGAACATGAAGCAGGCACTTCTAACACTTGGCCCCTTGGCCTCTTTCCACCTACTCTCCATCCATTTTACCTCTTACAGCACCAAGTGACAAAGGACCTTTCAAACCCCATAACTAACCAAAAATTAAATTTTTGTGGCTGCAGAGGCAGGGAGGGAGAAGACAGCCTTGCCATTAAAGCTGCCACATATATTTAACAGAAGGAAAAGCTATGATCCCCACATGCCTCACTGCCCATCACAATTGCACTACCTTCCAGGTGGCAAAATTTGGCAGAAGGTGGGGAGGGACATCTTAGATGCCCAGCCATGAGAAGCTGCACTGAAATGGTCACAGGTTGTATACATATATCCTGTACCCTAAATAAATCCCTCCTTTGTTCCTGCTATTTTATTTACAATGCAAGAAAAGAACCAGATTATTAGTAGTAGCATTTATGAAAAACAGTTCTATAGCACTTCCCACACCAAATCTCAAGGCAGCATACATTATTAAGTGTATAATTATTTTTAAAATGTGCATCAACACATTCAAATACAGGAAGAAAATGTTAACCATTAAATATGTTAGCATTTGCCTTAATTCCTAATATATTCCTAATTGTTCGGTAATATAGTTCCATAACAAGCTGGCTCCATGACAGTACCTGTCAATGCGAGGGAAATATGCCAATAGTAAGATTGGGCATGGAAGGGGTCATCTTAATTTACCACGCGACCTACAAATAGGGCTTTGAAACTCTCCAATTAATGTTCTCTATTCTACCCAATTATGAATTGTGGACTGATTCATCAACGTGTTAATTTACAGAATCTGTGACCGTAAGAAGACTGCTTGGCAATTGGATAATTCAACCACTTAATGAGTTCAATACTTTTCATGGAAAACTGCTTCTTAACTCCCAAACTGGAAAGGTTGATGAGTCTATGATTCATATTGTTACTACACGCTGCACTCGTTAGAGAAGTGGATATTAATTATATATAAACTTAAGTGGAGGGGGAGCAATGTGTGGGAGGAACAGGAGTTTATAGACAACTTGGCATTAATAAAGATTTAGAGCAGTGTTCTCTTCTGTATAAATCCACTGCTATTTTCTATTAATTAACATAATTGATAACAATTATAAAGATATCTGGCATTTTAATCATGCAAATACATCTTCCACTGTCAGAGCAGAAAATTAAAAACAGCCAGGAGTCTTTTATTTGCAGTGCGAGCTGAAGAGGAAATTAAAACAACACCAGTAATGAATGAGTGATATATTCACTTTAAAAGAAATCATAGATTAAGTTCATAAGGCTAAGGACAGGACACCAGGAAGCTTTGTAATGAACATAAGAGGTAAATGATGCTGCCACTCTAGGAATACTAGAATGAATTGCAGGGGGCAGGGGAGAGCATAGAGGCAGTTCACATCGTTCTGATGTCCTGGGTACTACTCATCACTTTTAAATATTACAGGATAAGTCTTGCTTGGAGAGATGAGCAGATTACCCTTATGCCAAATGTCTATTGCTGTCATATACTTCAGGGTACAGTAATGGTTTATTACAATGTAATTGGGGTGCTTCAGGAATTCTCTTCATCTGTGTTTATCCTAGGATTGCAGTCCTATGTCCACTTAGCTGGAAACTTAGATCAGAGCAGATATGCATAGGGTGGTGTGGTAAATTACCTAGTGCCTTGAGAGCCATTGTGGTGCAGTGGTTAGAGTGTTGGACTAGGACCTGGGAGACCACTCAGCCTTAAAGCTCACAGGGTGACCCTGGACTCAGATGGTTGTTGTCGGGCTTAAATGAAGACCAGCGGAACCATGCTGCTCACCACCTTGTGCTCCTTGAAGAAAAAGGTGGGATATGAATGGAGTAAAATAAAATAAAAACAAAGACCTGGGGGCAGAGGGTGGTGCTGTGTGTGTGTGTGTGTGTGTGTGTGTGTAAAATTACAGAAGTAAAGATTAAACAAGCAATTTAAGACCTACAGACAGGATGAAATAAATCCAAGAGATGAGATGGGGGCCATTGATAGTTCCAGTGAAGTATTAAATCTGTAGAAGGCTGAAATGAAGCAATTTGGGCCCTGCACACGAGAACAGAGCCAGTGAATGCTGCTTTCAGAAGTTAACAAGCAGGTGCTTGGGCAAAAGTTACTTAAGGGACGTGAGGGTACGGGGATAAGACAGCGGCTGCGGCAGTCATAAAAGGAATGATAAAGTTCTTAAGGGGAAACAGTTGATCAAAGGAAGCACCTGGGCTGTCAGATAAACCACTGATGAGGTGCTAAACAAACAGTTCAGTTGGTTAAAGGAGCTGTAAAATGCGAAGGAGTCTTGTTCCTATGCAACCACATGGAGAGGGCACAAAGCTCCCAAAGTAAACGGATGGACTAAATAACCCAGTATCTCTTCCACATCAAATGCAGAGCCCCCGAGAGTTCTGTAAGCATACTCTAACACTATAAAGCTTTCTTAAGGATCTCCAGTATTTCCCTTTCATCACACTGTAGGGATTTGACAAGCCATCGATTAGACCAGCTACAAACTACAGACTTTACTTATGATTTCCCCGCGGTTAACTTAAGATAGAAATTATCTATCCAGGCTAAAAACAAAAACAAATTTTTCAACTCTTGGCATGGTGCAAATTTTTACTGGAATGGCCGTAGGCAAAGATGGGCCAATGTATTTTGATGTTTGAGGTGGAACAGCAAATAGTGCACACACATATACACACAAGGCAATTAGTGCCCGTGATCATGCACAGAGTTGGTTTTGAAGGATCTATTTTATTACAGATCAGTTGGTAGAGGAAACACCATCCATATTACTGTCCTCCCTGCCTGTGCCACCTCTTCCTATAGGACAGGGGTGAGCAACCTCAGATCCATGGGCTCAATGCAGTACCAAGACCTCTTTATTTGACCCTCAGGACTCTTGGCAGATCATTGCCAGGTTACAGCATTCACTGACCCTGCTCCACACCTCCTGAGGTGCTTTTGCCTGGCTGGAATGTGCCCTCAAACTATGATACTATTGCTAAAATGGAGAATGGAGAGGTATGTGCATGTAGTGGAACTCCTGAACTTTTGCATGTTTGAAATACAGTACAGCCTATGCACGATCTATTGCTTTACCCATACTTGGCATGGGACTTACTTCTGAATAAAGCTGCTTAGAGTCAGGGTGAAAGTGACTGACAAAAAGTTCTGGAGGAGAACTTCTGCCTGTTTCCGAAAGGGACTCATCTCCCCTTCCTCCCCAGCCTCCATTCATTATTAGGAGAAGTTAAATGCAGTCTCAGAAGAACCCCACAGATGTGCACTAGAACACTTTGTGCATAACTAAAGAGCTACATACAAATAGTTTAGTTTAATAAATAATGTCCAGCAAATTTATCCAAAAATGGCTCCTGCATAATTTAAGCTTGCTTGAGGGAAGGTTGAGTTTGTGCACTGGCAATGCGCATTCTTGTTTTTCCCAGACTCCTTACATCACAGTGTGAACCGCAAAATGAAATATGACATGTGTTAATGTTGCATGCTTGTCTATTTAAACTCTCTTGCTCCTGAAATGTAGAACTTGGCATTAAACCTGCCTCTTTTTGTGAGTAGAAAAGCCCCTTTTGGTGTAGTGGGATCTCCAGAATTTCTTTACTCAATATAATGCATCAAAATGAACCTGCTCTGGTTGATATTTTGTTTTTTCCTGCCTGCAAGTGTCCCTGCACTGGCAAAACAACAACAACAACAACCTGATACTTTATTTCACACTGTAATAGGGAGAGAAGAGAATCAAGTGAATCATGAAGTAACTCTGAGGAATTGCATCAGTTTCACTTCACTTCATTATTTTATTTTTGTTAATTAATAGCACATACTACCCACTCTTCACCAGTTGGTGCTGCCTGGGTGGGTTACACACATAACACACCATTCATAAAAAAGTCCAAGAGATAAAGCCGCAGTTAATATTTATTTATTAATTATTTGGGTTTACTGAATTTATATAGACCCCTTCATCCAAGGATCACAGGGCAGCTTACAGTATTAAAAACACAGAATTACATGACATAATAGCAAACTAGACAATATCCTCCCACAATTTAAAAGGCCATAGCTTGTTTAATTATAATTGTAGTGCTTGCAAGAGACATTGGAGCCCATCTAAATTGTATTTTAAATTGGTCCCCCCCCCCATTATGTTTTTATTGTAATTTTAATGGTGTTAGCTGCCCTGAGCCTGGCTCTGGCTGGGGAGGGTGAGGTATAAATAAAATTTATTTATTTATTTATTTATTTATTATTATTATTATTAAGCCCAATCACCTCCCCCCAGTGCAGGATCTGCACCATAGAATCACATCCTCCCTTCCATTTTCACTGTTATGTTTAACATAATGGCTGTGCCATGTTTAATACTATCCACAGTTCAGATTAAAAGTCGCTTAGGTAATTTTTTTATTATTAAAAAAATAATACATATAGACTTTAAAAGTTAAAACCATGAATTGAGAATTAGGAATGACTTCCAATGATTCAGCCACTTGCCATGCAGTCTTAGGCATGCCTACTCAGAAGTAAAAACCCATTGACTCCAATGGGACTTACTCCCAGGTCAGCGTGCATAGATTGCAGTCTTGGTATACTGCCCCTTACACCCATATGAATATTGAACTGTTATAAACTCGAGCTGAAATCCTGTTAAGGTTTTTTAAAATAGATAGATAGATAGATAGATAGATAGATAGATAGATAGATAGATAGATAGATAGACAGATGAAGCCCCCAGTATGTTCTATAGTCAATTTCTGCTTCATTGATTCCATTTTGCATGAAAAGGTATAAGGAGCTTAACCCTGCAGTATTGACCTTAACTGAACAAAGCATGCATTCCAGCAGTTTGCCAAGTACCCGGAAAAGCATAGCTGTAATTTAAACAGAGCAGCACTCATAAAGATGGATAAATACTTTCTTGCTAGAGCAAGGACAACTATGATGTTGCTTCCAGTTTTATTTCAGCAGTGTTTTTGAAGCACCAGCATTCCACATTGGTTTCTATTCTTTGCATAATGCATAGAAACCTCAAACTATAGCAGCGATGGTGATAGTGGTCAATAACCAACTTGGATGATTGGAAAAGTGGATAAGAGAAATTTGTGGAGGGAAAGGCTATCAGAGGGTACTGGTCACGATGGATGTGCTCTCCCTCCATTGCCCAGAGCCCCTGAAAACTAATTGTGGGAGTCTCAGGTGAGGAGAGTGCGGTTGTGTTTAGGTAATTCTTGCTGGTGTCCCATAAGCAACTGGTTGGTATTGCAATAATAGGATGCTGTCTAGATGGGCCTTTGGCCTAATCTGGCATGGCTCTTATGTTTTCACATAGGAAAAAGGCTTTGACTGTGAGTATCACCAGTTCCCTGAATTAAATCAACTGAAACAGCAGCAAAATGGCCAAATTAAGAGCCCCAAATTAGTAACTCCCCAGTTGCATGACTACTGATAAGAGAGATTATCAATACAACTCTCTTAACCTAACATACTGTATTTACTGCATGGCTGCTAAACTCTTTTTTGTTGTGGGGCGGGAGTTCTTTGGGATGAAATATTTCTGCTTGCATCGGCTGAGATAATTACAAAGACAGCTTCTAAATTGCTTTTGTCATCCTGCCAGCAACAGATTTGTACTTAAATGGTACACTTTACTACTGTACAGGCTTATTATACCAGGGAAGCTAACGAGAATATATTTGATTCTCTCTCTCTCTTTCTCACTTTCCCTTTTGGGGAAAAGCAATTTATTCCCCAAATGGGCAAGGAATACATCCTCATGAGACTATAATCATGCTATTTTCATTTTTCTTCTTCTTTTAAAAAGAAATATTGATAACATCATTACTGTTACTATATGGATTTCTTGGTTACATGTATCAATTTAAATCCATTGACACTTTGTTCTCCTGTCTTTTGAAGTATTTTCTAACTATTCCAGGACCCAGTTATTTTGTGAGTCAAGGAACCGAACCCTTGTGGTGGTAAATAAGAGAAAAGGACACAAGAATTTTAGGTTAATGGGCTGAAAAAGGCCACAACTTTTATTGGTTAAAGCATGTGAGTGGTATTGGCTTAGGCATTGGATAAAACAACCTGTACATGACCCCACCCACGCAGCGGGGGGTCTTTTGAAGGTTAACAAACAGTGGAAGGAGCTTGTTGATGCAAATACAACTGGAAGCTTCCTCTGATGTCACCAGGGGTCGTGCCATGGCCCTAGCCACCAACAGGGCATCGGACAGGATCCATGACCGCTGGATTCCTTTAATGGAATACCCTACAAGGGTTGGGGTAGGTGATGGCCAAACCCCGCCCACCAATGCACAACACATATTCCAATCCGAGCTGAAGAGGCACACCGCCAAATACCCTCACAGCTGCAACCAGTTCCTGATACCGCCTATAATGTCTGATAACCACCATCAGATAAGTGAATGCCATCATCTCTGAACAGGGATGCCACGCTGAACCTGATGTCAGCATGCTTGATCACCTGACCATCAACCTGGGAGAGAACATTTGTACCTTGTTTTAAACCAAGTGTGTGTTATGATGGACAGTCATCTCCTGAATGTCATACAGTAGGACCAACAATATATTTTGCATGCAACCCCAATCTCTGAGTGGTGCAAAACTCCAGGGGTCCCGGGAGTTTGCCCAGAGTTTGAATTCCTTGGAGTGAGGGACAGCAGAAACCATGATGTCTTTATGACAAATAGTTTATTTACACATATGTATAACCTAAGCCTTTGGTGGAGGGGACTCACAGCATTAACACCTCAGAAGGTATTGCTTCTCTCATAGCCACAGACTTGGATTCCAGCAGAAATCAAGCATGTCTCTCCCTCTGTCTCTCTGCCTGCTTCTAGTCCAGCTCTTAGACACTCAACTCTGGTTTTGTCTTTCTCACTACTGACCAGATGAGGGCCAGGAGTCACCCATTGTTCTCTGGCACAAAGCCACTTCCTCTATGACCTATACTTAGGGGCCATCAGCATACCAAGAAGCTGGCCTGGCCTGGCCTGGCTGAATCCTTGCTGAATCCAGGAACTAAATGGGATTCAAGCATACAGCCTACCCTGTTTGAAATAATCCTCTTTTTTGATAGGCTGTACCAAGTCCTGTTTAAACATAAAGGAGCACAAAATGGGAGAGCAGCTGGAGTCCTGAAGTTGCCCATCAGTGCTTACCACCTGGACAGCTGACCAAGCAGGCAGACAGGCCATCTGGTTACAGTATTCCCCACTGCTGTTTTTCTATTTAAATTATAGTAATTATGGCTAAATTAGCATCCATACAGCTATATTAGCATAAACAAATCTGTGTGGTTTTTGTCCTCTTTTCTAGTGACTTATTTCCTAGACCACTAGTAGTCTGAGGAGAGGTGGCTCCCCTGCTTGAATAGCTTTTAAAAGAGAATTAGACAAATTCATGGAGAATAAAGCTATTGGTGGCTATTAGCCCGTTGCTGGGTATTTTTCATTTCCAAGCCATCAGGCTACTGGAAACTGTGCCCAGTACCACTGAAGAGATTGCAGGGGAAATACAATGGTACCTCGGGTTATAGGCGCTTCAGGTTACAGACTCCGCTAACCCAGAAATAGTATCTTGGGTTAAGAACTTTGCTTCAGGATGAGAACAGAAATCGTGTGGTGGCAGCAGGAGGCCCCATTAGCTAAAGTGGTACCTCGGGTTAAGAACAGTATCAGGTTAAGAACGGACCTCCGGAACGAATTAAGTTCTTAACCCGAGGTACCACTGTATATTCAAAACTGCTCCAATTAAATAGTTTGTCTTCCCATCAAATTCTAGAAGGCATAGATTACTTATCTACTTCTTAACAGCACACACATACTCTTGATCAAGCACCCAAACTCCAATATGGATGGAGCCAGGAGTGCATATTCTCACAGAGTGAATGGGCCTTGTTAATTGGCTCATAGAAGATCAAAACAGCAGCACTTACTTTTGGTTTAGAAGTGGCCTCGAGTTATTTTCTTTGCAGTTTTGTTGTAAGAATGTAGCAAGAACATGCTGGATTAGGCCAAAGGGTGACAATTTCAGAACTACAGCATGTTTGGTATTTTTTGGCCAGCATGGTCTAATTCTTTGGGGTCATGCAGCTGCTGTTTAGTGCAGAAAGAAGAGTGCTTTCAAGATTTTGAGGCTCTAATGACTGCTTAGAATGTTTCAGGTTTTCTGAAAAGATATTTAGTTTTTGTTTTGGGTTTTTTTAATAAAAAAATCTCATTCTTCACACCTAGTCAACCCTGACAAGACTACTGCTATGTAGATAGAAATTTATCCAAGTGGATCGCTGTACCTTGTTAATAGGATAGAAGTGTAAAAAAGCTATATATGCAGCACATCAAGGCATTTTTCCCTATAGCCCTTTGAATTCAATTGCTGTGACCCGAGCAGGTCAACTTGTATAAAGATGGAATAAAAGAATCCACAACATAAAACATTAAGGGAAGGGAAGTACAAGTATAGATTTCATTCCTTCTGCTTATTTGAAATGGGGAATGTGGCATGAAAATAATTTCCCAGTTTTACTCTGTATACCTGTGTTCCTCTCATCAGAGTACAATAACATTTAATCTATGCTTTCACATTTTTAAATAACAAGGTGTCAAGAGCCATATTGAGACTGTTGTAGCACCTTTGAGACTTAATATTTTTAGTTTGCCCAGGAGGTCAAAGGCAAACCTATTTTCATCAGATGCCGGCTGATGGAATGGCATGCATGATCACATGGATTCAGTTTCCCTAGACATAAACCAAGTTAAGAAGAAGGTAATGAAAGAGGTAAATGGCAATGGAACACAGTTTCATTTTAAGCAGTTTTTGTTTTACTGATTCTTCTTCTCCCAACAGTTTTGTCTACCTTTGGTTTCTCCCTAATGCCTGAGAATTGGTTGCTCACAAAAATTTCATCAACAAGGGGAAGACGTACTGAAAGAGAGAATATCACGAATAATGCAGAACAGATTTTTTGGAGGGCACAGCAGTTAAAACTTGTAGAGTTTGAAGACCCATTCTCTCTCTCTCTCTCTCTCTCTCTCTCTCTCTCTCTCTCTCTCACACACACACACACACACAAAACAACAACAACATCAACAATACACACACACGCACACACAAGGCAGATTTAGGGCAGTGTGGGTGGTGCAGTTGCACTGGGTGCACAGCCAAAAAGGTTGCCTTCTCAAAGCTTGGTAAGTGCTTGATCAACTTTGGGAAGGAGACGTGCAGCCCTGGCAGAGTTCTTGAGCCCTCCCACCTGCTTCCCAAAGTCCAGTAATTACTTGCCCAGCTTTGGGACGGAGGCAGAGGGACTCTAGGACCCTGTCAGAGGCCTCACGCCTTCTTCCCAAAGCCTGGGCTTAAGCCAGCGCTGTGAGGGCATCAAATATTGGCCTCACACAGGGTAGCATATTACCAAGGTCCAGCTGTGAACACACATATATTCTAGGGCTCTCACACATAATTCAGGACTCACCCTCATGCCTCAAATCAATGTTATGTGGTGAGCCTGAGAAGCTCCAGAGGGCAGGGTATTCAGAATCACCTCGTGAAAAGCTTAGATTAGATCCAGGGCTGCCATTTTGATCTTCATCTGCAGACCATAGGAATAGTGCAGATTTAGGTTATGGAATTTTGTCCAATATGTGTGAGAGATGGCCAACAACTTGGATGACATAGAGGAATAGACAAATTTATGGAGAATAAGGCTATTGAGGGCTAATAGCCACAATGGCTATCCATGTTCTGCCTCCACTGTTGAAGTTGCATAGCTCTGAATACCAGTTGTTTTAAATCACAAATGAGGGGAGTAATGTTACCAATTTCCCCTAGGTAACTAATTGGCCACTCCGAGAATACAATACTGGACTAGTTGGGATTTTGCTCTAATCTGGCAGGCTCTTCTTACATTCTTATGACAAAACTGTAGAGAAAAGTACTTGGGACAAGTGTTAGCATGCTTGTTTTCATCTTCTGTGGGCCAATTAATAAAGGTCATTCAGTTTATGAGAATATGGGTTCTTGATCACGTAACCCTCATGTGAGAGTCACAAAGTCCTCATTTACATAGTTAGTAGTTTGCTAGGAACACACCAATCTAGGCCATTTTGCTCCTCCCTAGTTTGTGGGAGAAACAAATGGCAATGGCTGATTTGGTATTATGTCCAAACCAAGAAGCATGGTTTGTTTTGCTCCAAACAAACCACAGTCTGTAGACAAAGTTTGTTGTTTGAGTGAAACAAACCACAGCCCCTGATATAGGTATAACTCTAAGCCAGGGAGAGTGGTTTGTTACTCCCATGTGCTAGCAGTGAGGAGCAAAGTGGTCCAGAGCAAGGATTAATTATGGTTTACTGAGGTGGTGGAACTGGATCAGTGCAGGAGACAGTGGTTTGAAAAAATGTTTATGGACCTAAAGAGAAGAGCTGAAAATTTTGAGCTCGAAAGACTCATCTTTGCACACTAGTTATTGTAAATTATTTCAGAAAGCATGCTATTGTGCTGCATCTTACAGTAATATTATGTTTGAGTGGCAAATAGCACATCCAGGAACTGTATAATTCAGTTTCCATACCTATACATGTTCTTGCTTCACATTCCAGCAAAATGGGAGAAAGAAACATTTGTCTTCCAGGAGTACACATATGAGCTTTCCCTAATATGTCTCCTGGAAGATACGGGAAATATGCTTTATTTGTTAGGAAGTTTATCACAATCTTGTTAATGTGGAACAAATGGACCATGATGCAAAAAGTTGCAGGTAATGGACATCTTTCAAAGCAACCGACGCTGAAAAAGAAAATGACAAACATACAGCCTGATCCCATTTAGGCTGGCACCCAATTTCTGTTTTATGCATTTTAAAATGTTCTCTACTTCCAGTTCATTGGCAGTGTCTCAAAATTTCTGATGATACCAATATATCTGATGTGGCAGGAGGAACCATTTTTGAGAGCAATCTGCGTATTGTGGCTTGAAGGAGGCACAGCTAAATCATCCCTTCTTCAGCTTATATATATGGATGTTTATCTCTACCTTATCCAAGCTCTGAGTCCCTCTAGTGCCAGGAGCTCTTATTCATGTCTGCAATGGAGTAGGGGGGTCAAGGGCACATTGCCCACCCAGCAGCGTTGGCAACAGGCAACCAATTTGTCTGCTCACCTCCAGGCCAATCAGGAAGCAGCTGGGAAGGAGGAAGCAGTGTTTGACCCAAGGGGAAACTTCTTCCCTCTATGCTATCAAAACTCCAGAAAAATGAAGTCAAACGTTACGAACAACTGAGATGTAGAGCACAATTAAGTCTATTTGCACATTCCTAATAGCCTTAGGATTTCTTACCATAGTGGAGGCTTCAGAATAGATCCAGTTCTACTCTAAAAAGGCTACTGTTGCAGCTGGCCCCAGTACAGTTTGGCAGGTAAAGGACCCGGGTGGCGCTGTGGCCTAAACCACTGAGCCTCCTGGGCTTGCCAATCAGAAGGTTGGCCGTTCAAATCCCCACAACGGAATGAACTCCCATTGCTCTGTCTCAGCTCCTGCCAGCCTAGCAGTTCGAAAGCACGCCAGTGCAAGTAGATAAATAGGTGCCGCTGCAGCGGGAAGGTAAACAGGATTTCCGTGTGCTCTGGCTTCCATCAGTGTGTTCCATTGTGCCAGAAGCGCTTTAGTCATGCTGGCCACATGACCCGGAAAGCTGTCTGTGGACAAACGCCAGCTCCCTTGGCCTGAAAGCGAGTTGAGCACCACAACCCCATAGTCTCCTTTGACTGGACTTAACCACCCAGGGGTCCTTTGCCTTTTTTTTACCTTACAATTTGGCAGCATACCTAGTTATCAGATAGTGATCCCCCCCCCCCAGTTCTTGACCAGGTTGGTGAAACTGAAGCTTGCTTCTGTTCCTATTGCAGACACTCTCATCAGTGCTTTTGTCTATGCAACTCACTGCTGTAGCCTGGGTCAAAAGACAGTTGACTAATTTGGTGCTGGGCAGGCGACACAGATTCTTTCAACGCTATGATTCCTCCCTGCGGAAAGATGGAATAACAGGGAAAGCTACACCTGCTAATTTCTGTCTGTCATGAAGATAAATGGAAGCAAAATTTCAGTTATAAAAGAAAAGTTGCACTTCTACCAGTATCCCACACTCTATTAAATGATGGGGTTTCATAGCCTGGACATTAGATGAAGGCAATGGACTATGTGAGTTTTTGAGCATGATGTGGGGAGGGGGACTTCCTAACATAATTTACAGTAAAACAAAATGCAAACAAAATGCACACAGTGTTATTTTAGTGGAAAGTACATTGAATAATCATAACAAATTTCTCAGTTTTTAAAGAAAATCTAATGGATTACAGACATGGAATGAAAATTGGCTGATAGGTCCGTCCTTATAGTGCACACTTCTGTACATCAGCTCTGATGATACACACACAAACACACACACAAGGCAGGCGAGAGAATGTTTTCTGAGATTAAATAGCACCCAGACATTATCAGGAATCTTATCTAGGCTGTGGCAGTCTGTATTGACAACATTTGTTTGACAGTTTTGTATATATGGAAAAGAAAACCCTCATGAATGCAATGCAGTTGTATCTAAATATACATTAGCAGAAGTACCAAAATTGTGTTTTGAAATGAGTCAGAGCTGCAAATGAACACAAATTGTAGACATAATTGCACATTTTAAGGCTCCCCTATAAAGTTAATTAACTGTTATGAGGCAACAAAAACAGTCTTCCATATATAGATTTATTCTAAATTGCAACAATCTTGAAGCTTTGCTTTTCAAGGCAACTCTTCATTTTATCTTTATTGGAATGGTTTTCAGGTAAAATGCTGTGATGTTAGTTTTGCAAAATAGGAGTTCCAGAAACTCTTGTAAACATTTAATGAGATACTAAAGATAGTTTAAGAACGATATTATCAGTCACAAATAATAGTCTTAATGACTTACTGTCTATTAAAATGGTAACAATGGCTGCTTTAAAATAATAAACAGCTGAGTAATGGCAGAAAATGTGATAAATGCTACCGTACTAATGATGACACCATTTATACAAGGCCTTGTAATGGATTTCCACTCTGTGGTGTTCAGTAATAAAAAGAGAGTCAACTGCACTTCACAAAATCATAAGCCTAGCAAAACACTGTTTAACAAAAAGGCATATGTACAATACATACTCACGTATTTTGTATGTTCACAGTTATTAAACTGCTTCATAGTAGAGTACTTTAATATAATACTTGACAAGAAACTGCTAATGTTCTCGCTAGCTAAATAACTGTCAACCAATCACTAACATTGGCTGGAAGTGTTAAATGAACCTTCTCTTGTTTCTGGTTGGGGTATCCCTAATACTCTATTGACCTTTGCTGAACAGCATTTATTTCCTGAGCTGTAAAAGGATACATCACAATTCATATCTAATGGTGTTATATCAGTGTTACCGACTTTAACTGAACTACTTTGGATCAAATGGGAAGTCTCCTGTAGGCTATGTGAACTTTCCTGTCTTAAACTGATATTCCATGTATAATAATTACCTACTTCTCTGTAGGTAAATCTTCAAGTCCTACTGGAAGCTCATCTCTGTCATTTGCAGTGATAGGGGAGGAATCTGGTAAAAGAAAATCCTCATGTGGAATCACCTGATCTGCATCATCTTCTTGGGAACCCATACATTGCTGAATCCCCTAGTGGCTATGTGAAAAGGTCTGAGAGCTGCTTCCCGGACTTCTCTTGCTTGTCTTTAAAAAAGCAATCACAGCTGCCTATGAGCAGTTAGCTAATATATGGGTCTCCTATTGCTGTGCTCATGGGGGACAGGGATGAAAATATAGCAAATATCCTTGGAAGAATCACAACCTGAAAGCATGGTTGTAAGTTCCAGAGAGAGTTGTTAAGAAAAGAAAAGAAAAACCATGGCTGACTCCGTAGCTCTTGGGATGAAGTGGCAGGAGGAGAAGAGAGGATTATTTTTCACATGTGTGAAGTCAGGAGCTTTGTGTGCTGTCATAATTACCTTTCAAATGTAGTAAAATAAGATAGAAGGGAAGGTCTTGGACAACCTCCAAACTGTGTGCATTTTTTTTTTAAGTTCATTGTTTTGTTTTCAAAATTCTTCCTATAATATGTGCATGGAACCAGGACTGAGTGGGCATTACCCCAGTCCCTTGTGGAACCAGGACCAGCTGGAATTTGGACCTGTGCCCATGCCTAGTCATCTCTCCCTAAGCTGGAAGGAGAAGAAAACACCATGATTTACTGTACAGTATCTAACTGAGTATACATTTGGGATCCTGTACCCTGAGTTATCCCCGTGCACATATCACCTAATCAATAAACTGCTATATACATTTTTGTGCTTTCATCCTGATAGTGATGCCTCCTTGGAGCTAAATAAACTGCCCTGGGAAAATGATTGAAGAGTACTGTAAAAACTCTTACAACAAATAACATAACAAATATATGGTGCTTTGCATTGTCTGCTTCCTCAAAGAGTGGGAAGTTTCAGAAGAGTTTTAAAGCAATGCCTAAGGCTTACATGCTAAAATCCATGTGCTGGTTGTTGTTTTTTAAACAAATATGCAGGTAGAAAAGATTGCAAGCAAATGAGCATATGGACAGGTTCTTCAAATCCCCAAAGTAACATAATTCCCAAAGTGACAGGCAACACCCTTGTTGTTCCAATTCAGCTTTTGCTAGCAGCTCCAAAAGAAAAAAGGATATATATATATATAGATTTGTCTATTCCTCAGGTCAGAACCAAAAGTGGCAATAGCACCAGAGTATTGTCCTCCACTCCACCAATGGCTTGCTTAGGGAGTGCAGGGCAGACCATACATCACACACGACTCTGGCCTCTAAAACTTCACCACCACAACTTCCTTCCTCCCAGTAGCCCTTCACCTCAAGTGATGGCCTCACTCTGCCTAATGGTCAGCGTAGTTATCACCAACTTATGAATTTGATCCCATTGTTCACTGCCAGGTTGCCGAAAAATCCTAAGAAATCATATTAACACTAATGAGAAAGTGCAACGATGTCTCTCTGTCTGCACAGAGTGCTACTCAGTTGACAGACTTAAGCGATTACATAAGCAACAAAGGGACTAACAAATTTATTGTGGCATATGTTATGCTTATATTCACTTAAACATAGCTACCCCTCTGGGAAAGATGCTACAAGGCTCTTTTTATATTTGATAGAGAAGACTTGTTTTTACACTATTGCTTCTGCTGCTCACAGGCAACGGTGAGGGAAAGGCAGAGAAGAGTCTTGATGCCATCAGGAGGCAGGGATGGATGGATCAAAGTAGACAAGAAATCCAAGCCCTAATGCATTCTGGAGCCATTTACCATGTGTGGCATGAGTTGATTATGATATGTAGAGCAGCGTTCTCCAACCTTTTTCGGTAAGCGCAGACCTCCATATGTTTTGGGGCTACAGTGCCTTGGTCATCCCTAACTATTGGCCATGCTGTCAAAGGCTGATGGGAGTTGTAGTCCAGTAACAGATTGAGGGCACCATGTTGTAGCAGCAAAGGATGAGGTTCTGCATGCAGTAGCTTTGCTATATATAAACACTTATGCATCATTTAATTTTATTGTTGGAATGCAGAAAGGAAGCGTGAAAACAAGGAGGGAAAAATGATCCCATTTCTTCCAAGACTATTTCTTTTTCACTTTTCCAAGAACAGCTGGGTAATCAGCTGCTGGCTAGGGAGTCCTACATCTCCATTTATTACAGCCCTTTGTCCATCACTAGTGAAAATAAATGGCCATGCTTCACTACTAAGGGTACTTCTGCAAAACAGGGTAGAATAGGGTGGAATGTTTTGAAGTTTCTTCCCATTGGCTCTAAGGTAGGAAGCAATCGGAAAAAGAGCACAGATATTCAGCAGTGAGAAGGAAAATACAGTGCTACACCTTGAAAAGATATTATTTTCTTAATATGGCAAGATTTCTGCCCTACCCCATTTTACAAATCTTTCCTTTTTCTCCCCTGAAAAGCATTCTGCTTAGCATTGTAGATGATAAAATACTTATAAAATTACAAGTAAGGTTGCCAACTTTAACTATTCTAAGCGGTAGATTAATCTGCTAATGCTTCTTTAAGTGGGAACCCATTTAAAATAACAAGTGCACCATGAATTGTGAACTGCGCAGCACATGCAGGAAAAATAATAAATATACAGTGGAAATAGAGTGCTGAAAGTTTGAATGAAACCTATTTCCTTCCTATAATCTCATTGCCCACCCCCCTGTGCATGAAAATCAGGGGCACCCATAAATGGGGAAAAAAACACCACACACAGGAGTATAATACATTTAAATACTCATTATACATAAACTCCTTTAAATAATGTTTTTCTCCCTTCACAAATGTTTGGCAATAGACATACAGTATCTGAAAAGGCGAAATAAACTGATGTTCCCACCCCACCTGCTGAACTGAGTTGATGTTTCAGATGCAAAATTAGATTTTTTAAAAAATTTGGGATGCAAATGATAAAATATGCTCATGATGTTGAAGAAGGTGGCTTTCAAAAACAACAGCTTTGTGGCATGCTGATACCATTTGTCATTATTTCCCATGGTTTTATTCGATTGGCCATTATGTAGATGTGTAATATATCGGGGCTACTGAGATTACTGTATCTGAAAGCTCAGCATGGCTCTCAGCTTTATATTATTTCATATACCTGTGGCTCAGCAAAGTAATTTCTGCAGAGATTGCTTGAAATAACATACAATGCAATCTCCTATGGCTTTATCTGGAGGGTATTTTTTTCCAGCTTATATAGACCCCATAAAAATGAAGTAAAGTTACCATATTGCCTTTCATGCTTTGACTTGCTTCTCAGCATGAGATGCAAAACATCTTCCTTTGCTCTCCAGACTTCATATAAAAGTACAGTAAATACTTTTGTGGTCCCCTCCCCACCTCCTTTTTGGTATGTCATGATGTAAGGATAAGCTTATACAGACCCGGCTTGTTTATTCATTCTTATGGCTGTGCACCCATTTGCACTATACATCTAAAGCAGTATCATACCACTTTAAAAGTCATGGCTCTCCCAAAAGGCGCCTGGGAACTGTAGTTTCCTAAGGGTGCTGAGAGTTGTTGGAAAACCCCTCTCAGAGCCACAGTTTTCAGTAGCCAAAACAAACTACAGTTCCCAGGATTCTTTAGGGGATGCCATGACTTTTTAAAGTGGTATGATGCTGTGGTAAATGTTGTGACTATAGAAGAGTCAGGATCACAAACACACACACATACACACACACACACACACACACACACACACACAGAGAGAGAGAGTTTCTGGGATATTTATCCCTTTTATCCAATTTCATGCTAGTGAACACTTCTCTGTCAGTTACAGCATTTGTCAAATTGCTTTAGTTAGAGTTATATCAACCTTAACAACTTACAGAGGCAGCTTATTTTTAGATATCCTACATGAAACCATCTTCTTAAGTATTTTGACCTCTTTATATTTGTATGTGGGTGAGTGGATTTGTGTCTCAGTGTGCCTAAAATAGCTTCTCAGGTGTGAGATCCTGTTATTTTCTCTGTTTCCTTAACTTTATTTTTCAGTTTCTAAAAAGACATAATAAGCAATCTCCATATCCCTCCACCCCCCACCCCCCAGGAACTTTCCATGCATATACAATGTAAGTAATGCAGTCAAACATTAAGGAAGTTTGTATGATAGTTTAGAGCTGATTATATTGGCAACTTTTCATCTTAACAGATAGTTACAGAGGAGAGGCAGACTGAAGGCAGTGTGAGCAGTTCTACTGCACTCGGCACTGAGCCTAGGGCATGGGTAGGCAAACTAAGGCCCAGGGGCCGGATCCAGCCCAATCACCTTCTAAATCCAGTCCACGGACGGTCCGGGAATCAATGTGTTTTTACACGAGTAGAATGTGTCCTTTTATTTAAAATGCATCTCTGGGTTATTTGTGGGGCATAGGAATTTGTTCATTTCCCCCCCCAAAAAAAATATAGTACAGCCCCCCACAAGGTCTGAGGGGCAGTGGATCGGCCCCCCGCTGAAAAAGTTTGCTGACCCATGGCCTAGGGGCATGCTGCGGGGCGTCACAACTATGATGTCATGAATTTGGCGGAACAGAAGGTGAGAGATGAGGGCTGCTGATTTTGGCCTCGCACTGAGTGCTGCTGAAATTTGAAAGACCAAAGTTCTCCCCTGCCCAGACTGAGCCATCGGTAGCTGGTGTACTGAATAAGCATGTGCCATCCAGTTTCAAAATTATTTTTGGTCTTTCTGTTCCTTGGTGCTCATTGAGCTCCTGTTATTGACCACATCTTTTGTTCTGCAGTTCTTCCTCAAGACAACCTTTTCAGGTGCTTAAGCTTGCATTCTACTTCACGAAAACATTTTACATGGAAAATATATACAAATATGTCTCCTTTGCAGATAAGTATTTTCTGTTACCTACAATTCAGCAATAATAATAATAATAATAATAAATTTTATTTATATCCCGCCCTCCCCAGCCGAAGCCGGGCTCAGGGCGGCTAACAACACTAAAACAATACAACATTATAAAACATTATAAAAATGAGTTAAAAACAAAATTAATGGCAACCATAAGCTAAAGTCTTGAAAAGATTGCCAAAGGAGGGAGTCAGGCTGCGCCCTAACAAAAGGCCAGGTGGAACAGCTCTGTCTTGCAGGCCCTGCGGAAAGATGTCAAGTCCTGCAGGGCCCTTGTCTCTTGTGACAGAGCGTTCCACCAGGTTGGAGCCGCAGCCGAAAAAGCCCTGGCTCTGGTTGAGGCCAGCCTAACCTCTCTGTGGCTTGGGACCTTCAAGGTGTTTTTATTTGAAGACCGTAAGTTCCTCTGTGGGGCATACCAGGAGAGGCGGTCCCGTAGGTACGAGGGCCCTAGGCCGTATAGGGCTTTGAAGGTTAAAACCAGCACCTTAAACCTGATCCTGTACTCCACCGGGAGCCAGTGCAGCTTGTATAGCACCGGATGAATGTGATCTCTAAGCGAAGACCCCGTAAGGAGTCTCGCTGCGGCATTCTGCACCCGTTGGAGTTTCTGGGTCAGTCTCAAGGGCAGCCCCACGTAGAGCGAGTTACAATAATCCAGTCTGGAGGTGACCGTCGCGTGGATCACAGTGGCTAGGTCAGGGCGAGAGAGGTAAGGAGCCAACTGCTTAGCTTGGCGGAGATGAAAAAATGCCGCCTTTGTTATAGCTGCAATCTGCGCCTCCATAGAGAGGGAGGTATCGAAGATTACACCCAAACTCTTAACGGATGGTGCTGGCACTAATTGCACCCCCGCAAGAGATGGGAGTTGCCCCCTCAGTCCCAAGTCGTCCCGTCCCAGCCAGAGGACCTCTGTCTTCGAAGGATTTAACTTCAACCGGCTCCCACGAAACCATCCAGCCACAGCCTCCAAGCATCTGATCAGTGTGTCTGGGGCCGAGTCCGGGTGGCCGTCCATCAACAGATAGAGTTGGGTGTCATCAGCATACTGATGGTAGCCCAGCCCAAAACTCCGGACAAGCTGGGCGAGGGGGCGCATAAAGATGTTAAAAAGCATCGGGGAGAGTATTGCACCCTGGGGCACACCACACACCAAGGAGTGGCGGGATGACAATTCCCCCCCAAGCGCCACCCTCTGTCCCCGACCAGAGAGAAACGAGCGCAGCCATTGAAGGACTGTGCCCTGGATCCCCACGTCGGCAAGGCGGTGGTCTAGGAGTTCGTGATCGACCATGTCGAAGGCTGCTGACAGGTCTAGAAGAATCAGCAGCCCCGACCCGCCTCGATCCAGCTGCCTGCGGAGATCATCTGTTAGGGCGACCAGAGCCGTCTCGGTCCCATGACCAGCGCGGAAGCCGGACTGGAATGGATCCAGAGCTGATGTTTCATCCAGAAACCTACCAAGCTGTTCAGCAACCGCTCTCTCAATCACCTTACCCAGGAATGGAAGATTCGAAACCGGGCGGTAATTGGATAGATCTAAAGGATCTAATGATGTTTTCTTTAAGAGCGGGCGCACCACTGCCTCCTTCAGTTCCCCTGGGAATGTCCCAGCGCCAAGAGACAGATTGATGATATCCCCCAGGGGGCCCCGCACCTCGTCTGGACACGCTCTAATCAGCCAGGACGGGCACGGGTCGAGAGGACAGGTGGTGGGCTTTCCAGCTCGGAGGAGTCTGTCCACATCAGCTGGGGATATCCAGTCAAAGTGGTCTAATACTGAACCCGAGGACATTAACATTAACATGCTATGCGGAAGGAGGTTTTTTGTTGTTGGTTGTATCTATAAATACTGATAACCTTTGTTCACCTCTACATTTTAATTAAAGAGCCATACTATTTGTGAGATTGGAAACACTAAACCCTTTTGAATGTATTGGAATGGCTGGTTCTAATTGTTCTCTTATCAGTTATTTAACTGGCACAGATTTTGATGCATATATAAAGACTGTAAATCGGTGGTGAGATTTCAGCTACTTTATTATTAATTTTATTAATCTCCTTCTGCATGGGTCTCAGGACAATTTAGTTTAAAAATAGGGTTATAATAGTTTTTTAATGGTTTTAAACAGCACCCCCCCAACAGCTGTGTTTTTTAAAAACAATATAACGTCAATACATAAAACAGAGAACATTTCATCCCACTGGAAAAGTTTGTCCAAACAAAATTCCAGAAACAAATGAGAAGTGCAAATAGTGGGTGCCTGTTGTATCACAATAAGAATGCTGTTCCACAGAACAAGGACAGCTTTACTCCAAACTATCATGAAATGGACTTCTGATATTTCAGGGATAAACCCTCTTGCAGAATACAAGATATATTCTGTATAGGTTAATTATGGAAGGGTAGGCAAAACTAATTTGTGCATTTTTATTTTTTTAAAATAATAATAATAATAATATGCATTTATTGCTTCTATTTTTATCAAATTTTCTTGTTGGCTTTAGTAGCCATTTGAAAATAAAATAAAATCCTAGTCCTGTTAGAATTGAGAATGCGAATCTATCAATCAAATAGTTATTATTTGTAGCCAATGACCATTGTGATGTACGTATAAAAATCCAGACAACCCAATCAAAGAGTAAATTAAACACATAAATTTCCAGAACTGCAAGTCTTCAGAATTTAAAATGGCATGGAACTGAGGAAGGAAGGGTGGACTTGAGTCAGCTGGGGCTGTTTCTGGAGGATGTGCATTTTTTTGCTCTCTCACGGGTAGTATAAGCACAAGCCAAAGGGTGAAAAAGAAATGAATAAGGTTGTGGCACTGGGATCTGCAGGTCCAAAAAGGAGAAGAACTACATAACTGACTCTCTTTCTTATTTGTTTCCAGAAGGGTAGCTGTAGCTGTCTCTTGCAGCAGAAACAAGGAATGTGTCTTGTGGCATATTAACGACGAACAAGCTTTTTTATTGTGGCATATGCTTTCATGAACTCAAGCCCATTTCATCAGATGCATTTTTTCATGCTGCCCAACATGAAGTGACACTGTAATATAAAAGGGTGTGCCTTGGCAGAGCCTCTGAAGCTAACAATTTATTGATTTGTTTCTTTGGAAGAATATTTATGCACTGCCAACACAAGAAAGCCATGGCAATGTGCAGTAAAATAAACTGCCATAATTTAATAAAATCATTAAAAATGGAACAAATTGTCAATGCTGAATTAAACTGAGGTGTTTTTATATATATAAAAAACACTTGGTGAAACAAAAACATTTTCAGCACGCAACAAAAGGTTTTAGTGTTCAGTACATACTGTAATTTTAATAATGGATTTGTGGTGTTGCTTTTGAAAAGATTTAAGGTGCATTTGTTTCTAAGACCAAATCCCAAGTAGTGCTGGACTTCATCGCCTTCTCTCTAAATCTAAACAGAGAAGAATTGATTCTTCTATTATTTCTCCAACACTCTGCTTCTAGATTAACATTCCTGTCAGTAATTGCTTTCCAGTATTTGATTCAAACACTGCAGGGTTGACAGTGGCTACAGATCAAGTTGCTACAAGCTCACCTGAGATATCAAAACCTACATCTGAATCAGATCATGAAGCTACACATCCACCTGAGCCATCTAAATCAGCTCTGACAAACCCAATTTCTAATGGGGCAGATGGCAGCATTTCAGCTGTTCTTTGGTAATTGGGACTGTGTTGGGCAAGGGCGGTACAGCTCAGTGGTAGAGCATCTTCTTCACATGCAGAGGGTCCCAGGATCAATCCCTCCCATCTCCAAGTAGGGCTGGGAATATTCTGCAGCTGAAACCATGGAGAGCTACTGCCAGTCAGTGTAGACCAGTGTTGGCCAAACTTGGGTCTCCAGCTGTTTTTGGACTACAACTCCCATCATCCCTAGCTAACAGAACCAGTGGTCAGGGATAATGGGAATTGTAGTCCTCAAACAGCTGGAAACCCAAGTTTGGCCATGCTTGGTGTAGCCAATACTGACCTGGAAGGACCAATGGTCTGACTCTTGAAGAAAGATAGATTACCTCCAGAATAGCGTCCCCAATGGCTATAAGACAAGTAATCCATTGTGGAACACCTGAGTTGCAGAACTGACCTAGATCTTTTACTACAAGATACTAGACACCAGGCTTCTCAGCAAAGCTAAAGGCAGTACAGTAGTTCTTGGGGGTGGTCCAAATCATTGTAAAATACAGCAATGGAGTTAAAGACAGTTGTGTTAGCCAGTTGTCTTACCTCTTGAATCTTCACAGGAGCGCAATTAATGTCATGAATGGGGGATTATTTTCACAAACTAAAAAGATACATTCTTACTTTCTACAGAAATTGGATTCCTGATATGTTGTCTGATAGTAATCACCTATTATAGTAGATTAACAGTAAATGGCATCTCATTCAACTTTAGTGAAGGGTTTTTTGGGGGGGCACCCATGCTTGTATCATTCATTCTGTCTGTGCTTAACACCAACCCCTGTTTAGGCTGGTGGAGCGGACCAAAGTGAAGACTACGGCAATGCAGTCTGCTCTAATTGCCCCTCCCTCCAGGCCACCACGGATTGGCCAGAATTTGAATCTGGGTGTGGAGGGAAACCAGTAGGCTCCATGGCAGCCGGGGAAGAGGAACAACTGTTGGGAAAAGATGGCGTAACTTTGGGAGGACGAGGGAAGGGCTGCACTGGGTCTCAACCACCATCCACCCTTTAACTGAATAAGTGGTCATTCTTGATATATGTGATATGTACACTGCACAAATGGGGTGCTCCTTATGGAAGAGAATGGTCAGCACAACCTAAACATCTCTGTATTCCCCTCCATTTATGAATCTATATCTTGAAAGATCTATATGAATCTATATCTTGGAAGATCCCGTGGAAATAGCTGATTTGCTTACATTTGTTTTGTTCAACGTACTTATTTTTATACGTCAAATGCTGGTGGTTAGGCATTATGCAAGTGTCATGGCCAAAGCACAAAAAAGACTTTATTTGTGTGCACTTTAAAAGTGTTCTACACAAAATCTTGACATTTGTTTAGACTTTGTGTTTCGTGTGTCTGTGGTTAAAATCCTTTCTTCACTACAAAAATTGCAGGAGTTATTTTAAAAATGAACTGTGAAGGAGTGCAGTTTTTTCTCAGAACTGACCCTAGGTTCAGTCCTTAGGAAATTGACTTTTATTATTGTTGTGTGAGAATCTGAATGTTGTAATAGTACATTGATATATTTTTTTTCCATTGAAGAGTACCATTATATTCATTTTTTAAAAATAAATAAATAGTGAAGATAAATTGACCACCCATGCTTGTGAGCTAGCATGGTAGTAGATATTGAACTAGAGAGAATATCAATCAGTTTAAACTGTTTCATTGAATTTTTGGGAGAATTGATGGGGAGCGACATGTCCACCATGCTAAGGTTCTTTGAAAAATGTAATAAATAAATACATTTAATTAATTATGAGATATATTAAACCAGAAGTACACTGTGTTCTGTTCTAAAGCATAATCCTGTAATGTATTCTTACTATGTGAATTTAACGAAGCATGAATGGATGAAGAACAAAGAAATTGTTGCCCGCCACTCATAAGGGGACAGACAGAGCTATGCACCTTCACATGTTTGGGGACTTCACAAACATACTTCTGGGACCTGGCTGCATGGAGACAACTGCAGGTGAAAAGATCCAGAGATGGTTAAGACACCTTCCTCTCATTTGCTGCTTCTTCCCTGAAAATGCCTTTCCCAATGCTACATAAAATGTAGTTATATGTGTCACCTGACACTGGGCACATCTTTTAACACATTCAAGGCTTTCTTCAAAGGCATTCCAAAAAGTCCACCCCCCATAACCAGGTCACTGCACGTTGCATCTCCAAACCGCAAAGCACTTAAATCTAGTGATGTGACTGCCTTCGCTCAGGAGCTTAGCTAGTACTTTCTCTAGAAATTTATTATCAATTTCTGTTTTCATTGCTCCCCTCCCCCCCCAATAAAACCACATACTTTTTGGGGGCAATCCCTAACACACCTAAAGGAGACCAAATATCATGTAACTTTATTATGGGGTGTATTTTATCTCATTTATTTATAAAATTTATAAACTGCAAGCACTCTCCAAGAATTGTGCAGATAAAATAAGAGACAAAACATGGTTAAAATTCAGTTTTAAACATACATAAAATCATCATTGTTAAAAAGAAGAATAGACACACACATATATTTGAGCAAACGTGTTTAGGATTGAACTGCACAGCTTTTTTTTTCTAATTTTGGGCATACCAATATACCTTTGGGTGTCCTAGGAAACATATGCTACATATCTCCAGTGATTACCATATTGTTACAGAAAGGTCACTCAAATCCATTTCTTAAGGCCACTGCAGATAGTGCTCTTTTGTGCTTGGTTTCATAGTATCTTCTTGACCTTCTTTAAATACCTGTTTTAAGCTTCTAAAATGCAGCACTGAGATGTGTATTTATGCAGTAATGCTCTCATGTGGAAAATTAAAGGAGCTAGATGTGGTATGTACTGTCTGATAAATGTATCATTCTAAAGAATTTTTGTACCCCTGCCTTATCTGTTAGAGCAGATGTGACAGCAACTGTTGGATCAACCTTAGTCTGTTGTTTATTTACCCAAATGGCTATCATTTTCCTTTATTCAGTTTCAGCAATGCTATCCTGGTTTTTCCCCTCCCCACAATGCTTTCTGAAGCCTTCAGTTATGTTGCTCACTTGTGAATTTCTAGATTAAGATGCCATCTATGAAAACCTGGGTGTCTTCTCCCTTGGTAGCAGTAATGTTCTTTGAAAAATCTGCAGTGTAAATCATAACCAAAATGTGGGCTTTTTAAACACACACATAGACCACTATGTCCTACACAGATAGCACCTTGGGGAGAACTCCAAGGTAGCGTCAAGTGCACGAAAAATAGTAATAATACTAGATCACAGTGAATTCTCCATATGTTTTATCTCCAACTCCCAATAGAAGTATCTTCCTTTGTTTAATTAGTGGTGAAGACTAGGGATGGACAAATCTGTCAATTTCAGATTTTCTCAATTTCTTATTTTCCAATCCTAAATTCAGTTTATTTCATTTCCATATCATTTAAGTTCTCTAGTATTTTAGCATCTGTTTCTTCTGATGTGAATTTATTTGCAAGCAATTTTTGCCTAACAATATGCATTCTGAGAGCAACTTTCCTTAATATAATGAATTTTTGTCTGCTATCTTCCCTAGTGTAGGAGTTCCTTTTGCATACAATTGCACTTTTGTAGATATATTTTGGCTGGAGAGCTGCTTTGCAAAATTCAGAGAAGTGTGAATTTTGAAAGATTGCTTTGTTTCAGTTTACATATTGTTTTCAAAAGTGCAGATTAGGTTTGTGTTGACATACAAACTGAGCCAAATTTCTCCTCCTCTTCTTATGAGAACATAAATGTAGTTTAGACCCTATCCCTCAATTTCTACTAAAAACCATACGCACTCTATTGGCCTGCTACTCTTTCAATATATATTTTTAAATAATATTTTTGAGAACCACAATTATTTACATGTATCAAACAGAAATACCAGTAAACAAATAAAACGCTGGACCGAAGGAAAGGCCCAGCAGCTAAGAATGGCATGACAGCAAAAGTTTCATAGCATTATTTCTTGATCTGCTGTTTCTATTATTATTAAGCACAGAGAGCCTCTTATAATTTCTTTTTTTAAAATGCAAAAGCCATAGTTCTAGATATGTGATGTGGAGTAGCTAGGTTCTATTACCTCTGTTGTATATTCTGTAGGCAGCTTCCTTAACAACATCAGAGAATAAACTCCCTTTTGGTTTGTTCTGCCCTCTAGCATATACAATTTATTTTAATGAGACCCAGAGTATGGCAGGTTCTCCATCTTAGCACTGCCACTATTTGCTCAGGCACTATTGCCAATGCAATTATTTCTTGTTTGTTGTTGACTTTTATATCTAGCTCACAAATCACCCTTGTGAGTTGAGGTCACCATTATAAGCCCCTTCATTTTATTTGATTACCTTCCATTCCCCCCCTTTTTTTTTAGTCTCTCTATCATACAAACAGGGACCACATTGACTCAAGAACCAATAGCCATTTCCCCCAATTTGATAGTCGAGTTATGTGCTGCTTCAGTGTATGCAGATTGCAGGATCTTCTTCTACCAAGCTGTTATTCTGTCCCTTTCTTTTTATACTTTGACTATTCCATTATAGCTACAGAATGAGGCCATGCGCCTTAAAAAGTGTGACTTGCTTTGTGATTCCAAATCTGATTGCTGCAACAACTTCTACATCTTCCAGCATTTTTCCAACATTACAACTCTGTAAAGGGAGGAAATGCCCATCTCTATAAGCCTTCTTCTAGCTTTAGATACTAATATACACTATATCCAGGTGATAACTTTCAAGCTAAGGGGACAAGTGATACCCACCAACTAGGATTGGGAAAGGGTGGAAGCAGAGACAGCTAAGATCAGGGTATAAAAGCTGTATGGAGAAAAGAGCCAGGGTGGATTTGAAGAAGGAAGTTACGTTTTAGCAACTTGCTGACAAACACCTTTGGGAAAATATTCTCCAGACATATCTATACATAATGCATGGTAGTGGGATAATTCATTGGCATCAAATGATATGACAGTTTAATTTATTTCTGCAAATGACTGTGCAGTTCAAATGTTGGGCGGTATGAAAGTTTCACTGATTTCTGCAATGGGTCTGTAAGATGCAAGCTATATTATGTAAGTAATTATTCACAAAGGCAATATGTGGAAATTTGTAATTATTTAATATGCATTACGATATGAATTTTATACATGGTTTTTGATTTTGTGTCTGTTCTTCCATCTTGCTGTGGTGCTTCTCCCCTGCCCCCCCCCCACGTTGTCCATTTTAGGTTTGCTATAGGTCATCCTAGTCAACAGCAGATCTAAAGCAGATCATTTTGATTTAAGTCTGCTGAGTTCCACCAAAGTCAAGCTCAAACACCATGAGTCAATTGCTCCACCCAGTTTTGGATATGGGGTGTGAAGTGAGGCAAGGGGCTACTTGATGGTTATTCTGCAAGTGCTGGAATAGTTCTGAGAAAGTGCTTCATGCATTCAAAAGTATCCTTTGCTGAAGGAAGGCTTTTTTTTAAAAAAAGAGTAAATACTTTGTGTACCAGCTTTTGGGGGTTTCCAATTCATTGCATATCTAGTGACTATTTGGGCTGGAAAGACTGTAATCTGCTACTTGCAAAACACTTCCATATCGTGCCTTATCGTGCTCCCTATTTTGTATTTTTAATAAATAAAATAAAAAAATATTTTTAATAAATAATTAAAAAAAATTCCAGTAGCAGCTTAGAGACCAACTAAGTTTGTTCTGGGTATAAGCTTTCGTGTGCATGCAGATACTTCAGGTATCTGAAGAAGTGTGCATGCACATGAAAGCTTATACCCCAGAACAAACCTAGTTGAACTCTAAGGTGCTAATGGACAATGTTTTAATGTTTTATTTTGACTGCATTAGACCAACATGGCTACCTACCTGAATCTTGTATCTTTAAACAAATGATTATAATAAAAGTAATAGTGACTGGTATGGGCAAGCTATTTTGCCTCTTTCATTTTCCCATTAGTCTCCCAAATAGCGGTTGATATTCAACGCTAACTATATTCCAAGTCTTGTGACCTTTTTCTTAAACAAAACAAAACTCCATTGGTTCTGGAGTATGATTCTGTTGGGTATCACTTATTAAATTTAACACTGGTTTAAATTTTATAAAGGAAATATATCGGTTTATGAAGATATGCATGTAATATTGCACAGACTTACTACAGACAACTGAATCGAAGACACGAAAGCAGCAGTGAATCCTTAAAAATGAATCACTTTTATCATCATATATTTCCTTTATGTCTTTCACCTCAATAATTTGTTATGAAGGCAAAACACTACTGTAGCATCAGAATAAAAATGGAAATATTTCCAAAAGTTTTTAACAAAAATCCCAAGAGTCAGTATACAATGAAAATTATTCAATGCCTGAAAGTAAGGAATCCACACTTTTGATGTTCATAGCCATGATTCTTTTGAGAATCTTGGTTACTTAATAGTAAATAAAGAGGATAATTACGAAAAGAGTGCTGATTATAATATTCAAATCCTTGCTTGGTATAAGCAGCTGGTATCTGATAATGGAATTATTTGCCTACATATTCATATTTAATTATAAGGAATGATAAGAAAAGTCACTGTGATAGAAAAACAGATATATACTACCATGAAAATTTTCTTTCCCTTGAGAAGGAAGGGTTTCAAAGTTTGGAGATTCTAGAGAATGAACCTTGACCCCAGCTACGTGTTTGACCATCACTGACATATGGCATCTCCCCAAGCATTATTCTCTGTACTTTACAACTAAAATCATACTGTGACAGAAGTGGCACATCTGTGATCTGAAAACCACCACAGATTTCACTTGAGGTTTCATGGAGTCAAGACCAAAAACAAAATAAAAACATCCTTATATCCTGAATCCAAATAACATCAGTAGAAGTAGGATGCAAATCAAACACTCAATGGGACATGTGTTACACCTTTCACACAACTGCACCACCTCAGGATGCATGTCATATTTCACAGTATCTGCAGCTTAACATCTCCTAGGGAATCTTATCCCTGATACGTTCCTTCTGAGTCAGTATTGTCCACTCTGATGGATAACAAACAACTCTCCAGGGTCTTAGAGAAGGTTTGACACATCATCTGCTCCTTTTAACTGAGAGTACAAGGAATTGGACCTGACTTTCACATGCCAGACCAGAGATACTTTACACTATGAAAGCATTTTCAAAGAAAAGTAATCACCCGCTTGTATTTTGGGAAAGTTCAAACCTTTCAGAGTTAGTTGAGTACGGCCATGCTAGTGTAGGAGGTGAGTTGAGGACAACCTGTCAGATTAGATTTTCTGAAATACTCCAAATGCCAAACCTTCAAGAAGTGCCTTATAAATCAATAAGAAGTTCAATTTTTTTTAATGTTGTTAAATATTTTGAAAAAGAAGACATGCCTCTCACAAAAGATACAAAAGGAAAAGTTGAGTGATGTTTCCTAAAGACAGGAACCTCTAAGATGAGTTAGTCAACCTCATTTTGCCACAATTTCCCCAATCTCAGTGGAAGGGGACATGTTTTGGAGAAGGAGTGGATAAGCTGTGGATCACTAGATGCCAATGTACTACAACTCCCATCATCCTTGACCATTGGCCAAGCAAGTTAACTGGTGCTGATGGGATCTGGAGTCCAACAACACCTGTAGGGCCACAGGCTAGCACCCCAGCTCCCAATTTAGAAGTCGTAGCACCTGAGGGGGAATCAGTTCCCTTTATCTCTACTTCACGTTTCTTTTCCATCTAAAGTCTCTAGTTGTAAAAGAAGTTTCAAAAGTATGACATGCCAAAGCCCAGCACATGATCTTCCTTATCATAATTACTTCTGAAATGTTAAAAATTCACCAAAGGAAGATGATTTAAGATGTCCACTTAATGCTTCTGGCTCTTCCATCTTCTCTGTTATTATTCTTACGCCTGACAAACGTGATTTGCCATGTCTTTCCCATGAACTGACAATATCAGTTCTATAAACAAATTAGACAGCACAGCTAACATGTGTCAACTTGTAGCTAGTAGATTCATCCACCAGCAGTGTCAGAAACTCCAGATATGACCTATTTAGTCATATATTTTAAGAGGCATGCCAGCAATGTGTTGGAAGAAAAGGAGCTTTAGTATGATGTGTAAGCATGAAATATCATGCTGAAAAACAGAAAAAGGACATCTGTGCATCATTTCAACTATCAGGTTTCCCTCCCGGGTTCCTTTCCTACATCTCCTTAGAATATATGTGTCTCACTGCTGACACACACACGCTGAAGCCAGCAATGTTACATCAAGAATAATTTCATGATACACCAATCTCAGACTGAATGCAATTGCTGTCATTTCCAGCAAGCAGAACCTTGAAACAGTTTGAATGCTGACTTCTCTGCAACACAGTAAAATGATCCCTATTTCTTTTCTTTTCTTTTTTTAAAAAAGGGGGGATCTACCCAAAGCACCACATGCTTAAAAGTGTTCTTAAGTCACACAGAACTTTGTTATTACTATTATTTTACTACTCCTGTAGATTTTTAATGCATTCATGTCCTTGGCTGCATAATAAACTTTTATCGGGATGCTTCTGAAATTAGGAAGGCAAACGCCAGTCACGTTTATCATAGTTGATGAAATGTCTTGATATTAAATGCCTTGTAATACCTCAGAACATACTGAACCACTGAAAATAATTCATGTACTTGCAAAACTTTTCCGAGCTTCTCGGAAGCATTCTACCATTTTGTTCAACCCACCAGTATCAACAGTCATAGATGGGTATCTGCTTCCCCCCAAAAATGTTTTATCAGTCTCAGTGCTATGATTCATTGTAGAAAAATTATCAGGGCAGCCAATGTGAACTTATACTAATACAGCTTGCAGGTGTGTGTGTGTGTGTGTGTGTGTGTGTGTGTGTGTGTGTGTGTGTGTTTGCTGACAGAGCATTTTATGGTACGGTAGGAGATACAGACCAATAGTAAGCAGTTCAGAGTATTTTACCTGCAACCATGCTGCAATAAAGTGCCATCATCATTCAATCAATAGAGGTTACTTACTTAACATTTGCTTGAACATATTTGGATTGCCAGCCTATTAGATCATTTTCTGATAAACAGCATAGTTAATGAATGGAGAGAGTAACTACCTACCTTCAGGAAGAACCTGCCCAATAACAATAATCCATCAAGAAAACTGACAATATCCTCTGATCTATTGCCTGCAAAGCAGGGACTTGATGGAGAGTTTCATTCCTTCTGCTCAGTACTCCAGGAGAAAATCAGTGCAATTTGAATATTTCTCAGGCTGTGACACCTCTCCAAGATTCCTGGTTGCGTTCTGTTTCCCAGAGGACGGCAGCCTGGTGTTCCAGTGTGCATACAGCAGTGAAGATAAATAGAAAAAGGCTTGAGATAAATTAGGGATGGCTAAGTTAAAATTGTCTCTGCTCCCGACTCTCTCATCTGCAGTCTGAAAGTCTGTTTTGCTGTGAAAAAGCTAGATGGCAGGCTGCCTCAGCGAGTTCTTCTTAAGCTACAGAGAGCATTTCAATGAAGAATTTTTTTTCCCATTATCTAAGCTAATGTGACTGAAGCTAAGTCTAGTTTTTAAAAAGTGTCTGCTGGCATGAAATTCATTTTACTGTGGCTTTCTTTCAAGCTACAGGTCAGAAAACATGTTATTGGGCTATATATTTCTATCTAAATAGAGCACTTCAACTTTTCAAGGTACAGAAATGGTATCTAGGATCTTTTTACAGCTTTGTCCAATAGCTTAAAAGGTAGTCAATTTCCACTTTTGCACCTGAGTGTGTCTTTCATGCTTTTCAGTCTTTTAACCTAAGCTTTATTTCCTGCCACACAAGCACACTTTACTATGTCTCTACAAATATAATAATACAGAAATTAGGGTAATGGCTCATTATAGAACACTTATTTAGGGGGAGGGGGAGGGGCAGAGGCTTGTTACGTTTTCGAAACAAAAACAAAGAAATCCCAGCCACATGTACAAAGAAATAAGCATTATTGATAATCTGCCATTCTTTTTTACATGAAGCATTGATACCTAAAATTGCTTCTGTGGCCTGAGGGGAAGGTTGGGTGGCAGTCTTGAGAGCTAACCAGAAACCCAGGCAGCTGGTTGGGAATTTCCAGTCCTGGGGCATGGATGTCCAGATCCAATAGCTCCTCAGGGTCACTGGTGATGTGGAGATTCTCAGGTCCATTGTCCAGTCCAGGCTGAATCCTGACACACAGATACATATTCCCATTACAGACAGTTGGCTTCCATGAGGTGGAAGCAGTAAATAACGACTGAGGGGGCAGAGCTATTGTATTCAGGCCAAATTCCTCCTCATGTGCTAATTCACTTTAAATAAAGCTTGAAGAGGAATTTAGTGATGAAATATATGTGCATGCTTAATGTTTAATAAGTCACTTTCCTGTCCTATCTTAGGCTGCATAAACACCATATATTTAAAGTATCCCCTTAATAATCCTGCAAACTATAGTTTACCCCTCACAGGGCTATAATTTCTAGCACCCATGCCAATCTACCTGTTCCCAGGATTCTTTGGGAAGGTGCTTTATATGTGCTTTAAATGCAGTGCTTTTTTTTCTTTAAACAAGTTTAGGGGTACTCTCATTTTCACTTAAGAACATCACCATTTCATTGTTCAAACCAGGAAAAATAAATACGGCAAATGGACAAAGGGCCACCATCGGGGGTAGCAATGGAACTGATGATTCACTGTGCTAGAGAATAAACTAAAAAAATTAATTATTTTAGTTTCTTCTCCCATTAGGTTCACAAAATGTTTAGGGGTATGCGTACCTCTGCGTCCCACCCCAGAAAACAAAACAAAACACTGTTTAAATGTATGGTTATATGTAGCCTCACATCTCTGGGTATCCCCCACTCTCAGTCTCTCATTGTCTGACTGTCTCAGTCATCCATGTTTTAGCTGCTTAGTAGCTGGAATAAAAGCCACTGTGCTGTTGAAAGCGTGGTGTTTCAGCCTTGCATTATTCAGGCCTAGTCGCTTGAGGGCCTGCAAGTCATTAGGGCTAAACAAAATGAAGTTCAGTTATGCTCTCTCAACAATACATAATAAAATATATATGGAATGGCTGAATTAATCTTCACTATGGAAGCAAAGCCTCTCCTTGTGGGGGTTTTCTCTATCTCTTTACTTATTCACAGTATTTCACCCATTAGCAAAAAAAAACAAAACAAAAAACAAAAGTTCTCTGAGCAGCTCAGAAATAGTTTTCATGGAACCAACATAACTGATAAGAATAATGACTTCAGTCAAGTCAAGTGGAAGTACATTGAACTCTACACATTTCAAATATAAAAATAAATCTGAATGGTCCTTACATTTCAAAGATCAGCACTGGAAGGTAGATAGGCATCTTTAGTTCTTTGCATCGTGATGCTGAAACATTAAGTAAAGATAAAGGTCAGCAGGGGAAAGTTTCGCTCAATTAACATTTCTATTTCCTTCTTATGCTTGAAGGGCTCTCCAACTTCCAACCATCAACAAAGATACAGGGGGCCATGCATGAAGTACTGTTGTTATGTAACATCTATTCATTTCCCCATAGACCAAACATGCAAGGAAGATTAACAGTATAGTCCTTATAGGGGTTTACCTGGAAACACCATAGACATTTACCAGACCCCTCTCGCTCTCCAGGCTTCAGCGAAAGCCTGCATTCGCCCCATAGGACGCACACACATTTCCCCTTCATTTTTGGAGGGGAAAAAGTGCAAAAAATATGGTAAGTCCTTCTGAATTCAGTGGGGCTGATGTCCCAAGTACGGTACCTGTGTTCGAGACTGCAGCCTTAATCTTGGCTGTATGCTTTCTCCCTTCCATTTAAGTTTAGTCCTAATAATAGCACCCATTTTTGCTTTTCTTAAAAAAAACAAAACAGCTCAATGTAAATGAAATGTTTAGCTGACCAATATAATCCTGGCTTCTTCCATTTAATTGTATTTTGCTGCATCTTATTTTTTGATGTTTTGTCATGATTTTGATTTGCTGAATGATGTGTAAAGATCAAAACAGCAAGGTAAAAACATTAATAATAACAAAAATAATTTCATCTATGACAATGGCATATCTAGACAAATAGAGAGGGAGGACATTTTAAATTCAACTGTGCAAGAATCAGTGATGTAGATAAAGAATCATTCAGTGGCTCTTTATTTTTTAGTGTACAGTGGTACCTCGGGTTACATATGCTTCAGGTTACAGACTCCGCTAACCCAGAAATATTGCCTCGGGTTAAGAACTTTGCTTCAGGATGAGAACAGAAATCATACTCCAGTGGCGCAGCAGCAGCGGGAGGCCCCATTAGCTAAAGTGGTCCTCAGGTTAAGAACAGTTTCAGGTTAAGAACAGACCTCCGGAATGAATTAAGTTCTTAACCTGAGGTACCACTGTATTCTGTTTTTCTTTGTAAAAATTCAAATTACAAATTAGCTTACAGTTAAAACCTGGATCTACACTATACCTTAAACCTGGCTCTATACTTCAAAGGGGCCACCTTGTGACTGCTTCTGTATTGTAATCCACCCTGAATTCATGTATAGCAAAGGATCCTAACAAAATGGATGATAGTGAAACCATCACTGAAATTCCAGTTTCATAAATCTCCCCCCTTCAGTTTTCATAGAAATGCATTTTGTCACTAAATACAACTGAATGTTCAGTGCACTCTTTTAAGGACAACTACTCATTCTAATCATCATCATCATCATCATCATCATCATCAGTTCAGGTGAAAGAGCTTCAATGTACAGCTAAGAATCCCCCCTCCTGGAAAAAAATGACCTGCATTTGCATTTATTGTGCCCTCTTTCAGCTATTTTCATTGAAGGAAAAGATCACACACAGACACAATGCACACGAGAGGTACGTGCATGCCAAATGCACAGAGAGATGTGAATTGGGGTGACAGTATGGGAAGCAGAATTGGCTTTGTACTCTCCAATGCTCCTCCTACAAAATGACAATATTTGATTCCCTCCCACTTGCAGTTTTCATGCCCAACACTGTCATTACAGCTAAATAAATAGACTGCAACATTTAACAGCAATCTGTCCAACAGTAAATTGCTACCTAGTACATTACTAATATTTTCATAGAATAAGATAAAAAGCACAGAATAGTGTTGCCTTAGAACTTTGTGCTGAAGAATTGTGGGTGGGAAACTGTATTTTGTGACAACGCCTGTGGAAATTTAGGGCTCATTCCCAACCCCTGACCAGCACTCATGGAAGCCACACTAGAAGGTGGGGTAGCAGGGAGGAAAATGCCCTTCTGCTATGTCATGTGATGGCAGCAAAGCTCACACAGGATCCAAAAGAACCTGTGCTGACCCGCCCACCCCTCTCTCCTGAAATGCCCTGTTTCATGGGTTTCTGCCCATTTGTTACTGGCAAGGATGCCACTGGCAGTAGCTTCCACCTTTCTGCCACATGGAGAGGTGCAATGGGACATTCCTCACCAGTAGGATGTCCTCAGTGTTTGATGGTAGAGTTTGCTTCCCTACCAGTGGAGGTCAAAGACCTCTTGCTTCATCCAAAAAGCTGATCAGGGATTTGGGTTGCTCCATCGGAGAATTTAGCTATGATTTGCTGAAGATGTCCAATATACACAGATTCTACCATGTAAAATGGGAAAGTGTTTGAATGGAAGACTGGCATGTTGCTAATTTAGAGCAGTAAAAGAGAACATCTATAAAGTGACATGAATTTTACTCATATTGATCCAAAGAAGCACTCCAACATATAATTAGCAGAGTAAAAAACTGAAACATTTTGCAGGATTCCCAAAAATAGAGCAAGAGCAATTGTATTTCATCCAGCAGAGTTACTACTGCTACTGAAGGTAAATGGGCATAATGGGCATAAATCTAACATATTCAGGATTGGCGCTGTCCATAAGAAATCCAGTTGCAACAGACTTAACTTAAACTTAAAAAGGTAAAGGTAAAGGACCCCTGACCGTTAAGTCCAGTCGCGGACGCCTCGGGGGTTGCGGCACTCATCTTGCTTTACAGGCCGAGGGAGCCGGCATTTGTCCGCAGACAGTTTTTCCGGGTCATGTGGCCAGCATGACTAAGCCGCTTCTGGCACAACAGAACACCAAAACAAGAGCAGCGCATGGAAACGCCGTTTACCTTCCCGCTGGAGCGGTACCTATTTATCTACTTGAACTTGGGAGGGGGATTACGTGCTTTCGAACTGCTAGGTTGGCAGGAAGGAGCACATTGTACTTGAGGTTTTAGTCTTATTGTAAATTTAACTCTAAGCATACTATGTACAGAACACCACACCAGAAGGAAATGAAAGAAAGGTGAAACCCAGGCTCCTTCTGGCCTGTTATTATAGTCAGCATGACCCTGAGTGAAAGCGATAACAGTACCAGTTTAAACCAGCTGTTCAGCTTCTCTGAAGGAATAACCCAAACATCAGGAACCTTCTGCCTGTTCCTAGGCAGCTTGCATGTCAGCTAGAAACTTCCAGCTTGCACTGGCTTGTATCACACAGAGAAGCTTCCAGAACCCTGATGAATCAATTAGAATAGGAAAGATCTTTACACATCAGAGTGTCACTTTGGGATGATGCTTAAAGGCCAATAGGGAACAAATTTGGTGGTCTGTAGTTTGGTTGTTGTTGTGGGTGTTTTTTTTTGGGGGGGGGGGAGTCAACAACCTTGGTGCCTAAATAGGGACAGAGTTAGGTTATCCTTAAATAAATACATCATTAAAGAATGCTTTAAAAAAAAAGTGTTAAAAGATCAGATGGAAGTGTGGGGTGGGGAGAAATCACCATGGATCCAAATTTACTTAGCAAACAGCAAGCTTGTTTTAGCACTCCCTGACTGTTATGGCTGCTGTGAATTAAATTCACACAGGATTCTCATTCTTCCAGTTGAAAATAAAATTGCTTCTTTCGGCGACAAATTGAGTATATGTATATAAAACAAAAGAAACCCCACAATATATTGTATATACATTCAAGTGTATGTGAAATAAAGACCATAGTAGGCAATTGGAACATTTTTTAAAAAATCAACCTTTTTTTAAAAAGCCACCAGGAATGTCAAAGTAATGTGGCACTAGCTGGGTTTGTAACCATGAGAAACAAAGTCAACAGAGACTTTATAGAAGCAGTTTTAACTTCCTGAAGAGAAGCCTCATCATCTGATTTAATGATGCTGTCACAATAGCAAATAAAAAGGGTCACCAGTTACATTAGCACCATTAAATACCATAGACAGTTTATTTTTCCCTGTGGAAGAAGGGTCTCATAACAGCACAACAGGTTGTTGTTTTTAAGGTGTTGTCTTTCTTTTTATTAGTAACTCTCAATAAACAGCAGCTCATTGGCTCAACTGTCATCTCCTTCATTCTACAGCTATTTTAGATGCCACCGGAATATGTAGAGTTTTGGGCTATGGTCTTGGGGACCAAGGTCTATGCTCACCCAGCCCTGAAGCTCATGGAGAGCTCTTGGACTAGTCAGTCTCTCAATCTAACCTAACCACTGTGTTGTTGTGAAGATTAAAGGGAGAGAAGGGAGAACCAGGTATACCACCTTGAGTTCCATGGAGGAAATGTGGGATATAAATCAATAACAGAAACCACCACCACTACCACCACAGCAACAATTTGAATGGCTTCAACACCAGGAAAACCATTTGGTTTTCTCATGGCAAAGCCAACCATAACAATAGTGATGGATATGCAGAAATCCCCAGGTATCAAACCTGAACGGTTTTGGCCTTCTGGAACTGAACCATAACATTGCATATCCTTCAATCGAGGGTTGGATTGCTGTGCTGGCCCTATCATTAGATGGCTGCCCAGGCAGCTGATTTAGGGTGTCAAGAAGGGTCAGCAAATTACTGAGTTATTTAATGTATTTTAATTGTGTGGTTTTTTTAGCAAGGAGGTAGAGAGATGCTCGTGGGGTTCTTACCTTTGGGTAACAATGTAATAAGGCTTTTCTTGGGCACAATGCCTCTGGATAGAGATGGGGTGGCATTTGCTTCTCTGCTTGAGGCAGAGAATGGCTTTAACCAATCCGATCTCTGAAGCAGAAGAAGGAAAGACAGAAGCAGCAGCCCCCAATATGCCATTGCAGTGACCCATCTGGGTAACTATATAGAAAACAAGAGGGGGAATAAAGGGTTTGCATGTGGGCACTGTGCATCTTGACTTGGTGAGAGGACATTAGGAAGCAAAATGTCTGGAGCTTGCCATAATCTTAGGGACAAAGGCACATGAACAAATGGTTTGTGTGAGCTGGATAGGGTACCTGTTGTGTGTCACCCCTCCCATTCCCAGGAAGGTTTAAACAAAGGAATGGGAACCTGATGGGACTCCTGGTGCTGTTAGACTACAACCCCCATTTGTCCCAACCATTGAACAAGCTGGCTAAGGCTATCCAAGTCTAACAACATCTGGAAGGACACAGGTTCACCATCCCTAGTGCAGAAGGTTATGAGTATCAGGAATGTGCATCAGCCATCTCACCTATGATGTCATTTGTGTGGCTCCGGCTGCATACAAATGACATCATAGGTGAGGCCCAGGCCCACTCCCTGTGAAGGGCAAGCTCACCGTGTCTGAATTGAGCCATAGTTCCAAAGCCATGCAGTGTTCTGGGTGTGCTCCTGAGATGCAGAACCATCTTACATTTTTATTTCACTTTATAGCTTTCATTATTCTAAAATATATCAACCCACATTGTGAAGGAAATTGTAATCTGCAAATTTCCAATGCATTTTATAGTTCGGGTAATTCTCCCCACCCCCACCCCCCAATACTGCATTGCTAGGTAGCAATGACATGCTTTGTGTGTGAGGACCATATATCAATTTCGTCCCTCGAGTGTAGTTATATCTGATTTATCAGTGCCTTCAAAGTTGCTAATTCCTCTGCAAGCTGCATCACCCTCCTCACTCAAAATCTATTTATTTTATAATATGTTTGCAGACAACACCCTGAGAACAGTCTGCTAGTAAAACCCACACACGCACACACAAACACAAAGCGGGAAGATTTAATGTGCCCTCAAGGATTCCTGTTGTCTGATGGACGGTAGCAATTAATAGTTAGGGCTAAATAATCTAATGGTGCCAAGGAAATAAGTGCCTAGTGAAATCATATTTATTTATCTTTTCTGCTAACATCAAAACCATTAAGATGAAAGGTTCAAAATACAAGTGCTCTTTACTGGTATGAGTGTAGGAGAATCAACACTTGAATGTTGGAATCTAATTATTAGGCATTTTTAGCCACAAAAAAACAGACATCGCCACAGCATGCTATGTTATATGCAATACAGTAGGCAAGAGAAATGGCACTTAAGGGTTTGCAGATTTAATTTCATTTTATGCACACAAATTTGGGAAGCAATAAGGTTTGTGAAATATTCCGTGCGGCTAAATGAAATTCTGGTATAACATTATCCATTCTGCATGCTTACCCAAACCCTTCTGTCAGGGGGGAAATTGCCTCAGGGCCTCACAAGGCTAGCGGGCCCAAACTATTGATTCAGCCATCTTCGGCAGATGAAAATGCTATTTTGACTGCATGTGTGAGAGTCAAAGCTTCTTACTTTTGAGTGGCTGGTGTGTAGCCAACTGTACATGGATGAGAGTCACACCCATTGCTCTGCCCACTTTTCCTTTTGGCTCCACTACTAGCAGATGCCCCATGAAATGTTTCCCGTGATGATGTGTGGCCCTTGAGCTGAAATAGGTTCCCCACTCCTGGTTAAAACTTTTTAAAAAACCAAGGCAGCTTTTCTCTGGATCCATTTGCTGCATTAATATAAGATGGGCTACACCTGTCTTGCCAGTTGTACATTTGAAAAGGATTTATGGGTCATAACAAGCTTGACATGAGTCAACAATGTGATGCAGCAGCAAAAAAGCTAATGCTATTCAAAGCTGCATCAATAGAAGCATAGTGTCCAGATCAAGGGAAGTGATAGTACTGCTGTATTCTGCCTTGATCAGACCACACCTGGAATACTATGTCCAGTGCTGGCTGTCACAATTTAAGAATCAGTTACAGATAGGTAGCCGTGTTGGTCTGCCATAGTCAAAACAAAATAAAAAAATTCCTTCCAGTAGCACCTTAAAGACCAACTAAGTTAGTTCTTGGTATGAGCTTTCGTGTGCATGCACACTGTGTATCTGAAGAAGTGTGCATGTACACGAAAGCTCATACCAAGAACTAACTTAGTTGGTCTTTAAGGTGCTACTGGAAGGAATTTTTTTATTTTGTTTTGACAATTTAAGAATGATATTGATAAGTTGGAATATGTGCAGAGGATGTAGGGGCCAAGGTCCCTTTGCCTCCCCAAAAAATAAATATTTGAGGGAGATGGGCCTCACCAAAGTTGATGTGCATTGCTATTAAAATGGGTGGGGGCTTACCTGCCACCCAATATTTTATTTGAGTTGGCAACCCTGGCCAAGGAAAGTGACCAAGATGATAAAAGGGTGGGAAACCAAGTCTTAGGAGGAATGTTTGAATGAGTTGGCTATGTTTAACCTGGAAAAGAGGAGACCAAGAGGCGATATGATAGGGGTCTTTTCCTATTCTACAATTGTATTATTCTATGATTCACACAGGAGAGAAACTGTACAGGTGCTCTGAGTGTCAAAACAATTCAACCAGAAGGGAAACCTTAGAATACATGAGAGAAGGGAGAGAACATTGGAGGTCAGAAGGAAGAGGGTGAAAAAAAGCACATTTGAAAGAAAGTATGTATGACTACCTACTTTCTTCGTTGACTAAACAGTGATGTATAAGATGCACTTGGAAGTGGAACAAGTAAAGTTCTGTCATTAGATCTGTCACAATGTCTTATGAGAGTTAAAGTGTGTAAGGAAAGAAAATATCATGTGCTTTGCTATGTGATTGAAGGTGTTCCCTGATTTTATGCTATTTTGTAAACCGCCTTGGGAGACCCTTGCCATAACAGATTGCCTAATTAAATTTAATCAAATTTAAAATAGCAGGTGGTGTGTAGGGACTAGTCTGATGCAAATTGTAATCCTTAATGAGTGGTAAATAAGTGGGATTTGGGGGCAATTCAAAAGAGCTCTGGCAGTCCCTTTCTCTTTTCTAACTGTATTTCCACAATGAATGCAGAAGCTACAGTCCATTTCCCATTTCAGGTGTTGAGGCCAATGGCCAACATAATAATCAATATCAAAATTACTCCTTTATTGGAAGATCTGCATCCTGGATGGTTAAAGATGGCTTAATAATTTTCTGAGCCAGATAGATATGCTCCTTTTTCCTCATTTGGGGGAAAGTCACTTAACCTTAGTTGATTATGGTGTGGAAGTCTATTTTCATGGTTGCAAGGCTTTCAGTCCATTAATACTGCTTTAATGAATATAAATAACTAGAATTACATTAGTAGTAAATTATTTGCTTCCCTTGTGTAGAAAGCAGGATGATATTTTGGTAATCAAATATGTTGCGAAGGCCCCAGTTTGTCATCCAATGGCTTCCTGTTGCATTACTGGAGGGGCAGAGCTACTACATCTGTATTGCTGCAGTTCGACGGAGCGAGCCCTACAGTGAGGCAGAATGAAGCAGCTTCCTCAGGCAGCAGATGCTCTGGGGAGGGTAGGAGGCAAAGGGAGGGAGAAGCACCAAGGTAAGAGAAGATGTAGCATACCCTGCGCTCAGTGGTAGAGGAGGCTGTTCCATTGCCCGCATTGAAGTACTATTCAGTTGCAACCCATAGAATCCTAGAACTGTAGAGTTGAAAGGGACTCAAAGGGTCACCTAGTCCAAACTGCTGCAATGCACTCAGCTTTTTGTATGTGGACTGGGCAGGGAGCACCACTTTCACCTTGAAAACAAAGTTCTTAAATTGCCCTACTGGACAAAAGGGTGGTGACCAAACAGGATTCAAGAGACTAAAATCTGGTTAGGCAAATTTGTTTTAAATACATTGGCAGTTGTTTGCATTTCATTATATAAAAGATAGAAGCAAATGAGCACCAAAAAGAAATCAACAGCACATTACAAATGAAGGCCACCCTTGCTGTTGTCCTCAAAGATGTCAAAGGATGTTCACCTAAGCACGTTGTTCCTTGTTCAATTTCCCATCTCCTCCTTTCAAATGTGGCTCATTTAACCTAGGGTTCATCCATACTTCCACTTGTCCCATACCTTGAAAGCAGCTTGGACCCTGTTTTCTTGGACCCAGAAAGAAGGGTCCAAGCTGCTTTCTGCTTGTCCCATCTGGTTCTTTCCAGGTGTAATTAGACTGTAACTCACATCAGCCCTGACTCTTAGCTGGGCTGATAGGAGTTGGAACCCAACACTCTCTGGAGATCACCATGCTGGATAACCCTGCAGTACTGAGTAGACAGAGGGGAGCAGGGAAACCACTATCCACGAGGCCAGTGTGCTGATGGATGGGAAATGTTTGCAACCAATTTGACCAGCACTATAGCCAAAGGTGGAGGACTGGATGCTAAAATGGAAAGAGCCTGGTGAGGGGCCAGAGTTTGGTAGCCACGGATGCCCTGTCCTCTGCAACACTGGCTCTGAAGCCCTTGGCTTTCTTTAAATCTCTCTTTATAAAAAGAGTTGCTGGGTCTCCCAGTTTATTAAAATATCCCAGTTACTTTTGTTCTTTCGGGGTTTGGATATAGGCATATACGTGCACAAAATAGATTTGGCCTTTTATTAAGAGGGACGAAATCTAGGAAATTACTTTTGCATTGGCCTTTCAAAACAGTCATCTGCTCTCTGCTGTGCAGAAGTTGGAGAATTTTGTGTTCAAATGAAAACTGGGTAATTGAGATAAGTGGTCTCAATTACTCAGCTTTCATTTTGAACACAAAACACCTTACTGAGATAAAAGGCCTTCCTAGATTATCATTTTTAATGTTCTCTTTTAAATTATACACCAGATAGCCTGGCCCAGCAGCGGTAGCCCAATATCCTGTCTCTATAATGCATGAGGAGATTTCTGTCTCTTTTGGGGGGCTGTGGCTTAATGAATTTGCTTTACACAGAAAGAGGGGCACTCAAGTGAAACAGGAATGAGTCTTAGGAATATAGGAAATGGTCCTATACCAAATAAGACAATGGGTCTATCTGGCTCAGAACGGTTTACACTAGTCTTTCTCAACCTTGGTTCCCCAGTTATAATAATAATAACATTGCTGTTGTTGTTGTTGTTTATATCCCACCGATCTGGTTGGGTTTCCCCAGCCACTCTGGGTGGCTTACAACATATATATATATATAAAAATCAAACATTAAAAACAAAATCTCATATACATGCAACAAACCAATAAATCAATAGAAACCAGTAACAGTAGTAATAACAATAATAAACAGTTTACACTTATATCCAAATTAAAGTAATGGCCAGCCCCAACTAACAGTTAACCAACACCAACCCAATAAAAACAAAACAGAGGAACCATAATTAGAACTGTTTAAAACATTTTAAAACATTTTAGCCAGTTGCCTCAACCAAAGCGTTGTTCCAGCAATGTCCCAGTGGCCTCCTAGGAGCCTCTTTTAGCTGTTCAGGGTGAGTGCGGCCCCCGGCCCCCTGGACCAGGTAGAAATGGGCCTTGCAGCAGAGAGCAGTCTTCTCTCCAGCCCTCACAGCAGTTATTGTTGGACTACAATTCCCATCACTCCTAGCCAGAATGCCGGTGGTCTGGGATTATGGGGGTTGTGGTTCAAGAACATCTGGAGACCAAAGCTTGAGAAAAGCTGGTCTACACCTATCTCATACCCTCCAACATTCATCAGATGAAAATGGAGAGGTTGCTCACTGCCCCCCCCAACTGACCCTCCTGCCACCCACTGTCCAGAGAAAACCTCTTAATCCTGATTTTATTTTATTCTTTGGTAGATTGACAAAAAGAAAACAAAAAACACACACCAACAAATAAATTTCGGAAAGGGTCAAGATTAGAAGTGAATACACAAAGTATTTTTTTTTTATTAAAAATAAATAAATAAAGACTTCTTGCACTCTGCTCTGCTCCCCATTTCTTCCTGCCCCTCAAAGATGGCACGTCCCACAGGCCTGGGCCTTGGTAGTGGCAGCTTTTCCTCTTCTTCACCCCGCTCTCCAGCAACCATTAAGGGCTGCGAAAGGGAGACCAGCAGCAGTGGTCTTGGAGAGGCCATGAGAGATAACAGGATGCTACCTCACTGTCGCTGTCACTCAGGACAAGAACAGACTCATCCTCTTCTCTGAGATCAGTGGCAGCAGCACTGGCAGGGAAAATAAGGACATTCCAGTATCAATCAGAAACCAGGATGACTTTCATAATTCCAGGACTGCCCCTGGAAAATCAGGACACTTGGATGGTACATGATATTCCATGGGTCTCCAGGGTATCAGAAAGGAATGTTGTCCAGGTTATATGCGTACCTGCATTTCTTGGTTTATAAAAAGTCTTTGATCAATCATTCTGGGAATCAAACCTGGGTCTTTCTGCATGCCTACCACTGAGCTAGGGCCCTCCCCCATAAACCCATACTGTTTTTCACAAGTTTCAAAAAAATCCCCACTTGACACAGATTAACTTACCCAGGCATTCAATTAACGTAAAACTAGCATGATTATTTTGAAGTGTGAGCCATGCTCAGAACATGATTTTTTCTTCTTTTTTTGGCAAGCCTGCAAACACTCCGTGCATTTTTTATTTTTATTTTTTTGCCTATCTACCTGGCTCAGTGCTTGCTGGGTTTCTGTGGTTAATTAGAATGTGAGGATTTGAACCTGAACCTTTTGCCAGCTTCTGCACATTCCTTGACTTAGTATAAACCTCCCCAATGCATATGGCAGAACAAAATATGCTATGGAATAAAGCTGGAAAGGAAAACGGGAGAAAAGCTGCAGAGTGATGGGTGTATCAGAAAAGAAACAAGCAGAGAGGAAAGCCCTGTAAAATGAAATACCGCAGCACAAGGGAGCACTTTTTTATATACCAGAGAAGATAATCAGCAAGGCAGCACAGAGCCACACTTTATCACCAGACACAGGCAGTACGGCAAGAAAAGATAGGGTTTCCATGCCAGATAGAGGCAGCACAGCGGGTTTGGCAGCACAGAAGAGCACTTTTTATAACAATGCAAACAAGCAGTGTGGCAGCCCACAAGATACCAGTGGGAGCTGATTAAATAACTCTGGGCTTCTTTCTGCCTCCCCCCCCCCCTTCTTCTTTGTCTTTTAAAAAACATCTCTTTTTAAAAGTTGAGCATTTATAAAGGTTAAACTTTTTCCTCACATTCACCTTTTCAAAATGTCAGTGGAGTTGGCTAGACTCAGAAAGCAAGTGGCCAAGAGATGCCACACATTCAGTTATGTCCTTGGTAGCACTGGTTGAGGATACTTTAAATGCTGTCTAGAGGTGTAATTTTGACATAGAGCACCTACTTTGAGTGCAGAAAGCCCCAGGCATCTCAAGATACAGTCAGGAGAAACTCAGAATAGATAGATGATAGATAGATAGATAGATAGATAGATAGACAGACAGACAGATAGATGATAGATAGATAGATAGATAGATAGATAGATAGATAGATAGATAGATGATTGATAGATAGATCGATAGATGATAGATAGATAGATAGATAGATAGATAGATAGATAGATAGATAGATAGATAGATAGATGAGAGATGATAGATGATAGATGATAGATAGATAGATAGATAGATAGATGATAGATGATAGATAGATAGATAGATAGATAGATAGATAGATAGATAGATAGATGATAGATAGATTAGATAGATAGAGATAGATGATAGATAGATAGATAGATAGATAGATAGATAGATAGATAGATAGATAGATAGATAGATAGATATAGATAGGTGATAGATGATAGATAGATAGATAGATAGATAGATAGATAGATAGATAGATAGAGATAGAGATAGTTTGCTCATGTCTGTACAGAATCTTATTATCTGTAATCCTCCAGTCTGCTCAGAAAATAATACACTTTCTCCCCCAAAATATTCAGAAAACTTATGACTCAGTTTTATGCTATTAAGCTGGATCAAAATTGAACTGTAGGCATTCAGTGAAGAAAATTGGTATGTACAGTTCGATGTAGCCTCACTGATTAGTGACATATTCAAATATGACAATCAAACATTGCTGAAGGTTGTATAAAAGAGGCTGTACTCTAAAGTGAAATAAGCAATTCTGTACAAAATTGGCACATATTAAAATGTATGACATGAAAATGATGTTCAGAAATGGAGTGAATATATATATATATCCTGTTTGCAAACTGCAAACCAATAATGGATTTCAAGCACCAGGTTTCAAATATTTTGTTGAATTGCAACGCCTCCTCTCTCCCTACCAAATTTTATTCAGACCTACCAGGTGTATATAAGTATCAATGCTTTTTTTCTCCCCCCCCCCCCTTACTTTTCAAGAGACAAAAAAAGGTTTTGAAAATATGATACAATTCCAAGTAATGTTGCTGGTGGTAAATGTAGATTAGCAGTGCATTCCTATTCACATTATTTGGAAGTAATCCGCATAGTGCAATGAAACCTACTCCCTGGTAAATGTGAATAGTAGGTGTGGGGAACCTTTGACCTTCCAGAAGTTGCTGAACTACAGTTCCCATCATCCCTGGCCATTGGACTTGTTTGCTGGGGCTGATGGGAGTTGTAGTTCAGCAACATCTAGAGGGCCAAAGTTCCCACAGATCTGGTGCATAATATTGCAGTCATAACCACTCTTGCCTGGGAGTACTCCCCATTGAATTCAGTAGGCTCACTTATGAAAGACATGATTAGGATGTGGTAAACCTATGTTTAATTTTGCTGATTTAATTATTTCAATATTAAGGAAATCATTTTTATATACATATGGATACTATGATAATTCTTACCTTTGCAGGAATGGTTTCTTAAAACAATCTGCATACAGTTCACCATTTGATGAACCAGAGTGCTTAGAGTAGGCTCTGACTGTAGCAAATCTGAGAATCTTTATTTCAGGATTTTGAAGGTTCGAGCCCACAAAAGGTTCCTGCATTGCAGGGGGTTGAACTAGATGACCCTTGTGGTCCCTTCCAACTCCACAGTTCTAACAAACATGTATTTGTTTTGGCATCTGAAAAATGGCTATAAAGTCAATAGGTCTGACAAGAAAACCCAATATACAAATTGGGCTTTGTGGTGATAGGCACTGTAACTTGCTTTTACATGATGGTTGCCTCAGGCTGCATTGTTAACTAGATGATTAACAGCGCAATCGTAAGCATGTCTGCTCAGAAAGAAGTTTCACCCGGTTGAATAGAGCTTTCTCCCAGGACTTGTATAGGATTGCTGCCTTATTTCTCATTTCAGGAAGTTCAAAGCTTGCACTGGTAGGAGGAGCAAAAGAGCTCTTGAGACATTTTAAAAAGTGGGTCTTCCAGCGCTAATCTGACTAGCAACTAAACAGGGAGCTGCTATAACACATTCTCCTTTCCTTTTTCATTTTGAATTACCCTGCGGCTAAACATGTTCAGTTGCAATGCTCTTCATGTCCAACCAATTTGCTAAAACACCAAGGAGCAGCAGACTCTTCTGCTGTCTCCAGCCATTTCGCCTGGGTCTTTTTAATTAACAGCTATTAGCCCCAACAGAGTTCCAGGCATTGTGCACAACATAACACAACTGTATTGTAGCACTGTACAGAGAGTGTTTCGTTTGTATGCCTACCTTCAGCAAACCAACCGCCAATTAAGGCTGCAATTCTATTCCTACTTACCTGCAAGGAAGCTCCGCTGAACTCGGCAGGCCTTCTGTTCTGAATCAGTGTCTATAGTTTTGTGCTGTTCAGTTCCTTCCTTGGACTTCCAGGTCTATCGCAGCTGAAAGTGAAGTCAAGAAAATAGGATGTATTATTGATATTTCTTCTGGGTCCCGTCCCCCCCCCCCCCGCCGAGGATCAGTTCATAATGCAAAACAAATAAATGAAAATGTACAATTGTTACTACATGCTGAATGTGTAGCATGTCCTTTGTGTGGTTTCTGGCAACCAAACCCACACTATGATTCTTTCTCTGCCTTGTGAGACCATTGTGATTTGGAGATCTGCCTTGATCACTTGATATAACTGTAATACAGCTAAAAGTTAGTCAACACAATGTAGTAGTTAGAGTACTGTAATTGCCTAAGGCCAGGGAGACTTGAGCTCAAATACCTCTTCAGCCATGCAGCTCACTGGGTGACTTACAGCCAGTCAACATCACTTAGCGTAACCTACCTAACAGGGCTGTTGTGAAGATGAAACCAAACTAAGGGCCAGAACCAAGTTGTTCTGAACTCTTGGGAGAAAGGGCAGGATGAAAATGCAAAACAAAACAAACAAAAAACCCTGGAATGCACTCTCCTAAATGTGCTGCACAGTCCTAACTACATTTACTAAGATTGCAGCTGTCCACAATACTCTGAAATGTGACTGTCTAGCACCTTGGAAACCTGACAATATACATCCCACACATCAGTTTTCTTTTAGAGGTGGTCATCATCAAAAGCAGATGAAACAAAACTCTCACCACCATCCACCCAGCCCAGTTCTTAATTTTCAGCCTCAGCCAGTCAATTATATAAGCCTCGATTTGGAACAGTTTGCCTGGGCATCTTATCTGTTTCAAGGAACACAGATACTCTGAGAAACTGGGTACAGTATATCTTTCAGTTTGGTCAAAGTGATGTTATTTCCGCTTAACAGGCATATGCATGTATCCACCAAGGCTGTTTCCCCCCGTCCTTTAAATCCCTGCTTCGTCACCCTAATAGAACCGTCTTCTCCTTTGTTCACCACCAGGAATATTAAAAAGCTTTATCGGAGCTTCAGTTAAAGCTCGCATATAAAACATATTGTAGTTATATAAAACAGTATTTTTCTTCGGAGCTTGCAAAATTAATTGAAATCTGAATGTGCTGCCTTTCACTTCACCCTATGTCATTATCCCACCAATACAATAATCATTGCATTAGCATTCAGCTGGTAATTACTTAGAACCTACAAGGTCATGTGGTGTGATGGTAGATATGTCCAGTGGCATTAAGTTGCACATTAATCCTGCTAATTTATTTGCAGAGGGAACTGAATAAATGCTCCTCCAGCTGGATTCTAGATCTGTAAAGAAGGGAAGAAGAAAATAACTTACTGTACTGCAAGCTGATCCATAGTTATTTTAGATTATACTGCCCCTATTAATAAGGCACATAACCAGAACTGTCAATAATGCAAGACATAAATGACACAATTTAGATTTGAATGCAAATACAACTAGCATTCCTATTTTATCATTTGCATTTTCAAATAAATAAATTTAAAGGGCACTAACTGTATCTATGGAAATACAGGGGTAATAAACATGCTTGATTTTTAAGATCAAGTGACAAGTCTATGGCTTCTGGGGCTTTGCCTCCGTTTTGGGATACCCTGGGTTTGATGGGTTGGTTCCAAAATTACAGCACTATCCTGGACTCAGCTAAATTAGTAAAGAAATAGCTATTTGAAGGCGCTATAAACATGCAACATCAGATGGCGCCAGAGAGCAGGAAATTTTAAAATGTGATTTTCCATAGAGATTTTTTTCTTTTGTTATAACGATCTAATTTCTGACTTATTTACAGCATTTTCCCCCCTGTGCCTAGACCCACCCTGTGTCTACTCAGAAGGAAGTCATATTGAATGTCTTAGGGTTAGGATTGTAGTCTAATTCATGCTTAATGTAGATCTAATGAGATCTATGCAACTCACATTAATCCACATTTGTCTCATTTATTTCATTGGTTCTGCATTAAGTAAGGATCCATCTAAGTATACCAGTCCAATTGTTCAATTGTCCCTCACAATCCTCATTTATTTCTTTTCTATAATCCCTTTTTGAGATGCTTAATCAGTTAACATAACCAAGAGACAATTGAACATTCAAAGATCACACAGGGAGTCCGAGTGAAAACTCAAGTGCCCCAAAGTTTTAAAAAGGCTGAGTCTTAACTAGTACACATCACAAACTAGTACAAATCACAAATTCTACGTTTTCTGCATAAGGTAGACAAGAATCCACAAGGCAGTTGAAATGTTCCCACCTTTGCACAGGGGGCAGAGCAGTGTGCCTAACTGAAATGGGGAGTGTTTTTCATGCATGTGTTTGTCATTGGCCAAGCACTCTACCTGTTCAGTGATTTGTGTACCTCATCGTGAAAAGTTGAAAAACTGTTCATAAGGGTGAGGTGACAAGAATAAAGGTGGATAGGATCCTCACCGCTGAGGCAAACCGATTAACACTTCTTCCTCAAATTCAGTTGTATGTGGCTGGATACTTAGAACAGGGAAGCAGAATTATTTGAAAAGCGGTGCTGAAAAGAGCACCAAACAGGAGCTGTGAACAGGTAAAAGAAACAATGCAAACAGCCACACACTAAGCATCATGCTAATCCAGAACAATATTTACAATAGATTGGATTACTGAGTTTCTCATTTTTCCAGTCTTCAGTTCAGTCATCCACATTGCCACACCTGTTTGTGAATTTCTGTTTAGATTCCTCATGAAAATTCATCAGCACTAAAGTGCAGATTTCTCCTGAAGTACACATTTGTATGCAATGTCGCCTTATCTACACAGTATTGCAAAGAAATTTCCCCATATATAATGCATTCTCGTATGTTATTTTCAAGAATGCATTATATATGGAGAAATTTCGCTTCTCTGCCTTTTGGCTAAGATCAAGTGTATGTTATTTTCATTAATAATAATTTTATGTGTACACTTTACCTCAGTGTATACATTTATGTACACATTATGTGGCTGAAGAAATAAAATGTAGAGAAGGTTGGATTTCGAAGGAGGATTGTGCTTCACTTCAAATACGGTTTCAGAAGGTGCAAGTGCAGAAAGCTCACCTTTAAATGTGAACTGAATTGAATCTCTCTCACTCTCTTCTCTTCAAATACTAGAAAATCAAGCTCTTGGAACTTATTTATTTCTATAGTCCACAACAGTGGCTGGTTTCTTAATTGACTTGGTTAAATATTTTCTTTATGTTTTGCTGTCCTGCCCCCTGCTCATTATGGTAATAAATAAATGAATGAATACACACACACACACACACACACACACACACACACAGGTTTTTTCAATAGTGCATCCCCCAAAAGTACATAATTATAAGGTGCAAAGAATCTGAATTCAAATTACCCATGAGTCCAAATGCTTGGCTTGTTATAATTACTTTCAAATTATTTCTGTCAAATATATGTTATAGTTGACTTAGTCATTCTTTTTTTTTTTTAAGGGAAACCAAGGAAGTCTTTATTTAGAATTGTTAATAAGGAGAGATAATACATTCTTTCCTTCTTTGAAAAACAAGGAAGTTTTTAGAAGAAATAAAATCAGCATATGAAGTACATTCAGTATTCTGGAAGATAAATTTGCAAGTTAAAGGCTGGAATTCTAGCACACCAAATGTATCTGACTTTTTTTTAAAAAAAGACTATGACCTCAATACATAAAATTTGAGATTTCATGCTTGTGATGTTTTCGTATGAAATCTTGGGAAGCATTCAACACATTTCCACCACCTCAGCTGATGTTAAACGTATCCAGTGATTGGCACCTGACAGTGATGTGTTAAATAATATTTGCACCCATTCTTGTAGCAGTTCGATTTTACTGCCAGTTCATAACAGGAGACCTCAAGCATTTATAAAGAAGTCCAGCAGCTTCAGGAATTAAATGTTGCTTCCCACATGGGAGTTGATGTTTCATACTGAGCATGCAGCCGAACATGTGAACTACCTCCCCTGAAACATCGTGTGCTAGATGCTAGATGGAACTTTTGCATTAACTGTCATGGTTAATCTGTGATGTGATTACTCTGCACGTGAAAGTCTTCATTACTTCTTGTTGAAGTGGCAGCTGAATGATGACCATGTATGTGGAAACTCAACAGTTTCCGTTGGTTACCAGTTTGTTTCTGAGCCCAATTCAAGATGCTCAGGCCCCAGAGACCTAAAAGACAACCTCTTTCCCTACAGAGCCTCTCGGGTGTTAAGATGAGAGGATGGTTGTTCCGCCACCATTAAAAGCTCAGGTGAGTGTGTACCAGGAGAGGCCATAGGGGTCTCCTAACAATTCTTAGCACCCTTAACAAAGCCAGAATTTGAGGGTGGGGGGTGAGTCATGACTGTTTAAAGTGGATTGATTGATTGATTGATTGATTGATTGATTGATTTTACCCCGTCCATCTGGCTGGGTTTCCCCAGCCACTCTAGGCGGCTTCCAACAAAACATTAAAAATACATTAAAACATCAGCCATTAAAAACTTCCCTAAACGGGGCTGCCTTCAAATGTCTTCTAAATGTCATAGAGCTTTAAAGGCATGGTGTGAATGTGGCCTTAGCATACCCTCCAACACGTTGCAGCCAAAAATCAGGAAGCCTGTCTACCGGGGCTGCACTCCTATGTGAGTTATGTAACTCAGGAATGGGGAGATTGAAACCATTTGCCCCCAGCAGCCCCTGCCCCAAGGTGCTGACCTTTAAAGCCCTAAACGGCCTCAGTCCAGTATACCTGAAGGAGCATCTCCACCCCCATCATTCTGCCCGGACACTGGGGTCCAGCGCCAAGGGTCTTCTGGCAGTTCCCTCACTGCGAGAAGCCAAGTTACAGGGAACCAGGCAGAGGGCCTTCTCGGTAGTGGCACCCGCCCTGTGGAACACCCTCCCACCAGATGTCAAAGAGAAGAACAACTACCAGATTTTTAGAAGACATCTGAAGGCAGCCCTCTTTAGGGAAGCTTTTAATGTTTAACAGACTACTGTATTTTAATACTTTGTTGGAAGCTGCCCAGAGTGGCTGGGGAAACCCAGCCAGATGTGCGGGGTATAAATAATAAATTCTATTGCATTCTATTCTATGATCAGAAAATGTCTGCCTGAGGGAATAGTGCAGAAATCAGCTCAGCAGTTAGAAAATGGAATCTATCGTACTTGCCTCAGCAGTCCGACACCCAAAAAGTACCCTGTAAGCAGAAAGTGTCTTCAAAGCGCCCCCCCTCCCATGTTGGAGTCACTTGAGATGGGCCAACGTGAATTATCAGAACTTTGCAAAGAGTCAGCAGTCTAGAAAAATGGGGGAGTGAGGCGAACTTTAGGTCTTGAAACCTGCTTGTCTCCCAGAAAGAGGAGCCATTGGGGCAGGACTCTTGAAAAGTGCTTGCTTGCTATTTTGTAATGAGGCCTTTGCACATGCTCCTGTACCCGTGTCTGGAAGTTGTTTGTGATATGGTATAAAAGCGAGCCCCAAATAGCAATCGGGGATCAGCCTTTTAGAATGATCTTGCTGATGCCAGTTGCAGCTTAATAAACCAGACCTTCCTCAGAAAGAACCCTTGTCTGTCTTTATTGACTAGGATAACCTGCAACATAACCTGCATGAGAGCATAGTCTCCCAAAACACCCATTTTCAGGCGCTCCAATCTCACGTGGTTTTGGGTGCCGTGCTCTCACGTGGATATCCAAAACAGGATGTCCCCAAATGGAACGATTGTGGGTATACACCTTAGAGACCTGTCCCCAGCAGAGATTGGCTAGGCAAACTGATATAAACAAAAGAAAGCAATATCTTAGATACTAGTGGATGCAATGATATTTGGCATATGAATGGAAAGCCCAACCCTCAGCATTTTCCTTTGGGGCTCACTCCCTATCTAGTGTATTTAGGATATTGAGCCAAACAGCACAAGGCTATTTGTGGTCACTCAGAAATAAGTTCCATTGTCTTCTGTAGGTACATAGGGTTGCTTTTTAACAGAGGCGCTGCTGCAGAAGGGTGGCTTGACCTGAAGTGTGTAGCACTCAACAAATATATGGCTTTATGGACAAAGGAGAACAGCAATTTGCATAAAAATGGCATATGCCCATTTATTTTATATTCGCTAAATCCAAATTTAGACATAATTACTGTAATTGAAATAGAAATGCAATTCAGCTCATCATTGTGGGGATGACTGTGACCTGGGGACCCTGCTCCCCCCTGCAGTGCTGCTCCAATCACCTGAGGCTGAATTTGTTTTCTTTTCTCTCTTTTTTTATAATGGGAATAAATAATCACAGGTTTCGTACACGTACGCACGTCAGGTTTGTCTGAAGTACTTCTGGAAAAGGGAGCATTTGGGGCAGTTTTATTCATTAAGTGTGCCCTGTGCATCTGTAGGTAGAGGGCATGAGCCCTTCACAGCTCCCTCCCCTCCACATCTGAACATATTCACCCCCCTTTGGCTGTTGTGCTGTTAGTACCAACAGGGAAGGTCTATGTTTCTAATGAAGAATCAGCTGTTTTGCTTGCGATGCTAGTCTTAAATGAAATTATATAGTTCAGAGAAGCAGCTGTGAGATCCAGGAGGAGGATGCTTCTGCCCTGACCTCTGTCAATGTGTGCTATCTGCCAAGAGAGGAGAAAGACATCCACTCGCTCCTAGGCTCCTCCTCCTCTTCCTTTCATCTCCATCCTCCCATTGTGCTGCCACTGATTAAGAAAGAGACAAAGCCATCCATCCACCATGTTCACCTGGGTAGGCACTCCACTCCTCATCTTAAAAGGATGGGGAAAGAGGAGGAAGCCACACAGCAAAAATAGAAAACCCACAGTTACACAGAGATAGTGCAGGGTAGTGCACACCCCAGAAATGATCTCTTTCAGCTTCTGCCTTCTAGAAGAAGGTACAGGGTTATAAAGACTAGGACTAGCCACCTGTGAAACAGTTTCTATCCAAATGAGATTTTGGTTTTAAATGCAATGTAAGGAGTCTCTATGGGAGTATATTGTATTTTAAAAATGAGGTATCAGAGTTTTAGGGGGCTAACCAGGTTGGGATAGCTGGGATAGAAGGCTTGTTGGTTTTGAATGTCTTATGTAGATTTTGTTTCCCAATTTTGTTGTTCTGTATGGGACAATGACAATAAAGATTATCGTATCGTGGTTGAACACACACTCCCATTTCCTCTGTGTTCTCCCATACATACAACATTAGCGACAACCCATACCTGCCCTGTAGCTTCTTGTGACCTATTGCTCTTTGATGCCTTTCCTCCAAACTGTAGCTTCAATCTGAACTGAAAATTGCTCATTGGGTAAAGACATCACTGCCCCATCTCTCCTCACTGGTGTGGGCTTACCTCAGGAGACCTATCTAGACACAGAAAGCCACACTGATGTAAACAACAATGTGCAAATATAGTCTGAAATGTATTTATAGCCAAGGAGAGGGAGTGGAGCTTGTGTGACATTCCGCCACAGGCGCTACAATAAATTGACCAGCTTTGAATTCGACACATATTTACTGGGGTGGAGTGGGGAGACACTCCTGTTTGCCTCAGGTATAAAAATGTATTGGGTTGGTCCTGCCAGATGATTTTTGTGCCCACAGAATGTAAGGTTTGGAAGAAGTACTGCTACCACAGAGACCTGGTTAGATGTGATTAACAGCTTAAGAAGATACCCGCTGGATCAGGCCAGTGTCCCATCTACAGTTCTCACAATGGCCAACCACACACCCATTTGAAACCTTCAGGGAGGACCTGAGTGCAACAGCACTCTGTCTGTTATGTACTGAAGTTCTCACCCTGGGCCAGCAGAGGGGTACTGTAGATAGTTATGCAAATAAGGGATCGGAAGTGACGTTCAGTGATTGGATAATTTTAGAAAATTGTTAGTTACATTGTACTGGAGCTCTATATAAGCAGGCTGACTGAACCCTTCAGTTCAGTTCTGTTCTGGCCTGTGAATAAACAAGAGCTGTTTGAAGAATCTCTGTGTCGTCTGATATGTTCACCCACAACTTAACACTGTCCTCCTGCATTTCTCAGGACTCTGGCACTGCAGATAGATTAGACACATCATGGTTAGCAGCCACCATTAGCCTTATTCTGCATTAATTTGTCTAATTATATTTTAAAGCCATCCAAGTTGGTGGTCACCACATATAACAGATGTTTGTTAGCAATTCAGTTTTTGATAGAATTGAATTTGTCATAGTTGTACCTCTTTGTACCACCATCAACACATTATTTTCCTCCTTTAAAGCCTTTGAACAGCTTTGCAGATACACAGTCTATTTATATTTATGATGGCTACAGGGCTGGCAATAGCATAGTTAAGCAAGAGATGTATTTCTTATATAACCTGCTGTAGCATTATAGTTGGCAACTAGTAATTTATTCATATCTGACTGTCAAGAGCCTGCTGGTATCCTGTTTATATGTGCACATAAATTCTTAATAGAGGGCCTTGTAAAAAATAAATATTTTAATATAACTAGCTTTTTCCTTAAATGCAAGTATTTCAGATGCATTTTAATGTTAAAATACCATAGTGATTTAAGCCACATAAGAACAAAACAAGATACAAATTGATCTATACTCAAAATACACTGTGCTCCGAAAACCATCCCTGTTGCCTTAACACATCAAATTTTATATGCTTCTCTATCTTCAGACAAATATTTTTGTGTGGGTTAGGCCTGTCTAAGGCTCATTCCATTTCACTATGGTATTCAAAGCAGCATTGTTTATTTCTGAGTAAAGGCCATTTCTATATTTGGTTATCATGAATATGCCCAAGCATAATAGGATATCAAAACAGGGGGGATGCATTTATAGCTCCAAATAACACAGGACTACACTGTATCATTCAGTAAGAGTTTCCTTAGCAGTTTTGTTTGAAACATCTCATTTGTTCCTCAGCCTAATTAAGTGAGATGAATCATTTATCATCATTGATTGTATCAACAATGTTTTCAAAATGATGGAATACTAAGACAAAAACAGCTTGGGGACCATGCATCATCATCACGGGATTGTGTTTGAACATTTTTTTAAAAAATGAATAAAAGAATAGCAACAATTAACTATTATTTTGCTATGTTTTATACTAGGTCACCACTTAACCCCCCCCCCCAAAGAAAAGCATATAGTCTTGCAAACCACTTCTAAAAATCAGTGGCATAAAGAGAGAGAGAGAGATTGCGTCTACCCTACAGACTAATCTACAACAAGAACTAATAATTAGAAAACCATGAACATATTTTTTGTGATATGTGTGTGTGTGTGGTTTTATAAACAAGAATAACGTTATACAAACAAGTATACCAAGTTTTCTCATGTCATTTGTATATCACAAAAATAGCATAATAAATGTGGAAAAATATCTACAACTTATGTTTCATTATAAGTGGTCAATGTACAGGTTCATGGTTCATGAATTGGTTTAAACAGTTAAGAAGAAATTAATAAATAAAAAATAAAAGGGGGAGAGGGGAAGGGGAATGGTGAGCGGGTTCGGGTGGTTATGTTTCTATTCTTCTACTTAGTGGGGGTGGGGGGAGTTTGTGTCAACGTTACTCGTATGGGTTCTCTTACTATTCCCTTGTATTTCTTTGGTGGTGAGAGAGGTTGGGGGTACTATGAACCTACCGTTGTTTTTTGTTTTTCTTCTGGTCTATGACCATAATAAATTACTTTCAACTTTCAACTATGAACATAATCAAAGGGGAAATGCTTTTAAAAGAAATCCACCATGAGTCAGGACAAAACTGCCTTAAGAGGTCATCCAAAAATGAGAAGATGTGTAGCAATAACCATATCTAACAGGCAGGATGTAAATGCAATAAAATAAAATAATAATAGAAAACATATTTCAAGCACACATCTCATTTTAGGTTTGCTTTTAATATTCTTATGCTTAATTGTGCATGTTACTGATACTTTGAAGATTTTGATTGAATTATCCTCAAGGCAGCTTACAACCAGTTGCAATAAAACAATACAAATGAAAGCGCCACACATACAAGATGCAACAGGCGTGCCAGATTGACTCTGCCATTGTGTTTACATCACACTGACTCAGATGCTGGAAAACCTGCGTATTAGTTCCACCCACCCAGGGAGACGCTTCTGCTGACAGTTCCCTTTCCTTCAGCCAATACCGTTCAGAACAGTTATTATTATTATTATTATTATTATTATTATTATTATTAATAATAATAATAATAATTGTTTATACCCAGCCCATCTGGCTGGGTTTCCCCAGCCACTCTGGGTGGCTCCCAACAGAATATTAAAAAACACAATAAAACATCAAACTTCCCTAAAAAGGGTTGCCTTCAGACGTCTTCTAAAAGTCAGATAGTTGTTTATTTCCTTGGCATCTGATGGGAAGGTGTTCCACAGGGCGGGCGCCACTACCGAGAAGGCCCTCTGCCTGGTTCCCTGCAACCTCACTTCTCATAGTGAGGGAGCTGCCAGAAGGCCCTCAGGGCTGGACCTCAGTGTCCAGGCTGAACGATGGGGGTGGAGACAACTAGCATTGGGCTGAGGTAATGGGGGGGGGGTTTGGACATGGACAGTGGAAGCCATCTCCCTGAAGCTGCTTGTTTTCTGGCTGATGGGATGGGACCACGCTTGCCTTCCCTTTGCTGTTACGTCATTTGACAAGGAGAAAGACACTCATCAAATAAGGCAGCCAGGATAGAACTTCAGTATAATTTCTTCTATGGATACTGGAAGACTAACACTGAAGGCACATTTGTGATATTTCACAATGTGAATTCAACCCTTACAAGCACATGTCTGGCTTCACTGCATAGAAAGTTTATAGGTAAAACGTAAAGGACCCCTGGATGGTTACGTCCAGTCAAAGGCGACTCTGGGGTTGTGATGCTCATCTCACTTTCAGGCCAAGGGAGGCAGTTTTTGTCCACAGGCAGCTTTCTGGGTCATGTGGCCAGCAGGACTAAACCGCTTCTGGTGCAATGGAACACCATGGTGGAAAGCAGAGCGCACGGAAACACTGTTTACCTTCCCGCCACAGCGGTACCTATTTATCTACTTGCACTGGCATGCTTTCGAACTACTAGGTTGACAGGAGCTGGGACAGAGCAATGGGAGCTCACCCCATTGTGGGCATTTGAACTGCCAACCTTCTGATCGGCAAGCCCACAAGGCTCAGTGGATTAGACCACATCACCACCCGTGTGTGTTTGCTTGTCTTGGGAGAGTTATGTTAGCCTGAACATTCCTGATTTTGCATGCATGGTTTCTGGGACTACATGTAATGTTTTTTAATGAGTCTTAATAATGCTTACTTCTGAGCAAATCTGTTTGAGACAGAGATACTGTATATTTATTACTCCATCCACTTTGAGTGTTGCTGGTTTCAGTGTCAAGTGACAGCCAAGAATGCACATCCTGGATCAAGAAAGCATGAAGTGGAACCTGCAAAGGTTTTGTAGTGTGAAATATTCTTGCTCACTCTGCCTGCCAGCCAGCCCTGCCTTCCATGAGGGAACATTTTTCCATTCCCCTGCTGACCAGGCTTTCATCTCTCCTCAATAGTAAATCAGATGTCTATGGACTCTGGGCATGCTCAGTCTTCAACTGAGGGGAGGCTCTGGAGTTCTTCCTCCCCTTAGGCTTTCATAAAAAAATACTTTTTAGGCTTTTGCAAAGCATGGGATTCCACAAAGCCTACTGATACCTCCTTTATGTGCATAGAGAGTGCCATCTTAGCTACACGCAGAGTGTTAGCATTAGTATAGCCTTTAATATTTTGCTGCTCCTGCCAACCTAGCAGTTCGAAGGCACACCAGTGCAAGTAGATAAATAGGTACCGCTCCGGCGGGAAGGTAAACTGTGTTTCTGTGCGCTGCTCTGGTTTGCCAGAAGCGGCTTAGTCTTGCTGGCCACATGACCCAGAAGCTGTACACCGGCTCCCTCGGCCAATAAAGCAAGATGAGCGCAGCAACCCCAAAGTCGGCCACGACTGGACCTAATGATTATTAATTACCTAATAAGATTAAAAAAGGATGTGTACAAAAAATGGAAAAGGGGGGAAACCACCAAAGAGGAATTCAAACAAATAGCCAGCATGTGTAGACACAAAGTCAGAAAAGCTAAAGCACAGAATGAACTCCGGCTTGCTAGAGAGGTTAAAAGCAACAAAAAAGGCTTTTATGGGTATGTTCGTAGCAAAAGGAAGAACAAAGAAACAGTGGGGTCACTCAGAGGAGAAGATGGTGAAATGCAAACAGGGGACACAGAAAGGGCTGAACTCCTCAATGCCTTCTTTGCCTCAGTCTTCTCCGATAAAGAAAACAATGCCCGACCTGAAGATTTTGGAGCAAATGATTCAGCAGAGGAAACACAGCCCAGAATAACTAAGGAGATAGTACAAGAATACTTGGCTAGTTTAGATGTATTCAAGTCTCCCGGGCCAGATGAACTGCATCCAAGAGTATTAAAAGAACTGGCAGATGTGATCTCAGAACCACTGGCAGTCATCTTCGAGAATTCCTGGAGAACAGGCGAAGTCCCGGCAGACTGGAGGAGGGCAAATGTTGTCCCTATTTTCAAAAAGGGGAAAAGAGAGGACCCAAATAATTACCGCCCAGTCAGTCTGACATCAATACCAGGGAAGATTCTGGAGCAGATCATTAAGCAAACAGTCTGTGAGCACCTAGAAAGGAATACTGTGATCACCAATAGTCAGCATGGATTTCTGAAAAATATGTCATGTCAGACTAACCTGATCTCGTTTTTTGACAGAATTACAAGCCTGGTAGATGAAGGTAATGCAGTGGATGTAGTCTACCTTGATTTCAGCAAGGCATTTGACAAGGTGCCCCATGATATTCTTGTAAAGAAGCTGGTAAAATGCGGACTTGACTATGCTACCACTCAGTGGATTTGTAACTGGCTGACTGACCGAACCCAAAGGGTGCTCATCAATGGTTCCTCTTCATCCTGGAGAAGAGTGACTAGTGGGGTGCCACAGGGTTCTGTCTTGGGCCCGGTCTTATTCAACATCTTTATCAACGACTTGGATGATGGACTCAAGGGCATCCTGATCAAATTTGCAGATGACACCAAACTGGGAGGGGTGGCTAACACCCCAGAGGACAGGATCACACTTCAAAACGACCTTGACAGATTAGAGAACTGGGCCAAAACAAACAAGATGAATTTTAACAGGGAGAAATGTAAAGTATTGCACTTGGGCAAAAAAAATGAGAGGCACAAATACAAGATGGGTGACACCTGGCTTGAGAGCAGTACATGTGAAAAGGATCTCGGAGTCTTGGTTGACCACAAACTTGACATGAGCCAACAGTGTGACACGGCAGCTAAAAAAGCCAGTGCAATTCTGGGCTGCATCAATAGGAGTATAGCATCTAGATCAAGGGAAGTAATAGTGCCACTGTATTCTGCTCTGGTCAGACCTCACCTGGAGTACTGTGTCCAGTTCTGGGCACCACAGTTCAAGAAGGACACTGACAAACTGGAACGTGTCCAGAGGAGGGCAACCAAAATGGTCAAAGGCCTGGAAACGATGCCTTATGAGGAACGGCTAAGGGAGCTGGGCATGTTTAGCCTGGATAAGAGGAGGTTAAGGGGTGATATGATAGCCATGTTCAAATATATAAAAGGATGTCACATAGAGGAGGGAGAAAGGTTGTTTTCTGCTGCTCCAGAGAAGCGGACACGGAGCAATGGTTCCAAACTACAAGAAAAAAGATTCCACCTAAACATTAGGAGGAACTTCCTGACAGTGAGAGCTGTTCGACAGTGGAATTTGCTGCCAAGGAGTGTGGTGGAGTCTCCTTCTTTGGAGGTCTTTAAGCGGAGGCTTGACAACCATATGTCAGGAGTACTCTGATGGTGTTTCCTGCTTGGCAGGGGGTTGGACTCGATGGCCCTTGTGGTCTCTTCCAACTCTATGATTCTATGATTCTATGATTCTAATGGTCAGGGGTCCCTTTACCTTTACCTAATATTTTGCTTGCTTGTAACACAGTCAATATCCTTATATTTTCACATGATCATTGTCAAATATCCAATATATCAGTTGCAGATAACCTGTTTAGAGTTACACACAAACACCCTCCCACCTTACTTTCAATTCAGAAATGCAATTCAGAAAGAAATCCAGGCAACTTCCACCATAATGCTTTAGGTGGATATATTACATTTCCACATGGCAATGTACCTCTGCAGGGAGCTCCCTATAATGGCAGTGCTTGAAAGGTTAATGGCATTCATCGCTCTACTAATCTATCCTTTGAACCACTGATTAGCATTGAAATTGATTTGGAGCTACTTGTGGCTGAAATGACATTAATCTAGACTTTGCAGTGGAAAACTCATGTTACTAGGTGATGACACATTGTTTTCTTCATTTTTCCAGTAGAACATATGGAATTGGGAATATTACACCCCCCCCAAAAAAAAAATCGATTTCATTTGCACTTTAAAGTTTCAGCAACACATCAACTGCCTTGTTGGAAATGTATACACCTGAAAATGAAAATGAATTTAACACTCTATTGTACAATGATAAACATTGATAAGATTATAGGCTTGATTTCCCCAAAGCTTGACCCTCCGTGATATATTTAGCCATCAGGATAGGACTTAAATCACCTACCATAGTGCAAAGTCACAGGGGAGGGCATTATTCTGCACAATGACCAAATATGCCAAGATCTGTGTTCAGGGTCAGATGCCAAATTGAAAATCACATTTCAAAACATTCTGAACATCACCTCTGCATCTGCATATGGTGATTAGATGGATTGGTTGTATCATTTAATCAAGTGTATTTGAACTTTTCAGAAGATCAGTAAAAATGGTAAGTGGGCTTTCATGGGACCTCATTGGCGATTACAAATGTTTTTACTGAGCAACCCCTGAAAAGCTACTAAGGAAACACAAGGTTTTGTGGACCACTGTGCTGCATTTTTTGACATTTAATTAAATGTAGGAACAAAATAGATGTTTGTCAAACATGAGCAGAAGAGCAAAAGTTATTCTGAACCATTTATGCAGAAGGAATGTACATCGGCCTTAAAATAAATATGATTCTTTGAATGCTTTGCTATTTTCAGGAGTATAGAAGGTTAAAATAATGACAAGGTGTTATTTTTACTGCAACGTTTAAAATAAATGCAATTCTTAAATGTAATAAAAAGATCCAAGCACTCTTGTCCATGTGTCATAAAACATGGAAGAAGACTACATAAAACAGTCAAACATAAGCATTCTGAGCATGATTTCTGAAAAGTACAGATTTTTTTAGTCTCAACAACAATTGTGCTTTGAAGAATAAGGAGCAAAAGATGACAAGAATTAAAAGCACTCTGCTATTAAGTGGAAGAAAGAATTGTTGGTAGTCCAAAATCTAGGTACAATGTGGCAGAGGTAGGCAAATAAAAGTATGCAATTTACTGTGTGTGACATGTTATAAATATGGAAGCAGGGAAGGGGATAATTGTAATCTAGCAACAAACCCTTTGCATTATCCACCAGAGGATAATGCATAAGGAAAGGAAAAGAAAAAGATGGAATTAAATATGGTCGCAGATTAGCTTGGACTTTAGAGCCCATGAAAGAATGGCTTTGACCTTTCACAAGGGAGGGTAATAATGGAGGAATATTGTTGTTCTGATAAGCAGCTCTACCACCAAAAGATGAAACAGATTCAAAATGGGGGCAATCTTTGAAGTAAGCACCATTGATGGCATTTACTGTGGAAGGGCCACGGCTCAGTGGCAGTCATTTAGGTAGGAGTGAACTAGTTGGAGCACTGACTCAGGAGAAGGCAGCTGTCCCTATGACTGTTTAGGAACCAGACTGGCACTAATTGTTCATCCTTCATGCAATGAACAAAAAACATCAGGTCACTTCTTAACTTCTGCCTGCATTTACTAAAGGGTGGTGGGAACACTGGCAGAGGAACAGGACAGCGGAGGGAGCGGACCGCCCCCAGCATTACTATTTCAGTAGGGTGCCATCGCAGCAGCCTCCCCGGACACATGCTGCACACCCCCTGCCACACCCCCACAGGCAGCGCATCACACCCTCGCAGACAGCGTGCCACGCCCCCGGGATGCACACCATGCCCCTCTGGGCGGTGTGTCATGCCACCGCCTGCTTCCCGCCCCCGGTAGCAGAGCATGCAGCTTCACCACTGGGTGGGAAAGACTGGAAGATGACCATATAGTTTGGATGTCATAGGCCACAACATCATTTTTGAGACTAGCTTCCAAAGAGTACCAGGACAAGGCAGATGTTGCTGACTTGATGTTGATGAAGTGTTCTCATCAGCAGTCAGCAACATCTTGGCCACTGGGTAATCCTAAGAGAGAGGATTTCCAGAGGGTTAACTGTGTTAAATCTATGTTAAAGTAAAAGCAACGGAGTCTTGTGGCATCTTAAAGCCTAACAACTCTATTGTGGTAGAAGCCCAGAGTGGCCAACTATAACTCCCATCACCCCAACCATTTGCCATGCTGGCTGGGGTGGATGGGATATCTAGTCCTGCAGCATATGAAGAGCAGCACATTAGCTATCTGGGCATAAGCTTTCACAGACTAGGATCATCAGATTCAGGTTTTTAAACCCTAGTTAGCTTTTAAGGTGCTGCAAGACTCTCTGCTGTTTCTGCTGAGTGGAAGAGGTGGCTGGTACCTGATTACATGTGTCAATCTTGGAATCTTTAGACCATCCTGTGAGCTCTTCAAGGTGACCAACAGATTACCAGAAGGTGCTAGAAGCTTTCTAACAATTATGTATGGCAAGTTAAAATGATTACTTCCCACACCCCCATATTATAGAAGAGAGATCTCAGGCTCAGAAAGAATGGTTTGCCCAGGCAAAATTCAAACCATGGATTTCCTAATTTTCAGTTCAGTCTCTTGAACCATCGGAATTTATTCAGATACCTGTTTTTGGGGAGGTGTGTGTGTCTGTCTTCAGCAACAGCAGTTTTGAAAGTAGATAAAATATGCCATTTAGTAATCCTATATGTATTTTTTACCTTTTCCAAGTGAGATCCCTTCATTGGCAGGGCCACACAGAATGGACCAGGAAGATCATTTCATAGTGGTTCTGAAGTTGTTTGCCCAATGACAATTGAAGGTGACTGATAATCTCATCCTAAAGTAAAAATTAGACAAGAGAGAACAATTATACCCAAAGTCTTATCATGTCAACTAATAGAACACCTGTTTCTCTAGATGTGAAAAAGAAACTACGATCCTTGAGGGGGAAAGAGAGAAAAGATCACAGCATGAAAATATATTCTGCAGCTCCAACAACACATTTTAATTGCCTCTGATTCCTGTTAAGTTGTGATATTTTAGAAGCTTAAAAATTAAGCTTCAAGTGCATGACCTCAAAGTATAATTTGACATTTTTGGTCCTCTGTCAGGTTTGTCAAATATCGGTAAAGGGCATTGTTTTCCTCCTTGCCCCACCCTCACCGAACTCCTCTCCTGCTTTGCAGCTGATGATGCATTGAAATTTGATAACAAAAGAATGACCTGGTTCTGTGTAAGTGGCTAAGAGGTGATATCCCAGGAGTTTGATGGAAAGGGAATGAAAATTAGGCAGATGTTTTCCATTATCACCCACAGTTGAGGTGCTGCCGCAGAATTACTTTATCACCAGTCAATAGCTGAAGCAGTAATTAGGCACGGCTTGCTTCTGATTATAAAGAAGATGAAATCCACTCTTGTTGGCATTATTAATTTTAGTTATTACAGCTGCAAACTATTAGCTGAAAAACAGCACTGATCTTGCATATGTATGCATATACTTTGGTTTTGCTAAAGGGGTTTCACCTCATAGAATTATAGAATTGTAGAGTTGGAAGGGACAAGGGTTGTCTAGTCCAACCGCCTACAAAAAACAGGAGTCAGAATAGAAGAATCCCTGGTGGATGGTCATCCCACCTCTTTTTAAAACTTCTCATGAAGGAGAGTCTACCACCTTCCAAGGGATTCTGTTCCACTCTCAAACAGTTCTTACCATCAGCAAGTTCTTCCTAATAGTTAGTGAGAATCTCATTTCTTGTCATTTGACTCCATTGCTTTGGGTCCTGCCCTCTGCAGCAGGAGAAAACAAGCTTGCTCCATCATCCATTTCAGATATTTGAAGACAGCTATCCTATCATCTCTCAGGATAAACAGGATAAATCTCCCTCAACCATTCTTCATAAGGCTTGGAGTCCTGACCCTTTGTCTAACTGGTCACCTGCCTCTGCGCACATTCCAGTTTGTCAATATCCTTCCTAAACTGGGGTGCCCAGAACCAGACACAGGACTCCAGGATGTGCTCCCAGAGTGCACAAGCCACTTCCCGCAGGGTGTGATCCCACATTGCAGGGCGCACACACGGGAATAATGCAGGTGTGCAGAGGTTGCGCGGATATTTCTGAAGTATTTGGCAAATATCTGTGACAATGGCAGGAGCTGAGAGTGTGGAACCAACTAACAAGATCAGCCCTGTTCTTGTGGCAGCATGAAGCCCATGAGGGATGCTGCTGTGTACAATGGCACCACACAGAAACAGCTTTCCACAAGGCTCAGAGCACATGAGAAAGTCTGGGGGCTCAACAAAAAACCCCACAACCCTAAAAATACTCATTCAGATTTGTTTCCTTCAGTGCTAATTATCTGATGACTTTTGTCTATTTCATTTATTTTTATTTAGCAAGATTTATATACGGCTATATATATATATATATAGACACTCATACATATATATGCAGTTCACATAATCATATAAAATAGTCATTAAATATAATGATAAAAAACAGGCTTTAGAAACAACAGACAATAAAATGACCCAAACATAGCTAAAAATCAAATGTTTTCAAAGTAAATATACATAATAAAATTTAACGTCTGCATAGGCTTCCATATATATATATATATATATATATGCATTGAAAACACAATGAAGATGCTGTGTAATATTAATAGGTGGGGAGTTCCATGAAACAGCCGCTACAACACTAAAATATTGATTTCCCACATGTGCAGATTGTGCATTATGTGATGCTTGTAAACGATGTCTTCTGTGCACTATAGGAATAATTTCTTCTTTATCTCCGTATAGGGCAATGGGTAGTGTAAGCTGATGCCCATTGGTGATAGTGGTACAGAACTCAAGGCAGACAACAGGCAGGTTCAGAGCATTCAACAACAGCCTGCGATGCTGGAATTAAACAGGTGAAGTAAAGGGTACTTAAAGGAACAAGATGTTTTAAAAGACTGAGTGACTGAGGAAGTATAATATCATGGGATTTAGGAAGAATGGAATAGCAATGACCTTCATTGCACACAAGAGTGGCCAACTCTGGCCACAGGTACACTGTGGTGAAGTGGTTAGGGTAGCTGACTAGACATGGGTTCAAATGCCCACTTATTTACGAAGGGCTTTTTTTCAACTGGAACTTGCTGGAACTCAGTTGCGGCACCTCTCAGCCATTGCCATTCTTGGAGAACAATGGAGGCGTTCATGGTGAGTTCCATAGAATCATAGAATCATAGAATCATAGAGTTGGAAGAGACCACATGGGCCATCGAGTCCAACCCCCTGCCAAGCAGGAAACCACCATCAGAGCACTCCTGACATATGGTTGTCAAGCCTCTGCTTAAAGACCTCCAAAGAAGGAGACTCCACCACACTCCTTGGCAGCAAATTCCACTGTCGAACAGCTCTTACTGTCAGGAAGTTCTTCCTAATGTTTAGGTGGAATCTTTTTTCTTGTAGTTTGGAACCATTGCTCCGTGTCCGCTTCTCTGGAGCAGCAGAAAACAACCTTTCTCCCTCCTCTATGTGACATCCTTTTATATATTTGAACATGGCTATCATATCACCCCTTAACCTCCTCTTCTCCAGGCTAAACATGCCCAGCTCCCTTAGCCGTTCCTCATAAGGCATCGTTTCCAGGCCTTTGACCATTTTGGTTGCCCTCCTCTGGACACGTTCCAGTTCTCAGTGTCCTTCTTGAACTGTGATGCCCAGAACTGGACACAGTACTCCAGGTGAGGTCTGACCAGCACCTCTTTTTCTAGAAAAACAGCATTGAGTGCCACCTGCTTCCTAGAGTCATTGTGAAGAAAAAGGGGGAGAGCCCTGGATTGCTACCCTCCTCTTTGGAGAAAGAGCAGGATAAATAAAGTAAGTATATGTGGAAGGGAGAATGAAGGAAAGAGAACACAAAGGGAGGCTTTTCTATTCCACACATTATTTTGCAAAATAACAGCGTCAAATGCTTGTTATTGCAATGCTGAATTAAATAATGGCGTGCCGTATTAGTGCCAGGGTCTTCAGCAATACAAACAAAATTGTTTAACTACCTCATCGATCCACAATATTGTATTTCTAAAACATAAGATATGTAACTCCTGCACTTTCTTTTCCTCAATAAAATAAATAGGCCTTTTGTGTAGTGGGCTGTGGCAGAGGCTGTCAAAGAGTGTGGCTGGTGAGAAAGAAATAAAATAGATTTTTCCAGCTTAGGGCTGTTTCATTATTCCAGACAACACTTCATATTGATCCCCCTCTATTTATTTCTAATTTTGTTGCCTCTGATTGAGCTGAGCTCTAAATCTTCTGATGGCTTACATGCTGTAAGGATGCAGCATTGCTACATGAAGTGCAAGGTAGCAATGTTCTCATTTTAAGCTCTAATTTAGTCTGATTTGCAGCAAATTAAGGTGTCTGAAGGAGCATTTTAGCACAGAGGCCATTGCTTTATTATATGACTGCTATTACCTGAATAGCAAACACTACACCAATTACTGGTCTGCCTTCATTTTGCAGCCATCAGTGCCTCTTGGCATTTTCCCCAATACAAAAATCAAATCTGAAACATTCAGTAGCATTCTCAAAACTATTCAGAGCGATTAGACATAGCTATATAAAATTTTCGGCATTAAAACCAGCAGAAAGAATAGGATTTAGAAAATTGGAATCAGTTGAGAACAAGTGCTGTATCTCCACACAATTACAGAAGCATCTGCATTGCCCTCCACAAGTTGGAGGTATACATTCTACAGCAGAGAGCCTTTCTTACTATTTCATATCGCCTTCAATACATTGTCCAAACTTTTCCAAGGTTCTAACTACCATACATGAGTAGAGCAGACTCCCCACTTCAGATGCTACCCCTCCAACTTGTGGAAGGTGATGGAGCTGTGTACCTGTCCTTGGTCTCTCTCATTGTGGAGTTTAAAATGCTCATCAAATGCTAACATGCATGCTGTTTCTGGAAACCAGATAACTGTTAATATCTATTTTACACAAAGATGTACGTGAATCTTAATGTAGTTAAGAAAATTATTTTGATTGATGCTTCTGACGTTCCTGTTTTTATCACCGCGCACATGCAACTTTATCAGTGGAATTATGCAAGCCATGCAAACATGCAAATATATAATATTTCTGATGTTATTTAAAATAATGTCCATGGACTCAGCTACTGGAAAGACATAAATACCTTAGATTTCAAGGGAGGGACCCACTGGCATAAATATTTATACTTAGGTTAATACTTCTAGGTGGGCTTGATCACTTCAGACCAGTTTGTGTTAGGCTAGCCACCTTATCACTCAAACACTGTACACCCCATAAAATCCAGTCGGGAAGCTTTTTGGAGTGAAGACACTGTGGACAGAGAAAGAATTAAGCTTACCCTCCTTTTGCTCTAAATTGTCTCTCTCCAAAATTGTTTTTCAGTTTTTTAAAAAGCAGGAGTATCGTTAACACAATTGACATATACCAGCTCCTTCATTTTTTTGCTAACTCACAAAAGGTCATTGAAGAACATAACAAATTTCCACCTAGTTCATAGTTTTGTTCTCAGCTGCAATTTAGGAACAAAAGTGAACTACCATTAAGACTGAAGAAAATGCAAAGTTCTCAATTTGTTTACTTCAGATTTCTAACTTTTGCATTTAGGCTCAAAGTAAGCTGAAATATTTTAGGGTAGTGGCACTGAAAAACATGGGCATTATTCAGTACAGCAGAACCTAAGTTAGCATCTAAATGCAAAAGTTGAAATCTAGCACATTCACATGCCCTTAAATCCCATTGAAATCAATTATTTTAATGTGTGGTCGTGTTGTTTTGTTTTGGCTTTGTTCTCCTCATCAAAGCCCAAACGTGCTTAGCTATGGAGTGCTTGTAACTGCCACTAAGTGTTTATGCCGATTCCCCGAATCCCGTTATGTATTCGGCAGAAACAGATGGAATTTGCTTTTCTTGCCATTATTTTGACCTGAGAACAACATTTCAAGAAGCCCTTGAGAGAGTGAGAGAGAAAATATTGAAAAGCTGTACAAACATTCTAACAATGTGAACAACAGAATAGCCCAAGTCCACCTTGACACAATGAAAAATCGCAACTGCTGTGTTGCATGTTAATGCTTCCTTATATGCTACATTTTTTCAGAGTTTCCTAAATCAGGGTATGCCAACTTCTGAAAACTTGAGGACCATGTGCATTGGCACCCAGTGGCTTGGCTTGGACCATGGCTCTTTGATGCACAGCAAATCACCTGAGAAGGCATTTGTGAGAAGCTCCTCCCCTTACTAACTGCCCTCAGAACTCAATGAAGCACCAGGTCGCTTTACTTTCTCCCTCACGTAGCTGACAGGGACTAACCTCTAACTATAAGCTTCCACAGAAGAAAATTCCCGAAGCCCACTCATGCTATCATCCCTGAAGGACTTAAGTCCTACACCCTACTTTGTTCACGTATTATTTGATTAATTTATGAATTCACATAAATCTCAAAGCAGTTTACATAAACAAAAAACATACACCATGACAACAGTACTAAAAATGTCAACCAAAATACTAAAAAAAAAATTAACCACCTTTGGGGGATGTGGAGCAGACTGGGGAAGGCGGGGAGAGAGAGAAAACATAAGGAGGAAAGTTGTGAAAGTGGAACTCTACTCCCATGGTATTGAATTTCAGCCTATATGCATACATAGATCTAGGATTTTCCAGTTTAGAGCTGAAAGTTTTGTTTTCCCTGTTTTTTAGTCAATTCCACTTTTCACACTTGCTTGGCTAAGCACTGGAGTGTTCATGAGAATTAAGCTTTCCAACTTAAGACTCTGTTTACCTGTACAATCGCTCATTTGTACAACCAAATCACAGTTCCTTACACATTTGGGTGACAGCTGCAAATTCTGCCTGATTGCTCTTTGCCCTCTGCCTTGGTATAGAAAGCTGTATCAGTAGAATGTAACAAGCATTAACTACATTCCCATCACATACTCTCACTAGGCATGTTTCTTTGCTCTGTGTATTGGTCTTGACAATGTAAGCAACAGTTCCTTTTCTTACAGAGGAAAAACAAGTTAACAACCTCATGTATTGAAAAATGTCACTGTCGGAGCTTTTCAGTGTAACAATTATAAGGTCAAAGGTTTAGTGAACACTCAGATACTTCTAAATTTGGCTGTCCCATAATCCAGATCTAAACAAGTGCCAAAATGCACATGTAAATTAACACATTACTCTATTGTGGTGGTGGGTGGAAAATGCAGGGGGAAACCATACCCCTCCAGGACAGGTTCAAGATATTTTGTTGTCTGAAGAAGCAAATGACCACCTCCTCCAAGGCAAGGAGGAATAGTACCCAAGGCTAGTCAAGTTATTTGGGTACCTGAGGCAGAAAATCCCAGAAGCACCTCTCTACTTCCCTGCCCACAGAAATACAATAATTATAAATTAAAGAGGAATGTGCTGCCGTTTCATTAGAGCTCAACATGGATGGCATGGGGGGGGGGGATAAATTCCCTCATTTGCTGGACTCCTATGATTAACATGAAACAACCAGGAATTCTAGGAATGTACTTTGCCCCTTCTGTGCCCATTGCCCCATAAATAGACAAGTGGCATTCATAAGTCTGATATATAGCCTTAGCAGAAAAGCTTGCATGCAATGAGTGTGTTATGAGAGGACAGTCTAAAACTGATGCTTTTTTTAAAAAAAGGAAAAGCTTCATTGATTTTCCAAACAAGTCCAAAAATGACAGAAAACATCCTGCTGCATATAAAATGCTCTGGTTTAATGTATAACACATGCGACTTTACACATCTGAGAGGCACTGAACAAACACACAGACCTCCACTATCATCATATAGGATCACTGAGTCAATAAATTAAAGATGTCAAACAAGACCTGCTTAAGAGCATCAAACATAAAGCACTCTATAGGAAAAGTGGAAATTGTAGCATTAAAACATGTGAGGATTTTATTTGTTTTAATATATTGCATGTCTAATTGAAAATAAAAAGTAAAAAGCGGCAGGAAGAGGAAAGAACTTCTTCTTAGTAGGCAGAGTGCAATAACCTCAGATTTATTGTTTAATGTGGTACCAAAGTGAATCTAATGTGTAAATATTGCCTAAAAGAAATGTTACTTAAGTGGGATTCTTCCACTGACAGCGACCTGAAATATTTCAGTCCCTAGCTATGTATAGCGTTCTCAATCCCTTTGCTTTATCAGTAAATCCACACACTGGGAGGAGAGGAAGATTTGCTTGCTATTTGATTTATTTAGAACAATTATAAACCACTTAATAAAAAGCAGAACAAGTCCTCTAAGTGGTGTACATAAAACAATTACCAGAAGTACATAGGTAAAAACAGCAAATACTAAAAGCAGGCACACATAGCTAAATGAATAGGCTTGCTAAAAACAAAGTTTAAACGTTTATAGCAGCTTCTAAAATGGTGTAACAGTGCCTGCCTAATGTTAAAATGTAGGGTGTTCCAAATCATTGGTGCTGCTATGCTGAAAGACTGACTCCCAACAGATGTGGCATGAACATTATATGACACCTGTAAAAGTGCATGTTTCCACCGAGTCTCTGCTTTCTTTAGCCTTTGTTATTCAAGACCATTATCCATTCCATGTTCATGTCCTTCCAGAAGACATACTCTGTCCCCTTGGGGAAAAATGACATAAACCTTAAATTTCCCCTTGGTAAACATAATCATAAACCTCATATCTAAGCCAGCTAGCACTTTCCAAACACAAAGGATTATTCTGAGCTAAAAATGTCAGGCACTGGCAGGCAAAGTAGGTAGTTTTATACTACATTTCTCAGCAATCTTTTTTGCGTTCATTTGAACTTGTAGATTTCACTGTTGATTTTTTTTATTAAACACTTTTATTACAAAAAGAAAGACAATAGAAACTACATTTGATTGTACAAGATGCAAGAGCCGTGGGTGGTATTCAACAACATAATTGTGCAAGAGCAAGGATTAAATGCTACTGCAATGGGACTTTCCCCTATCTTCCCACACATGCACGCTGCACCTTCCCTGGGTCTGTTCCAAAGATCTGTGATTCTGCTCTAAAAGTTCATCCTCATTCATTGTCAGCATTTTAGTGCACAGTTCTCCTAGCAAACACATTTTTTGTATCCCCTTTTCTTAACATACTCATTTTCCCCCAAAGCAGTTTTGTCTGATATAATACTATTTTGCATGTTATTTTCACTAATCTATGCATTCTATGAACATTATATCCTAGTATATGCTTTTGCAAATTTCAGAAAAGTGACTTCTGAAGGCTAGCTACATTTCAGTTTCTGTTTTGTTTCAGAAAGTGCAGATTTGGGGAATTCACCTTTAAGTGTGAACTGAATGAATTTCTTCTCTGTCCAGATTCCAGATTCACAATGTGAGCTGCCCCCAACTGACTTCCCAAACAGATGTCCCTGGCTCTGTCCGAGGAACTGTTTTCTTTTAGAAGCCTCTGCATATCTCAAAGGAGATTATACATCACTGTGCTACCATTACATGTCCAGCCTTCCAACATATACATGACAACCTGCTCCAAACCCCAAAACATTATTTTATCAATAATATTTTTTTTAAAAAAAAACACTTCAGCCCACAAACACATAATAGCTGGTAGGCTTGTTGCAAGCCTCATGCTTTCTACTCAAATTCCACTTTGATAGGATTAAAGAAGAAATTAGCTGACTAATTTAAGGATGTAATGTGCCCTTTGAAACTCCCTTTTCCCATTAAAAGAGAAGATGCTGTTGAAAATTTCATTGGAGAAATCTGTCTCCAATGTCTTTTTCATTTTCAAATTAATTAGTTAGTGTATCATGAATAAAATTTGTTATACTTTATGTGCCTCAGTGGTTCATAGATTAAAGCCTTGATTCCACAATTCTTGTTCAGTGCACAGAGTGCATAAGGTTGATAATGTCCCTTGTGAGGGCTAATGGAAATAGTGCAGAGCTGAAAACCCAAACAAAGCAAGCACAACGCAGTATTCTACACTAAGCCTGGGGGACCTGTGGCCCTGTAGCTGATGTCAGACTCAAACTCCCATCAGCCCCTGAAAGTACAGCCAGTGGCCAGGAATACTGGGAGTTATAGTCCTACAGCAGGTAAAGGGCCACAGCCACTGAAAAATAAGACGAACCTTCACTCAACAGCCATGTGACATGTGATTCTATCTGACAACAAGAGAAAGCTCTCTTTTGCTTCCCATTCACCTTCTCATTCTGCTTATCAGGACACAGAACCCAAGAAGCCCCATTGTACTGGGCCATCTTTCTCTGTGCATCTAGTGAGCATTGTCTACTTTCCAGTTTCTCAGCACGTATTTGCTATCTGATCCTTAAAACACCCATGCATTTCTCCCAAGCTGTGTCACATGATCCCCCCTCCCAACCCTTTTGCCATGTACAAGCATCTTTCTTTTTTTCCAAGCCATGAAGCTGTCTCGAGTCTCCAACAGATCAGTCCTGCCTCGGGGCCTTATTATTTCATGACCAGACAAAGCTCTGATTCTAAAAGACATGACTCTGTCGGTCCTCTGCGTACGAGTACAGAAAGAAGCAAGGTATTATGAAGCCTTTCCCCCTAGGTGCATTATTACAAAGTTACAGTAAATACAAAGTTACAATAAATACCTTAAATCCTGCAATGCCCTTGCGAGAGCAGAGAGGGAGGAGAGAGAATGGAAGAATAAGGCAATACCTCCAGGCCTATAGCCTTGAACTTTAATAGAATTATTTTTGAGGAGGAACATAGGAGTCAGGATCAAAATCCCATTTACACCACTGCTTTAGACTGGATTTTTATGCTTTCCAAGAAAGGACTCTATTGAGCACTGTAGGACTTCTGTATACTCAAGTGTCTTGCACACAACCTGATCAAACTTTTAGTGCTCAAATAAAACAATTCAACATAGCAATTATACATTATCTAGCTGTCAGGGGGGGCATGTTCTATTTCTGGGGCTGTTAAGCAGGGCTGGCCCAGCCATAAGGCAAGGTGAGGTGACTGCCTCAGGTGGCAAGATCCACAGAGGCAGCAGATCCACCTCCAATGAATGCTTTGTCTGTTGCTGCTGCTACCATTCTAGTAGTGATGGCTGCAGCATAGAATCATAGAATTGTAGAGTTGGATGAGACAACAAGGGTCATCTAGTCCAACTCTCTGCAATGCAGGATTCTTTTGCCCAACTCAGTTTGAATCCATAGCACTGAGATTAAGAGTCTTATGGTCTACCACCTGAACCATCTGTTCTTCCATACTCCTTGCAAGCTAGATCTGTCACCTCCTCAACATTGCCCTATGTCACCTCTACAGCAGCCTCTCAGTGAATAGGAGGTGCTGCTGGTCTCCTCCCAGGGAGGAAATAACAAAGGCTGCCTCTGGATTCTCCTGGGCTCTTAATCCACCCAGCATGATTCAGAACGGGTCCATAGCTCCTTGCCATGATGGATTTTGATTCCCACGTCAACCACCGGATAAGGCTGATTCGATTCCACTCCCTCGTTCCCAATCTAGATTTTCACTCCCCTCTTGTTCATGATGTAGAACTTTACTCCCTCCCTTGTTCCTGATGTAGATCTTCACTCACCCCTTCTTCCAGGATGGGGTGACGAGCCCCATCTTGTGGTTTGCCTCAGGTGCCAAAACGTTTTGGGCTAGCACTGCTATTACGGGATGGGAAAAGGAGCATGATACATGTGGAAAACTCTGGATACTGCTTTATTGCTATTTTGGATGTTGGAATTGTTCCATATCATTTCCTCTTTCTAGCATCCATCAGGATTCAAAACCAGCAGCAAAGACTGATGGTGTGACCCTGATGGGATGCGTTAAGAGTCAGCACAACTACACAATCGCAAACAGCAATTCAATGTCTCTAAATGTGCTTGTATATGGAAGATTGTGGTGTTGGGCTGTTCACAACAGCTTCCCTCACCATCATACCGAGGGATGAAACACCACTACAGAACAGAACCTGAAAACAATCTCTGCAAAATATCAAGAGTTGAACTTTTGTTATTGTTCTAATAACAAAAAGGAGGGATGGAGCCGAATACCAAACTTTACATTCCAAACATGAAATACTTGCTTATGACAACAAAATGCCTTTTAAAGAATTTATCTTCTTGGATGTTTTATTTGGCAGCACTGGAGAAGTAGAAAATAATGGTGATATATTTCTAAGGTATGCTATTAAAGATCTTTATTTACTTTATTTAGACGGATACCATTCTTTCCTCAACATATGTAAGGGAGGGGAGGTGAAATTGCTAGGATAAGAAGCATTATAGCATCTGCACACTCATAAGGAACTGCTTCCAAATTAAAAGATCAGTTCCATGTCACACCTTGTGCTTGTAGGGATCTTGAGCACTAACTTTTGGCATGTGACACTCTGTAAATATTTAGGGAGGGGTGTCTCAGTGCACACATATGTAATCTTGAGGGCAGTATGCCTGCGTAAAATATTGGCCCTAGCTCTTAGGTTTGGGAAGTCACTCCAGATCTGGACCAGATTGGTCTATGCCAGCCTACATAGACTTTTAAAAAGGAGATGCCACATGATTAGCAGTTTAAATTGTCAGACTGCAGACTGAACTTTGTTCAGCTTTGTGCTGTGAATTGCATTTCTGTCTGCTATATGTCTCATTCACAAAAGGTTTCAGTATTTGGAGCTGATGGCAGTATGGGGTTGCTTCCACTCCATTAGGGAAAGGGTCATAGCTCAGTGGTGCAGCAACTGATTTGCATGCCAAACGCCCCAGGTTCAGTCCCCAGCATTGTCAAGGTAGGGCTGAGAAAGATGCCTGAAACCCTGGAGAGCTGCTGCCAGTCTGAGCAGGCAATACTGAGCTAGATGGACCAATGAACTAGATGGACTAGTGGTCTGACTTGGTATAGGGCAAGTTCCTATATTCTTAATACAGAAAGAGATGGAACAAGTGCCCATGTCAACCCCTCCGTTATAGGCTGAGGCTGCATATATGTGTAAACAAACCATATATCATAAAGACATGGCAGTCTCCACATTCTCACTTCCTAAAGGAAACTTGGACCCTGGGTAAACAACTGAACCTGTGATGGTCTGGGAATCCGATTCAGAGGCTGAACCTGAGGAATCCCAGCCTGCACAGGAGTCCCTGCCTCCAGAACCAGCTGAGCCGGGACAGGGGCTTGAATTTGAAGGGCCCTCACCTGTGCCGGATCCTCAGGAGCAGACACCAGCTGAATCTGCTCTGGCTCCAGAGGTGATCGAGGACCCATTGCCTGCAGGTGCGCCTCTCCCAGCCCTGTCAGGGGAAGGTGAGGTTGCCTCTGGGTCCAGTAACCCTCCAGCCTCTCCGGAGCTGCAGAGGCTCAGGGCAGAGAGGTGGAGGGAACTAAGTTCTCACAGGAGGCGGCCAGGAGAAGTGAGTCACCTGTGGGCCGGGACCGCACTATGCCTCAGAGGAGATAAAGGCCAGTCAGCCCAGTCCCAGGTTGCAGGAGCAACATCGTTGGTAACCTGTTCCTGCCAGCACCCTGTCCTGCTCTTCCAGAGTTCCTGACCATGCCCAGCTCCTTGCCTTGGACCCCACTTTGCCCTTGACAGACAGCCTCCATACCCTCGACCTAGGACTGGACTCAGACCACGCCGCACAGTAACCGCCCCCCTCCCCGGACCAGCACAGTACCCCTGGAATCTCACACTGCTCTGAGATTGGGGTGGGGTAGATTTTATTAAAGTGGAACCAAACTGATGTGCTTTTTTTAAAAAAAAACTTTTTATCCAAAAAATCACACCACCCTGCCTCCCCATATATATTTGAGAACCATGTCCAGAGACTTTTTAATCAGGCAATGAACCCACATATATCGAAAGCTTTCCAGACAATGGAGAAGAGAAGAGAAACATCTTTCAACTTTAGCCTCAGGGCTGTCATCTATTTAAAGCCGCCTAATGTGGAAAAAGTCCTGAGTAAGCAAGACAAAATATACTGGTTTTAATCTCCAAGACACCTTTAAGGCTATATAAAAGGATTATGGCTTTTACGAGCTTCTTTTAATACTGTATCAATATTGATCTTATCGTGTAATTACATAAGATTCTTCAGCCAGCCTTACCAGGGTAAGGCTGTTGTAACTATTTCAGAGTATGATTTTTGGGTGGGTGTGTGTTCATGCTCTCTTACCAGAAATTATAATTGTAAACGGAACTCTGTGTTCCTCTCCCCCCCCCCCCGGCTATGGAGATTTTCACAGCCCCCAAGTCATAAGCACAAATGAAAATACTATTTATATTCTTCTGTCTGGAATGAAGGCCAGAGTTGAAAATAAAACTGTCTCCTTACATTCTGCCACAATGTTTCTCTAAGAGTTTAAAATATAGATGTAGAAAAATGACTATACATTTTACTTCTCCATTTGTGTTTGTGAAATTATGTCACACAACGATGTGTGTGAGAGAGTCTGCATTCACACAGCAGTTTATTCCATTTCCCTGGCATTTCTCTAAACTGTTAATTTCCGCATGATAGTTGAGCTTTCATGTGACATAAAAGCCACTTCTAGAAATATAATGGAATAAAGCACATGTTTAGCACGTTCCTGTTTTATTTAATTAAAAATAAATAAATATGTTTTCAGCCCCCTTAACCTGGAAAATGTGGGAGTGAAGTGACAAAATTTGGGGTTGTATACCAGCATACAGTTATTTCCAGATGTTTTCATGGGGGACCAGAAATACACATGTGCAAAAATGGTGAAGGTAGCAGAAATGGCGAGTAGCAATGTTGTTAAATGATGTTCATTGTTGTGTCACACTCTGCCCGCTGGTGTGAGTGAATGAAATTTAGTGCAAATAGCAGTATGTTTTGGCTCATCACTAGTTGTGATTTTTCTGACCGGTCACAATGGCACAGGCAGTTGTTGCCGCTGGTTGCACAACAACATTTAATACAGGCTACTATAATGTTCAAAGGGAAATGTGAGTTGCAGAGATTTGAAAGCTTTGGGTGCACACATTTTCTGAGCCAAAACTGTACAAATCCAGCTTTGGGTATTACAGCCAAGTGCAGCAGAGCAGCTAAGCTAGCTTTCAGAAAGGTGGGTTGCTGTTACTGACCAAGAGAGATAGTGAGAGGGTAGAGATGTTCCAGTGGTCAGTGTGGTACAGATGCACTAGCAGAGCGCAATTCCTGCTGGTGTATTTGCACCACAATGACCTCCCTGCTGCCCTTACCTTCTCCCTCCCAGCAAGCATCAGGAACTCATCTTCCAGGAAGCTAATGTAGTGTCTCCATTCCATTCAGAAGATGCTCACACAGAATGGCAAAACTACTCCTACTTTTTTTTTTAAGGATTTGGTGTAAGGGGTTTTGTTTTTGTTTGTAAGTGTGGGGAAGCAAAATGCGTACTGAAAACATTTTCCTTTAGCAAGTTTTAATAACAGATCTTCAAACTGCCTTCTGAAAGCCTGAAGATTCCTTGTTTGTGTGGCATTCTTTTTTTTCTTTTTCTTTTTTCTTTTCTAAAAGGCAAGCTCATCATTATGCATATCATGAGGATTATGGTCAACTCGAAAATCTTTGACAGCCATGCCTTGTAAAATCTATATGCATGAATTTAGTGAAAGAGATAGTAATGAGAGGAGAAATATGGGGGGATTGTGTTATGGTGTCTTCACCCTCTTCCCTCTGATTAATGTAAGAACAAAACTTGAACTCAATGTATTTTATATTTTTTAAAAAATAGCATTATAATATATTGATGCTATTCTTCTTGATTGCTGATGTTATTGTTATGTACTGAAGTTCTCACCCTGGGCCAGCAGGGGGATACTGTAGATCCACATTCAGGTCCACATATGCAAATAAGGGATCGAAAGAGATGTTTAGTGATTGGATAGTTATAGAAAATGGTTACTGTTGCATTCTAGTGGAGCTCTATATAAGCAGGCTGGCTGAACCCTTCAGTTCAGTTTTGTTCTGGCCTATGAATAAACAAGAGCTGTTCGAAGAATCGCTGTGTCTGATATGTTCACCCACAACTTAACAGTTATCATATACCATATACCCCACCCGGTATACCCTGATGGATAAGCAGATGGGAGGGGATGCTATACGTAGATGCGACATCAGAGAAGTAATAAAACATATATAAATATTGAATGTACACTCAGCTACCTCCCCCAAAATAAAACACTTTTCATTTTCTACAAAAATGTTCTTTTGTGTCAAATCCATCCTTTCTTCCCACAAGGTCAAATGTTACTATTTCCCAGGCCTGCTATCTGATCTAACCTTGAAAATACATACTGCAGGAGAAGCAACTCTCTTGCCTTTCCCCTCTCTCTCTTTACAGAAAAATCCTTTGTCATTACTACGGTAGAAGACCGAGCATTTATTGGTAGTGACCTACATTGCTTTGTTCAGAAACGAAAACTTTCAATATTGAAAGCATAAATGGATACCATTCCAACAATAAAGAAAAGTGGGAGGCATTTGAAGAAACCAGTGTGGCTGCATAAGGAGCTTAAAGATGAGTTGAGATTTAAGAAGGGCAAGTGTAAGGAAAAGAAGAAAGGGGAAATCATATACACAAGTATAAACAAGTAGCCAACATTTATAGAGAGAAGGTCAAGTGAGCCAAAGCTGAGAATGAGCTCAGGCTTGCAAGACAGGTAAAGAACAATAAAAAAAGGTTTCTTCAGCTATGTTTGAAGCAAGAGGTAGAACAAGCAAGTCCTCTGACTGGAGAAAATGGAGAAATGCTATTGGGTGACAGAGAAAGTGGAGCTGCTCAACATCTACTTTGTCTTTGTCTTCACCCAGAAGGAAAGCAGTGCCCAACTTGGTGACGACAGAATCAACGATGCAAGGGGGGAGCTGTAGCCCAAGACATGAAAAGAGGTGGTAAGCAAACACCTTGCTACATTAAAGGAATTCAGATCTCCAGGGCCTGATTAGTTGCATCCAAAGGTACTAAAGGAGCTTGTGGGTGTAATCTCAAAGCCCCTGTCTATAAACTTTCAGAATTACTGGAGAACAGGTGGCATCCATGTGAAGTGGAGGTAGGCAAACATTGTCCCCATCTTTTTAAAGGGGGGGGGAGAGATTGAGGTAACTGCCGACAAGTGAGCTTGGCATCAATACCAGGAAAGGTCCTAGAATAGATAATTCGACAGTCAGTCTGTGAGCACTTTTCTATTATTCTAACATGCAAAGGAGGTTATAAATTTAAAGTATGAGTACAGGGAAGGGGTAGCTATCCTCAAGTTCTGATCCAGCTCCCCATGCATCCTCATGGCGATACAAATTGCCCTCCTGCCAATAATTAGATTGTTCAGTTGAGCGGCAATAATCTTCCCTTCTTGTCTGCATATAGATCATACATTGAAAACACATTGAAAGCACATCCCCCCAGAATCCTGTAGTTCTGCCATTAAAAAGCTGTAATTTCTGATTCCTTTAACGAACTACAGTTTCTGGGGTTCTTGAAATTAGGGTGCATGGTGGTCACACCCACTGCTGGTGTACAGCCTCCCCCACTTCAAGAGATCTGGACAATGGTGAATGCATCTCTCAGGCATCCCAGACCAGCTAGTCCTTTCATAGCCATTTCACTAAGTGTGAATTCCAGGGTGGCTTTGTAGGAACTGACAGAAAACTCAGCAGTCCACTTGTTGGGCTGGGGTGCCTTCAATCTGCCTTTGGGGAATTTCATAGTTTGTTATAACCCCAGATCAAAATCTCTCCACATGTGCAAAACCACATGCTGCAACTAATCAAACAGGAATAGCTGAACCTTTACACTCTTTGAGTGTGCTGGAAATGTTAAGGCAGTCATTTTTAAGTGATGCTTCCTCCCAACATCTGAGGTGATACACAGACCCTTCTGAATCATCTCTTGGTCTGTGCTTCTTTCAAACTGCAAACAGAAATAAATTATAAACTAGGACCTTCAAAGAATATGACATGAGAAAGCAGCTTTTGGGAGACTTGGTCTTGTTCCTCAGAAGGCAATTGCTATTTTCACAGGAGCAGAACTGGAGAATGGAGGGTAAACCTAAGGAAGGGATGGGGAATCTATGACCCTCCAGATGTTGTTGGACTCCAGCTCCCATCAGCTACAGACAGTATGGGCCAATGAACAGGAGCAATGACAGATGTATTCCACGAACATCTGGGAGGTGCCCGGTTCCCCATCCCTGGTCTCAACCATAGGTTAGCAACCCATGTCTCAGTGCTTATCTCCCCACCATTTATCCTTCTTCCATTTTTCTTGTTGTATTGTAAATATTCTTATGGAAACACACAAACAGGAAAAACCCAGTTGTGTAAATGAAAAAAAGGAGAGAGAGGTGTGTCTCAGAGATTCTAGAAAACATACATGTTTGTTACAGCGGAGTGTGGTGAAATTTTTCATAGGGGAACAGTGAGGCGCCAGGTCGCAATGGTGATTTGGAGAGGGGGGCATTGCACGTATGATGTCATGCATTTGAGCATCGCACCTCTCTCCCTAAGCTGGGAAGAAGCTTCTCAAGCTTTGGGAGGGAGGCAGCAAGGGAACATTTAGGGGACTAGTCCACTGACTGCAAGCCACTGGAACACATAGCCTACAGTCCTGAACCTCCCTACTCACATTGTCCTATTAGCATTCCAACAAGCTCTTTGAAAAACATCACCCAAAAGGCATATTTAGCATTAAGCAATGATAAATAGAAAAGATGCATTTATTTCAGATGATTAATTTGAAAGCATAATTAGCTGAAACACAAAATGCAAAAGGCCTTTCAAAGTCCTCAGACTCCTGATTGATTTTGAAAGCCTCCCTCTGCTTATTGTTGTAATGTAAAACACCTAGGAAATGTTCTGATATTACATTATTTGAGTTAGGAAAATTCAAAATACAATTTAGTTGCCACTATGCCAGTATTCATTTCAGTGGAGATGGAATGTCTGCTTTACTGAACAAATAGCTGCTTACTTAGCCAGCTATTAAAATGGTATGAAGTGATCTACTCAACAAAGGGCTGCTCCATCTGCTACTTACACCAGAATCTATATGTTCTTGGTTCACCGAACTCTCTTTGTTCAGTGCAGACTTGTCACTTTCACTTTCAATAACTATAGGCATCTTTCATGGAAGAAAGATGTGCCAGAAAATGAACAACAATGTGAGATTTTCCTGTTTTTTATTTTATTTTATTTTGCTACTCATTTTGGACAACCGAGAGAGTGTGTTGGAGATGAATGTGACGTTTGCTTCATTTACAAATATATACTAGAGCACAGGTACCAATGGAAGCATTTCTATAAAGAAGCAGAATCACTACCCCATAACAGAGGGAGGTCCTAAAGCCCAAGAACATTCTTCTTTTAACCAACTGTGATCCTTCTATGAAGATGAAAAGTGGGTGGAAAAGGGATTTGAGGCCATGCTTCATGGAATTTGCCCAGCTGATGAAGATCTCATTCAAACATAGAAATTCCTCACCTATCTCCAGAGTACAAACCATTTGCTTCCTGGGCTGTATTCAAGAGTTTGAATGGAGCATATTAGTGAAGAAAAATCAACCAACCATCCTGATGAGTACCACAGCATCTGATGAATGTCTACTCACAAGTAAGTGCAACTTAGTTCAATGGGGCAAGACTGAATCCTCAGTCTGCTTAAAATGGGAATAACAGCACTATGTTGTTATTGTTACAGATAGGTAGCCGTGTTGGTCTGCCATAGTCAAAACAAAATAAAAAAATTCCTTCCAGTAGCACCTTAAAGACCAACTAAGTTAGTTCTTGGTATGAGCTTTCGTGTGCATGCACACTTCTTCAGATACACAGTGTATGTTGTTGTTGTTGCTGCTAGTGCTGTTGTTGCTTGTACCTTAGTGGAAGAAGTATACGGTTTGTTGTACTGAAAAAATGTTCCACAAATGGGTGAAAAATACAAAAATACTTACTAGAAGCAACCCAGAAGAGAAACTTCAAAAGCTTTCCTATGTATTTTCCTCTGCAAATTGCAAAGATGCTAATCTACAGTTCATCAGTTTTGCCATGCTGGCTCTCTACAGGAAACATAAAAGCACCAGTGAAAAGGTTATGCCCTTTCTTATTAGTTTTACAACTCAGAACATCCTGTGTCTGACTGGCCAAGTTTATCAAAGTAAAAAAGCTGAAATAATTCATGCACAGAATTATCTGTCTAACCTGGGTCCACATCCAAGCACTGAATTTGAATTTTGCATGGTAGAAGCCAATATACCCCTTTGCTGTATTATCTGCAGTTTACAACCAATCATATGCAGTTTATTCAGAAATAAATTCCACTGCATTGACTGAGATTACACCCAGATAAATGTGCATGGGATTGCAGGTTTAGAGCCTTTAGATAAGGAAAAGCTATACAGCACTTCCTGATAAAAAGACTTACATGGGTACTTTCTTGGACTCTTCCTGTTTTTCTGTAGATTGTCTAGAAATTCTTTCATTTTAATACCACTCTGAATTCTTAATCTCAAACGGTTGGACTTCAAAATACTTCCATTTATTACTAAGCAACTCCCTCTGCCCCCCTTCCTCCATGAGGTTCTATTTCAGCAGTGATTCATAAAAATTCTGCATGTATAATATTGTAATGCATATACGACAAGGCTCTGAACACACTCCCATTTCTTCTGCATTCAAGACATTCCTGCTGCTGGTTTGGTAAGAGGTGTATATTGCAAATATTAATATTGTGCAGTCTGAAGTGACTGGAAGCCTAAGAACTGGCTCCTTTTGGAAGAAAACATTGTCCAGACCCATGGAAATATGATTTTAAGCTTATTTGCAGAACTTTTTAAAAAAACAACAACCATAAAAAAACCAATAAATGAAACATCCAAACAGTTTCATATCCAGCACTAGCTCAGCATCTTCTCAGAAACAACTTTAAACATGTTTGTGATCATACAGTAACTCTGTTTCTCCCCCATTCCAGCCTCCATTTTCCATGGAGCTGTTTTCCTGGAGAGCTTCATATACATCCTCACTCCATGGAGTATGGAACCAAAGAAACAAATGCAACTCTCTTCAAAATAGCAATTTGCAATTCAATACCTTTGTCACCTGATCTAAGGTTAAAACACTCACTTGCTAGCTGCTAAATGACAAGAATCAGTTAATTACCAACTACTTAAAGCTCAGAGAGAGCTCTTTTTCCTGTTTTTAGCTTCAGTAGAATCTTCCCATGTTAAACCTTTTCACCAGTACACAGACAATCCCATTTCAGTGTGAATTAAATCAATTATGATGTTAGCTACAATACACATCTATCCTATCATTTCTTATGAAATACCAAGTTTTTATGTGTTTTTCCCCAAACCAGCTTCAATGTGAAATGAAAAACAACAACTTACCTGTGTTTTGAACCAGTAATGTGTACGCAGCCCTAGCCTGACACTATTCTTACCGAAGGCAACGTCAAAAGCACGCTTGAATGGAATTCATTCCTTTTGGAAGAAAAGTACAGTATAAATGGAAGTTTTATCCATTACACTATAAGATTTCACCTGAAAATGTGCAGGCATCCATCTCAAGATGACACAATCTTTGCTCTGACATTCGTCTTCAAGGTAAATGCTGTTTTTATATTTATTGCCACTGCACCAGTGATTATAACTGTCTTCAGGCATTACAATTAATGGTTAAATAAACACATGTGTGGAAGAGGGCAATAGTTTGACCCTCCATCAGCCTTTTGACTTGGGGAAAGTGACTGTCTGCAGAGCCTTCTGTGCTCATGCTTTTTCCAAGTCTCTAAAATGTGTGAAGGGAGCCTCTGTTAATATGGAAGGCTGTCATCTATTGGAGAAAGCCCATAGATGGCAGAGCAACTGCTTTGCATAAAAGAGGTCCTAGATTCAAACTCTGGCATTCCCACATGTTACTGGCAAGTCATTGTAGACATTCCTGAACTAGGTGGAACAATGATCTGACTTGGTATAAGGCAGTTCCCAGGTTTCTCCATGAGTTCTTCTATGAATTGAAGGTGACTGGGGTGGTGATGGACCTAGCACACTCATCTCTGCATTCAATTAATTTCTAATTTAATGCTTGTAGAGGGCTCCATGCATGACTCTTTCACTTTGAGCTGTACTGACATGAATGGCTAATGCATGAACAAGCGGTGTCTGGACAAGAACAATGGCTCTATCTGAGAGTCACTGGATTGCATGGCCAGATTTCGACCCAATGTGGGGAAGATGGAAGCAGAGAAATGAAGGCATAGAGATTGGGATGGTACCTAGAGAATCATCATTCTGCTTCTTCTCCACATATTAGCCTTTCGTGCAGGGAACTAACACTTCAGGGAGGCTAAAGTTTGGGCTAAATTTTGAAGAAGAAGAAATGAATTACTATCTTTGAAATCCCTCACCTCCAGCAACAACATTTTCAGGCCCTGCATTTAAATATCTGCCCACAGCTCTTTCTGTTATTGTTATGATGCTCAAGGTGAAGTTGAATGTTCTCGTCTAGTAAAAGATAGCTTATTGCTAATAGGCATTTATTTTCCTGTCACTTTCCTCTGCAAGACTAAGCAATTAAAATATCCTTTATTTTCCATTCTGTGAATATTTTCCCTACAAGTCATTAGGGAGTTCATTATGGACTCCTTTACAAGATCTAGTGACATTTTCTTGATGCTGCTTATATTAGTGAGGATCTTGAAAAGTGCTGGCTGGTAATTATGAACCTACCAATATGGCCCATGGATGGGTTCAGCATGTGAATTGCTTCTAACATTATTAGCACTTTTAAAAAATCGGAGTTGCTAACCTCAGTTTTGTGCAATAGCAATTTTGTACTTTGATTCAAAGAGCATCCCCTCCCCATGCAAGGGAAAGCTAGCCATAAACTGAACACTTTCCTCCATTCCCAGGGTTGCCAACTTTGCTTATTGGCCTTTGCTCCTAAACATTTAACAGCTGCTTCATCTGCAGATATTAACAGGGCTGAGCTATAGCTCCCTATAATGAGAAGCTCCACCTGCTGGTCAGTGATAATTCCAGGCACTCTCCTATTGCTTAAGTGGGGGTTGCTAGTTAATGTGAACCAATCCTGAGTAATCTCCTTAAACGAAGATTGTTGTTAATAGAGCTGTTATCCTATGCAATGTATTTGACCCCATTTGGACTAGTCTGGAGGAAGCCATCAGTGTGCTTAATTTCTGATTAATGTCACATAATATATAGCCACCCACAAAGAGAAATGAGCAGAAGTATTTAGATAGGAGATTTGCTGAAATGTGAGGATTATAAGGGAGGAGGGGGGAAATCCAGTTTTATAGTCATTAACTTCTCTGTGAGACTAATCTCAACTTCAATGAGACTTCAGTAGGTCTATCAATAGGTCTGTTCAGTTGGATATTAAGTGGCTAAGATTATAGTCTTGGGCAAATTGACTATTCCCATGCTTAAAATAAGCAAGCGCTTGACAACCACTATGTACAGTATTTGTGTTACGGTTGGGAAGCCCAACAATCAAGTGAAGGAACAAATCATTAATTTGCAGGTACTAGGATCTGCAATCTGGATGCCATGATTCAAAAAATTAGTTTGTATGTAGTAGCAGTCATTTATAATTGTTTCAGTCATAAGCAATAATAAAATTAGTGACAATGTAAAACCCAGCATTTTTAAAGCATCCACCAGGGACTCATGTAGTTGGCCCATTAAAGTATTAATTTAATGGCACACATTCTTGAATTCACGCTAGCAAATGACAAGTCTGCTAAATCTTCCTATGATGAAGCTATATCAGGGAATGGAAATCTTCAACCTAGTCTACAAACATAATGTAGGGAAGAATTCAATGATCTCAGAGAGAGGAAGAGTCATATTGCCGTGATACATTAAAAAGTAAAATGCAAAAGGTTCTGAACTTGTCCTAGCTGGTATATGAATATTAAAAAATCCAAATTACCGTATTTTTCGCTCTATAGGATGCACCGGAACATAGGACGTACCTTGTTTTAGAGGGGGAGAACAGGAAAAAAAATTCTCCCCCTCTCTGCTCAGCACCCCTTCAGCGAAGCGGCGGGAGAAATGGAGCCCCTTCCATTTCACCTCCCCCTTGGTTGAAGGGGCGCTGTGCAGCTCTTCCTCTCTGCTGAAGCCGGGAGAGCAAGACTCTCCTGGCTTCAGCAAAAGGAACCTGAAGCCTGCGGAGCGCAGCGGGAACTCGCACTGTGCTCCGAAGGCTTCAGGCGGCTATCCCTGAAGCCTGGAGAGCAAGAGGAGTCGATGCGCACTGACCCCTCTCGCTCTCCAGGCTTCAGCGAAAGCAATGCGAAGCCTCCTGAGCGCTGAGGGAGTGCTCCCTCTGCATTTCGGAGGCTTCGCATTGCTATCACTGAAGCCAAGGAGCCTGCATTCACTCCATAGGACGCACACACATTTCCCCTTAATTTTTTGAGTGGAAAAAGTATGTGCTATAGAGCGAAAAATACGGTAGCGCTCCCCCCCCCTCTCTCTCACACACACACATATATGCATTGGAATGGGCAACCTCTGGCTCTTGAGATATTGTTGGACCCTAGCTCTCATCAGTCACAGGCAGTATAGCCAGTGGTGGGAGCTGATGGGAAGGCTGAAAGGCTACAGTTATAGTCCAACAGCATTCAAGCATCACATATTTGTCATCTCTGATATAACCTATTTAGCTTACACTTTAAGAATATTTATTTAGTTACAATGGTACCTCAGGTTACATATGCTTCAGGTTACAGATGCTTCAGGTTACAGACTCCACTAACCCAGAAATAGTACCTCAGGTTAAGTACTTTGCTTCAGGATGAGAACAGAAATCGTGCTCCTTTAGCTAAAGTGGTGCTTCAGGTTAAGAACAGTTTCAGGTTAAGTACGGACCTCCAGAACGAATTAAGTACTTAACCTGAGGTACCACTGTATTTAGAAATGTTATAGCTTGCCTTTCATCAGTACTAATACCAGGGTGGGCTACAACATAGTACAAATCCCCCACCCCCAGAAATGCCTTACATTTCACTCACTTCCTAGCAACAATCCAAAAGCATTACTCCAGTGTGTGCAAATAACAATCAGTTAATTAGTTTTGTTGTGGTGGTTTTAAAAAAACAGTGCGAGCAGAGCAAACCCACATATCTCCCCTAAAAAACTACACATTCCTCACTCCTATGGATCAGTTAAAGCTGTAGTGATTCAGGTAGCAGTGTGTCCTAATGCCAGCTTTCTATTTGATTCTTATTTAGTATATTTTTAAAAATGCTGGGGACTAATGAGAACAAAAAAGCCACAAATCCCATATCAGTTGCTTTCTGCATTTAACTAAAAAGGAAAAAAGAATTGGGGGAAAAGGAAGAACTTACTATTTAAGAACTAATGAGATGTGATGTGTTGTGTTCATTTCTTATTTATTGTGTGTAGGAAAACTACCATTTCAAAATCTCTAAGTGCACAGCCAGATAACTCAGCTTTCCCTATTGCCTGCAATAACTTTCAGTCTGTCCTTGCTGCTGGCTGTACTTTCCTTCTACGCATCTTTGAAAACCCATTTGATATCTTCCCTGGCCCTGCAGCCATCTATTTTAGCTGGTTTCTTTCTAGAGAAAACTCTCGCTTTCTCCAGCTGGTTCCAAACATTCTCCCACTGCTGTTTATCATTTTCTCTTTCTCATTGACTCTGATCAGGATTAAAACTGTCAAATCTTAAGTGGGGATGTAGCAGAAAGAGCCAAAATGACAGCCATTTTACAGCTAATTTCTTGAACACAGTCGGTATCATTTGGGGGAAATTAGGCACACGTTAAGGGACATCTTGCACATTACACACAGGCAAACCCAGGTTGTTAGCAAACCTACCATTCCCAGAGTAGTGTTATCAACCAATCCATCTTTGCACCCAGCCTTCGCCAACCTGTCCAGATGTGTTGGACTCCAGTATGCTTCAGCCACATCAGCATGGACAATGGCAGGGGTGTTAAAAGTTGGAGACCAGAATGTCTGGAGGCCACCAGGTTGGCAAAGTCTGATTTAGCTGAAGGGTGCACTCAAATGCACTCAAAAGAGGAAGATATCTGTTGGGAGTTGTTTCAGGAGTTGCTAACCTTTTTGGATCAGTGGACACATTTAGAATTTTGAGAAAGTACCATGTGTGCCAGTCATAACACACTGTGAGCCTGTAGTACAATACCAAATGGCTGGTGTGAGGGCCCGGGGTAATACAAAATGTGGGGGTATAGGTATAGCATAACACAAAATGATTTCTGTGAGGGCGTGGAATAACACAAAATGGTGGCTGTGGCATAATGGCTTTAATGTAGAGGCTGAACCAGTGCTAACAAGAACTGAGCAGGAGGTGCAAACATTCTCTCATGCATTTAGGGAATATTTACAGAGACATTTTGTGAGCACCATGCTGGCAGGCAAACTATGTTTCATGAGTTACCCCCTGCGCAATTGTAACTAAGCCAAAGTGCTAATAATATTCTTCCTCTGCCTACTCATGCCTCCATCCCCTCAGGGCAGGGGCCCATCATATCCATTCTTTGTAAAGTGTTGAGCATATAGAAGGTGCTACAGTCATCGTCGTAATTGTCATCATCTTAAAGTCTATGAAATCGAGCACTAGATGTTTATGTGATTAAATGTAAGGTGCACAAACCCAGTGGAAAAGAGTTCCCTGTCCTGATCCATAGGGTTGGTCCACCACCAAGGGAAGGGGATGGTCTAAGCAAGATCATGATCAGAAGGCCTAGGTTTCTAGAATAGATGGCAAGGCACTGGTTCAGCACCATGGCTAGCAATCCTGCACCTGACGCAGAAAATCATCCTGGTAAGATATTGAAGCAATGTACAGAATTTTATAGCTTGTGCTAGGCAGTCAAGATGAAAGCCTCACACCCTGAGTAGTGCATGTGGCCAGTTGAAAGGCTGGTGCCTGTTCTGCTGCCACAAGGCAATGGCATTACAAGCCACAGTGGGACATCTCCACCATTCTTTCCTCTGAGTTGTCTGTGGTCCAGTAACTGGAGTTTGGTGTCTCTTTGGGGTTCAGAGGACAAGCTGCAGGCTCCACTGCCTGGAACAGTTCCCTCACTTTGCCTACTAGTAAGGCTGCCCCTGACTCTAAAAAGCTGGGAGGGATGCAAACAAACTTTATTCATATGGGTGCACATTTTTTATTTCTAATGATACATGTTGCATTCATTGAGACAAGAAAGTCACTTCAGAGAAGTGCCCCTGCTCAAAACAGTTGCAGATCTAAAAGAGCCATTACTGAAGGCTGGGCAAGCTTCTTGCTTGAATAGCTTGGCTGAGCAAGAAAGCAAGATTGGTGACCTTTCTGCAGCTTTCACACTGTGGATAATTTCTGCTGAATAGGTCTAAAAGTAATCAGGATCTGAAGGTCTACAGCAGGGGCATCTGATCTCATTTCATCATTACAGCACAAGGAGTGAATCGTACAAAGATTATTCTTTGATTTTAATTTAAATGGATTTTACTGGTAAATTGGATTTTGTTATGCTTCATAAGAATATATTTCACAAAGCAAGCTGAATTGCCCACCTTTACAAATAGATATGGATCAGAGGAGAAACTTCATTTCATGCAACCTTTGAAATATCCATACAGAAATGTAAAATTTACTCTAGCAAATCATCTGTGGTTCTAATGCCTTTGGAGTTATTATTATCTAAGCAAATGGAACAACTCACTGTTTCATATTTTATTTTCCAAGAGCCCCACTGTGCCTAGTATCAAGCAATATATAAACCTATATAATCATTAAGAAAATGTATAATAAAAGTATGTTTTTGTCTCTAGATTTTACACTTGTTTACACTTCCATTTATGTATATTTATATTTCAATTTTAAAATATCGTCCAAGGGGCAAACAGAAGAAATAATGCTGCTGTTGTTGATGTTTTTGTGGATTTGGATGTATTTTTTATATTGTTGAGACTTTATCATACGAGGACTTTACAGTAAAGGGTAGGTTATAAATATTATTGCTGTTGTTGTTGTTATTGTTATCACCACTATAGTAAAACCCATTAAATAACTATCAATATGTTCTATACCTCTAACCTTTTTACCATCCTTGCAAACATGTTAAAGCAGGAACCAAGTCACTTATCTTAAAGGTTTGGCATTCCAAGTAACAATATTGTTGCATGCCACCCCTAATCTCTACTGAGCAGTGGCAAGTTTTCAGGGGGTTCCAGGCACTCACACAGCAATGTGTCTCCATTGGAAAAATCAAGGCACAACTGAGTCCTGAGTCTATTTGAAATATGATTTATTCACACATATTTACACCTGGAGCCTGCAGTGGAGGGTGTGCAGAACATTATACCCCAAGAGTGTTTGTCGTTTATTCTCTCATAACTTCAGCAAGTGGCAACCAGTCATGGTCCCCGGTATCTGATACAGCCTCTTCTAACGAGCACCACATGGAGCTGCCTAATTTCCTCCTCCCCATTCCCAGATCAAAAACCACTGCATAAAAGGACATATTTTTGACAAGGAAAAGTAGTCCTTTTTTATTTCAAACTTTACAGAGACAGGCTATAGAACCTAGGCTCTTGGATAATGGTGTTGTCCTGTGTGAATCTCCACCACCCCATTTCTCTCCCACTTCCTCATTCGTCGTCGTCATCATCACCTCCTCTACGGATGCCACTAAGTGCCCTCTGTCTGAGCTCTTTGCTCTCCTACTTTTAAGGCTCAACAGGTTCTGGGAGATGGTGGGTCTGGAATGCTTTCTAGTGACAACGTGTCAGCCAGCTCTCCAGCTCCAGCTCTGCCTGATCCTCCTCTCCCATTATTTCCCAAATCCCCCCTCATCCTCCTCTCCCATTATTTCCCAAATCCCCCCTCATCTGCTTCTGAGGTGTGACCTCCCACAAACCACTTCCTCTTCCTCTTCCCTGGAAGGGTTAGGATGGGGAGGCAGTCTCTACCACTCCTCCTCCTCTGCCCAGCCCTTGACAAGTCCAAAATCTCTCTGAGGTACCCAGCTTCCCTTTGAGATTTGGGATTCATCCCAAACCACTGAACAACCCTAGTATGTATTACAACTGAAGTCACTAGAATTTTCTCTTAGTCTTATATAGTAGGGATAAACCCAAGAGGTAGTGGAAGTGTGCAAAGTATTCTGATTGGTTTATTGATTGAGATACATGGATGTGTCCAGACTTAATAAGATGGTAGAAGTCATTAAAATGTTTCCCTGCTATTGAATAGAAAAAATATCAGGCCCCCTGTCAATAGATGGTGCAATCACAATATACCTTCTATGTATTCCATTCCCAATCCTAGTCTCTGGGGCTAGCTATCCCTCTTACAAATTCCATACATATTATAGACATTTCCATTTGTGCAACGTGTCATTAAAGATAGCCAAGATATCTGCTTGTTTAGTTGGCCTCTTTAAGATGGCATTCAATCTCCTTCTCCACTCTTCCCTGGGCGAAGGGAGAATTTGGAACATATTGAAAATATAAGGCCAATAGACTGTTGCAAATTTTATTAATGCTCATTAATTTATAGAGCATCCTTTTCCATCCTGTAAGCATACTAATGTTCACTGTACATATGCTTATAGAATGGAAATTATGTGGGTTAAATGAAAAGGGGCTAATAAAATATTGGTTTCTCCCTTTTTTATATAAAAAAATCACTTTCATTTGCAAATAAATATTTGTCTACTCCTAATATGGAAAATGTGTTTCTTCCCTTTTTGAGAGCACATAGTTCTATGTTTGTGGTCAACAGGAAATATTTTGAACTCTTGTTGCCAAGCAACTGCAAGAGAAAGAAATTATATTCCTACCACACGGTTAGCAGAATACAGGTTTCTAAAGTGTCTATAAAATGAAGTAAGCTACAGTGCAGCTTCTAGTAATGTAATGCGACAAAAAAAAGTTTTATGACTAATTAATTAGGGATGTAAGTTGGAATTTAATTTTTTGCATGAAGGTTCAGAGGAAAAAAGAAAATCCTTCAAATCCAAACAGCCATGTCATTAAACCTTTGGAAAAGTAATCTAAAATCATTATTGCTGATAGATTGTTGTTCATCCTTCTTGCTCTGCAGTAATTTTGAAATAAATATGGTTGTCTTCAGGAAACGCCTGTTCTTAAGCGCAGTGAGTGAAATCTTTATTCACTTGCAGACAATTATCTGGATTCAGAAGCATTTGAACACTCAGGTGTTCCAGCACACATGCAGAATCTCTTATATGGAATCCAGCCAATGCCAATCATATATAGGTCTCAGGGAAACCCACTGAACAAGTTAGTTGTTACTAACAAGTTAATTGCTTTCAATGGAAATGTCACAAGTAACACTAGCTCAATTAGAACTGGCTCTGTGGCTGTAAAGAGCATCTTCATTTACTTCAGTGGAAGGGGCAGTTTTGTGTCAGAGTAACCATGGAACTTTGAATCAGATCATATTATATAAAATGTTTTGTTTTCATGTGTAGAAATGCATCATTACTATAATCAGTGGGTCATAACAACTGTTAAATAAATGGGTTGCATCCAGAGAAGCCCACTGCAAATAGATGATGTATTCTGCAAATGGATGCTCCTTATGTGATAATCTAGCAATGTGCTTCTTTTAGCATTAGGCATTGCTCAATCTCTTAGTTTTGCAAAATGTACCAATGAGTGCTAGAACAATGTATCATGTAACCGTTTGCAGACATCTAGCACAAGATGATGGGCAACAATGAGTTGTCTATGTTGTATGCAGTCATCTGCTAGCTCTTGCACAACGGTACACAGAACAACACCACTGTTGGATTCCCCCTGCCCAGCGTACAACTGGATACTACCCAGTGTATGCAAAGGCAATACTGAATATTGCGTGGACAGGCGGAGTCCCCAGATCCCGAGTGGTCCCCCCATCATGTGGAATAACGACTCTAGACAACGTGCTATGGGATTAAATTGGCCACAACTTTATTAAATTTCAAATGTGGGTAGACCTTGGCTCAGGCATTGGGCGTTCTCCCTCCCTAGTCCCCAGCCGGGGACCTAGGGAGCATCAGGGTTATCCAGTGTGGGGGGGGGGGGATGGGCCGGCTCTGGAGAACATATGTTCAAGCAGAGATAGCCGCCCCCGTTACGCCGCCGCAGGGGAGAGCAATGACGACCTTTCGGCGTACGGCCAAAGCCTCCCTTCAAAAACCCCTTTAACGGGGAACCCTGGTATCGCCGCCGCAAAGAGGAAGATGGACTAAAGGATTCCGCCCAAGGCCTGATACCGCCAAAGTTGTGACGTTTTGCTATGGGAAAGGCGAAACCTGCCAATGCAGGTAAATTCCTTTCCGGCCCTTTAACAGCGACCTTATCGTAGCAGCGCCCGCATACCTGTGGAGACAGGTTAACCTGCAAAACCTATGAAGAAAAGTTAACCTGCAAAAGAAGACATTAACTGAGGGTGGGTAGGGTGGGAGAAGCTCTGGAGCCAAGTGAGGATTAACAATTAAGATCCACCCTCTATTGTGTGGGCAGGTAATCCCTCCCCTTACCTGGCCTGGTTTCCCTGGCAACACTTCCCCCAGGTGGGATTGGACAACTCGCTGGGGTAGGCGGGGACCTCCAGGTATCCCACCTGAGGGAAGGCAAAGCCTATGCTGATGGGGCCACTCCAGATCCAGGGCTGCACGCGTCCACGCAAAAGGCGCCCCCCGTTTTAAGTGGGGAGCGGTCATTGTTGTGTATTGTTCTGCATTGTGAAGCCACTCTGCTTTATTATATATGATTATTTGATTAGTTCTAGATAGGCTGTGCTCTTTGACTTTAGAATTCCCCCTTATTTCTTTAGCACACATTAAATAACTGCTCTGGAAGTGCAGCTGTGTTCCTTGACATTCCATTTATAAATAGACAGCAGGTCTTTGATTAGAATCAAAATGGAATGAGCTCATGGATAAGACTGAATAGTTTTACCTCTCTAAATGTGGTTAACAAAAGTAATACAATGAATGTATATATTAAGAGGTGGCTCTACTATGAAATTAATGAAGTTTAAGCTTCAGGGCACCTAATCCCAGGGGGGGACCAGAAGTGATTCTAGTCCACATTGCTTAAAACATTTGGGTCTAGTAGAGCCAATTTGAGAGGCAGAACTCAAATTGATTGATTTTTTGTTGTATAGATGTCAACAACCCCAGTCCGTAGCACAGATGATGTAAAGGTGTGGTGATCTGTCATGGAACAACCCCATTGACAAAGCTGACAGTGGTTACCCACAACTCGCTGCTGGTTTCAAAGGGGACCCCATGACATTTCAAGATTCAGGGCTCCCCAAAATGTAAGTCCACTACTGTCTATACAGTATACTGTATATATCAATTCAGTTAATCAAAGTCTGTGATGTTGATAAATAAAAGAACATTCTCTACACTAAAGGTATCTGAAGAAGTGTGCATGCACACGAAAGCTCATACCTAGAACTAACTCAGTTGGTCTTTAAGGTGCTACTGGAAGGAATTTTTTTATTTTGTTTTGACCATGGCAGACCAACACGGCTACCTATCTGTAACATTCTCTACACTAGAAACCCTTCAATGTGAGAACACATATTGGAGTTTTATGTAAACTCAGACAGGTTATGAAGGCTTGTAGAAACAACCAGAGCTTCATGCCATGCATCTACATTGCATTGTTTCAGAGATGAGGAACTTCTGACTCTTTGAATGTTTGGGGGCTCCAGCTGCCTTTAGTTCTAGTCAGTGTGGTCAATGGTCAGGGATGATGGGAGTTCCATGACATATGGAGGGTCATAGTTTCTCCATCCCTGGTCTATTTAAACTCATTATTCCAGCAGTTCTTTAGTTCACATGTGGATTCTTGTATGCAGATATCCCACCAGCTCCAAAGCTGTTCTGTTAAATCAGAGCTCCTTTCAAGAGGCATCTCCTTTACAAATCCTCTTCAATAGCTTTTAATTATGGTACCTGCACTCCTTCTTCCAGCTAACTTGTACAGTAATTAAAAGCTACTTTCGGAGTCTTTGCAAAGGATCTGAACTCTTCCAAAGAGTTATAAATTAACCCCCGAGCTTTCGCTAATCATCTAATTGTCAACAGAAGAAACAAAAGTGAAGAGGTTGAAAGGAAATTTCTGATATTCCAATCCACAGCCTAAATTGTGGGTAATTTGGCTAAAATCCAAGTACTCAGTTGATGATGAAAAGCCAGAGTGAGATGAGATTGGTCCATAATAATGGTAGTCTAGTGCTCCAGGAAGTTAGGGTTAAGTCTGGATTGAATACTAACTTCATCACATTTGCTGGAAATAATATAGAATGATAGTAAGCAATATAGCCACATTGGAAAACAATTGCACATAAATGAAATAGAACGATTTCTTTCTGAAGAGTCTATTAAAGGAATGGACACTTGACTTGTACATGCAGCAGGTAAAAGCGGAAGGCAGAAATATTCGCTACATGCTATCTTTTGACACAAGGCTCACATAAACCCCCCTATTCATTTTCCTGGCAGTAAGTGAGATAGCTTTCAAACCCACAGAATAGTCAGAAAAGTGTGATTCATATTTAGTGTAAACAAACCTTTCTTCCTAGCACTTATGTTGTGCCATAAATGTTGCCAGAAGGCAGGGCCCTCATGGTATTCACAGTGCAAAAACTGCTAAAAAGGTTCATTGTGAACACTGCATTTTGGCAGATATTGAGCCTTACATGCTGAGAGGACAATTCAATTCAAACAGCTGTTCTTTTAAGATGACTGAAGCTGTGTGCTCTTTCTGCACACACGACACCCCCAACGACATTGCATCTTTAACCGTGATCAGATTTTTATACTGACGGTATGATCATGGTGGTTTGCAGCCAAATAAAGTTTTGGTTTGGGGCAAGGAAAAAGCCAAGTTTAAAAAAAAAAGTAAAGATCTCAGATATGTATAAATTGAAAATGATTTAAATGTATATGAATTTTGTCCAAAAAATGAAAATAAATTATTTTTTTAAAAGTACAGTTTTTAAAAGTTTACTGATGCTAGTATGTGTTCTTGGCATTTGGTTCTTGATTTTCTAGGTTGCATCAGGAAACTCATTGCATGAGTGGAAAAACTCATAACTTCTGCTCATACAAAGGAACTTCCCCTTGTAAAATATCTCCCACATCTACTCTACCGGCTCCTCCAATTCCCCAGAGCACATCTGAGAGGTGGGGACCATACAGGGAGAGGAAGGGGAGGAAAAGTTCTGTTGTGCAAGTGGAAGTCATTCTGTTCACATAATGATTGCATTGGATTCAACCCTCTATCCGGAAAATGTGCAATCACAAATGTCTGTATCTAGCATCCTTTATCTAACATCTAATATGTCAATTAATGTTCATGATCTTCTTCTACCTATTGTGAGTTTCTGGCCTTGAATCTTGCAATGGCTTCCTGCTCATAGGGGTGGACTAACATTTCACCAGCTTTGAATGGATAATAATAATAATAATAATAATAATAATAATAATAGATGTATTTGGAACTATAGTCACAAAATGTTCCTAGTGAGTCTCAAAGATAAAACATATCTTTGTCAATCCACTTTTGTACAGAAAAAGGAAAGATTTTTCTTTTTAAGAAAAAATGAAAAGAAGTTAAAATTCTGTTCATTAAAATACAACAGCAGGACATCAATTGAGAATCAAGAGGATTTTTTTCTCATACAAATGAAGCAATGTTGAACTTCTATGACATTCTGTCAAGCTGATCATTAAGGGTTCTATTCATCTAAAATTCCTGGCTCCCTGGGTGTCTGGTCTGGGAGTTTCTCAATTTAGCATGCTGGAGCTGCATCAAAGTTTAAACTTTAAAAAGTCTCTGGGGTCAGAAAGAGCTCTCCTAAGACATTGCCAAAAATGGAAAGGGTGGGTGAAGGTGTATATACGCTTACATTATTACTCTTAAATGGCTGCTCAAGCAAACTTTTTAACTGAGGACCCATAAACCCACAAGAGATCTCAGTTGGAAAGTGGATCAGGTGTTAAGGCTGTCACTGTTTGTCAGGGCTAAGATAAGGGCAGCGCTCTGAGGTGAGCTGAAAGCCAAGAACTAAGAGTTGTGGGACAAAGCCAATAATCAGGACCAAATAGCAAGTGAGGACAAGATTGAAGAACAAGCCAGGAAGCAGGGCTGAAGAATAAGCCAGTAGTCTGGACCAAATCGTGATGGAAATTGAGGTGGTATACTGGCATAAATTTCTTTTCTGCTGTTTTCATGGAGGAATCATGGGAAACAGAAGCACACATGTGCAGAAAGTGTAGAAGAGTAGAGACATTGTCCAATGATATTTGTAATGTCACACCATGCTTATTGAGCACCTCATGCCAGTGTATTGCTCAAAAAGCCACGGTTCCATAACACAACAGGTAATGGTGTATGAAAGGAACATTAGAAAACAGAGAAGAAGCTCTAGTGTTATAATCTGGGAAATTAACACAATATTCCCCACATCTGCATCTAGCCATTGGCTATTTGTTGAGGGCATTAAATGATGAAACCAAACCACAGGAATAGTCACTGGGTCCAAACACCTATTATTTCATGTTAATTCTGCTTCTGATCACCTCTGCAGCTATCAATGCAGGAGTATATTTTATTTTCCCTTTCATACCCCCATGTTATGTGGGGCCAGGGACTTGGAGGAGGACTTGTTTGTGTACTCTCTAAGGACTGTAAATTACACCCCACCCTCTTTGCAGAATAGAAAAAAACAGAATAAATGTTTGGAAATAGGTAAACATTATGTGAATACTTTTCAAACTTCATGATTTGAAGAAGGAACGCGATTTAGCTTTTGGGGGGGAGGGGGAGACACATTATTTGGACTGCCTGGTGACAGAGGTGAGCACTGAAATGCCTAGTGCCTTGTTATTCCCCTCAGTCATGCAATAGGACCCATAATGAAGCCCATATTTTTTCCTTCTCAAGACAGAGCAACAAATTTTTATCTCTGCTGCCCCCGACCCCACCCCCTGAGTCAATGTGAACAGTACCCAAGTCTGCCTCTTGAGACAGAAAATCAATTTCTCCAGCAGTAAATATACAAAAATAGCAAATTAATTAAGTAACAATTTTCAGCCCTCTCAGAAACACAAAATAAATTGCTGGTTATGGTTGCCTCACTCTACCTAACAGTACGGCTGGCTCTGCTACTACCTCTTTGTCAGCCTTCCTAGTTTTCTTTAACCATTCCTCAAGAGAACATTCTGTTAACTAACAAACTTATCCCTACAAATGTGGAAACAAACAAAAAAACCGAAGCCTAGGTACAACAGAAATTAACAATAAAAATGTGCATCTTCCCTTTTTTTAGTTGGCATGACTACCCCCAGACTCATTCAAAAACAAATCCAAGGAAACTTTTCTTTATTCTGTCACTGTGAGTGAAGAATGCAACCTCCTACCAAATGAGGTAATTTGTGCTTAATTTAGTTGTGTACACATTTATCAACATGGCAGTCTTTGGTGTGCAAGGCGAGACTGCATGACGTGTGTGCTTTGTTTTGCAAAGCTAGAGGCCATTGCCACAAAATTGAATTAGCTTCTAATTTACGCTTGTCAATAAGACCAGTGATGCATAATAGTAATTAATATAGAGACTCCTCCTCATTATCACAAAACAAATAAACTTCCTATCAGACAAATAAAAATGTTATGATTTTTTCCCTTTAATTACTCTGGGTTCCATGGTAATGGTATAAGAAAATATCAGTGGTAAATCATGTTGAGCAATAACCATTCAATTTTTTTTAAGTGAACAATTGTATCTTAGTATTTCTATCAGTGGACTAGTCAATGATCCACATTTAATCCTTAACAGATAATCATGCAGAGCTGGAGTCAAGAGTTTCTGGAGGACACAACATAAGCTATCCCTGTTATGAACATTTATTTAGGAGCAAGTCCAATGGTACTCAATGGAGTTTATTTGGAGGAGACATGCATAGGATTGCACTGTTGTTTTTGTGATGATGATGATGATGATGACAATGATGATGGGGGGATGTTAGGAGAGTGGTAGTATGTCTGGTGGGGAACACATTGTGGCTCCTAGAAGACGTCAGCATGCAGCAATAGCCACACCCTAGAAAACGATTTTGACTGGCTGGCTGAACCAGGTAAGGGTAGCCAAAGGGTCTCAAATCCTCAGTGAGTTAGGGCCTTCACCTGCATGCAAAGACAGGCTCTGGATCAATCATATTTTAGTCTGTCAATTGACTTTTCCTGGCACATCCCCAGTCTGCCATTCTCTCTCTCTCTCTCTCTCTCTCTCTCTCTCTCTCTTTGTGTTTGTGTTTTCGGCCTTACCGGTGCTGGAAAACTTCCATCAGTAGGACAAGGGCCCCAGATACTTTCCATTAGTGGGAATTGAGAATCCAACACCAGGTCATTGTTGTTTCTCTGTCCTCAAAGAAAGACACTTGTAGCTTCCTGTAGCCCCTGCTGGGACACCTCTTTAGGGATCACACGAATTTTATTCTTAACAGGGTTTTAGTCACATTCCCATATGCATTTAAGTCTGTGTCACATTCCCAGATGTATTTAATACTTTCCTGATGAAGATTTATTGGTCTTAATGCACGCAATTAATGCAATGCAAAAGAGCCTGATACTTGCATCTTCTTACACTGCATTTGGGGGGGAAATGTGCTGTAACACAGCATTCATATTATTCCATCCTGTTATTTATGATCCTGCAGCCTACATAAATAATGCATATGGAAAAAGGTATGTCCAAATGATCTAAATAACAGGAGATAAAAACACGATATAGTGTCATACAGCTTATCACCTGACACATATGAAAACACTCTGGCAGAAGCACAGTGTTTACGTGGAAGATTCCTTCTGTTATAATCACTTTTAATTTTCTGTTGTCAAATTGCTTTAAGACTATCAAGATTCAGTTGTAGAAGATGAGCTATCCCCTTCATTTAAAAAAAAAATGAAAGAAAAACAGCCTGTCTTGTCCTAAAAGCTGAGTGTGTGTGTTGCTTGAAGCTCCTAAAGCTTTGCGTTGTATTTTATTCTGAAGAAAGATACTCTACAGTCATACTAATGTTCATGGACCAAAAAGCACAAAAGGTCAAGGATAAAACACAGGTAATTGCTCATTTACAGGTAGGAGCAAGTGAAAGTATAATTATATTTCCTCATCCTTGTGTGCAGCTAACGGGGCTATTCTGTATATTTATAGAATGAAGATTCACAGAATAATTTACATGATAAGGTCTTGCACTACTGGAGAAGTTATTAAAGAACCTCATAAACTTCCCCTCTGAAAGATATATGGAGCAGTCTATCTTTGATAAAGAGTTGCTGGGATTGAATTATCTGCATGCATTCTAGATCCTTGATCTTTGGACAACCTGCTAGTTGTAATGTGCAGCTCATATTTCTTCCAACTCACTCCACACTGCAAGTTGTTAAATTGGAGACATATTGCCTACTGACAGGTTTTGAATAGCTTGTAAAAATTATACAAATCCTTGTACAAATCTTTGGGAAATTATGTCGTGGAGAAAGCAGAACTATTGACTGTGCCAGTTCTATAGATTTATGAAATAGCAGATTTGATCTTTAGACTCTTAATCAAAGCATGGTGGGGGGTGGGGGGAAGGTGCCCTTTAATCATATGATATTTCAAATTCAGCCCTTCACAGCTACTGAAAGGGATATGATTGGTGCATATTAATTGCTTCTCTGCTAATTTCCAGACCTTGAACTCATTTGTATGATAAAATGTGTAATAATTTGAAATTTATTTCAGATGGATTACAAAAATGTAAATGAAGAACAGCATAGGAGAACGAATAAAAATTGCAGCTTTAGACTTCTACATTTCAAATTTATGATAATTTTTTATGTTGGCGTTAAATACATAATCATATACATTTGGAAAGTGCTAAAATATACATCATTATGAAAAGCAACTTAAAACATGACAAATGTGTAGCATATTGTGCCTGGTTGTTTATAAAATAAGCCTGTGAAAATACTAATTGAAATCTAGCAGATGAAACAGCATGTTCTAAATTATGTTCAGTTGTTGGAAAGGGCTTGTTCTTTGAGATGATATTTGCTGGAATATTGGAGTTTTTTGATATTTCAAAATGGACCTGCTTTTGATTCAGACTATGCTAGGTTTGAGACCAGTGCTTGGATCAGCTATCTGTTAGGGTTGGGGGATCATATTTATAAAGTTCCTCTTGGGGGAAAGAAAAACTAAACCCATAAAACCTTAGAAATGTAGAGGTGGAATGAGCCCTTGAAACCAATCCAATACCCTGCACTAAAGAGAACTGAGGCACCCCAGACAGAACATAGCATTAGCCAGCCATTCTGGGATATTAGCCAGCAATCCCTATAGCTATAACTAGTGATGTACCACAGGGAGAGCACAAGGGAGCTGGGATCTAGGACTTCATTGCATGAGAAATGATTCCATGGACCTGGTGGACCCTCCTTGCTTTGGTGAGTGAATGAGGTGATAACGAGGCTTTAATGTTTGTTTGTGACAGATTAGCATAGGGGAAGTCAGAGAATATGCAAAACAAATCAGGAAGAGGCCAGCTCTTTCTTTGCTTTTCCTTGATGGAGTTCCTGAGTTAGCAGTTTAAATGGAAACATTCCTTTCCAAAATTATTTTCCTTCCTAGTTAAAAGCTTAAAGTTTGCTTTTCAGCTGGCTGAAGTTGCTCTTTTCTGGGCAGTGTAAGAATCAGAAGCAAGCACCTCAAAGTTCAATGAACTAAACTCACTGGAAACTACATGGGATTGGAGTGATGTTGATCCTAATAAGCTGGGTGCTTTGTATGTGTATGCCTGTAGTAACAGGTTAATACAGCTGTTTGTATTTTTGGAATTCCACAAGTGGTGAGCCACCGCAGAAAAAGTCCATTCTTGTGTTGCCACCCTTCAGACCTCTCGCAGAGGAGACACAGAAAATATGGGGCGAGGCAGTCCCTTAAGGTATAGTAGCCCTGAGCCATTTAAGGCTTCATAGGCCCAGTACTTTGAATTGGGCCCGGAAACTAATTGGCAGCCAGTGCAATAGGGCCAGGATCAGTGTAGTATGCTCAAACCATCTTGCCCCAGTGAGCAACCTAGCTGCGAAATTCTGCCAACTTCAGCTGAAGTTTCCAAACTGTCTTGAGAGGTAGCCCTCTCATATAACATGTTGCAGTAATCTAACCTAGAGGTTACCAGGGCATAGACAAGAGAAGTTGGACTATCCCTGTCCCAACTGGGTCCCAGCTGGGCCACCAGCTGAAGCTGGCGGGAGGTGCTCTGCTCCACTGAAACCACCTGAAGCTCAAGTGACAGCAATAGAACCAGAAGTATCTCCAAGCTGTGTACCTGCTCCTTCAGAGGGAGTGTAAGCCCATCAAGAGCTGTGCGTCATCAGCATATTGCTGACAATGTACTCCAAAAGTCTGGTGAGCCCACTCAGCAGTTTCATGTAGATGTTAAACAGCATGGAGGATAAAATTGAACCCTAAAGAACCCCATGTTGAAGGCTCAATGGGACCGAAGAACACTCTCACTACATGTGGAGGGTCGGCATGAGGTGAGGTGGGGCAGCCAGACAAAAAGAGCTGCTTAGGGAAATCCCAGGCCTTTGTGGGAACCAGGTGTTTGTCTGATTCCAACATCTGACTACCACACACTTTAATTGCCTTTGAGCCTCCTTCCATTTTACAGAGTGCTTTGCCCTTTGTGTGCAAAACCTGTTGCTCAGTTCTTTGGATCCTGGAACATGACATGGGTGAAGTAATGTTACATATTAGAAAGGGAATTGCTCATGACTGAGTCTCAGAGTATGCCTTCAGGGAGATTTTTCAGGAGCTTTGATACATTGATTCAGCATATTAGTTCCTGGTGAACCACAGAGCAACTTTATCTATCTTTACTCTAATCTCCCAGCTGATGCAGAATGGGGGAATTGTAAGTGACAGTGACCACACAAAGAAATATTCAACTCACTGTCAGTCATGATATCTCTCCCTCTCTCTCTCTCTCTCTCTCCCCCTCCCTCCCTCCTTCCTTCCTTCCTTCCTTCCTTCCTTCCTTCCTTCCTTCCTTTTTTTGAGTTACTGCTTCTCACACTTCTTTTCAGCACTGAAGTAACCAAGCAACAGCAGGAGTCCCATTCAGCATTTCAAGTATGCCTAGATAAGGCTGTCATGACATTTACTTTTTCTTTTCCTAGTCAAGTTCCACCTTCTTCTCAGGTCATCACCCAGGCCAGAAGAGACTCTTCAGTTGGTTGGCTTCCGTACAGAATTGTGAGGATTGCATGAGAGGGCTGATGGGAAAGTTTGTTTTATTTTCATTTATTTTCATTCTGTTGCCCTGACAACTGTGGATGGCACCACAGAGATAAAATAAACCAGACTCGACAAGGCAGCAAATACAAAAACATTATTAAACTATAAACACTTATTTATTTCCACATTTATTTTTGGCCCTGTTCTACCTTGCCTTTTCTTAATTTGATGAATACTGTACAAAATATTATGACTTTAAAAATAATTAAGCTGCATTTGGTGTTGTTAGATGTTTTTAAAGTATTAATATTTTGTCTTTTATGCTGACTTATCTATTTTTAGTAGAAAAAAAATATTTTGAGAGAGTGTGTGTGAGATAGAACAAAGACCTATTCAGTCAACTGAAATGGGATAGTTGATGCAGGAGCAGGGAACTGAGATACTGTAGCTCCCACCAGCCCTCTCCTGACCTCCATATATGAATCCAGCAATTTTGTAGAGAACCTGAAATAAAACTGCACACATGCACGCACCCTTGAATCCTGCAAAATGTACAGTCCCCGGTTGAATGGAGAAAGCCTGTGCTTAGATAGTTTCACATGCAAAGGTTCTGTAGGGGAGACAGATCAATGTGCAGAGGTCAGACATAAGACCCACAGTTGCTATCTCACCTTTCCCCCTGCAGTTATTCTGTATCCTTGGGTTGCAGCAAATCTCTTGGGTTGTAGCCATGCTCAGAGTAGACCCACTGAAATTAATGGATGTGTCTATTTAGGTCAATTAATTTCAGAGGGTCTACTCTTCAGCCCCTTGTTTGGTCAATTGGACAGGGAGCTAGAAAAAAAAGCAACGTGCACCATTTTCAATTAATATTTCATTTTTTCCCTTTCTATAGTTATTCTAAACCTGTGAGTTGAATTTACTCCTACTGCTAAGCAGGGGTGGACATCTGAGCAGTTTTAGATGCCGGTAAGCCACTACACCAATTGCTATGGATAAAATATGGAAAGAATTATATTATGAAAAATATCATGAGTGCACTATTAGACAAACAGATAATACGACAGTAAAATAGCATTTTTCATCTCACCATGACCTTGGTGTTCACTGTGTACATAGATTTCAACCTGCATCAGATTTCAACCTGCATTAAGCAACTCCATCTTGTAGGAAATGCAAAACTGATATCACTGCAAAGATCTTTAACCTAATAATAATGTATTTCCTTAAACAAATGTTATTTCTAAGACCAAAAAAGAAAAAAAGAAACAGTATTTCACTATATTGGTCTATTCAAATTAGAATATTTCCCTGTTTACAGAGGAGGAAGTAAAATATTCTGAGGAAAGCTAAAAATAAAAATAAATGGAGAAGTATGTTACAACCTCTGGAGATAAGGCTTGGGTTTTATTTTTTATTTTTAGGATACAATTCTTCCCTTATTAGGGGTTTGAGGGGGATGGCATAAGTTTGCTGCTCTGCCAGCAGAGACAGAAGTACATAATACAAAACTGCTTTAATATGGCCATACATATATTGCCAACAGGTTACGTCAAAACCAAAGTTGTGTCATTTGGAAAGAACCCTCTTTAACACAAACAATGGGGTGGGTGGAGCTATGATAGGCCAGGTTCGGCCTGAGATATTTCTGTTCAATGACTATAAGAAGAGCCCTGGTGAATCACACCAAAGGCTTGTCTAGTTCAATATTCTGCTCTCACAGTTTCCAACCAGATGCAGAGAGGAAGCTTGCAAGCAGGGCATGAACACAACAGCACTGCTCTATGATCCCCAGCAACCAGCATTCAAAGGCATACTATCCCTGCAACTGAAGGTAACACAGCCACCATGACTTTTAGCCACTCAAAGTGCCTCACGATGAATTTGTCTAATGACCTTTAAAAGCCTTCCCAGTTGGTGGTCATCATTATATCTTCTGCTAGTGAATTTCACAGTTTAATTATGCACTGTGTGAAGAAAACTGTGTGGCGCGTGAATAACTTGTTGGAAAAAATCAAGTATCATCAGTAAGATTTACAACAATCCGAGCAATACAGACTGTCCTTAAATTGTCATGGTCGAAAGGAGGTAATTAGACATGCTGCCAGTTAAAGTATTTGTAGGTCAAATTAGCTTTCAATTTCTACATGGTGCAGAAATCTGGTAAATTCATATACCGTACTTTCTAAGAGGAATACCTAGAGTCCCTTGTGCCCTTGGCAAGGAGCTGTATCTGTGCCCTTCCACAAATCACTTTACCACAATAGCCACATTATAAATTATTATATTTTATGCAACCCAAATATTCACAGCATCCGGAGTGAGGGAAATGCAAGGGGGGAGGACATAAAAATTCACATGTGACATGGTACAAGAATGACGGGCAGGTCTCCCCCATTAGATCTCTCTGCGACAGTGGCATTGGGCCACCACACACATACACGTTATGCAATCCATCGTCACCAGCAGTCTACCTTCACACCACATTTCCATTTCCCCTACTGCTCAGCTCCTAGCTCTTATATAAACTCATAACCTTACCCAGATATTTTGAGGCAGATTTCTGGGTTAACTTTCCCAACTCCTTTGGATCTGTGCCACCAGTAGGTGCCAGTTTTGCCAACCCTTGGGTACAGATCTGCACTTTTTTGAGGCCTTATAACAGAGGCGGATTTTGGGGGGTGCGACCAGTTCCTCTGCACTGGATGCTGACACTTGAGGGTGCTGCGGAGCTTCACAGTGATTAACATAGTGAATGGAGCAGAATAGAAAGCAAGAAGCCCCCCTGGGAGGCACCAAATTTTAGCCTCGTACAAGGCACCTCTGAAATGTTGAAGACCAACGTCCATCACTGCTTACAGAACTGGCCCCTTAAAACCCTGCCTGTGGTATGACAACTGGGATGTTGACAGTCAAGGTAAGCATAGTCCTTTTTGTAGGTTTTCTTCCACTTGTTCAATGAGCAATGCCCACTGGACCCATCCACAATGGGAGCATCCTTGCTGGCTTTTACCCCTTGACCTCTGACTTCCAGGAGAGCTTTAACTCTCTTCATTAATCCTCTTCACAGATGGGTAGTAGCAGAGGAGAAACCTGTGCATGTAGACCTCTATGCAAGTCTGCCCACAGTTGATTGACTCACATGGATTCCCTTCAGCTTTTGCCTCTAGATGAAGAAAGGAAGAATGGAGAAGGTAGGCAGACAGCAATTCACTTCTGTGCAGGTTCATATTTTCACATTATGATTCACAGCCTCTATCACCTCTTATTTGAATGAAATTAATTTGCAAAAGCTGGTGATTGAATTTAGATAATTAAATCACTCAGTAATTAAATCAGCTTAATAACATTAATTATGCAAGAAGCATATCAGTTTTTATAGTTTGTAAAAAAAAAAGAATCTTGAGGGTTTAATTGAAAAAAGGTGATTCAATTACACTGATACTGAATGTTTCGCTCATATTCTCAGTAATTATTCCAGCATACTAGAAGCTGGTTGGAAAATGGAGAATAAGAATTGATCCATGGAAATGTCATTTTGTTCTATTGTCCTTGTAGTTGTTGTTAAATGTTGCTGACTAACATTAATGTTGTTAGGGGTGTCCAACAAAGATAGATAATTCATTCCTCCCTATCCTTCTGACTTAGAATAAACTCTCCTAAATCTTGCCAGCTATTACAAGAAATTCCTAAATCTGCTTGCTTAAGATAAGTATCACACATGTCATTTCTGTACTTACATTATTCTTTTAAAATACCCCCTTTATCCCTGTTCCCTCTGGTATTGTTAATTATGTACTATAATTGTCAACTTTAATCACAACTGAAATGTTTAATCTGTGTTAATTGCATTTAATTAATTTTTGTAACTTTTTGAAAAGAAAGTGTTACAAAAGTATGAAGTCGTTGCCAAATCACATCTTTCAACCTTTCAGAAGAGCTTAAAAAAAAAAAGAAGATTATTTGCAAGTGTATGGAATTATTAAAATCACAGGAAAATAAATATTGATATGTAGATTTAATTAACACTGTGCAAATGCAAATAAATAATGAGCATTATTTTCCAATCTCTTTGTAAGCATGGAAGAGATCCCTAGGAAAGCATATACTATAGTTATGTTCAAAGCTAGGCAAATTAAATAGTTCAGAGGGACTAGCAATGGGGTCTTTTCAAGCCGAGATCAACTTTTAACCCAAACATGCATTTAGAAGCCCATTTCTTAATATGTGTTTATCATATATTCACATGGTGGCAGTTCTGCTCTCGTGTTCCAGTAGTGGGTTCTGACCCACCATTTGAAGTCCATTTGTCTAGTTTCCATTACTATAATTAGCACCACTCACCTTTCCTCTCTGCTCATGACAAATACAAAGGATAGGGATGTGTCCTGCTTTAAAGAGGACAGTCCTCTGTTTGAAGGTTCAGTCCAGGTAATAATGAAGAACCATAAGAAGGTAGAGTGAGTTGAAGTTGCTCATTAGCACTTGGACAGCAGACTGAATAAACCCATAGGTCACCTCACCAGAATTTTGCATTTCTGTTGCATTTCTATTTAAATGATGGAAATGATTTTTTTAAAATTGCCTAAACTGAGCTTAACGTTTATGCATATATGTGTGCTTTTGTGCATGTATGTGATGCATTTCTTCATTTTTGGTGGTGTGTAAATGGCCACCCTACAAACAAACAATTTTGAGGATGTGAAATCTACACCTATGAAGGGGCTCATGAAACCTCATCTGGCATTCTTGACACTTTCCTTAAAACAACGCAACAAAAAAATAAAAATCTACTGAAGGGGTAACACCCTGAAATAATGTAAATTATGGGGCTGGCCTGTTTTAGAGTTCCCCAAGGCTACACTTCCTTGTGTACATTTCTGTGAGCTCTCCCAGCTCACATTGTTTCTAGAAGTCATTCATCTCCAGTAGTAGTGCGCATAGAAACAATGTGTTCTAACTGTGGTCATACATGCATGAGGTAAGCAAGTGGAAATAAAGCAGAAAGTATAATACCATTAAATAAATCTATGGTCAGCTATATTTAGAACAATGTGAGGAGCTCTTTCCACTCTCCATCTCAAATGTTATATTGTTGAGGAGGATGACAGAGTGATTGAGAGGGTGGAAGGTCTTTATGAAGAAAGGCTTAAGAAGTCGAGGCTCTTTAGAGGAAGGGAAAAGCTGACAGAGGAGATATGATAGAGATTTATAAAACAATGAACGCTGTGGACAAGGTGAATAGAGAAGAAATTATTCTGTCTGTCCAAACAGTGAAAGCAATGGGCTGCCCTTTCAGGACAAAGCAAAGGAAGTCCTTTTCCACTTCTCATATAACTAACTTGTTGAATTAACAGCAACCTGTTGAATTAATAGATGCCAGTGAAATTGCAGGCTCAGATCATAATGGGAGTGGGTTTTGAGCTCTCTGTCATAGCCACCCCATTATGAATGTTGGTACCATCACAATGCTCTCCTTCCCCCCAGGTGAACTGCACTAAATAAAAAATTTAAAAAATGCCCCTGCTTCCAAACTTTACACCCAAGTCTTGAGCAGCTTCCTTCTGGCTGTGTGTTGTCAAATGTCTGATAAAAGCCGTTGTCTTCAAAGATTTTTTCTGCGGTGGTGGTGGTGATAGGGTAATATCCATGGTGGGCCCAGCTGAAAACCAATGTGAAGATTGGTTAAATCCAAGAAGATGGAGATGCTGTGGGTGGGGAGATCCCCAGCTCTGTCAGATGGTAACTCTATGGCTGTGGAATTCCATTCTATCAGACCTGCAGCAAATTCCTACATTGTAGGCTTTTGGGAAGGCCCTGAAGACCTGCTGTATCTTTCTGCATTGGCCTTCAAAATGTGGTGTCTTTTAGCTGAAGGAAGACTTAGTAGAATTATGTTTTGTTCTGGCTCTTCCAAAAAGTTGTAATTGTATAATGTTGTACAATTGTTCTTTCAGCATTTTGAATAAGTGGTTACCCAGAAAATTTTTACTTTTTTATTTTAATTGAAAAATCTGATTCTTAGAAAATGTGACGTTAGCTTGCTACCAAAACTTTACAAGGTTGTGCAGCATTATGTCATTTAACAACAGTATACACAGTAGGTATCTCCAGAGTGGGCAAGATTTGCACAAATTGTGAATTCAGTTTAATGTTAAATTTATAGTAAAGTCAGAGCTTCATGATAAATTTAGTTTTGGGGTGCTTTTCATAATTATGTAAGCTAGAAAGCAGAATTCCACATACAGTCATACCTCGGTTTACGAACACTGTGGGTTGCGTGTTTTCGGGTTGTGGGCCGCGCCAAACCTGGAAGTACCGGAACGGGTTACTTCTGGGTTTCGGCGCTCGCGCAGAAGCACAAAATGACATCACACGCATGCACAGAAGCGCCGGATCGTATCATGCGTGTGCATAGACACAGCACTTCAGGCTGCGAACGCTGCAGGTTGCTAACATGCCTCCCCCACGGATTACATTCACAACCTGAGGTATGACTGTACTTTCTAGATGAAGGATAAGAAACCATTAGAAATGGGGAACCTGAGGCCCTGCAGCTGTTGTTGTACTCCAATTTCCAACAACCCCACCTGGCATGACCGATGGTCAAGAAAGATGGGAGTCGTAGTCCAGCAGCTCCTGAAAGGCCACACTTCCCTATCCTGTGTTAGATGAAGCTGACTCACATATTTAAGTTCAAATAAACATGAGGGACACGGGTGGCGCTGTGGGTTAAGCCTCAGAGCCTAGGACTTGCTGATCAGAAGGTTGGCAGTTCGAACCCCCGCAACGGGGTGAGCTCCCATTGCCTGGTCCCTGTTCCTGCCAACCTAGCAGTTCGAAAGCACATCAAAGTGCAAGTAGGTAAATAGGTACCACTCTGGCGGGAAGGTAAACAGTGTTTCCGTGTGCTGCTCTGGTTTGCCATGACCCGGAAGCTGTACTCTGGCTCCCTCGGCCAATAAAGCGAGATGAGCGCCACAACCCCAGAGTCGGCCACGACTGGACCTAATGGTCAGGGGTCCCTTTACCTTTTTTAACATGTTTGCTGGGATAGCTCCATTGGTAGAGCATGAGATTCTTAATCTCAGGGTTGTGGGTTGTGAGCCCCACCTTGGGCAAATTATTCCTGCAATGCAGGGGATTGGACTGGAAAACCCTCACTCTACACTTTGATGATTCTGTGTTTGATTGATTAGGTAACTTGACACTTATTTCTAATTGGGATTCACAATGAGGCTGTGATCTAGACCTTGCCTCTCTTTACACATACCAAGCAAGGAGTGTGTGCATGTAAAGGATGAAATGCCAGGCCATCATCAGTTGGCATTGGGACTTATGCTCCCACAGCCCCTTTCTGCTAATGATATACATGCCTGCCTTAGGCAGCTCCTTAGCTAGCTGATGATTCCTGTTCTTGGGAATTCTTTCCTTTCCAGGCTTCCCCCCATGACACACCAGACGTTTCTGTCTTCCTGGCATCCACCACTGCCTTCAATGCAGAAAGAAGGGGGACTTGGAGTATGCCTAAATATTTTTATGGCTAATATCCTGGGAAATGAGGGGATGGAAATTCTGGGTAAGAGGACTCACTCGGCAGTAGCTTAAAATTTCCTGTGGTTTTACATGCAAACTGTCAGCTCTTCTACCGAGCTACATTCTGTCCCCTAGGATGATTCTCCTTGCCATTCTCAAGCAGTTTAGGCAATTGGCATTAGATTTTCCCCTCGCCCCCCTTCATTATTCAGAGACCTTTTTTATAGTCCATTTTGTTTTCCAACTTATTCGAACAAAATCACATTATAAATAAAATAAATGTTTCCAATCATTCTTTTGGCAATTGTCTGTGCTTGTTATTCAGCACTGAGCTTAGTAGGGAATATCAAATCTCCTCAAGGAGGTTTAAGTGAATTTTGATTAAATAGAAGAACCAAACAAAGTCTAATTACAGACAGCTTTTATAAAAAAAAAAGTTGTAGTATCATCCAAGAATCCAAAGCTTGCTTCATTTAATTGCCTTTAAATTATTTGTGCTATCCTATTGCTATAGGGATTTATATGCCTGGCTCTAAATTAAAAAGTAATTAAAACAGTTATCTAGTAGCAGCATGTCACATTGTATTGCAGAGAATGCAGAGAATGCAAAATAAAATAGATAGGGCACAATTCCAAAGAAAGAGGATACACAGAGAAAGATTTCAGTATTTTTCTACGAATGGAATCTGAAGATTTTGAGAATTGACTCTAAACCCAGGAAGTTGAAGCCCTTCTTTACATATAGATTCTCTGCTTGCAGAGGGAGTAGACCACAGATGCTGTTCCTACTGCCCTTATTGCATGTCAGACCAGCCTATCCCCTCAACATTTGTGTGTTGTGACAAATATGCAGTGAAGAGCCCTGCTTAGCTCCCCATAAGGTTCAGGACACTTGCATGATCAGGGATCCAAATCTGACATCATATAGGCTATCAGGTGTGGGACTGGTAAAATGCAACTGAATTATATGCATGTAATAATAATAATAATAATAATAATAATAATAATAATAATAATAATAATTTATTTGTATCCCGCCCTCCCCAGCCAAAGCCAGGCTCAGAGTGACTAACAACAAGTAAAAACAGCACAGTGTACATAAAATCGCATAGTTAATTAATTAAAATACATTCTAAAATCAATTCAGAATCAAATTAATGGCAACCATTGGGTTAGAGTCCTATGAGGATTACAGAAGGAGAGAGGGGGTCAGACTGTGCCTTGGCCAAAAGCCTGGCGGAACAGCTCCATCTTGCAGGCCCTGCGGAAAGATGTGAAGTCCTGCAGGGCCCTAGTCTCTTGTGCCAGAGCGTTCCACCAGATCGGGGCCATGGCCAAAAAAGCCTTGGCTCTGGTCGAAGCCAGCCTAATCTCCCTGTGGCCTGGGATCTCCAATATGTTTTTATTTGAAGACTGTAAGGCCCTCCATGGGACATACCAGGAGAAGCAGTCCTGTAGGTATATGTGCACATATACATAGTAAGGACCCCAAGTATATTTGGGTATATGTGCATATTATGCAAACACTTAAGCTCCTCTATGTGCTGTCCACACAGGATGTGTATATGGGAAGCACCTCAAGATTCAGTGTAGGTAAGGGATGCTTTTTAAAATATATTGAATTTATATACCGCCCTATACCCGGTAGGGACGCGGGTGGCGCTGTGGGTAAAACCTCAGTGCCTAGGACTTGCCGATCGCATGGTTGGCGGTTCGAATCCCCGCAGCGGGGTGCGCTCCTGTCGTTTGGTCCCAGCGCCTGCCAACCTAGCAGTTCGAAAGCATCCCCGGGTGCAAGTAGATAAATAGGGACCGCTTACCAGCGGGAAGGTAAACGGCATTCCGTGTGCTGCGCTGGCTCACCAGTTGCAGCTTCGTCACGCTGGCCACATGACCTGGAAGTGTCTGCAGACAGCGCTGGCTCCCGGCCTATAGAGTGAGATGAGCGCACAACCCTAGAGTCTATCAAGACTGGCCCGTACGGGCAGGGGTACCTTTACCTTTACCTTTACCTTTACCCGGGGGTCTCAAGGCGGTTCAAAGAATAAAATCAAGATATAAAACCACAAAATACATAATAAAAATAAAAACAACCACCCAATAGCCCCACCCCCAGAACATTACATGCAAAAGGCCTGAAGCTCAAATCTCAGCATCTCCAGGTTGGGTTGGGAGAAGCTCTTGTTGAAAACTGAAGCCCTGGAGAGCTGCTACCATTAGATATAGTCCAGGCATAGGCAAACTTGGCCCTCCAGATGGGACTGCAACTCCCATGATCCCTAGCTAACAGGACCAGTGGTCGGGGATGATGGGAATTGTAGTCTCAAAACATCTGGTTAGGTTTTGCTTTTGCATCAAACTTTGATTGTCTGGTAACTTTGGATTCCCTCAAAATTAAGATTTAGTGGATTGAAATATGCCTGATTACCCTTGAACTAGTCTATAGTGTGACAGTAAAATGATCTTTTTATATTAGTTCTCATATTATAATTCCAGTGATATGAAAAAGGAACACATTTGCTAATATGACCTTGCCTTTGTTAGCTGTAAAACAATTATATCAAAGGCGGCCAGTTTTGTGGGAACAATAAAGTAAAATAATTGCACGCAAAGGCAATTCAATTATTTAATGTTTAGACTCTTACCCTTTATTAAGGAAAAGGTCATTAGTACACCACATTCAGATCGTAGTTAAGCACATTTTTATTCATAGGTTCCACTTGGATGGAGAACAGACAGCAGTGCTCAGACTCATGACAGAGCCTCTCCTTAACAGAATTGTCAGCTTTTTTCTGTCTCTTTTAACAGTTAGGTGGCAGGCAAAAATTCAGCAGGTAATGGTCCCTGGCATAGTGGCTGCAAAGAGTCCACCGGCTGGATTTCTACCTGCTAAGTACAACTTAGAGAGGCACAGAGGCCCAGCCCCAAAAAAACAAAATGGAGAACCTAAATAACAGCAAGTAAAATGAGCAAAAGCAACAACAATCAGCTCTGAGTATCATCATTTCACATCCTTGGGGTAGTTTTCCGGGGAACTCTTTAATGGATGCTACTGGTCCTTGGCTTTGGCATTCAACTGTGACAATGCAAAATTAGTTAGACCAAGAAAATTGATTACGCAACAAAACCAGTGGTGCAACGAAGAGGGAGCACTTTAATTATTTACTTATTACACTTATATCCCAACATTCGTCTCAAGAGCCCAAAGCAGTGTGCATGGATACAGGCAGCAACCCCGCCCCCCCCATTGACATGGGCATCATGACTCTGTTAGTTTCTGTTTCTCACTGAGCAGCTGCTTGCAAGTCACAGGACTGTGTTTACATTCCACAGTCCAGATACTGTTGGATTCTCACGGGAAAGGGAGACGGGATGTGACGTTACTGGTTTCCTGTTTCCTTCGTTCTTTCGTTTCTTTGTTCAGTTGCTCTCTGCTCTCATAGAGAGGAGATTTGTTTTTCTTTGCTCTCTGCATAGCTTAGTAATAAAGCATAGCAATGTAGCATCATACCTGCCTCATCCTTCCGTTGTGGATTTTGTTGTTTTAATGCTCTGCTGGGTGGGCTCAAAGAAGATGAGCCTTATCAGCTCGGACGACTGGAGCTGAAATTCCTAATTTCATTTGTCTCAAGAGCCCAAGGCGGTGTGCATGGATACAGGCAAACCTCCCCCCACCCCATTGACATAGGCATCATGATTCTAGGCACCACACATGTCAGTGGGATGCACAGAAGCTTGCCTTGCCCCATTCTGCACCCTACAAGAATGTCCTTGTCGCTGAGACTTTTCCAATAAAGAAGATGAAAGAACATTTAACATTAAAAGCTTACTCCTCCCACAAAAATAATAACCGCGTGAAATAACTGCCATTTTTCATGTCTTCCATGTGTTGTTCTACAAGTTAAGTAAGCAAAAGCATTTGCTGATAAACTGTACATGCCGCTAAAGCAAAGCCAGTTGTCGATTGTGGTTTTTTAAAAAAATGTATCATAACAATAATGAATAAATTGTAGTACCTGTAGTCACTTATCATTTTTGATGCTTCACTGGTTCAAAATTGGGATTTTGTTTGTTCTATGTAACATTTGATACCGCTTTTTGATTACTTGCTGGTTTTTCCTACTTACAGGACTTCTAAGAACTTATTCTATGGATTGTTGTATTGTTTAGGTGTGTACTGGCATGACCTTATTACCTCATGGCAAACAGATCAAAATAAAACTGCCTGCCAAGTGAAGTTCAAATGGGCTGGCTCATGGTCAACTGGCCCACACACTAATTTCAAAGTTTTAAATTACTAATTTACATTTATATTAAATTTAATTATATCTCTCTATCATAGGAAATTTCCTAGCTTCCTATTCCCCTCTTTAAAATGATGATGAGTGAAAGGGAATTTGTGTTTGATACAGTAGATTAATCCAATAAAGCCTACTTAATATGAAATTCTGGCTTTCTAGTTACTCATGTGGACTAATTAAATCCACCTTTATAAAAATGTAATAATGCCTTAAAGCATAGCCAGATTTCTCATTGTTTAATTCTGACATTACCCTGGTGGCATGGCAGCAGAACATGACATCCCTCCCCCAAATGAACCAATATAGGACGTAAGACAATTAACTTGCCTTTATTAAATTGCTTAGTTACCGCTATGGCTATGATAATATACTATGAATGATATTATATTATAGCAATTGACCAGCAATATCACATTTGAAAATCATAACACCGGTTAACTGCAGAAACACTTGAGTTTCTAGCTGTTATTTTCTACTGGAAATGAGGTGGGGGTGGCTCTCACCCCCTAACTCTCAGCTATGGGAAATTGCCTCCTTTAGATGTTTATATTAAGACCTTGAATCCTTAGATTTCAAATATACAAAAACTGCAAACTGGTATTTGTGCAATCAGAAGATGTACCCAGAAAGAAAAACAATGCAGGAAAGAGGATGAAATAATATAACTGAACTATGAACATAGGTAAAGCAAAATAGTTATAGTTTATGCAAAATATTTGCATAATAAAATTATACTGCAGCCATTATATCATTCTAGGAACAATCTATATAACCTTAATCATTGCACACATCTCATTAGGCACATCTCACATACGCAGCCTGATTTGAGATATATCATCTTCCCCAATCTGTGGCCATCCAAACATTTTGGACTGCAACTTCCATCATCCCAGACTGTTGGCATTACTGGCTAGGGCTGATGAAAGTTGTAGTCCAAAATATTTGGAGGGCAGCAGGTTGGTGAAGGCTGCCATGTTGGCTTGGTCCGACTGTAGTTCAAATAATAGCTGATAGGATTTCAGTCACAGAATCACAGAGCTGGAGGGGGCCATGCAAGGTTTTCCAGCTTGACTTTGTACTGCTTTTAGGGCATTTTCTATTTTATTGCATACACATTGCTGTGCATCACCCAGCTATTTTATGTTATGGAGGTATATAATTTTTAAAATATGAATAAAAATGTAATAATCCAGGAAATCCAGAGCTAAAACATCTTCAACAGATAACTGTCCAGCCCCTGTCTGAAGATGTCTGGTGAGGAACACTCCATCCTATCCACACACCTGGGTATAATTGAACTGGACTTACTTCTGAGTAGTGAGACATAGCAGGAGTGAGGGCCACCTTTTTGCCCCTGAAGGCCTTGGTCTTCCAGTGCTGGGTGAGTGTCACATGCCAGTGGCAGAACTGATGTTGGTGGCGGGCATGGCCATGAAGACACACTCAGTTGACCCTCACATATTCAGTTTTCCTTCTTAGTTTGTCCCCCAAGTGATTCCCAGCATTAACATCTCCCCCAGCGTTAGCTTTCCCCACCCCAGGGGTCCTGATCATCCTAAGATCGCTGTTCCAAAACTGCTGTTATCAACTCAGAGACAGCAACTCAGAGAGCAATTTCAGATGTATCAGTTAAAAGCTTTCCCACCATAGTGATTATTATGTAGCCCAACTCATCATCTTGCTAATAGCAGAAGAGGCAAAACCATCTTGCCTGACAGAACGTGTTCTCCCTAGCAGAGAGTACGTGTTGTGGTGGGGGATACAAGCCACCCCATTGCTGCTGGGCAGATTTATGGAGGGACCCAGGCAGTGAATTGGTTAATTGGGTTGCTGGGGAAAACTGCTTGTTGCCAATTTTGAAGGAGGGGTCAGAGGTTTTAAATACTGGACGCCCAACTTTGAGCGTTCTCTTGGCTGCTTGCACTGGATCACCCGCCCACCCTCCCTGTATTGGGGGGGGGGTTGTTCGCTTGACCTTGCTATGCCTGTCATGGGGTCGTCTGCCTCGGGGCAGGGGCCTGGTAGGAATTTGTCCATTTGGCTGATTGGCTGGTGCCATTTGGTTTTGCCTACTGCGTAGCAAATTGTCACAACTTGTAAGGTTGGCGGTTAGGCATTGGTTCAAATTGGTTGGTGGAGGGGTAAGTGCCTACCCCTCCAATGGTGTGCAGAAAGGGAATTCCGTTAAAGGAATCCAGGGGCTTGCCATTCTTTTCGTCTTTGTCCCTGGCATTGGACTTGGGCCGTGCAAGCCACCAGGAGCATGAGGGGAGAAGTGAGGGACTGAAGGCCCAGCTTCATTTTTCTCCCCAAAATGTGTTTCCCGCACTGGCTTTCGCTGGGATCCGAAAGTCAGTTCTGTCCCCTGGGCAAGGACAGATAGTCTGAACCAATGCCTAAGAAACCACTCACTTGGATGTATTTAAATAAAGTTGTGGCCAAAATCGTGCCAAAAACCCAAACCAAAATTGATGTGTGATGTGTGAGTTATTGGGGGGTGGCTTGGGGACCTCGACACGCAACTAGCTGACAGCTGATCAGCTGGATGGAGGGAAAAGTGAAAGGGCTCCTCAGGGGTCGACACAGGGAGTGGCCAATGGCTGTTTGTGGCCCCTGGGCCACAGGTTTCCTTCTGGTGATGCAAAGGGCTACATTTGGGTTTCAGGTTGTATTGGCACAGCAGTTTATTCCACTTCCTCGATGTTTCCATAAACTTTTAGTTCCTGCATTATATTTGAGCTTTTCCACAACTTCCAGGAAACAAATGGAATATAGCTCAAGTTGAGTGTTCAGTTCCGTGTTATTTGATTGCAGAAAAAAATACGTTGGCAGTTCCCTTAACCCAGAAAATCACAGGAGTGAAGTGATTTGATTTGGGGCAATATAGTGTCCCCCCACTGTTTTCATGGAGAAAGTACGGGGGAACAGAAACACACATGCAAAAAGGATGGAGGAACAGAGGCATTATCACTGGTGTGATGGAAAATTATACTCTTCAAAAGCCACAGTTCCACAACACAATGGGCACTGTAGCGTGAAAATGGGAAGTACTAGCATCAGGGAAACTAATGCAATATTCCCCTAAGTATCAAACTGCTCCTGCCATTAAGACATTTCTCTTCCTGTTCAACAGAACTCTATCGACCTGCAATTTAAGCCCATTATACCTTGGCCTTGCCCTTTGGGCAGCACAGAACAAGAGCTCGCCCTTTTCTTCGTGACAGCCTTTCTGCACAACAGCCATCAACAATTTAATCAATATACTTGTTTACTGTTAGGAAGAAAAGTAACTTGTCACCAGCACATTTAAAAATATTAAGAGCTATGAATAAGTGGCCGTGTGCTACAGGTTTGTGAGAAATAACTGTTCAGACCGCTGAGCTGAAAAATTCCATTTAGGACACCGCATAGCCTTCTTTCTTCTCTAATTATAATTCTCTGTAGGTATGAGTTCTAATAGATTCAAGCATTCAAGTCTTTCTCCATTCAGCTACAGGCAATGTACAACAGCAAGAATGATCCCCCCCCCTTTAAATATATTCTGTAGACAAAGTTGACATAATAGGCTACATAAATGGAATTGATTTTTTAAAAAACTATTTTAGTCTCCAAGAGCGTGAGACCCATTTAATTGTTTTACTTGTTGAAAGGGGCAAAAGTCCTAGCTATTAAAGTGGTCACATGAGGACTAGATCTGATATAAAATCAAATAGTGTAGTGTGTTATTAGTACATTGATTTTTCTACCAGTGCACAGGTAATATAAAGCTTCGTGCTCAATATTAAAATTTTAAGGAAGAATATAGTATCATATGGTAGCTGAGTAATGTTTGCTCTACTTAATAAAGCCATCAGACAATAGCATAATTGGGGGTGGGGGCAGGAAAACATCCCAGGAATGCTATAGCTTATGTCTCAATGTGAAAACTAACATAAGAGCAAGTGTTAAGAGGAATACAGTGTCTGGGCATTTCTGGGTCATGTTCTATAAGACAATCCAGAAGACTTGCTGGCACAAACTTGCAGCACCTTTGCTGTTTTTCAGGTGGGATTCAGTCACATAACCCCAAATCCAGGTGGTGCAATTAAAGATGGAGCTCTTCCCCAACAAACACACTTCTCCTCAGATCAGACTTTATGCAATAAGGAAAGAGATGGGGAAACACACTAAAAGTGTCAGACACCATTCACTTGATTCAACATCATCCAATCTCACTGTGAACAAATCAGAATTGATGCTCAACAAATATCCAGTTTTTTAACCTCCACGCAAACAAGTCAGGGAAAATATTCAATCATCAGGTTGTCTGGAGGTGATCTTGTTGTCTTCATCTTGCTTTTGTCCTTACGGTCCCCGCAAAGGGAACAACAACAGTTGCTGAGAACGGAAGAAGAGTCTGCTAGATCAGGCCAGTGGCCCATCTAAGTCCAGCATCCTGTGTTTACAGGGCCAACCAGCTGTGTGGCAAACTGGCAAGCTGGACCTGAGCACAAGAGAAATCTCTCCTCCTGCAGTTGCCAACAAATGTTACTCAGAAGCATTACTGCCTCCAGCTGTGGAAGCAGAGCACAGCCATCATGACTGGTGGCCATTGTTGTTGTCGTTTAGTCGTGTCCGACTCTTCGTGACTCCATGGACCAGAGCACGCCAGGCACTCCTGTCTTCCACTGCCTCCCACAGTTTGGTCAAACTCATGCTGGTAGCTTCGCGAACACTGTCCAACCATCTCGTCCTCTGTCGTCCCCTTCTCCTTGTGCCCTCCATCTTTCCCACCATCAGGGTCTTTTCCAGGGAGTCTTCTCTTCTCATGAGGTGGCCAAAGTATTGGAGCCTCAGCTTCAGGATCTGTCCTTCTAGTGAGCACTCAGGGCTGATTTCCTTAAGAATGGAGAGGTTTGATCTTCTTGCAGTCCATAGGTCTCTCAAGAGTCTCCTCCAGCACCATAATTCAAAAGCATCCATTCTTCAGCGATCAGCCTTCTTTATGGTCCAGCTCTCACTTCTGTACATCACTACTGGGAAAACCATAGCTGTTACTATACAGACCTTTGTTGGCAAGGTGATGTCTCTAATTTTTAAGATGCTGTCTAGGTTTGTCATTGCTTTTCTCCCATTAATACCATGAATTTTTCCAATCCCTTTTACATGGTGGTCATCAGTGCCTCCTGTGGGAGTAAGTTCCATAGTTGAATTACATGCTATGTGAAGAAGTATTTTCTTTTTTCCCTTATGAATCTTCCAGCATTCAGCTTCATTGACTGTCCATGAGTTCTATGAGAGAGGGAGAAAACTTTTCCCTATCCATTTTCTCCAAGTCATATATCATGTTGTACACTTCTATCATGTCACCTCTGACTCACCTTTTCTCTATGGTACAAAGCCCCCAATGTTGCAACCTCTCTTCTTTGGGGAGTTGATCTATTCCCTTGATCATTTTGGTTGCCCTTTTGTGAACTTTTCCAAGTCTACAATCCTTTTGAGTTGAGGCCTGAGGCTGTTCTCTAGCTGCCTTAAAGGAGGCAGTAATATGGCCACTCCTGAAGAACTGTTTCATTGTATACACATAATGAAATATACATAGTGTTTGTGTAGTTGTCATAACAGAAAGTCAATCTTAAAAATATCTCTCGTTTCCCAACGCAGTTCTAGACCTCTTCCAAGTCTTCTTTATGATGGCATCTCAGCTGAACCTTCTTATCTTGGACATAAACGTTGTAAGTGCTTGAAGCTAGGAAGCTTATTATCTTGACACTGTAGGGAAGACAAAAAATTAAGCCCATACAAATTGGCTTTACACTACTTACAGCCTGAACCATGAAATATGGTTAAAAAGCACACTGACTAACCAACATGTTTCAAGTTGAAAGTAAAACACTCAGTGTTCTCCTGTCTCTATTTCTGTACACATACTAGTTTCTGAAAACACGAATGAGTTTAAATATGCCCCTTGAGGAAGCCATGGGAGGAAAACCTGTGAAGTTCTCATTCTTTGAGAGATCTCTTCGTGAATTTATAGGAAATTATACATTACATGTGATTCAAACTCTCTCTCCTAATTGATGAAACACTTGGTCACTTTTAGATTTGCCTAGGGTAGTTATTGATACTTTGTGGTAAGAATATATGCAATGCAGACAAAACTCAGCTATATGGGCCAGGGGTATGCCTCAGTATAAGACAGTGTCTTATGCTCCTCTATTTTTTGGCATGTTTCTCAATTGCCGATAGAAAGCTTTCATCCTTACAGTTTGTACACCTGGAGGTTTTGTTCAGAAGATATGCTCAATATATGTAGGGAGAGGGCCTCTGATGCATGTTTCATCTAGACGTAGGTCTGCAAAATGCTATGAAGCTGATCATGTTTCAGAATTGTCCCCCTGATTGTGACTGTTACCCTGTAGGTGGCCTTGTTGATCTGTGGAACAGAGCTTGCAGGGAGCTCTATAACTGCAAGAAAATAAAAATAAAATGCCAGTCACTCAGCATGTACATTGGAGATAATTAATGAAGTGTTTACAAAAACAGTGCTCTAAGTATAGAGATAACATCAGATATTGCTGTAACAGCACATTTATGTCTTATCTTTGCTGTCTTTTGCCTGTTGTATATCTCTATATATTTCTTATGGCACTCTAAAATTAATCCCAGACACATAATTTTAAAGGTGATGGGACTTCTAAGAAAGGGATTATAGGTAATTAGAGATATAGCATTTTACAAGATCTCTGAATCCTAACTAAAGCCTTCTTGGCTAACATTCTTAATGTTATGCTATATTATTTATTTCTCTCCCATTTACAGCTAATTAATGGCTTATTCATCTGAGATTTGTTTAACCTCGACCCCAATTAATGTTCATCTTTTCATTCAAAAGCATTGCTATTTATTTGGCCCTGGCTTTCAAGTAGTTGAGCGTTCTTGCGTCCTTTGAAGCCCAGTCTTTCCATTTAAACAACAGATTAAGTTTTATTAAAATTGCCATAAATATTGCAGCGATCTCCATGGCACCAAAGCATTTGGTTATGCTCGCTGAGGTCTGAAATAATATGTCAACTCACACTGTAAACTGTTGAATAAAAATGCATTACACCAAGGGTTGCTATCTCAGGAAAATGGATGGGCCTGGCAAACAGGAATGTCTGTAGCCTTCTTATCTTTTTGTAGCTTCTCTACTCTTCTCCATTTGATTTGATATTATATATATATGCAGTTTTATAGTACAATTTCAGACCAGATAATTTACTAAGCAGCGTTCGCTTCACCTAATTAAGAGGACATCAGAGTGCTCCACAAATCTGGGAGGGGGGGGAATGCTACACAAATCAATTGCTTTATTAGTCTACTAAAACTAATTAGAAAATGATAAATAACACCAATTTCGCTGAATAATAAACGCCTTACATTGATCAATAGAGAGAGTATTAAAACTTTAAATATGAAACTGCTATTGACATCTCTGCATTAACTTATTATGGAACAAGCAACAAGATAGCGGCTCATTAGAAAGGCAGTTAACTTGCAAAAAAAAAAAAAATCTTGCAGAAGGAGGGGAAAATCTATTGTTGGAATATAATTGTGCCCATCTGTTTGCAGAGGGGCACTTGATCTAATGCAGGGCTTTGCTAACAGAAGACAAGAAGAGAGGATGCCTGCCTCTTTCCCCTGCAGCCCCCTGAAGTCCCCCCCCCAAAGGTGACAAGGAGGCTTTGAGGACATTAAGTGAAAAGCCCATCTCCTCCTCTTAATCAAAGACTCTTCTATAAATGCAACTCCATACAGAAATTGAGGGCAACCATATGGCATGGCATTGGACTCACAAGGTACTATCAGTGTTTTACATCACTTCTGCACAAATCTAAATAATAATAATAAGCATTATTTGTCATTAATTGCCATTGCTATTATTATTTAGCAATCTTATATTCTGCCCAAAGGAATCGGGAGCGGCAAACACACACAAAAATGAAAACAATAGATTTTTTTATAAAAAAAATGGATAATTAAAACATCTAAAACAATTAAAACATCTAAAAGTATTTTAAAACAAAAACATAAGTTTGCCAGGAGGAATATATTTCAGCTATCAAATGCCTGGATAAGTAGAAATGTTTTAAAATTCCTCCTGAATATCAGTAGTGATCCACTAATGGAACCCACTATTCTCCATGACAGGGTGGTACAGTGGTTACACAAGTGGTCATCAACAACTTGAGGGTCTTGGGCACATATGGAAATCTAAGAGACTGTTGTGGGGGACCGCACTTATGACAACCATGAATGTATGCATTCCCATGCAATACCCTCACACCCTCCATCTCGTAGTAGAAACCACTAACTCATGGTCCAACACTGAGGCCCCACTCAGAAAACACCCCTCCACACACTGACCACCCCCCACCAGAAGAGTTGTAAGGGAGACAGTGGTCCTCCTTAAAACAGCTCAGTGATGTAGGCCATGTGGAGAGATAGGACTGTGACAATGCAATTTCTGTCAGATGCATGTCATGTGTTTAACCAGTCAAATATTCAAACCACTAGAGGAATCCACACCCCAAAACACACATGTGCCCCACATTGTAAACCTCACCCCAGGAAACAAATGGAAAACAATAAGAAGTACCAATGAACGAAGAGTGGCAGATGAAGATGATGGACTTTGCAGAATTGGCAAAGCTGACAGGAAAAATCTGAAACCAGCATGATGAAGTATTCCAAAAAGTCTGGAGTAAATTTATACAATATCTGAAAGATTATTGCAAGCATCACTAGCAGGGTTATCTGAAGACTTGTAATGAGAAGTTTTCTACCTTTCTATATTTATTTAAATTTTGAGTTATTTTGTAATGAGAGTAATTGGAATTGGAAAACGTACAAAATGCAATGATATAAAGCTTAATTCTGAAAGCCATGAGGTGGGAGGGAAGGAAGTCAATAGGGTCTAAAGAGCCAGGGAGGTAAAGTGGATAATAATGATGTGAATGGATATTATTAAATGGAAAATAAATAACATATATATATATATATATATATATATATATATATATATATATATGCAGGTTTTGGTGTCCTCGGGTGTCTTCCCGTGTAAAAGTTGGGGTGTCTAGGCGACGTTTCGACGAGGTCTCACTCGTCATCTTCAGGCTGGTGCTTTCGGCTTCTTGTTACTGGAACAGAGCAGGATCTCAGTGTTTGAGTTCCTATAAATACTGTAGAGGGGGTGTGGTGTATAGCCTCCAATGTTCTGGGCAGAGAGGAAGTTCCCAGGCTAGTGTGCCTTTTCTTCTTTTGTTCCTTAATTACTTGAGAGATATCTTGAGTGATTTCTTGAGTGATATCCTGAGTACCACTTAGGTGGGTCATTAGGTGTGGATTAGTTGTTAAAGTCTTTGTGTCTTGACCTCTTGAACTTTGTGAAGAGTTTTCCTGAGAAGATGGCTGTACTGTACTTAGTTGTGCTCTGGCTTGGCTTCGTGTATAGGGGTGAGCTGTGGTTTTGTGGCTTGTGTCAGCCAGATCTGTGTAGGGATTGCAGGGGGGTGCAGCATCCGGAGGTGCCACCATGGATTGGCTACTGGATGGTGTCTGTAATTCATCTGTGGAGAGGGTCTGGGTTTGGGTCTGGTGTGGTTGATTGGTGTTGGCGTTCTGTGTGCCTCTGGATCTGGTGTCAGTTTTTGTGGGGAGGGCTAATTTCCAGATGTCTGGCAAGCGGGATGTGTCGTCACGCTTGTTCATGTTGTGAGGGTGTTTCTCTATCTCGATGGCTTCCATGATTATTCTCTTGTGGTGATGTTCCGTGTTAAAGAGCAATTTGGAATCTGCAAAATTAATTTCGTGTCCTGTTTCTTTCATGTGTTGGAAAAGAGAGGAAGTTTTTTCTTCTTTTTTGACGGCATTCTTGTGTTCTGCGATACGTGCATTTATTCGTCTGTTTGTTTGTCCAATGTACGTGGCTGGGCAGACTTTGCAGGGTATTTCATAGATCCCTTGGTTTTCCAACTGGATTTTATCCTTGGGGTTTCTGAGGATATTGGCTATTTTTTGGTTGGTGCAAAAGGCTGTTTTGATATTGTGTTTATGGAGGATTTTGCTAATTTTATCTGTAGTGCCCTTGATATAAGGAAGGAGGGCCATGCCATTGTTTTCTTCTGTGTCTTGGTTTTTGGGGGGTGTTTCCTTTTGGATTAGCTTCGTAATCCTGTTTTGCTGGTATCCATTGGCAATTAACACACTATCTACCGGAAAAAAACACACACCAACCGCTACTTACATGCACAATCACACCACCACCCTGCACAAATAAACTCCGTAGCCAAGACTCTCATCTCCAGAACCAAACGCCTGGCTGACAAAGACCACTTGACAACTGAGTTACAGAATCTCTCAAACGTGTTAATTGCCAATGGATACCAGCAAAACAGGATTACGAAGCTAATCCAAAAGGAAACACCCCCCAAAAACCAAGACACAGAAGAAAACAATGGCATGGCCCTCCTTCCTTATATCAAGGGCACTACAGATAAAATTAGCAAAATCCTCCATAAACACAATATCAAAACAGCCTTTTGCACCAACCAAAAAATAGCCAATATCCTCAGAAACCCCAAGGATAAAATCCAGTTGGAAAACCAAGGGATCTATGAAATACCCTGCAAAGTCTGCCCAGCCACGTACATTGGACAAACAAACAGACGAATAAATGCACGTATCGCAGAACACAAGAATGCCGTCAAAAAAGAAGAAAAAACTTCCTCTCTTTTCCAACACATGAAAGAAACAGGACACGAAATTAATTTTGCAGATTCCAAATTGCTCTTTAACACGGAACATCACCACAAGAGAATAATCATGGAAGCCATCGAGATAGAGAAACACCCTCACAACATGAACAAGCGTGACGACACATCCCGCTTGCCAGACATCTGGAAATTAGCCCTCCCCACAAAAACTGACACCAGATCCAGAGGCACACAGAACGCCAACACCAATCAACCACACCAGACCCAAACCCAGACCCTCTCCACAGATGAATTACAGACACCATCCAGTAGCCAATCCATGGTGGCACCTCCGGATGCTGCACCCCCCTGCAATCCCTACACAGATCTGGCTGACACAAGCCACAAAACCACAGCTCGCCCCTATACACGAAGCCAAGCCAGAGCACAACTAAGTACAGTACAGCCATCTTCTCAGGAAAACTCTTCACAAAGTTCAAGAGGTCAAGACACAAAGACTTTAACAACTAATCCACACCTAATGACCCACCTAAGTGGTACTCAGGATATCACTCAAGAAATCACTCAAGATATCTCTCAAGTAATTAAGGAACAAAAGAAGAAAAGGCACACTAGCCTGGGAACTTCCTCTCTGCCCAGAACATTGGAGGCTATACACCACACCCCCTCTACAGTATTTATAGGAACTCAAACACTGAGATCCTGCTCTGTTCCAGTAACAAGAAGCCGAAAGCACCAGCCTGAAGATGACGAGTGAGACCTCGTCGAAACGTCGCCTAGACACCCCAACTTTTACACGGGAAGACACCCGAGGACACCAAAACCTGCATTCCTGTACCCGTGAAAATCTACGAAAGCATATATATATATATATATATATACACACACATGCAAATTTCAAAAACGAAAACAAAAAAACCTCACCCCACTCTGCAAGCACCATAGAAGCCCTATGCCACACTGAAACCCACTCCACGCTGAATCCTCTTTGCCCCACATGGCATTTTGCCCACTACACACTGAAATTCCTTCTACACACTCCACCGCACAATTACAACCCCACCACAGAACTCCACAAACATTCCACCCCACAGTGAAACCCCAGAGCAGACACACACTGTGCCTCACACCTATTCCCCCCAACCTTCACCCCACTCCACCCCAAAACACATGAAAAACTCGCATCACACTGAAACCCACCCTCATGGGATCGACTGACGGGAGGATTCTTCTAGCAATATAATAAGGAAAGCAGATGCTGCATTCAGGATCAGGACACCTGGAGGCATCTTTGCTTCCCCCAAGTGCTCAAGACTTTTGAGCCTGAGAGGCCAAAAGATAGTTTGGAAGCATGAAGGATAAACCGTAAGCAAGCACAATTTGTGGCACATTGCTGCGTCTTAGGTTCCAGTTTCTCAGCTTTGTGGAGCCAGCGCCAGCATGAGATAGCCTTAAGCCTGATCTAAAACTGACAGGATTTTTTAAATCATTGAATAAATAAGCAAGACCCTGGCATCCAAATATGCCAGCCAGACTGGCATCCATATTTGCGAAAAAAGATCAAGGCTTCAGCTTGGTACAACAGTCGGGAAGGACTCCTCCCCTTCATAATTTCTACAGTTAGCTTCAGGGCCACTGAGCAATCTCCCCTGCTTTCATTCACTGCTTTATGACAAGCTGCCTCCTCTAATCTGCCTCAACCTGTACATTAATTAACTTAAAGTCACTGTGACAAGCTTGTCATTTCAGATTTTCGGGGAGCAGAGAGGGAGGTTCCCAGAGATGCATATATATATATTTATAAAACTATATATAATCTCTCCACAGTTTTAAACCAATAATCTGGAACTAATCTACCGTATTTTTGTCCCATAGGATGCTCCGTCCCATAGGACGCACCTAGTTTTTTTGGGGGGGAAATAAAGGAAATTTTTTTCCCTTTATTTCCCCCCCAAAAGCAGGTCGGGGAAACCGAACCAGGTCGAGGAACGGCGCTGCGCCTCCCTGCTGTCCCCCGAGCTTGTGGGGCTGGCCGATGTCTGCCTCAGGCGGCAGGCTGCTATCCGCAGCGTGGGGAGCCCTGCGGGGAACTCCTGCAGGGCTCCCCATGCTGCGGATGTCTGTCCGGCGTGCGGGGCGCTCTGCTTCAGGGCGCCCCGCCTGCCGGGCGGCAGGCTGCTATCCGCAGCGTGGGGAGCCCTGCGGAAAACTCCTGCAGGGCTGCCTAGGCTGTGGATGTCTGCCTGGCGCACGGGGCGCTCTGCTTCAGGGCGCCCCGCGCGCCGGGCGGCAGGCTGCTATCCGCAGCGTGGGGAGCCCTGCAGAGAACTCCTGCAGGGCTGCCTAGGCTGCGGATGTGTTCCCGAAGCGCTGGGCGCTCTGCTTTCAGGGCGCCCGACGCTCCGGGAAGCAGGCTGCTATCCGCAGCCTAGACATCCCTGCGGGACCTCCTGCAGGGCTGCCTAGGCTGTGGATGTGTTCCCGAAGCACCGGGTGCTCTGCTTTCATCAGAGTCATCAGAGCAGCGTCTTTTTAGTTGTGGCCTTCTGAGCTTTGGGTGAAGGGTGGTATACACATTTAAACAACAACAACAACAACAACAACAACAACAACAACAACAACAACAACAACAACATGTTCCACAACACTATAGATCCTACCCTCCACACATTGGTGGAAGCTTTTTGGTTTGACCTCCAGAATGTGTCCTCATTTGGGGGTCAAACAACACTTTATATTAAATATGTGATCATCTTTTAAAAAATAAAAATGGAGGAATAAGACCACAGAAGAGGAAGGAGGAACTGAATAGTTTAGGCCACACAGTCCTGACAAAAAGAAATTTTAAAAAATCACGTACTACAACCCCGAAACTGACAGATCCATCCTAGCTCCAGAAGTGTGATACCAGTACAGCACCTTCATAGAATCACAGAATTGTAGAGTTGGAAGGGACCACGAGGCTCATCTAGTCCAACCCTCTGAAATGCAGGAATCTCAACTAAAGCATCCCTGACAGGTGACCATCTAACCTTCTGCTTGAAACCTCCAAGGAAAGAGAGTCCACAACCTCCTGAGGGAGTCCGTACCATTGTTGAGCAGCTCTTGCTGTCAAAATGTTACTCCTGATTTTTTATGTGGAATCTCCTTTCTTGTAACTTGAAGCCATGGGTTCGAGTCCTACCCTCTGGAGCAGTTGTAAACAAGCTCGCTCTGTCTTCCACATGACAGCCCTATCGTATCTCCTCTCAGTCACCTCTTTTCCAGGCTAAACGTACCCATAGTGTTGTGAAGCATGTTTCTTTAAAAGTGAGACAAAGGCAGTTTTCCAATACAGGATTTTTCCTTCAGCAGTGGCGTTCCTTCTTGAATCTGATGCTAGGCCAGGTGTCAACAGCCGAAATTTGCTTTCCACATTTGAAACTGTGCACATATCATAATTTGATCTCTACATGCAGCTTTAAAATACAGTGCCTAAATCAGGAAGAAAAACAGCTTAGAAATGACATGTGCAGAATTATAACTAAGCACAGAACAGAGTAGGGAAGAAATGCTTCTCCTTTAAATCCACTGCTTTTCAGTTAGTAGCTACTTTAGACCTAGGTCCTCAGAAACCAGCTTCTTGCTGCTCTAGTTATACATAATAAACCAAGTACTGAAATCAGTAATAACCACAAAATGTGCTCAAGCATGCCAGGAAAGAAATATTCCAGTGATTGCAGCCAGCAGCAGCAATATTTATATTTAATAAGTAAATAATAAACATGACATTAAATTGCAAAGATTACAAAGAATATAAACCATCCATGAAATTGTCAATTAACAGGATAGCCCCTTGGTTCTGATGAGATAAAAGAGAGGGGAAAACCAAACAGCAGTTTAAACTGTAATACCCTCTAATTCATCCAGTCTTTTTCCATGTGGATTTATGTTTCAACCTTCTAGAAGTAGGGATCTTTTTTATTTTTTAAAGTCAGTATTAAAATTGGGGATGGCTCCCACATGATACATTCTAGTTGCATTTCTTAATATTCATTTCCAAAGTAATTTGGAGAAATCAACAATAGCATAGGTTCAGCTGCTTTCATATCTGAGCAACTTGCCAAAGTCTAGAGCTGTACAAAAGCACTGATACCCAATTTTAGCTATCAGATATTTTAGGATAGGAGACATCAAACGTTTTGTACTGGCAGGCAGATTTCAAATATTAAGGAAGCACTGTCCACTCCAGTCACAAAGTGTCTGCTATGGGTGTATGGCATTACACAAAATGACTACCATAGGGAGGCATGGCATAACACAAAATTAGAGAGAGTGTTGTGGTCCTGATTGTGCAGATCACACAATATTGATTTAAACACACACAACACTTTGCTGATGCTTTGTAATAACTACAGAGAGCATTCCCTAGTCCTCAGAAAAATATACCACACTCACTCTCTGTCACACACAGAACACACAAACTCAGCACACACATATGGGCCACAGAGAAACATGGAGCTCTCTCCCTTATACACTTCACATACACACAACCACACACATATATATCTCTCTCACTCTCTCTCTGCCCAATTGCATCTCTCCTTCTCTCTCACAGAGAGGTGGGCAGTACTTTGATTTAGTACCATTGCCATAATCCGCCATCTCTGTCCTGAGTTAGGATTGCACTCAGACTGACCTCGCAGACTGACATCACTCACCAATCAGAGGAAAATGGTGAGCGGCATGAAACACATGTTTGCCAAACCACACCCACCAACCCCAACCTCCTCCCACAGAAAAGGGGATGATGCTTGTACATATAGCACACATATTGTAATGGTTCTAAGGGGGTTGCTCGTGCGTAAGTTGCCGCCACTCCTGGCTAGGTTGCCTGGTTGAACCCTTTCTCTCTGGACAGCCTTGCACTCGTGGCTGTCTCAGTCACTGGCAGAATCCGTCAGTGGGCGTTTCTTGAACTTCTTCCAGCAAAGAAGCTCTTTGACGCCCAGTCGCCTCCTACTCTCCCTGTGCGGAGGTCTTCTGCGCAGGGAGGGTGTGGGCAGCGGAGTACCCGTGCTCTCCCCACTGGTCTCTGGTGAAGAGTCCTGGAGCCTTCTCTCTGATTCCCCCATCTGCCCCCCTTCACCCCTGGTGTTACGCTGATTTCCTTCCCCAGCAGATGGACTGCCTCTCTCCCTGCTGGGACCCTCTCCGGCATCGCTCTGGAGCCTTCCCTCCACCTCTGGCTCTGATGGCAGTTCCCTGACACATATGAAAATCTTGAGGATCCATTCCAGATCTTCCATGAAAGACAGATTTTTTTGAGGTATAAGAAAAAGTGGTTGTGGTTTTTGTTTTTTAAAAAGCACATTATTTTGGAATACTAGCTGAATAATGATGATGTTGTTTGGCAGCATACCAACTCCCCACCCCCCCAAAAAACCCTACAACCCAGCAACTGCACCACTATAAATGTTAAGTGCAGAAAGGGCCTATTTCTCAATGCCTATTTTAGGATGCAGCTGTTCTTTAAAGTGCTCATCACTGACCATCATCACTTACTGGCTCCTTTGCTTCACAGCAATAGTTAACCAGGACAAACTCTTCCACAAAACATGAGTCTGCCAAGGACAGCTAATCTTGAATGAATACACACACACACACACACACACACACATATATATATCTGATTATTCACGTACTTTGTTTTTTCTTCTGCTGCTGCTTACGGAACACAATAAATAAACCAATTATTCTCACTGTGCATAGCTAAGAAAGTCAAACAGTTTCTTCTCAACAATATACCCAAAAGGATTATATGGTACACATGTATGAAACTCATTTAGGGGTGAGAGGTGGGCATTTGGGGTAGATAATACAATGTCTGCACATGGCAATGCTTGTTCCACCACTTGCTCATCCATCAGGGCTGACAATACGATCTTATCAGGCACCATTATGTGAGACAACTCAGTGCTTAATATATCACGGGAGACTTGAGGTAGAGCCCATTTTTCAACAGCACTTTTCTCAGCCCCATCTACTTTTGACATAAACAATCTTCTTGAAGTTTCTCCACAAATATATGTATGAATTCAGCATGCAGTGATGTATTGCTATGTTTAGACATTTTGCTATTTCTTACGCCATTCAAATAGGTGCTTCAGTAATGAGGTCTGAATGAATATTAGGTGTAGGCTTAGAACTAACGTTCAGTCTTATACAATAATATTCTCTTCATCTCAATGAAATCCCCCTTTGCATAAGAAGTGTGTATTAGGAATTCATAGGTTTAATCATGGTTACCCAACTCACATCTCTCAAAGAGAATTTGCTTCCTTGTGCTCCTTCAGCTGTCTATATTTTATTCACAACAGATTTTCTTTCGTATCTCATTTTCCCAATAGCCTACTCTTCAGAAATCTGTCCCAGGGATAGTTTTTAGGACCACTACATGATCATTTTCATTTACTATCATTAGACCCTTTGAGACATGACTTTTGTGTGCGCACATGCGCGCGCACACACACACACACACACTTACCTTTTATTGGTCTGTATAGTGAATTTAATTGCTATTCAGTGGCCTTGAAATAGAATTGAAATTCATCAATATATTTGTTATAGTCATTTTAACTTCTGAACAATTGTAAAACCAAGAACAGCTGAAGTTTCATTTGAAAAGTATATCATGCTTCAGTTAATTTTAATAACTATAATTCATAATAAATGCAATCCAGTGTGAGATTCTTAATAATGTAGATCCATGCTTTCTTGCCAAGGAATATTAATAAGATGAGACAGAGGCATGTGATCATATATTAAAAAGCATTGCTTTTCACTCATAAATACACATAATTTGTAATGAAAGTTTATTAGAAATTTGTAATCTTAGAATTAACATTAAATCAGACAACTTGGGGTGGGGGAAGGACCCTAAAGCCATCTGAGTATTTAAAACAAGGCATAAGATGTTGAAATAAATGTGGCTCTAAAACGTTTCTAATGCTTCTTTCTTGAGAACTATGTGTTAGAGATTGAGAACTACCTTCCAAAGACCTGGAAGAGGAAGGCAAATAGTCTCAGTGCTGTTCACAAATGCTTAAAAGAGCAAAGTAACAGAAAAGGGCTCTGGAGCTGTTCCCATGATTCTTTTTGTGCAAAAAAGTTGTTGCACAAACAGGGCACCATTTTTGCATTTGGTTTCATTTCCCATCTTTTAAGCCTCTTTTAAGAACACAAAGGCACCTTTGCACCCAACCCCATGTGTACCTGCTTAAAACTCACAGGACAAAATCCAGCCAGAGTTAAGTCCATCCAAGAGAACTGAGACCCAATCTAGATGCGGTGAAAACTAAAACAAATCTTAAATGTTATGGGGCTGGGCTGCTTACTAGGAATCAAGCAATGACTTCTTAGCAGAGCCAGATCTGGTCTTGATGCTTAATACTGCAGAGAGTCTGTTATCTGTCTTTGTATGTTTGGGTGGGTGGGCTTGTGTCGTGCTGAAAAAAAGTTCTGCCTTTTTACCTGATCATTTTCCAACAAAGAAAGAGGAAAAACGGATCCAGAAATTATCAAATTATCAAAAGGGATAGAAAAGGTCAGTGAACTTTTTTTTGGGGGGTGCAGCAGATTTTTTACAGCATTTTCTTTTGATGTGCCTGAAGAATGTTTGTAAGCGTCTCCCCTTCCATTCTACAAATTGTCTCATTAGCGGTCTGCATTCTGTATCCCTCCCAGGTGCCAGTTTTTCAGTTATAGCCCAGGGGAAGGCATCATACAGTGGCTCTTCCCATGGGCGTTTTTCAGACCTGGAAGTGTTGGTGAGGCATCTAATCATAAGCCTGCATTTTTATCAAAGCTTCTATATGTTTAATCAGGGCTTGCATTTTAAAATAAGCTTAAAGATTTTCAAATGTTTCATGCCAGGCAAAAGACCAGCTGCCTAAAAGGCTTTGGCAATGTTTTTCCTCCTAGGAAAGGGGCCCCCTGATTTATAGCAGAAAAACAATTCTCAAAGTCATAAAAAGGGAGTTACAGACCTGACCTTGCATGTTGCAAAGTACTAAATTAAGGGTGGATAAATGGGTAAAATAACACCATTTGCCTCCCAGTAAAATGAGCCATATCTTCTTCCTAAGGTTGAAAGGCCAAGAGCAATGGAGAAGCATCTAGCTGGCTGTGAAAGGAGGGGTGTAAACTGAAGAGGCTTCTTTTAAAGCTGTTTTTTTACTGAGTTCCTTTTTTTTACTTTACAAAGGCCTTATTCCTTTTAAAAGGCTACCTATGATAATGTATGAAATATATTAGCTTAAATATATTGGCTTAAATGTAATTATGCAAAGGATTTAAGAAATGCTAGATTCTTATTTCATAGAGTCATATTGCAATAGGAGACCAGAGGGGCAAATGAGCCCAGCCTCCTGCCAGACAGGAGACGCCATCGAGCACTCCTGATATATAGTTGTCAGGCCTTTTTGTTTAGAAACCATCAAATGAAGGAGATCTTTCAATGTTGATGTGAACTCAAGATCCTTGACATCTGTTGAAGATAAAAATTTAAGATTAACCATCTGTTTTAGAAGGCAATAGGGCAAGGAGGGCAAGAGGTGAGCTGGTAATTAAGATTCCTTGTTGAGACATATGTAAGATATATTACTACTTATTTGTCATTTATAGATGTAACAATATATAGCTCTTTGTGTTCCATAAAAGGGCGAGGAAATGGGTGTATCTCTTGTGATTGGTTCTAGCAAACAGCCAATAGGAATTTCAACTAGGCTGATTGGACAGAGGCAGCCAAAGGAGGAGCAAGGGGGCTGGATTAAGGAAATATAAGTGCTGGCCAGAATGGCAGGAGGCCAGGCCAGAGCTTGGTAACCATGTACCACTGAGCCTCTCATTTATTTGTCTGACAAATAAATTACTATTTTAATTTCTCTATTGCTGCGTTGAATATTTCATTCCAGCTAAGCGTTAACCACAAGCAGGGTGCTACATTGGCAACCAGGAAGGCTGCAGAGCGCTTGGGAAATGTTTGCTGGAAAGGAAAAGACATACACCACTCTGGCCACTTCACAATATAAGGTCAAAGCCCTGCACTGACAGATATTCTAAAGAAATTATCAAGTGCCTGGAGAATAAGGCAGAAAAGTAGAAGCTTCTTTTGCAGGGGAAGAAAACATTTGAGATACAAGAGGGCAGATTTGGGTTCACCACTAATTATAAGAAAGACCTACATTTGCTCCCAGTACATTTCCAAGCACAATTCAAAGTGTTGGTGCTGACCTTTAAAGCCCTAAACGGCCTCAGTCCAGTATACCTGAAGGAGCATTTCCACTCCCATCTTTCTACCTGGACACTGAGGTCCAGCGCCGAGGGCCTTCTGGCGGTTCCCTCACTGCAAGAAGCCAAGTTACAGGGAACCAGGCAGAGGGCCTTCTCGGTAGTGGCACCCACTCTGTGGAACACCCTCCCACCAGATGTCAAAGAGAACAACAACTACCAGACTTTTAGAAGACATCTGAAGGCAGCCCTGTTTAGGGAAGCTTTTAATGTTTGATGCATTACTGTATTTTAATATTTTGTTGGAAGCCATCCAGAGTGGCTGGAGAAGCCCAGCCAGATGGGCGGGGTATAAATAAATTATTATTATTATTATTATTATTATTATTATTATTATTATTATTATAGAATTGACAGACTTCCTTTTTGAACACCAGTCTTACTGAGGCACAAGCCACATTCAGAGAGAATTATTCACTTTGGTCCTCTTCCATCTTGCCGAGAAATATTCTAGACCTTTGCAAGGCAAACTGTTTGTTGTCTTTATGAACCTAAAGGCAGCTTTTGATTCCATCTCCAGAACTAAGTTATGGGGAAAGCTGGAAAAGGTTTTGGTCGACAAAAGACTCTTCTGTCTTATCAAGGCCCTATACAGTCGTACCTTGGTTCTCGAACATAATCCATTCCAGAGGTCTGTTCGACTTCCGAAAACATTCGAAAACCAAGGCATGGCTTCCAATTGGCTGCAGGAGCTTCCTGCACTCAATCAGAAGTTTCGGAAGCTGTGCTGGACATTTGGCTTCCAAAAAACGTTCAAAAACTGGAACACTCACTTCCAAGTTTGTGCGTTCGGGAGCCAAAGCGTTCAAGTCACAAGGCGTTCCAGAACCAAGGTACAACTGTATAGTAACAGCAAGCTATAAGTAAGATGTGCCATACAGGGGCAGCTTTTGAGAGAGAAATCTGTCCAGAGGAGTCAGAGGGTGATGCATCGTAGCGCCTTCCTTGATAAATAAATTAAATGACCTAAAGGATACCTTAATGGACCCAAATTTTGATCTATCCAAACTTGAGGTCAGGAAAATTGACATTCTACTGTACGTTGATGACGCAGCTATTCTGTCACGCTGTAGACCTGGATTAAAACAACTATTAGGAGAGTTTATGACTTAATGCTCACAAAATTACTTAAAATCAACTATGGGAAATCTAAAGTTATGGTATTTGAGAAGAAATTCTCTCAATGCAAATGGTTACTAGAAGGTCAAGTTTCTGTCTGAGGTGGTCAGGATCAAAGATCAATTTGTATTAGACCAAAGTCTGAAACAAGCATAGTCTTATGATTTGTCCAAGTAGTCTATGTGCTTTTAATGTATTTTAAATGTACTAAATTTTGTATTGTGATTCTTTGGCATAATTTTGGCCACAACTTCATTAACATACATGGATGTTAGTGGTTGCTTAGGCATTGGTTAGGACTATCTGTCCCCCCACCTGGGGACAGAACTGACTTCCGGATTCCAGCAAAAGTCAGTAAGGGGAAACAATATTGGGGAGAAACTGAAGCTGCGCCACAGGCCTCACCTTCTCCCTGCATTCTCCCAGGGGCTTACACGGCCCAAACCCAATTCCAGGGATTTGGACAAAAGCATGGCAAGCCGCTGAATTCCTTTAAAAGAATTCCCTTGCAGCAGCAGCATTGGAGGGGCAGGCCCAGCCAATCCTTACTCCTCCTCCAACCAATTTTTAACCTATCCGCAACCTTACAAGTTGTGACAATTTGCTACGCAGTAGGCAAAAACCAAATGGCACCAGCCAATCAGCCAAATAGACAAATTCCTACCAGGCCCCTGCCCCAAAAGCAGGCAACCCCATGACAGGCATAGGGTGGGTGGGTGATCTGGTGCACACAGCGAAAGAGAAAGCAAAAAGCTGCGTGCACTGCTTTAAAAACCCTCTGTTCCCTCCCCCAAATTAGCAACATCAAAATTACCCCAGCAACTCAAACTACCAATCCTTACCAGAGGCCAACCATCCCAACCTGCCTGGCAACAGAGGGATGGCTTGGCTGGCCCCCACCGCAACACGTGTTCTCTTTTAATGAGAACATGCTTTATCACTGTCCTACTTTCTTCTTCAAGATACCTAGCAACTATTCTCATGGCATGGAGGAGTCTTCAGTTGTACAATGCATTTTATATGTTTCTATGAAGTGTATGTTTTTAGTTTAGTTTGCACGTGTTGTTTTGCTGCATGTAAAAAGAGCTCTTTGAGTTTTATGACTGAATGGGGGGGGGGAGACTATTGGGAGGAGAATTGTTTGTCACAGCTAAAGAATTTTCAGAGTGCCACTGAGTCACAATTTACTTGCTTGAATAAACATCCCAAATGAATGCTGCATAAAAGGGAAGAAAAATATTACATTTGCTAAAATAAATACGTGTTAAAATGTGTGCAGCTACAGATGACTTTAACGCTTAGTAAAATAAATAGAGCTAAGACGGGGATAAATGTAAGACATTGAAAGGAGCACACAAGTGTTTTACAGAACATGATAAAATGAATACTGCACCATTTAAAACTGATTGACAGGTAATGAACTATAAAATCTATATTGAAATGGGAATGACAGAGAAAGAAGAGTGCATGGCTCCATCAATGTGATGCAGCTGAAAGATGGGAACTTTTGCTAAGACAACGGCTCATGAAAATTAAGCAAATTAAGGACTGATGAAAAATCTATGTGTGCTGATTGCATTAGCAAGTTGCTCAGAGACAAAATAACACGGCAGTTTAACGTGATTATTAAGCAGATGCTCCTGCTTATGTCTGCCTGCGTAGATGTGAGACGTCAGTGGGACAAAACGAGACGTCAGTAAGACAAATGGCACTCATGCAACTGGATCTTACTTAATTTTAATAACTCAGATGTTAAGTCTCTTTTGTTTAATGAGCAGCTTTTTAATTAGTTGGTCACATTGGTTCCAATATATAGATTTGAAAATGAGTTTTGATCAGCAGTCATGATAGGCTCCAGACAGTATAACTTTTTAGTTCAAGCTAGGCAGCAACCACTATTTAATTCAAAATTAGCATATTCAATGCAGCTGAACTAATTGCTGGTGGGGGGGAATGTCTCACTGACTTTCTGCATTGTTTCAGAGCTACTCAGGGTCCTTTTGTTCTCCTGGTTACTGCTAATTCTTGATTCAATGGGCCCATCCTCTTTGCTCTCATTGCCCTCCCCTTCATTGCCATTTATCCTGATGGGCTGTGACAGCCCACATGCTTGGGTTTATGGGCATTCAAGATGTCATCATATCAGACATAACACTATTATAGGTAAAGGTAAAGGGACCCCTAACCATTAGGTCCAGTCGAGGACGACTCTGGGGTTGCGGCGCTCATCTCACTTTATTGGCTGAGGGAGCCAGCGTACAGCTTCCGGGTCATGGGGCCAGCATGACTAAGCCACTTCTGGCATACCAGAGCAGCGCACAGAAACATCGTTTACCTTCCCGCCAGAGCGGTACCTATTTATCTACTTGCACTTTGATGTGCTTTCGAACTGCTAGGTTGGCAGGAGCAGGGACTGAGGAACAGGAGCTCACCCCATTGCGGGGATTCAAACCGCCGACCTTCTGATCGGCAAGTCCTAGGCTCTGTGGTTTAACCCACAGTGCCACCCATGTCCCACAACACTATTATGCCATCAACAAAAACACCTGAGTTGCCACAGCCAATCAAAATGAGTAGCAATGAGGACAAATGTGGCTCAAGGGCAGTGAAGGCAAAGAAGAAGAATGAGATGAGAAGAAGTAGTGTCATATCAGGGTGCGTGGAAAGAAGGGACACCAAAAAGGAGCAAAAATCTTTGTCGCAAGAGACAAAAATGGGAGGCACTTTCTAAAGCTTCAGAAAAAGAACACAAAACTAGGTAAGTAGCTTTGGTCGAGTTTTGAGTGATCCAAGCAACTTGTCCACAGCCTCGATCCTTACTAACTGAAGCTCATCCAACACAACAGGACTAGACAGTGCTGTGGACACCCCATGAGATTCATCTGCAGTAATAGTGGAGTCAAGATCCCAGTAAATGCAAGCAATTTTATCCTCAAAATGCTTTGCAAACAAGTCACAGCAAGCTACCATTGGTTACAGGCAGCAGTGTAGCTAGCTGCTCAGGTGCCTGGTGCGGGGGCATGTCCTGCAGCCAGGGGCAGTGTGAGCTGCCCATGGGGACGGGGCGATCCATGCCCATGGAGGCAGGACGATCTGCCCATGGGGGCAGGGCGAACCTCTCCACAGCTTCCCCCTCAGTTGTAGGGCAGCTGAGGGAGAGGCAGTAGGCAGACGCAAATCCCATGCTGTCATTTCAGGCAGCGCGGAACCTGCAGGTGCCCAAGCCACCACATCACTCCTAAAAAGTTTCATGAGCCCATTTTTTAAAACAACAACAACAACAACAACAACTCATTTTGTCACACACACCCCAGTGATGACACCTGGGGTGGACCGCACCCCCACACACCCCTTTCTCCACCACTGGTTACAGGCCAGACTGTAAGACGTCCTGCACTACCCGGAAGTGTTGTGCCAGAAAGCACAATTAGGATGCAATGGAATTCATTGTTATTAGGTAGTCTTGATGGTGAGCCCTCACTAGTATTTGATTGCATTCAACTTAGGACCACCATGTGTAAGGCAGTCCATATTGAAAGTGTTGATTTTGGGTAGGAATTTCCTAAAAAAAAGCTCAAAAACTTAAATTTTGGAGATTAAAAATACGGCAACTCTAATTCAATGGGAATTTTCCTCCAGTTGTGTTTGAGCTGTCTCCCAGCTTGTTTCCTCATTATAAGCTCTGGAGTATACCAGGGAGCCAAATGGGCTCCAAAAACTAAAACAATAATGTCTGCTATAACACTCACTTCCATATCCCACATGAAGGAGGAGGAGCCACATAACAATTACCTATTTCTTATTTGACACTTACTCAGAAGCATTATTAACTCAAGGGCAGATGTTACAGTGTCCAATTTTGTTAGCACGGGAGGGAAGAGGAAGGCTTGTTTTAACTCTCATCATATAGCAAGCTACTGAAAAGTCTGAATTGCACCATTAACTGCATGAATTCCATTGTTTTGAGTAGGACTAAAATACATAACTTTCTGCTGATCGAACTCCACCAGTGCAGCACTCAAGGCAAAGAAAAACTTGTGCGATATCAGATTTCCAGTGTAGAAAATGTATCTTTTACAGTTTGTGTGTGTGCGCGCACACCATAACATATTTTAGCAAGAAAAAAAATAGATATCCAGCTAATACCTCTCAATTTTATGAACAATGAAAAATGTCTTCAGGAAGATATCCATATTTCATTGCCTGCTGTTTCATTGTTCAAGTTCATTACATGCTCATTCATATCCAGTGTTCAAGTAATACTCTAATGTCATACTTAATAACACTGTATTCATAATTATGAGTAAAATGTTAAACCCAAAGGATCCCAGATAAAACTATTTCCTAAAGTAACAAGTCCTATTCATATGTTATATTTAATGCATACTGTGGTGGGGGCGAAGCTAGCTGGCTGCTGCCACTCCAGACCTCAATACAAAAGGGCAATGGTTCTTTAAGGATTCAGAACACATTGAACACACCAACAGGGTGAAGGATGTTGTTAAATAGTTTAAAGAAAGCTACAAAGCACAGTCACTATCTTATGCTGCTTTGGTCTTTGGTTGCTCTGAGCCTCAAAAGATGGTGATGGAGCTGTGCCTAGGTGCCATAGATTTATATACCACCCTTCATCAAAAGATCTCAGGGTGGTTCACAAGATAAAAGCACAAATAAATAGTGAAAACAGAAACAAGAAGATATTAACCCTCCCTCCCACAAACGCATTTCAAAGGCTGTAGAACCAGCCAAAGGCCTGGTTGAAGAGGAACACTTTCACCTGGCACCTAAAAATATATAATGAAAGTGCCAAACAGACCTCTCTGAGGAGAGCATTCAACAAACAGGGAGCCACTGCAGAAAAGGCTGGTTCTCATGGAGGAGGGACACAAAGAAGGGCCTCGGATGAGTCTGGGCCAGTTTATATAGGAAGAGGTGGTCCTTGACGTATTGCGGCTAGTATACCCTTTGCATAAACCACACCTGGTCCATTCCAGTCCATGTGAAAGACTACTTCATACTGCTGGGGTTATATAAGCCACAGCTGGTTTTTGGGTGACAAACCAGTCTCCCACCCGAGTGAAAAACTAATATGACTGATTCGCATTTAAGCGCATTTAACTTACATGATTTCAGCTTGATATACTTGGCTGTAAAAAATATATATAAAGTGGTAGGTTGTCAGGGGGGAAAATGTTGGCAATCCCACCCACCATTGCGCTCACCTTGGGAAAGCATTTAGAGGTGCAGGAAGAGCATGAGCAGCCTTGGGGGAGTGCATGCGGCTTCTTACAGACCATTTTTCATTGTTTTGACTGTACGTGATTTTGACTTTACACGCTATCCCTGGAATGTAACCCTGGCATGAGATGATAGTTGGTTGTACTTTGCTGGAAGTCAACATAAATAACTTCCAAGGCCAGACTATACTCCTAGGAGCTCAGGACACATGTATATTTCTCTTTCCTTTGCCCAAAAGCAGCAGTGGAGGACTTTGCATGGGAGGCGAGGTTAACATCCCTGCCCCACTGCAGTCCATCAGCTGACAACATGGTGGGGCAGCACCACTCACCAGACTCTCCTTTCCCTCTAGTCTTGCTACCTTACCAGGAGGTAGAAGAGAGAGGCAGGATTGGGAACATGGTGCAAATGCACCAGAAGGCACACTAGATTGGCTCTGCCACTGTGTTTGCACTGTGCTCACTTCACCACTGCCACCTCTCCCCTTCCTCTCTATCTTGCAGTAAGCAGCACCAGGTGAGAAATGGTACCCATCATGAAGCTCACTACTGCTACAGCCTCAGTCAAATTGCCACTCCAAGCTATTATTAGCTGTATATTTCTTATAAAGGTACTTCCTTTCACATGCCTCACTGGAAGAAAGAACATTAGACATCAGAGGCAGAGCTGGCTGGGTCTTCTCCCCTTCCACATCTAGAAACCCATAGAGGAATATGTCTGTAAAGCCCTCTGGTTTTTATTCAATCTAACCTTTTTAAAATGCTGTAGAATTGTGCCTGTTCCCAGAATTATGTATACTTTTTTCACAAAAGAAACTGTAATTAGATGGTTAAAAAGAAAATTGGAGGAGGGGGAGGTGCAATTGTTGAAAATTAAACTCTTGCTTTCCTTGAATCAACTCTGCTTTCATCAGCTTTACCCTTTTATTGCTAGAAAAGGAACAGAATAGCATTAATTGAGTAGGAGATGCATCAAGGAAAGAAAATGGTAACTTATATTCCTTTAATTCAAAAAGGTTTATGAAGGTATTGATGGGTTTGGGAATGGGCTTTTGCAGTTAATGGACAGCTAAATGAAGGGCCCAGTTACTAACTGTCAGGAAATTCTGACCCAAATGCCAGCTATACTTAAATACCATGCCATTTATAATGCTAATGTAATTGCTAAAAAGATGTATATATCTGAAGGAGAGGTGTAGGGAAAGGCTGAAGTTTACTGGCATGGAAGCTTGTGCACAGTGGTGTTGATGACATGGCCTCCAACATTTTTGTCGGGATGTCAGGAAGGACGCACCTTCCCTTCCAGCTCTCTGTTGCTCATCAGCAGGGTCACACCAGAGTGCTGGACCTTCAGCAATTTGGCACAACCCTGCTGATTCGTGCCAGAGTGGACGTCTTTTGGTCCGGTGCTGTCGTGCAAAGACTCACAATGGAACAATGTGAGTGGGAATGGGACATCCAGGCTGCAGGATTGGCTTCTGTGATTCTGGGATGTCCCACTTAAAATGGGGCAGTTGGGTGTGTGTGTGATAGGGCAGAAGGCGGGATAGACAATGAAGAACATGGGTAGCCAGAGCCAGGGGTCACATTAGGTAGAACCACTACTTCCTGCCCTTTTCTTCTAATGATCTGTGCCTTTAATGATAGCTTGGCATGGTGGAATTAAACTGGTGAAAGGAAGTACATTTAAATGATGTTTTAAAAGACTTCTGTCTGTGGCTGAGTGAGTGACTGGTGATGAATTATAATAGCAGAGGAGACTGACTTATTTTGCCCATAGGAGTGGCCACCATTGGTTTACTCTGAATGGGCATGCAGGGAATGAATGTGGATATGTGAAGCCCACAATATCTTCTCCAGAGCCACCAAAATAACAACACTTTTTACAAGGGCGTGATATACTCTAGTCATTTTTCTTTTTCCTCTTTCCGTTATTTTAATTTTCTTTTTGTTACAAATATGTATAGGTACCTAACTGTTTATGGAAAATTATATTAAAATATACATATACTCTAGACAAGGAACAGATCCTTCTTAATTCTAGTGCAGTTTCATAACTTATAGATTGTTATTTGTTTCTGCAACAAAGAGATACAGCTTGAAAGGAGAATGAAAAATGGGTTACAGATCCTTTCATGTAGCTCATAGCTAGTGTCACAAATGAGGCCATATTTTTCTGAAAGATGATCAATAATAAGAGCAACCCGAAAGCACTGAAATACTAACTGTGATTTTAAAGAACACATTTAGAAACCGTTTGGGGATGTATACATTGTGACAAATTGTTTACTTCGTTCTAACAAGATTTCTCCCCAGGTGATGCAATTAGGAATAAATCTATAAAGTGAATTGATCAGTAAAAGGCCAGCTACTTAAAAAAAAAAGTTATATATGGAAAATATTAGCAACAGGATGACAACATGTGTGTGCATGAAACCCTAGGGACATATCTAGAATCATAAAAGGAGGTACACCCAAGACCCAGAGATCTGTAGTGCCACTAAAAATACAGATGCTTTATCTGTAGGGCATATGAAAAAAGAAAATGTCTTGCTTGCCCATCACACATTTCATAATACATACAGTAGTGAACTGCATCTGTGTATTTCTGTGGAATACTGTTCCACACCTGAGAATTTTGGCACAGATTTATTCTCCAGTTGAGATTATTCATAAATTACAATTAAAACAAGTAAACTCTTGGTAGAAATTGCACCAAATCTGAGCTAACATAAGTCAAAAGTTGAAAAGCCACATTGCCTAAAAACTACTGTTGGCAGACTGAAGAGAATATTGAAAAGTATTAGAGCACTCATGCTTCAAATACCTGAAGGGCTGTTACATGGGAGAGGTCAATAAATTACTTTCTGCTGCCCCAGAAAGCAAGACTGGATTGAACAGGTTTAGGTCAGAGGAGGATCAGCGAAAAGAAAGAAAGATTGCCAGGGGAATCTTACTTGGGCCTCATCTGCACTACACATTTAAAGCAGTATCATAACGCTTTAGCCTGTCACAGTTTCCACCAAACAGTCAGGGGAACTGTAGTCTGTTATGAGTGCTAAAAGTTTTTAGGAGACCCCTGCCCCCTCTGAAAGCTACAATTTCCAGAACTTCCTGAGAAGAGGGACTGGTGGTTAAACCAAGTGAAGAATTGCAGCTCTGTGAAGGGAATAGTGTATTTTGCACTGAAGTGTTTTTTTGCAGTGTTATTTGCACTGAAGGAGAAACAGGAACCTGGATACATTTACTTAAGCAAGGAAAAGAGTATTGAAATATGCAGGAGCTTGTGCATATAATTGTGTGTATGCATATATATACCCAGACATTCACCTTTTGGGTCATGCAGTTTAAGGCACAAATTCCCAGCTGAGGATGACAAAAAGCAAAAAGGGCAGAGATGTTAAGAGTGTATCCTTCAGAGGATGCTACTGAATACACTAGATCCATATGGAGGACATTACTAAGAAACCTTTATTTGGGCTATTTATTTTAACAAGTATTCTTTGCTTTATAGAGGGAAATGATCTCTATTAGAGTTCCGCATATAATTTGCATTGTTTGTAGAACAGGAAAAAAAATGAAACATTTGTCTGGAATACATTAACTCTGTAGAATCCTACTATCTTAACTTCACATTATATCTGCAATACACAAAGTCCCATGTTCACTAACACTTTTGTAATGGACAAATTGGGGGAAATGTGTTTTTTAAAGATTCTTGGGCTGAATGGGTATATTATTATTGGTGGTTCATTTAATATTGGGATTAGGACTAACATTAGGGTTGTATTGTAGAAATTATTGTGTATTTTACATTTTCCTGCACTTTCCCAAAACCATTGATGGCATTTTTTGTTCTGACAAGCTTTCCCGGCTAGATGAATAGGACTCTGCCATGGCTGTCTGCTTTGTATTGTGTTTAAATGTTCCTGCTGTTATTTTCGGTATTGTTTCTAACCATTCTTCATTGTTTAAATGTTAATCAGTATATACAGCACTATGCTATGCAGGCTTGCTGTGTAGAACAGCTGTCATGTGAAGGAAGCTTCAAGTGGGAAATTGACTTTGGTAGGCTTAACATCCAAGTACACATGCAAGCAGGACTTTCTTTCAGCTGGAACTCACGGGAACTCAACACCTCTCAGGTGGGCACCATTGCCATTATAAGAGAACAAGGGAGGCATTCATAGTGAGTTACGCTACCTCTTTTTCTAGAAAAATAGTACTGTATGCAAACATCTGACTGATCCTAGAGTTATAAACAAAAAAGATCTTCTGTGGTACATGGCAGGTAAAGGTAAAGGACCCGGGATGGTTAAGTCCAGTCAATGGTGACTATAGGGTTGCAGTGCTCATCTCACTTTCAGGCTGAGGGAGCCAGTGTTTGTCCACAGACGGCTTTCCAGGTCATGTGGTCAACATGAGTGAACCGCTTCTGGCACAAGAAAACACAGTGACAGAAGCCAGAATGCATGGAAATGAGTTTACCTTTCTGCTGCAGTGGTACCTATTTATCTACTTGCACTGGTGTGCTTTCATACTGCTAGGTTGGCAGAAGCTGGGATAGAGCAACAGGAGCTCACTCCATCGCGCAGATTCGAACCGCCGACCTTCTGATTCGCAAGCCCAAAAGACTCGGTGGTTTAGACCACAGCGCCACCCGCTCACCATAATGACAATGAGAATGAGTGGCTGAATATGTACTTTTACCCAATGGACTTTGATTCAGCCGAATAGGAGCATTTGGCTGGTACAAGCTCATTGAAACCAGTAAGAGTTGCACAAGCGTACTTCTGCGCTCTTTTGCAATTCCAGTATAGAATTTCCTACTGGAAGCCCTGAGAATCGCCACAGATATGGGACAAAGAAGTGAACCCCTGTAGTTGCTGCCTCCTCAAATTTTCATAGAATTCAACATATCATTTTCTTCATGCAGATGACACAAAGCTAAAGAGTCTTGATTATCTGCAGATGGGGCAATGTGTCAATGATGGAGCATGCACACACATAACACATGCAACATTCTTGGAAGAGGGTGTAGAGCCCACAAATGAATACTACACAAATATTTATCTGAAAAGATTAAACTTTTTAATTATCTGTGGGAGTTCAGAACTTAACTGGTTAAGTGTTCTGAGCTGTGCGTCAGCTTTCTGACGTCAGCTTTAGAAGCTGGGAGGAGTCTGGGAGGAGACTGTACTGTTGTTGTTCTCTCTGTGTGTCTTGAGAGAGACGGACATGTTTTAACATGGCTGCAAGCAGTGATGGACAAATGTTTGAATAAAAGCTGTAAATAGACGGATCTGTCTGTGTATCCTTGCATGGAGCAAGGGAGAAAAAGACTGTTTTACACCGCTGTAAGCTACTCTGCTAAGCCGTGACCAAAGAGACAGCAGACTTTGGTGCGCAGCTGGAAGGAAGCGTGCCGGACGCTGCAAATGACTGATTGGGATCGTAAAGCTGTCTGAGATCGCGGCTCCATCGATCTAGCTCAGAGATCGTTATCTCGCACAGGTTATGGAAGGTCAGTAAACGCTCGTAAAACAGTCGGTGTGAGCTCCAGGAACGCTTTGAAGTCGGCACGGAAGCTAGCTGGAGGTTGGAAGCTGCATTCCTTGAGTCTAGCCTAATGCCGGGAAGCAGAGGGAGTTTTTGCCTGCTTCCGAGAGACAGTGAGAGCTTCTGATACAGAGAGCTGGCTGGAGCTAAAAGCTGAGACGCAGCTGCTGTCGTTTCTCCACGGAAGGGTGAGGCAGAGAAGCTGTACCTGATCGTAAGTAAGCTTGGGCCCCCTTGGGAGAACGGGAAGAAATGGCTGAGAGCCAAGATATGCCGGTGGAAAAGCTCACTTTAAAAAGTTGGGCAACCTGGAGCAGAAGAATAAGGGGCTGGTTCCTGGTCACTGGGCTTTGGGAAGGAAGCCAGTCAGAGCCAGCTGAAGCAGGCTGTGAATCTGCGGTGCCTGGAGATGGCAAGCAGAGAATGCAAAGAGAGCTGAATATGCTCAGAGCATGCGTTGATGCTTCACTGAGACCCCATTTGGAAGGTGTACAGACACCAGGGGCTGCCTGGAATGTGCTGCGAAGTTTGTGTGAAACTGCAGCAGGAGGCCAGGGCCCTGGAGAAGAAATGGAGAGCCCCAAGATGGCTGCGGCCCCAGTTCCCGGTACTTCAGTCTCAAGGAGCACTGTTGGGCAGATCGGGGGGGCGAAGAGTTCCAAAGGCAAGTTTAAGAAACTTTCCACTGTTGCTGAAGCGAAGAGCAACTTCAGCAGGGGCCAGGCTGGTGGGAGGTGCCGTTCCAGGAGAAGGAAGGCCAGGCCAGCTGGGAGGAGCCCCGGGCAGTGTTTTTCCACTGGAGTACAACGTCTGCATGGCAGTTGCCCCCACCGGAGCACAGAGCCAAGACAGGATGTTTTCAAGGACACTTCTCATGGGAACCAGGCGAGTTTCCATGGCAACAAGACTGGCCAGGCAGGAAGACGTGCAGGTGGGCGTCGTGGTAAAGAACAGGAAGAGTCTTATCAAACAACTGCCTGCATGGCCTTGTTTGAGAACAGTTGTGTGGAAAATTCCAAGCTTAGCTTTGTCATCGACTCTACAGCTAACCGCAACATGGTTCCAGAGACCCCTGCAGTCAAGATGTGGAATTGCACGGCATTTCCAAAAGAACAGGGACAAAAGACTTATAAGTTTGCTAATGCCTATTTTTCTGTTTTGCAGGAACAGATGGGTTTTTGTATCGTCCCAGAGGCGGATCATTGTGTGTTATCTGTGCCTTATTTGTTGAAAAAAGGGTTCAAGCGATCGTCAGTGACAGAAATGATAGGTACACTGGTTCTGCTTTGCAGCAGTTCTTTCACAGAAGAGGGATACGTCACACAGTTACTTCACCCAGTAAGAGGGGGGTGGCAGAGCTGAGAAGTGAAGCTCTGGTTAAGGCTGGACAGGTGATGCTGAAAGAAGCCAGGTTACCTCCAAAGTTTTGGCTGGAGGGAATCCGATGTGTGTCATTTACCTGGAATCGTGTCTACAACTCACTGGTAGGTGACACACCGTACTCGTTGTTAAATGGCAGAAAACCTCAGGTTCATTTTCTGCGCAAGTTTGGATCTCCTGCGGTTGTCCCTGTGCCTAAGGCTTTGCAAGGGCCAGATGGAGCCAAAGTCCAGAAAATGATCTTCTGTGGGTATGAGCCAGATGCTCGTGCATGGAGATTTGCTTATCCGTCAGGTGATCAGAGTAAGGTGTTGATCAGTAAACACGCTGATTTCTGTCAGGAGGATGTAAAGTCAAAGACTCCTGTCAGGCGTGATGTTCTTTCAGAATGCCTCTCTGATCCAGAGGACAGTTCTGTTGAGGAGGAAGAAGAGGCTGAGTCTGCTGATGACGACCAGGTCACTGACCAGGGTCAGGAGCAGGGTGGGGCGTCTCCACAAGTTGTTAGGAGAGGACAGCCCAAGAGTGAGCCTAGTTCTCCTGTAAGTGTAATGGAGAGGATTCGAAGACGCTTTAAGTCAGAGGGGGAATCCTGTGATGCAGAGGACACACCTGCTGGTGACAGTGAGCCAGAGGAAATACCAGAGTTTGTGCCTAGGCGATCCAGTCGCACAACCAAGGGTATTCCACCTGAGAGGTACCAAGCCACAGGTACGTGGGTAAGTTTCGCACAGTGCGATTCTGAGAGTTGTGAGGTGATTCCACAGATGCCCAACAGGTACGCCAAGGTAGGGCGCAAGGCATTGGGGAAGGGATTGATCTCACAAGGTGTTGCTGAAGATGTTACACAGGTTTTGTCAGAAAGCAACGCAAGGGGGTGTGTGGGAGTTCAGAACTTAACTGGTTAAGTGTTCTGAGCTGTGCGTCAGCTTTCTGACGTCAGCTTTAGAAGCTGGGAGGAGTCTGGGAGGAGACTGTACTGTTGTTGTTCTCTCTGTGTGTCTTGAGAGAGACGGACATGTTTTAACATGGCTGCAAGCAGTGATGGACAAATGTTTGAATAAAAGCTGTAAATAGACGGATCTGTCTGTGTATCCTTGCATGGAGCAAGGGAGAAAAAGACTGTTTTACACCGCTGTAAGCTACTCTGCTAAGCCGTGACCAAAGAGACAGCAGACTTTGGTGCGCAGCTGGAAGGAAGCGTGCCGGACGCTGCAAATGACTGATTGGGATCGTAAAGCTGTCTGAGATCGCGGCTCCATCGATCTAGCTCAGAGATCGTTATCTCGCACATTATCTTCAATAAATTATCTTCCTCTTGTTGAAATAAACTATTTTTCACAGTTATTGGTGCAACAATAAGATCTGGCCATTAGAAAACAAAAAAAGAAATTAAAGATTTCAAATTAGCACAGTGTCTTCTTGAAATGAAATATACTGCAATTTTTACATTGTTATGTCGGATAGCACCAATCGCTCTGAGGAGTTTGCATAAACGGATTATTCTCTTAGTATTTCCTTCAACTTTCTGCTGTTTACCTGCGTCTGTAATGGCCTGTGGCTTCACCGTTTTCAAAGGAAATCGACATCTGAGTGAGCTTACCCTACGTACTTAAGCCTAAGGAAAGAGCACAGCAAAATCATAATCTGTATATTGCAGTCCTGCTGTTCTTCAAGAAGTAGAACTCAATAGTCTTTTTCAAGGGCTTCCCCACCCCCCTGGGTGACAGAATGAGGAGACGCCATCTGACCCCAGAAAATTACAGGTTAACAACTCAGGCTTACACAAATACTTGAGGCTGGGGACATAACAGCAGTTGCTTTATGAACAGGAGGAGGCAACACTTTCAGAAGAAGGCCAGGCTCTGAACTCCAGGCACTGCATTTGAAAATCGAAATTGGAGGACATGGGGGTTACCTTCCCTGATGTTTTTCTGAATCTTGTCCTTTGAAAATGGCATACACTTTCCCCCCCTCCTACAGGGAACTATGTTGAAAGAATGGGCAGTTGTGCTTCCTTACCGGCTTATATTTATTTTTTAAAAGCCGAAGGCTGACTTCAGTAGGACTTTGGTAGTAAAACTGTGACCACATTGCAGCTTGTATTGCCATTTAAAAAAGAAAAGAAAAAGCCATTTAAAAAAAAAAAAAACGACACAAAGCAGACTAGCAGCATTTAATCTCTAATATATTCAGTGGTGGAAAAGTGTTCCTTTTTCTTTCTTATATATATTTCATTATTTATTAATTATGTAGTAGCAGTGAAAACTAGGGAAATTCAGAAAAGCCCTTGGTTTAAGAAGACAAGGTATTTACACAATAATTGCCATTCTTAGAAAATAGATGCAATCAATAATCATATTTTCCTGGAAATAAACTTCCGGTGATACATGTTTAGCAGAATACAAGTCACTCCAAAGAATATGGGTTATCTGTAATCTCCTCCAAACCTACTTAAAGGTGTAGAATGCCAGGAATATGCAGGATAGCTCAGTCGATAGAGCATGAGACCCTTAATCTCAGGGTCGTGGGTTCAAGCTGCATGCTGGGTGAAAAGATTTGCAGGGGGTTGGACTAGATAGCCCTCCTGGTGCCTTCCAGTTCTATGATTCTATGCATTCAGGAATTCTAAAGTAAGAAAAAAACCAAAGTACCATGTAGTTCATTGTCAAGTCCAAAGTGAGACCCACCCATAAACAAAATAATAATAATGAAAATACTCTCACAAGTAGACAGCAGTTGAACTGTATCATATTTCAGTGTGGCTCAAAAAAAGGGAGGTTCCCAAATGTGAGCTAGCAGAGGTCCTGTTTATTTGAAAGTTCTACATGAGTCTCTGCCTGGTGGTACTTATTCTCCAGAGTTGCCTTAAGACTTGATTAATCATACATATTCACACACAGAAAGAGACAGACAAACAGACAGACACTCCTGTCCCCACTGCTTCTGTACCATGGTAGTAAAGCAAAATGTAGTTTATCCTAGAATCAAATAGTCCAGTGCAGAGCATCTGAAAGATCCTTGTCATTGTCCTTTACTGATTCACTGTGCCCACTGGAACATAACAGGAAGAGATCAGTATTTGCTAACAGGAGTCAGGGGAGCAGAAAGGCATTATTGTTTGTTGCTTTTCCTTTAACAGCTATGGCAAATTTGACTGTGATCCATTGAGAACACAAAGACATGATTGCTTCCCGAAACAGAAACAAAATCAGTGTGCACAATAAATAAGCTGTCTGACCGGCAGTCCAAAATTCAATTATTCCGAGTCTTGAAAAGGCTTTTGGAAAAATTGAGCTCTTTAGCTTGAAGCTCTCCAATTTTAAAGAGAAACACGTGGGTGTATTAAAAAATAAACAAACACACAATGAGAATTTTCAAGATTACAAAGGCCTTGTTTCAATTAGAATACATGGAAGAAAACATATTTAGCAGGTGAAAGCCCGTTTGTGTTACCTCAGCAAAGATTGTGACTGGGTGACAAAGTTGTGATGATGGGACCAGAACCATTAAAAGCAACAACAACAACAACACAAGCAGTCAGGAGTACAGGACAGTGATAATATACGTAACTCATATCAGGGGGAACAGAAGCAAGGTACATCTATAACTTTAATAAACCTTCTTAGTGACTGTTTGAAGCTGTTCAGGAATAACCAATGTGAGAAACTCCATCTCGCATCAGCTTCAGCCAACATTGTCCAAAAACATTGTCCAAATTACCCACTCCTAAAGGCTGTTGGGCAGAAGTGGGGAACCTCGGGGCCCTCCAGACATTGCTAAACTCCAACTCCCATCAGCCCCAGCAAGCATGGGAAGTGTGTTGGAGATGCTGGGAGCTGTAGTTCAGCAACATCTGGAAAGCCAAAGTTCACCATTTTTTCTGCTAGGGACCTCTATGAAAAACTTTTCAAGTTTTCTTCACCTTTTGAATTTTATCATTTACGTAACACGAGAACTTTAATTACATACCACAAGAACTTATGGCCAGTTCTGATCAAGGTAAAGAAGACTCACATTCTCATACTGATTTCAGGTGACCAGCCAAATCCTTGGGTATAATTGCCTTAATTGTAATTCCTGTATTTTGCCCACAAATGCCATGGAAGATCTAAAGATTTGGTGGCAAATTACACCTTCTGAACTAAACATTTTCACTGCCACATTCCCAGAGGGAGGGGAAGCCATCAACACTGACATGCCTATGATGGTTAATTTGGTTGAATTATTCTGGTTGCAGATTCTATAGTTGTTATATTTTAATACATATAACCTGTTACCCGTCTACCTTGTCTCAAGCCTTCTTGAGCATGTTAGCAAAACCCCTTTGTTTTATATAGTTTTGGTTTCGTTCAAGATTGTGGAAGAAAAGGGGTGCTGACTCTTCTGTATGAACATCTTCCTAGCTTGGAGTTTTAAACCACTTTGCCTTCCTCTTGTTTTATTGTTCTAATGTAATGATAAGTGCTTTCAAACACATTTGAGGTTACTCGAATGAGCTACTCCCCGCAAAATATGCAACTAAATAAATGAATGAGATTCTTTACATTTTATTCTTCTAGCAATGCAGAAGAGAAAGTTGTTGAACTAGCAGTTTGTGATGCTGCTGACATGAGGGATATTATCTTTTCCCTTCAGATGCTCTGCATCCTTTGATAATAAATAAGGCTCCCATCTCTAAGAAATATGATGCGAAGGATGTAAGAAGATAAGTCAAATATTTATCATTTTACTTAGATTATCCTCTAATGGTCACGATAGGGTTTTCCCCCCCACACATCAGCTTTTTGTAGCTTTTTGAATGCTTTTTCTCAGAAGAATTGAAAAACTGCTGGGAATGCAGTGAAACTTTTGAGGGAAAGTTTGACATTTATTTCACAGTGAAATAAATGTCCACTTATTTTGGAGAATCCACACAACACCCCCCACACCAACTAGCAGTTCTATTGTAAGGAAAATCACAATCCTTTCACAGAGGGAATGGCTTCACTTCCTTCATGCTAATATAGGGGTCAGCAAACTTGTTCAGCAGGGGGCCGGTCCACTGTCCCTCAGACCTTGTGGGGGGCAGACTATATTTTGAAAAAAAGAATGAATTCCTATGCCCCACAAATAACACAGAGATTCATTTTAAATAAAAGGACACATTCTACTCATGTAAAAACATGCTGATTCCTGGACCATCCAAGGACTCGATTTAGAAGGCGATTGGGCCGGATCTGACCCCCAGGCCTTAGTTTGCCTACCCATGTGCTAATACATAAAACTGACCTTCTTTGGTCCCCTTTAGCGATTTTAGAACAACCTATGCCAGGACTTACGTTCCCACTCAAAAGGCAAAGAAGTGTCTCCAGGAGGTCTGTGAAAACCAGTGTGAATACACTATGGGGAAATGAACTTGACAGACTAGTTTACATCAGTTTTCAAAGTTTCTCATTTTTTTCAATCTTAGATTCAATTCTACACATTTCTGCAACAATCTGCAATTTAAATTTAAAAAACTCCTAAAATTCACCAGCATCTTAGTGCAAATTTCTCTGAAAAATCAGTATTTATTAACATACATAATTTTGTTAGTGGTTTTCCATAATATAATACTTTTTCGTGTGCTATTTTCATTCATATGTGTATCTTAATGCACACTTTACTGGAAAAATGCATTTCTGTACACTCTGCTTGGTTGGAAAACTTCATTGCAAAATTCAGAGAAGTGCAATTTTCAAAGGGTGGCTGTTTTTCAGTTCATGTATTGTGTCAAAAAGTGCAAATTTGGTAACTTCACTTGTTAACTTAAAAATTCTCCCCATCCTTCACTGACAAGCTAGTATTATTCACATGGCGTGGGGATGGGAGAGGAATTTGGGATGTTTGCATTCCAGAGAAGACTGACCTAATCTCCACCCCTAAGAACAATGTATTGTTGAGACTATGGCCCATTTCTGGAATCTACATCTCTCCAAACTCCTCCACAAGGTGGTCTGAAAACTTAAGACCTTTCCCTCTTTCTTTAATAGGTACTAGAAATAACCTTGGGAGCTGCACAAGGGGCCAAAATAGTTCTTGTGAGCCACCATTTTAATTCTCTTTCCATGGATTGCAGCCAAGCAATGTCTCAGTGCTTCAAAAAAACACACACCCTAGTGCTTCTCCAAAAAATACCAAGGTGTGTAACCTTGAAATACGACCTGAAACACTTTATAGACCCTAGCTTCAACTATGGAAATTTGGCTGAACTGTCCAGAAGGAATAAAAATATTGTTAAGATGGAGTTTTTCCGAGATTTGCTCTCTAGCATTAAAGATTATGAACAAGATCGGCAGAAGGGACCTGGAAAAGAGTTAAGAGCCTCGGACATAAGATCTCCAGGTTGATGGACTATATGGAATTGATGGAAAGGACTGGCAGAATCCGAAACCAGGGAGAGGAGTTGATGGAAGAAGATTGAAAAATTTAAAGTTTATATATAGAAATATTGCAAACTTAATGAGTGATAGAAAATTGGTGGATTGATATTTTATGGATTTAGCAGAAATGTTATAAGGAGTTAAGTATTTTAGTTTTAACGTTAAAATAAGGTTAAAAAAATATGTTATGTATAATATGATAGAGAATAGAGAAAGATGGAAAGGATTTGCTGAAACAACTAGTAGAAGTGGAAAACAAAAAGGGAGGTGAGAGGAGGTCGAGGAAACAAGGGAATGAAAGAAAGAGTTTCGAAAAGGAGGGATGTAACTTTTTAAAAATTGTTTTTGATTTGTTTTATTTAGGGTTAGGGTTAGGGAGTGGGGTTTTTTTAGTTTAGTTTAGTTTATAGTGATTAGGTTGTGTTTTGTACTGTTTTTATGTTGTATTCTATTGTATATTTTTTTCTGTTCTTTTTTCTTTTGTGTTTTTTTCCTTTGCTTTTGTTTTCTCTTCTTTTAAAAGTTATAAATATTATTTAAAAAGAGAGAGAGAGAGAAAACACTCCCGGCAGCCCGCCATAAATTCCTTTATTTCCTTCTGACAAGATTACATGCAGAACAAACAAAGCGATCCATCTCTCATGACGCGTTGCTCTGACTGGTTTCTCTTTTCCCTCTCCCTCGTGACCAGCACAGCCAACGGCTCAGCCGCTTCCGTTTTTCCCTGTGACGTGGATCCCCCTCTCTCAGAAGCACCCCTTCCTCCCCAGACTCACTATCCTCTTCTCTGTCCTCTGAGGACGAGCCAGTACTAATCAGTGGCGATCGTTCTCTGTATCCTCCCATTCTTTCCTCCCTCACTGCCTGCAGTTCCCTGACACCCATAGGAGTGTCTGAAAGGAAAAACAAGCAGATTTGGTTGTTGGCTCTTTTACATGATACAGTACAGTAAATATCATTTCTCGTTAACACATTTTAAAAGAAGGATGTGTTTGGTGGTAAATGTTACACACACACACACAACACTTTTTGTGTTAAAAACATTTCCCCCCTATAATTTTTCTTGTGTTTCCATAGTAGAGATTAGTAATTATGAGACATAGGGAATTGGCAGGTAAATATCTTCAAGGAACAGTATAGCTCATGCTGTACTCTTGAACATTGCTGTACTCTTGAACAGCATTGAATCTTTCAGCATATCTTGTTTATATGTGCAAATATTCACAGTTTTTATATTTACTGTCATTCTGTTCAAGTCATAATAAGCCTTTAGAAACAAGGTCCTCTGGGCAATCAGTTTATTTATTTCTTCAGCAAATCTACAATCTAGGTAGTTTGCCATGAGCACAGTGGCTGCACAACACTATCTCCCTGTGAACATGTACACATTTCAACATTAGTGTTTGACTTGTATTTTATGTTGTTCTACAAACAGGTTTCTTAGCTACCCTTAAATGTCTGGCACTAATGGTCCCACCGAATGAATTGCTGCGAGGGCAAAAAAGTTATGTACGGTTGAAAGCAAGGACGGCTGCACAAATGCATCATTAAAATGTGTGGCTTTTTGCCATTCACCTCAAGCAGATCCAGAACATTCCATTGGCAAAGTCACAAATGTCAAAAAAAACAGTGCATGGGCAGCAACCAACATCACTATTTAAATCATGGAAACATGGCACAGATTCCATAAGTGGCTTAAAACGAGAAGTACAATGGTGATTGGACTGTAGGTGATGAGCAGGGGGGATTCTGCTGTGCATATCCTAGAGCAGGGATGTCCAACAGGTCAATCGCGATTTACTAGTAGATCCCTGTGAGGTTTTGGTAGATCACGATTGATCTCTGGCTCCCTTTCCGCAGCGTCGCTAAAACTGACTCCTTATTTTATTTTAATCCCTAAAAAAGTGGGTCTTTCTTCTTCCCCAAAAAAGCTCCACAACTTTGAGCTGAACCCCAAAAACCAGGGGTAGATCACTGCCCGTTTTTAATTCTGAAAGTAGATCGCAGTCTCTTGAGAGTTAGCCACCCCTGTCCTAGAGAAATGTGAGTCATCATGAACATCACTATCTGAATGAACGGCGCATGGCATATATAGGATCTTGTATATATGTGACTATATAATTCTAAACCATTTGGCCTCATCTGCACTATGCACTTACAGCAAGATGACAGGGTGACCATTAAACAGCAATCTGCTTAGCAGAGGAGGGGAAGGTCCTTCATGGAGTGGTTTGGTAAACACAGCTGCCATGAAGTTTAACAGACAGGGGAGGCACTTCAGAAAACCCTCCCCCCTTTAAAAGGAGTTGGCAGTGGGAGTAAGCTGTGAGAGGAGAGGGGTGAGCTTAGGGAGAGCTATGAGGGGAGGTGGTATTGTGAGCTGTGAGGGATGGTGAAAAGGAAGGAGGGTTGATCATGCGTAAATGGATCCCAGTCGTAGGAGAAGTGGGGCTGGAGGGCAGGCAGGGTTGACAAGCGAAGTGAGCAGGGGCAGCCACCATTCATGTTCAGTAAGTTCATGGTTTGGTCCGCTTACCTTATTGCTGTGAAGGGGCTGAGTGTGGTGTGTTCTTTCTTTCTTTCTTTCTTTCTTTCTTTCTTTCTTTCTTTCTTTCTTGTGAGAGCCAGCATGGTGTTGTGGTTAAGAGCAGTGGACTCGTAATCTGGTGAACTGGGTTTGCGTCTCCGCTCCTCCACATGCAGCTGCTGGGTGACCTTGGGCCAGTCACACTTCTTTGAAGTCTCTCAGCCCCACTCACCTCACAGAGTGTTTGTTGTGGGGGAGGAAGGGAAAGGAGAATGTTAGCTGCTTTGAGACTCCTTCAGGTAGTGATAAAGCGGGATATCAAATCCAAACTCCTCCTCCTCCTCCCCCTCCCCCTCCTCCTCTTCTTCTTCTAGTAACCATTTCTCTAGTACTCTGCGACCTTCCTGGCTGCCTCTCCTTCCTCATCTGAAAAAACTCTTTAGGAGCTTTTTTACCTCATAAAATGAGCACCTGGGAAGACTTCAGATCCCTGTTGTTGATTTGTAGAATGAAAGAAAGGACAGATTGTGGAGTGTGACCCTGTAATTCTTGATGGAATGTATTAGAGAATCAACACATTAAATTGTTTCAATATAGGTTGTGCATAAATCTTGGTGTCAATTCAAAACCCGTGAACAAGTCTTGCTTCACTGCAGAATATGCCACTCGAGGTACATTCCAGTAAGTTATATCTCAACAACTAATAAGGTTTGGATAATCAACTTTGCATCTTTCCCTCTTAAAAAATAGGCTTCCTTAGGCCAAACATGGAGAAAACAGTCATAAATATTTTAAGGCCAACTCAAACTGCCTGAAACAGATTTTAATAAATTACTTTATATGCTGCAGCTCAAACATTAAGCTGCCACACTTATGATTAATAGAGGTGGAATGTAATTAAAGGAAAACATCTCTAAGAAAAGAGAGTTGTGCTCTGACAGTGGTATAATGGTGGCACTATAAATGGTACAAGGGTTTCACAAAAAGATAAGGGAAACGGTTTTATAAAAATGCAGTTCCTTGTACATCCTTCAACTGGTTATAATAATATCCATACAAATGAATTTCAATAAGATGAAAGGAGGAGGACAAGGTGAGCATCATCATTACTTGATAAGAAAAATAGATTGCTCTTATGAGAACAATTTGCATTGGAAGACAGGAGACTGCAAAGCTCCTAACTATTGATGAATGCTGCCTTTTGTATCTTTTATGGAATATAATTAAATGGGGACAGAAGTGATTTCAGCATGCCCAGGAATATGGGTATGCCTGCTGCGATTCTTGATATTTTTGTTTGCAACAGAGCCCTCTCCCTATGCTGTACAACAACCTAAAAAAGATTTTTTTAAAATCCTTTTATTAAATAATAATGATCATAATTTTCTCCTTCCCCCTCCCCTCATGACTGCACTGCAAAGAGCAGGATGAACCTTCTGCACCGCAACAGGTGAGCAGAGAGTGCAATTCAGCTGTGTGCTACTTCACCAAGGTGTTCCCTGTAGAAACAGACACACACAGCCAAAGCACAGTGTGGGGCTATTTGAAAGCCCTTTTGCAAACAGCCTCATGTTGCTCTTGCAAAGGCCACTACCTACATCTCCTGTTTGCCAATCTCCTGCTGCCCTCAGCCCTAGAGTTGTTGGGTTTTTTGAGAAACAACAACAACAACTGCAGTCTGTTCTCTCCCAACTTGGTATTTTGTTATTTGTTACACTGTCTCCTAGCATTTAGAAATGCTTTAATTTTCCCACTGTTGAACAGTTAGCAACTTATCAAGCCTTAGTATCTACTAACATGCATTTATTGGTTTTCCCATGGAGTATGTCTAATCCTATTTAGACTAGTTCTCCTCAGAAAAAGAAAAGCCTCCCTCTGGACTTGTCCAAATCACTCTTGAGTTGCAGCCTGGAGAATCAGGCCTTGCACTACATTTTCTATTCATTCATATCATCTCTTTTTTATTTCAGTCAGAATCAATCTTTCATTAATCCTTCTACGACATCTAAATATTTGATCACCTGTATTTACAAGCTGTTTGCTGTTCAAGTTCTGTTCAAGTTATTAATAAAGTTCAAAATTTATTTACATGAAAGTATGAGTTGGATGAGTGCTTAACACACTGAATATACATGCAGATTAACATGTATTGATAATCACCTAGACTTGGCCAACTCTTTAGTTGTGCAAAGATCCGTTCTCTGAACAAAAGGGAATGTGTGCTGAGCTATCTCCTTAACAAAGGCAACTGGTTAACTACTTAACAAAATAAGCTGGATATTGGGCATGATTAGTTATGTACTGAAAGAGCTACAACAACATCTAAAAAAAGGATGGTGAACAGTATAAAACCAATGTATAACTTGCTAGCAGGAAGGACAGAAAAAGTGTACTTTTGCATGTGGATTGGTCAAAGAGGGCAGGATACACATGGGATGAAGGTAAGAAGGAAGCACTATAACTCTGCCATGGACACTTTAATGTTGTGATCCTATACAACCTTCAGATGAAAGGCAGTATATAAATCTAATAAATAATAATAATAACCTTACCAGGGAACAGGACTTTTTTTTAGCTGGAACTCACTAGAACCCAGTTCTGGCACCTCCCAAGTGGGTTCCAATAGCTCTTGGGGAATGGGGTGCCATTGCTGTGCTGAGAACAAAGAAGGCGTTCATGGTGAGTTCTGGCACTTCTTTTTCTAGAAAAAGAGCACTACCTGGGAGGATGCACCATTGAAGTCAATGCAGCCTACTTCTGAGTAGACATGCCTAAAATAGCACTAGAGAAGTGCCAGACATCGATGAGATTGCACCCTAGTGAAACAGACCCAGAAATTCGTTGGAGTACAGAGTATTAAAAGACTCCTTCAAATCATCTGTTTATTCAGTCTTTGTCTTGATTTGCTTACACAAAGCTCACACGGTGGTTAAACTATATCTGGTCTTTGCTGAGCATTCATTCTGATTTATGTACAGGTTTACATACTTGTGTAAGTGTGTGGGAGGAGACTCCCCTAAACCTAAGAAATTAACGAATGACAGGATCTAGCTAATATCTGGAGTACTGAAGGGAAGATTCCTGGCCAGTGTAAAAATACTGGCTAAGCCTCTTTCCCAAGCCAGGGCCTCACCTGAGATACAGGCATTAGATGGCAAAAGGTGTTGATGACCCATCCAAGAGGACTTATTGGGCCTGGACAGACAGGGGTTGCCTAGGTGGTGGGAAAGGGGTAGGCAAAAATGTACCTCTTGAAAACTAGACTTGGAATGGGAAATGGATGAGGAGGAGTTGCTTGGAGCAGAATTGTGCTGAGGAGGAGGAGAACAAAGGCCAGACCTCCATGAGTTGCTGGGCAGACCAGAACTCCATATGGGAGCTGGAGATCAGAACCATCTTGGCTGCTGTCTGCAGAGGCTGCAACCCGAAGACCATGAGCCATGACTGACTGCTGCTTTGAACCCAAGCTTGCTGAAGCAATAAGATACCCTATTGGGGGTATAATGTTCTGCATCCCCTCCACTGCAGACTTCCAGGTGTACACACTGTAAGGTAAGGTAAAGGTAAAGGACCCCTGGACAGTTAAGTCCAGTCAAAGGCGACTATGGGGTTGAGGCACTCATCTCTCGTTCAGGCTGAGGGAGCTGGCGTTTGTCCACAGACAGTTTTCCAGTTCATGTGGCCAGCATGACTAAACCGCTACTGGCACATGGAGAACCGTGACGAGTGCCAGAGTGCACGGAAACGCCGTTTACCTTCCCGCCGAAGTGGTACCTATTTATCTACTTGCACTGGCATGCTTTCGAACTGCTAGGTTGGCAGGAGCTGGGACAGAGCAACGGGAGCTCACCCTGTTGCAGGGATTCCCTGTTTACTGTAAGTGTAAAGTAAATCACATTTCTTAAAGACACTACCCACCACTGAGCTTCAAACTTCCCAATGCAAACACAACCTTGGGTAAGTGCTTGGAACCCCTGGAATCTAGAGCAGCTGTTCCTCCCATACTTTTCAAAGCATTTCCCCATCATATTCCAAACCACCAGAAATCTGTGATTTTTTAAAAGTGGATTTGTTGTGCTAGGGCAACAGAGCCTTTTAATCTACTTTACCTGTGCAAACCTAACATTCCAGGATGGGCTTAATCCCTCCTGCAAAAAACTGACAGACTGGAGCCACCCAGAGTCGTCATACTACAGGGTTCCCCCCTCCACTTCCTTTCTATAAAACCATTTGCTACTTATAGTTAAGAGAAAGAAAGGGGAATAATTTTGCATTTCTTCATAATTACAACACTTTGTTCAGTTAAAATAACTGCTTTTTGTCCTCTGAAGGATGTCTTTCCACTATAATCTACTTTTTGCACACTGAGATACTTTAAGCTTGCCAGAAAATGGATGCATTACTCTTCCTCTTTTCCTGACAGAAAACCATAGAATTGAAAAATTAAAAAGCTAAAGTGGTTGACTTAGATATATTCATATTGACAACAATTAGTTTTAGTATGTAATGAGTTTTAATTCAAAGCAGTACAAATGGCTTCCTGGAGTTTGCATACTGAAGCCTACATTTTATCTACGTTTACTGTCTTGTACTGTTCTGCATGTGGCATATAAATCAAATGGAAAAGGACAGGAAATGCTGCTTATCCACAACTTTGATAGCATTTCTCTCCCAGTATATGTGTCTCTGAACTTGCACATCCAGGTGTTCCACTATAAAAGCCACACGTTAACACCCATTGAATGTCATATCTCACATGCACAACCTCTTCAGTCTGTAGGTCAATTGCTTTGGTCTATGCAAGTATGCAGTTCACACATGTGAGTTGGTACTATTTAACAAACACATTCATCCTGCACGTGTATTATGTGGCGATCCACTGTGCCAGATTAAGTATGCATGTGTATCCTCAGCAGAAACTTGGTATAGTCAGCTTTGACTGTACAGCACATCCATTTGAAGAATAGGGGGATGAAGCCCAAGTACTCCTCTTGTCACTTCAGTCTATTCTCAGTCCACTTAGGTTTTCCATGTGTAATTTCTAAGTCCACTCCATTAATCAGCAATTCATTTATCTATTGATTGATTGATCTATGCATCCATCCATACACACACTTACAAAATGCATATTTAAATATTATTTTATAATGATATAGGCAATTAAATGTTGTTTTATTTCAATATATGACCTTCTGAATGTATTTTACCCTACAATATGCACTTTGGTACTTTTTTTTTTGAGTGAAGAGCTACATTGCAGAAGTTGGAGCTTCAAAGCATCATTACATTCCAAACCACACCTTCATCCAGGATTTAGGTCAGTTTGCATTGGAATTCACAGAAATCAAATTCTTCAAGCATCTCCATCTATTCAGCTCTCTTTAAGGGTCATCATAGTTGGCTGTGCCAGTCATCTGTTTAATGAGTGGCTCTGCATAGATCTTTGCAGGCAGCACCATGTATACTGCTGAATGCAAGGATTTGTAAAGGTAAAGGACCCCTGGAAGGTTAAGTCCAGTCAAAGGCAACTATGGGGTACAGTGCTCATATCACTTCAGGCCGAGGGAGCCGACGTTTGTCCACAGACAGCTTTCCGGCTCATGTGGCCAACATGACTAAACTGCTTCTGGCACAACAGGACACTGACAGAAGCCAGAGCACACAGAAACGCCATTTACCTTCCTGCCACAATGGTACCTATTTATCAAGGATCTGTAGATTAGTGCCAATACCACCTAATTTAGTCAGTGGAAAATTCCAGCATTGTGCTAATTATAAGAATAGGGAGCTGTTTGGGGTTATGGAATAACTATGGATGTCAAAGAATTTTAAGCCACCAAGACTGCAAACTAAGAAAATAAGAAGTACCTACTGAAGCAGGCCCATGGCCCATCTAGTCCACCATCTTGTTATCACAGTGACCAGCCAGAAGCCTGTGGGAAATGTGGCCTTTAGGCACTTCTACTTCACCCCCAGGACTCTTCAAAGACCATATGTTCTCCTTAGGCCACGCCCATCATTGACCTTGCTCCACACCCTCCTCAAGTGCTTTTGCCTGGCTGGGATGTATCATTGAACTGTAACAATACTGTACCTCTTATTTGCCTGGATGGAGGTTGGGGATGTGGATGTAGAAACCTCTCACTTTTGCCCAGCTGGAATGTATCCTACTGTACAGAGGTAGAAGAGACAATTGCTCCACCCACTTTTTGCTTCTAGCCCCACCCACCACTGGCATGCAGCCTTTGGAGACCTGCATTCCCACAAGGGAATGAAGTCCACTGGCTTAAAAAAAAAGTTCACCCACCTTTTCAAGGAAGCCCTATGGGGCCTTGGTGTTCACTTTCCTGGAGTAAATAGCTGGATTTAGGAAAGTCTCTCTTAATAAGTGTAATACTAGTGGTAGAAGTAAATGAACTTAGTAATATGTTTTAGAGTTCTTAAAAGGTTACCTACCATATCAGAGTGAAATGAGATGGGCCACATTTTGTCTGAGGAGTGACACTATGCAAAAGGCTTTATGAGTTGCTGGATTCTAGCTTCCAGCTGCACAACAAACTAACATGAACAGTGAGAAGCAATTCATACTCAGAAAATAGTTCATTTGTAGTGGAGTTACAAAGACCCGGAGACTAGATGGCTTTGTTTGAGTCATCCATAAAGGATGATATCTCGAGACAAGAACTGCCATCTGTCCTTTATTGTGTTTTAGCTTCTCTATTTGTCCCCCAAACAATTTCACAGAAAGCTGTTCTCAAATACCTTGACACCTAGTTCCCAGCAAGCACAATAGGAGGAGGCTTTTAGCCAAATGATTACCATATGCAGATTAAAAGGTTTGTTTTACGTTATTTACCATTTAGAATAATTATGAGCAGAGGTCCCTTGTGGCACTTGAATTAGTGAGAGAAATAAGCTGGCAAATGACATTTCACATGATCTATATGTGCAAATTATTAATACAGTGCTTATACAGGGAACTGGAAACATTACTAGGCTGTGTGATTGTACACACTTACCTAGGAGTAAAATCCAACTGAACTACTTCTGACTAGACATGGTGATGAGTGTACTGATTATGCTTATTGTTTGGGAAGAAAGAGAGTGATATACATCACTGGAACAGAGCTGAATGATCACTGTCTATTGTTTTCAGCATATGACACTTGAGGAAAATATATATAGTCACGTGGTTCTCAAGGATTCACATCCAATAAGAATGATGGCCAAATGATGCATCACACTCTACAATAAGAATTAGGAACCTGGAGAAGTACTCTTCCCTTTACAGCCCAAATACAGCTCTTATGTCCCATGTCAGTTCCCTTACGTCTGTCCCAGTATGTAATGTAAGAATTAAAATTCTGCATATTCATACAAATTTAATGTCTACAGAACTCTAAAAGCACAATGATTTTTCTGTTGTTTTTATAGAAAGGGAATGTTGGGCTTGGAAATTGAAGAGCGTCTGTTTTCATCCACACAAAATCTGTGTCATCGACTAAGGGCTTCTAGAATGTAGCCATTAGCACTCAGAAATGGGGCTATAATTCAGCATACACTTTATTGAATCCTGTAGAAGCTGATGGACTTACACTTGTATAGACATAAATTGGATTGCAGCCAAAGTTACTCATTTCATATTCAGTTAATACATTGAGGAGGCAAGGATGACTGACTTGCATTCTCTAATTCCTCACAAAAGGGATAACAAAGAAGGCATAATTGGTAGGACAAAGAGCAACACCCTGGGAATTATTTCAAAATATAAAATAGATTATGTCTGTATGATAAACATTTCAATGCAGCAAGATCTCTCTAACCTTGTAAATTCCCAGGTCCACTATGATGAACCCTGTTCCAATGAATTTCTTTATTTAAAAGAGAAGTAGTAGTAATTAAAATATGCAGTCAGAATGCATGCAGTAACTGTCAGCGTATAGTCTAGAAAGGTGGGCTCCTGGTCTTTAATCATCAAACATTATCAATTGGCATAATCCTGTCTGGGGCAAATGAGGTCGCTAAGTGCTTTGAGCATACTTAAGCAGCATTAATACAGCAGTCACAGCCACACAGGCACAAAAACCCCGCACACAATATCATAAATCAAAAGGATGAAAATGCAGGAGAGTTTTACCACCTTTCCATTAATATAAAAAGAGATTTTTACATTATAAAATTCCAAGAACTAATTTGCATAATTCAGAGAGCCTTCTGTCTGAAGTTCAGGGACTTCCAACCAATTAAAATAGTTCATAAAGTTTGTTTACCATCTTCCTCCCCAGCTATCAAAAATCTCTCTGGAAACCCTCTTCTAGTAGCTATATGTGCAAATTCCCAATTCTCATTAGTTATCAAGTTCATTCACTGTACTCAGAAGCAATTTGTTCTGCTTTAATTAAGGTGGTAAACATGCCCTCAAAGCTCAAGGAGGAATTCTTCAGGTCATTTGTTTTCCTTGCTTCTTTATAGAATTTGGAGAAAGCTCCCATTTCCTACACACACACACACACACACACACACACACACACACACAGCGCCCTTAGCTTACATGGCTATAAAATAATTCAAGGCTTTGCCAGTTATAAGTTTCTACAGAGAATTTCATTCCCCAAGGCATAAAATATGGCTTTGAATTTAGAATGCAACGGAAGGCCCAGCTTGTTTTTAGAAGCCAGGTTCCATCAATTACTTTCTGTGTGACCCTGAGCAAGGGAGATGAGAACACACTGCGACAACTGAAGCTATTGGGAAATGTGGTGCAGCTTAACGTCTCTGATAATTGGGCCAGGGCTCCACAACTCTATTACTTATACTTCCCCCAGAATCAGGAGATAACTCACTTTCAGACACTTATCAAAGGCACTACAAATTAAAGTGAGTAATGTTTACAACCTGTAATGTTTACAACCTGTAATGTAGAACTTTGATCAAAATTCTGTGGGAACGGCAAGATTCAAACCAATGAGAAAAGGGGCGGAGATGCAAACTCAGACCACTACAGAGCATCATTTCAGAACGGCAAGTGACTCAGAATATTCCAGATTTGTAGTCTGGGAATGAAGGCTGAGGATTTTAAATAGGAATCTACAATGCATTAGTGTGCTTTAGTGAAAAGGGTGTTAATTAACTATTTATGTATTTGAACAAATGTGCTGCATAGGAAGGTATGTCTTCTGTTTAGAAGTCAATAAAGTAAAGTAACATTTATATTATGTATTTAAAGGGTAAAGGGACCCCTGACCGTTACGTCCAGTTGCGAACGACTCTGGGGTTGTGGCGCTCATCTCGCTTTACTGGCTGAGGGAGCCGGCATTTGTCTGCAGACAGTTTTTCCAGGTAATGTGGCCAGCATGACTAAGCCACATCTGGCGAATCAAAGCAACACACGGAAACGCCATTTACCTTCCCGCCGGAGTGGTACCTATTTATCTACTTGCACTTTGACGTGCTTTCGAACTGCTAGGTTGGCAGGATTAGAAGTCAATACATCACCACTATTTAATCAAGAGAGTTGACCTAACTTCTAGCTCTCTTCCACAAATCTTCTGTCCTCAGGTTCAGCAAAGAAAGGAAGGTGGCCTCATTTAGAAATGCTGTATCTCTCTGATATAGGTGTGGGGGAGAAAATTTGACATTTGAAGGGAAACCCACCCAATAGGCACTTACTGAAGCAATTGGAGAACCAAAAGAAAGCCATCCAAAATCCATTGTGATTTTATTTACTATTATTATTTTGGCAATGCGGTTCTCCAGCCAAGGGCACATTAAGGCCACTGTCCGCTAGGGTCCAAAGGGTATGAAAACTCACAACACTAAATCATAAGGGTAGTCCATAAAACAACACTAGCCTAAGAACTCCAGTTTTCAAAAAAGGGGTAAAAAGGAAACTCCAGGGTATATACAGTTCAACATTGTGCAAATCTAGCTAGTGGGAGAGTCAACTTAGTTTTTAATAGGGCAGGAGTATCTACAGTTCTAAATGGACACTACCAGTAGAGTAAAGAAAAGACAATACTGATTACTGGTCCAAAAATATATATCACAAATCAGAGAAGATGCCACATAAGCACTTGTCCTCTGTTGTGATTGTTTTTTCTTAATGAACATTGTCAAAGAGTTGTATTCAACTAAGTTTTACATGGAGCAGACCCACTGGAATCAATGGCCATGGCTAACGTAGGTCCATGAATTTCAGTAGGTATACTCTGACTGCAATTCAGTGGTTCTAATGAGAAAGTGGTGCTTAAGTAGAAATAAAGTGATTTTTTTAAAAGCATGGAAACGCTTGAAATATATTTTATAGAAGTATTCTGGCATAAAGTCCTTCACAGATTTGACTATATCAACAAGATCCTTTAAAACAAACAAGCCTTAACATTGTATCAGGGAAAAGATTGCTCTCTTCCCTGGTCACATTTCTCCATGACATGTAGACCAACTCTGATGAGATTGAAGAAAAAACAAAGAAAACTAGCCATCAAATGGAAGCCCATGTATTCAGATGAAAGATCAACCGCACAGAGAAACAAATAAATTTTCACAGGTGGAGAAAAGTGACTGAAAGCTTTCAGAGAGATGTGTTTTTGCCAAATATGTGGATTCATTTGGATTCCTGGCAAGACTGGGTCATTCTTCCCCAAATTTTGATACACTGAAATGGATCATGAAAGGGATGCAGAAGATTTAGTGAGAGCTAACTCCAAATGCCTTCACATTCCTCCATCCTCTGAGCTCAACCATTTCATTCACTACTTAGATGCCACAGAGTGAAGTGATGGATCTGAGAATACTGCACATAGAAGACAATTCACAGTAAGGACCTACATTAGAGACTTTTCCAGAATTGTACCATAGCTCTTTGCCTTTAACTTTGTCCATTTCAAATTCTGAAGGGAAAAGATCGTTCACCAAGTAATTTTTTCATTAAAAATAAATCATGGTTACCACTGCTGCAGTCATGACTGCTATCATTATCTGTTCTTTTCTACAGAATTTGATATTACAAGAGAAATGTCTTTTGAAAATCTCATATCTGAATTTGCTGCCAAGAAAAGTAGAAAAAAGAAGATAGAACTTTTCCTATTATACGGCAACTTCTACAATGGCAAGGTCATCACTGTGTGTAAATATTTTCTTTTAACTTTATCAATGTTCATATCAGATGGAACTCTGAACACAGGAAGCTGTGTCACACTGAGTCAGATTGTCAGTCCGCTTGGCTCAGTAATGTCTGCACTGATTGGCTGTGGCTCTCCAAGGTTTTAGACTTCTCAGCCCTTCCTAGAGTTGTTGAGGATTGAAATTGACAGCTTCTGTGTGCAGAGCAGAGGCTCAACCTCAGAGCTTGAGACCTCCCATAAAAAGAGGAGCCTATATGTGCATATTCCTGAAAAATAACATATAAAAATAAATTGTTAGGGAAAATTGTGTGCAAAAATGTGTATATTAAGATAAATGAACACCAAAAATGCATATAATTTTTTTTAAAGAATCTGCAATCTGATGTACAAATAGGGCAAAGTGAACATAAGATGGGGAAAATGAGAAACTAATGAGAAACATAAGATGGGGAAAATGAGAAACCATCCCAATCTTACAGACTAACAAATGTTGTTATGGAATAAAGGTCTGTGGACTAGAGCCCTGACCACAAAGGCTTATAGTCATAATAAGGGAGGGATGAACAATCATTTTTTGGAGGGGGAAAAAGGTGCCTCAAGAATCTTTGAATCAAAGAAAACCATGAAAACTGTAACATTATGACATTCATATCATGGGCTAAACTGGCACTGAAAGTCACATCTTTGAGCATGTTTTGAGCACAGTGGGGGATTCATCACGTTCTCACAGCATATTATTATATCTAGAGCTCAGAATTATGCTCTGCTGCGCCTGCATCACAAAGCAGCATCAGGTTCATGGCTCTCAGCAGCAGAGCAAAGAGATAACTTATCTGCAAAACTCTGACAACAAATCCAGCCTCCACTTCAGCCTAGCACTTTGGTGCTCCAGCAGATGTTGGTATAGTAGTTGCAGCACTGAACAGAAATGTATTTGAGAAAGGTCAGTGGGGCAATTGCCCAGGGCAGCAAATTTAAGGGGCTGGCATATGAAACATCAACACGAGGCCTGAACTTACAGCTTTCATTTAAGAAGAAGAGTAAGTTCATAAGTATAAAGGTGAGCTGCTGCCTCCTGCAATTTTTGTGAAATGAGTTAGCTCACTTTGGCTGACCTAAGTCCTCACTGATGGTGAAATCAAAGCTGTGGGTTGAGGATGCAAGGACTCCTTCAACACCTCTCCCATCTTCAGAAAGTCCATAGTGAAGGCAGAAGCAACAGCTTCTTCTCCTTCATGCAGTGCTTTTTCTCCTGACAAAACTGACTGGTACTCAGTGCTGGCACCCTTTTTTGCTGTCACCCCACCATCTCTTGTGAGGAGGTAGTTTTGCCCTCTACCTTTCAAAAGAGAGGAAGACTCCCATGGCTTCCTCTAGCTAGGAGGGGGGCTTTGGCACTCATCACATCCATGGCAGCCAGTGGGAGACAGGCAGCTCTCTCCAGTGAAAGAAGCCTTCTCCCTCCTTGTCCTCCACAGCTTTGACACCAATAAGTGAGCGACAGACTTTTCCCAATAAATAATACCGAGATGAATAAAACACAGTCATACCATTATTTGCTATTCCTACTCCCATGTGACTCATTCCTACTCCCATGTGATTCATTTGTGGCCAAAGCAAGCCATGGCATCTATTATCCCATGTCCATTCCCTCACTTCTAAATTAAATGACAGGGTGCCAAAACAGTCTGCCACCTCAAGCACCATGAGACATCATCTTTGAATCACAATAATCTATCTATGGCTAAGAGATTCCTTCTGTACCTGTATAAAATCCTCAAGGGGGGGTGTTAAATGGTCTAAAACAAGAGCTGCATCCTATAGAGAATGACATCAGTGAAGCATAGCACTAAGTGTCTCATGGCCTCTTAGGAAGTTGTGTTAGGAATGGAAAACCTGTGGCCCTCCAGATGTTGTTGGACTCCAACTCCCATCAGCCCCACCCAGAATGACCAATGGTTGGGAATGATGGCAGTTTTGGCTAGCAACATATGGAGGTCCACAGATTCCCTATTCCTGACTTAGTTCCTTCTTTCCCCTCTTTCACTGCTTTAGCATTAACAATTCCACTGTGCAAGAAACACCAGCTATTACTACGGAGGCTAGGGCTATTGTGCTAAGTCACCCAACTGTGTCAGTACTTTCTTCCACAATTCCCTCAGTCAGCATAATAGCTTGGCTTATGCTCTTATGTATTTTCAAGCATGACATGTTGCAAAAATTGGTCTTTGGTTTTCTGATATAAAACCAGGCCTTAGCTAGACTACTTGAAAGAAGTAGTCTTTCTTCAGAACACAAAGCTCTAGTCTGATTATTTATTTCCCTTATATCATCTGTGGGTTCCCCAACCCCTTTTCTTTATCTAACTGCAATTTAGCTATACACATTTAATTGAACTGAAATGACTGGGCCTAATGTAACCATGGCTATAAACTAATTCCAAAAGCTCAATTAGGTATCATTTTAAGTATCTCTTTTCTAAAAAGAATACATATTTAACATTCACTCTTTACTTTTCAATTATTTTCAAGGAAAGAATTGTGTTAGTTATAATTAAAGAACACACAGAAGAGTGGCATTATCTCGGGACCAGCAGGAGTTTCCAGCAACAAATACAACCATGACCATTTTTGATGTGCACAAAGCTACTAATGGAAAAGCATCCTACTGTTTCAGCTATTTATTGCTAAAATCATGCACCATTGTGAATTCATCACTCATTCATTCATAAAATGAATAAACAGTTATATTGCCTCTTTCAAAATGCATGATAAAAACCGGATGATCAGATCTCCCACCTCAAAGATATTTCAGCAGCCTCTTGAGATACATGCTTAGTGCAAGGAGAAAGCAGTTATTCACACAGCAGGTTGATCCCCTGACAACTGATTCTTCCCCTGATCTTTCTTATGGTGCATTCAAGAATCTCTTTCTCTACAACCACATAAGAGCTCTCTGCATGTAATTAGGACTTTTCTACAATATCTCTAAAGGTTTCACCCTGCAGATCACATAGCCTAGCTGCAGAACATAAATTTATTTCCGGAGAGTGAGGAGCTCTTTACACCATGTTGGGGGAAAATAGCCTCTGTCTACCTCCTGGATCTCTCGTTGCACATCATTTATTGGCTTTATGAGATATTTTGCAAGTGAAAAATGCAACAAAAAGTTGCAGCATGGAGTGCTCCTTTGCAGTCCTCCAAACTTGTCCTGTCTTCTTCCAGGATACTCTCTTCCTTCCTCTCCATCCCAGCTTTTCATTTCCAAGGTTCCATTTCACTTCCTTCTTGTGCATGGATGGTGCTGTTTTGACTACCCATGGGCTGGTCCTCCCATTAGGCAGAATGAGGCAGCTGCCTGCGACAACACAGAGAATGGCAACAGAGTGCTACAGACCATGGTCTGACGTATGCCCTCTAGGCTACCCTGTTGCCTTCAGGTGTACTGAAGGATGTTGTCCCATTGGCAGTGCTGAAGGTTCAACTGCCAACCCATTAAGCTCCTGTATGTTGAATACAATCAACACTCTAAGAATGACAACTATTATAATATATAGCAGGGATGGTGAAACTGTGTCCATCCAGATGTTGTTTGGTCCAAACTCTCATTATCACTGACTGTTGGTCATGCTGGCTGAGGTCCATGGGAGTTGGAGTCTTACAACATCTCGACCATGGGTTCTCCATCGGTGGTATATAAGGCATAATTTATATTGAGGAAAAGTGAAAGGGTTTTCTTTTTTAGTAAATTAGTATGTATCAGTAACAAATTCTCTTGACTTTCCAGCAATCTACCTCCATTCCTGCCTTATCTACACACTCTGACTTTCTGATCCTATGGAAATTCTCTTTATACCCCACACTTCATATTTTGCGAAGAAACTAAGGATGCATCAAAGTGGACAAGCTCCTAGGTTAAAAAAAAAAGGAAAAAAAGAATGGTCTACCAATTCCTCTTAAGCCTGCCCCACAAAATTCCTATTTGGGAAATTTAAATATAAATAGGTCCTCAGTAAATCATCTCCTCAAGACATGTGATATCTAGGCATTCAACTTAAAATCATGGCCCTGGGTTTGTAATCTTTGGCATCAATTTTCACAAAGAGGAGCTAAACTACAATAGATGAATCTACCCTATCATAAGGCATTATGCTCAGATAGAAACCAATTACTCTTTCCTTGATAGAATATGAATTCCTATGATAGAATAGTGGTTCAAGTTCAATTTGCAGCTAGTGCTTTCAAATTCCTGAATGCTACTTGAAAATTCAGAAGCACTTTGAAGACTTATGAAAGTCACAAAGCTAGCAAAGAATATCTCTTGAGTTCAAGGACCTACATTTTTTATTTGGGAGTTATTTTTTTAAAAAAAGCACCAAAAGATTTAACTCTGTGCTGATAGATGTTATTTTCTTGAGTCTTTTTTTTTTAAGAAAGTAAAGTTGTGGGTGTGCTAATGCAGACTTCATTAGCAATATTGCATGAGCCCCTTCCCTCTTTTCCATGTATTAGTGTTAACAAAAACAAAGCAAAAATGACTTCTGATACAGAAGTGTTGACATATTACATCCATCAAGTACACAGTCTGTGTACACAAAGAATTGAGTTGTACCAATCAATAAGTGTACACTCTTTCACACAATATGCTTGGATCAGTGTTCAGTATAATATGTGAACAAGTCTACTGCCACCATTGGATACGATCCTCTGATTATGTGGTGCCAAACTTATTATTTTGGGAATATCACCAGAAGAGAGCACTTTCTTCGTCTTTCCCATACTGCTCATCACTGCTGATGGGGGTGGGGGCAGAAAGGGGGTGAGGTTCCAGGAAAAATGACTTTGGAAATTCCACCCACCACGAACCCAATGTGTTTGGCTTTAGACGTGACCCTCAAAACATAACCCCCATGTAAGTTGCAGGCTTACTGTATATGATACATTACAGTCATCATGCGTATTGGATTGCTGGTGGCTCTGATATTCACCCTATGATATTTAAACTCAATCACAGCTATATGCTTTTACAGCTACTGCTATATACAGTTTTCCTATCCTTGTTTTGTGTTGTTTTTAACAGAATAGATCCATTCCCGGCCTTACATCAGATGAGTACCATTGATACTAGACATTTCTGAGTGAGCTGGCCATGCAATCTTATTCATGTAAGAAGTCCAAACAAAAACAAAGGTTGGGCTTGATGAATGTTTGGCAAATCAGATGTAAACACCCCTAGTCCTAATCATGCTTAAAGGTAAAGGGTAAAGGGTAAAGGGGACCCCTGACTATTAGGTCCAGTCGTGACCGACTCTGGGGTTCCTGCGCTCATCTCACTTTATTTGCCGAGGGAGCCAGCGTACAGCTTCCGGGTCATGTGGCCAGCATAACTAAGCCGCTTCTGGTGAACCAGAGCAGCGCACGGAAATGCCGTTTACCTTCCCGCCGGAGCGGTACCTATTTGTCTATTTGCACTTTGACATGCTTTCAAACTGCTAGGTTGGCAGGAGCAGGGACAGAGCAATGGGAGCTCACCCCGTCGCGGGGATTCGAACCGCCGACCTTCTGATCAGCAAGTCCTAGGCTCTGTGGTTTAACCCACAGCGCCACCCGCATCCCTTGGAAGTAATTACTGCTTCTGGTAAATTCCACATGAGCATGCTTCCAATTGCACATAAGTAGAATAAAGAACCTTTTATGTCACCAGCTGTACAATCCTATGTGTGCCTACTTAGAAGTTCCTTTGAGTTCAATGTGACCTAGTCCCAGGTAAGTTTGCCTAGAATTGCAGTTTAATGAGGTTTTATGCTGGGGATACACTAGCTGATGTCATGCTATTGTAGCTCCTGAAATTGCGGTGAATTTTGGAGAGGATAAAGCCAAAGACTCACAGATGTTTTCTTTCTTGAAAACTTGCAGGGAGCGTTGAACCATAGTATAAAGTGCTATGGTTAAAAAAGAAATATTATTATAGAGCTTTGCTTGCAGAGTTTCAGTTAGTAATTATTAATCTCTACAAAGTCTTTCTTGTCTTTTTACCTTAGCATTTCATCGATGTAGTCAATTTTTTTTTCAGGGGAAAAATAATCTATCAGAATCACATTTCCCTTCCCCTTGCACCCTATAAAACTCACAGTAGTATCAGAAACTAAAAAGGCATAAGTGATGTCTCTTTCTACCTTACTGAAAGTGTAGCTAAATCCATTCAATCTCTGCTACAAATTAAAAAGCAGATGATAGAGTAAGAACTCCCTTTTGACTCCTCTCTTTAGCTATCTGCATTCTTGTTATGTAATGCATCCTGTTTGTATCAACTTTTATTGGTCCGTAACTGTCATGAATTATTTATTCATTCTAATTGCTTTTTTTTTTTTTTTTTGGTCCCTTGATTTAAATGTGTTCTGCAACTGATGGGGAGATATTGAACTATTTAAATTAACTTGCTTTATAACACTGTGTTATGGATCAATATGATTTGTAAACCTTAAACGAACATTCAACACAGACTCAGAATGCAGATGGGATAAAGCAAAGGTAAAACACAACAACAAAAATCGAGCACAGGTTCTGGAATGTTTAGGAATATTGTCTGGTATTATTGTCCAGCATTTAAACACACCTGTGTTCGGCATCGATCATTAAAACACATTATGCTTAAGTTTTGGGGTGGTTTTTAAGCAATATGAATTAGCAGTGAAATGCATATTGCATATTGTGACCTGTGATTATTTCATGCAATAATAATAATAATAATAATAATAATAGGAGGGCTATTTACACCACAAAAAGTAAAAATAAGGATAATATTTCATGATCCAGGAAATAAGCAAGATGGATTGATATAAGGGTTATTTTGACAAAACACCAAGCCTTCCCCATACTGTGATAGCATGGAGGCATGTGTCTCAATCAATTCTACTCCTCAAGAACACACTGTTTAGAGAGATAGCATGTCTCAGTGCAACTCAACAGTGTTTCACAAAATTGTTATGAGGTACAAAAACCAGTTGAAATGGGAGGTGGTCAAAGACAGAGCAAGAGAATGTCATTCAGCCACCATGGAGCCCATTATATATATCACAGTCTTATATGCCCGATACATTGCCAAAGCCTATTATAGTGAGATTGCAACTAACAAGCAGCATACGGGATACAGCTGTCTCTGCCAATGTTATGCTTATTCTGTTGCAGCATCCACGGAAGCCGCTCTGCACTATTGTGGCAGGATAGATCAGGAGGAGAGAGGTGCCCAACACCAAGGAAACACAACCAGTTAGTATCAAATCTAGCCAGAGTTACACTAAACTGTAGGAAAAGGGCATACAGGACACTGTATCAAGCACGTCCTGAGGGAATGCCTCTTTGTAGCATTTGAAGTCTACTCTCTTATGTTATGGTAGGCTCTGTGCAATAGCCTACCACCCTTTTCCCTCCACTTACCCAGGAGCATGCATCTGCTCTTATCCCAGCTGGAGAAGGCATCAGGTAACATTCACATCCACACCATTTAAGGCACCTGGCTTCCTCTGAAGACTCCCAGGAACTGTTCTCTGAAAAGATATCTATGTACAGTGGTACCTTGGTTCTCAAACTTAATCCATTCCAGAAATCTGTTCCAAAACCAAAGTGTTCCATAGAAAGCAATGCAAAATGGATTAATCTGTTCCAGACTTTTAAAAACAACCCCTAAAACAGCAATTTAACATGAATTTTACTATCTAATGAGACTGTACATATTTATAGGGAGACATGATATAATACTAACATGATACAGGGTCCCATCTCACTCTTCCATCTCTTGCATTGCTGGGTCTTTTTCTACTACCATTCATAATATTTTTGAATGCCATTCATAATAATTTCTTCCTCCGCCTTTTACTTACGTTGGTACCCAGTTGTTGTTGTTGTTTGTGTGTCCTAAGAGATCAGATTGGGGATGCTCCTAAACACTGGATTGGAATTTATTTGCATAGATCGGGTGAGGGCATATAGTTATAGAAGTCACTCTATCATTAGCTAAAGAGGGATATTAGAATTATTTAATTGGGATTTTAAAGTTTCCTTACTGTGCAATTATGTCTGTGTCTATTCAGAAGTAAATCCCATTGAGTTCAGTAAGGCTTATTCCCAGTTAACTGGGTATAGGATTGCAGCATTAATATATATTCTTTATATGTATATAAGGGACGCAGGTGGCGCTGTGGGTTAAAGCACAGAGCCTAGGGCTTGCCGATCAGAAGGTCGGCAGTACAAATCCCCGTGACGGGCTGAGCTCCCATTGTTTGGTCCCTGCTCCTGCCATCCTAGCAGTTCGAAAGCACGTCAAAGTGCGAGTAGATACATAGGTACCGCTCCAGCGGAAAGGTAAACGGTGTTTCCGTGTGCTGCTCTGGTTAGTCATGCTGGCCACATGACCCGGAAGCTGTACGCCGGCTCCCTCAGCCAGTAAAGCAAGATGAGCACCGCAACCCCAGAGTCGTCTGCGACTGGACCTAATGGTCAGGGGTCCCTTTACCTTTACCTTATATGTATATAGATGTATACAATCAATCCTTGCTTTGCACTGGGGTTACTTTCCAGATCCACCCCCCCACACACACACACACTGGTGGAACATGCATAAACCTACTCTGCCCTGCTTGTGGTCCTCCCCATTCTGCCCCTTTTCATGACATTTGGAGACTATTTCCAAGTTCGGTGCCATTCACACATGCATAATCGTGCATCATTCAGACACTCCTAAATCGGTCGTTGCCTGTATATTAAAAATCTATTCTCTTTAAACAGTAGTGTGTGTGTGTGCTATATGCATGCAGGAAAAGTAAACAGTTTTTCTCTCTTACTAAAGCTGTTCCTTTTTGGCCATTCCTGACAATAATCTAAATTCCTGATAGCATCAGGATTAACTTTTCTAATTGTGCTTGGTTTGTGCCAACAGCTATCACTTTTAGCTCCTGTTACTTAATGGAAGAAAAAAATTCTGGTCACTAATCTGTTGGGGATCAGAAGGTTGGTGAAGGAAATTGAATTCAACATCAAAATAGATCTTCTGTGAAATTTAATTTTCCCCTCTAGGGGTTCCTTTGAAGCTTTGAGATTCTCTCTCCTCCTCCTTATTTCTTAGACTCACAGTGGGATGACTTGGCTTCTGGATGTGGAAAGCTGGTTGTCTCAGATGAAGTGTATTCCCAGCTCTGAAAGACAAATGACCCCCCTTCTGTTCAGCTACATAAATACTTCTGAAGACTTAAAAATTTAAGGCATGCTGAACCTGGATCCTTAGCTTCTCTAGAAATATAGCTGGTGCATTAGTAACAGAAGCCTGAACCAAAATTGTATTTTGTTTCTCTAAAGGAAATGGACTCAGACAATTAATTAATTATCCCACACATGTTCTATGCAGTTATTTATTTTAGACTTTAATCTGATATTCCTTCAAGGGTATCCCCATCTACTTATTTATGAGGGGACACAACACAATGCCTTCTTACCTTACTGATACCAAACCTGTAATGAAGGCCCTATAGCTCCCCCTGCTTTGTTACACATAAAGCTCATTCATCAGCTGAGCCACAAGCTCAGCATCTAGACCAGAAATATCAGGAGGAGAGCCTTCATAGCCATAGCTGTCAACTTACAGATTTGAAAATAAGGGACCAGCAGCCTTGAAAATAAGGGACCAGCAGCCAAAATAAGGGACCTGCAGCCTCACCTGTTCCAGGCACTCTAGTCTTCCTGTCCTCCTGCAGTCTGGTCAAACTCATGCTGGTAGCTTCGAGAACACTGTCCCACCAACTTTGTAACCAGAGATTCAACTGAATAGAATCTGAATCACATGCACCACAAGCTATGCAGGCACCACAAGCACCACAGGCCTATGCAGCCTCAAGTTAAGATGGCTCCCCGGCCTGGCTTTGCACTGCAAAGTTTGCAGCAGCACGTGGAACAAAATGGCGTCCAGCATTCAAAAACCCCCTCAGCTTGCATTAACTAGCCCAGGGGTCTGCAACCCATGGCTCCGGAGCCGCATGTGGCTCTTTTACACCTTTGCCGCGGCTCCAGGGCGGATACTAGTGAGGGGAGGAGGTGCATTGTGCGCCCCGACACTCTCCACTGTGGCAGGTGCTGTACTGGCTGTGACGTTGCATGGGGGCGGTGCGTGCATTAGTCACGCACCGTCCCGACGTCACCTTCCCACCCACCCGCCCGCTACATTGTAAGGGGCATGTACGCTGGTCACTGCACTGAAAGGGGGCATGTACGCTGGTCACTGTTTTGAAGGGGCGTAAAGAACACACACACAAAAAGGTAACTTGTTAATTTAACGTTTATTTCTATGAGGAGGAGTAATTCTGAGGGGTCAAACAAAGAAATAATAAAAAAGTGACAAAAAAGTTATTTTTATAATGACGAGTTTTGCGACTCCCAGTTTTTTTTTCTTCAGAAACGGGTCCAAGTGGCTCTTTTTGTCTTAAAGGTTGCAGACCCCTGAACTAGCCACACACAAGGCATGCAAGCTCCACCCCCCAGTCATTCTTAGACTTCTTATTGGGTGAGCAACACAGCCAAGCAACACAGTTGGAGCCTCCCTCCTCCCTGGCTGGCAGGGAGGGAGGGAGAGGAGCTGCTTCCTTTGAAATTTAAGGGACATCATTTAAGGGACATTTAAGGGACATCCATCAATAAGGGACAGCAGCGGGACATGGCCCTGGAATAAGGGATTGTCCCTTCAAATAAGGGACACTTGACAGCTATGTTCATAGCATGCACCAATGAACAGTTGGTAGAAATTGCATGGTGTACAGTGGTACCTCGGGTTAAGAACTTAATTCGTTCTGGAGGTCTGTTCTTAACCTGAAACTGTTCTTAACCTGAAGCACCACTTTGGCAAATGGGGCCTCCTGCTGCCGCTGCACCGCCACTGCACGATTTCTGTTCTCATCCTGAAACAAAGTTCTTAACCTGAAGCACTATTTCTGGGTTAGTGGAGTCTGTAACCTGAAGCGTATGTAACCTGAAGCGTATGTAACCCAAGGTACCACTGTATTGGCAAAGAAGTTGAGAATATGCAAATTAGTAGCCGTTATTTTGTGTCAGAGACCAGACTGAGGATTACAGCTCTGAAGAGGAATGATGGGAACCTCCCCCTCTTCCTGCTCCTGACCAGGATCCTGAAGCTGCTCAGAAACAATGGAGCAGTATAGATTTAGAGAATTGGTTTGCAGAGGGACATAGTTTGGAAAACAACAGCTGGGCAGAGCTGAGTGGGGAACAGCTAGGAGAAGCAGAACAGGAAGAGAGAGAGAAAACTGACTCCCCTTCGCTAGAAAGTATCCAGCCTCTATCTCCAATGGCAAGGAGAGCTGATAAGGTTGCTATGCAGAAGACTCAGTGGTTGCAAGATCAGGTTGCAAGAAGGGGGAAGTGACGGACATAACTTGGGGGTGGGGGAAGTAGGAGGGAAGCTTAACCAGGAGCAAACTCGTTAACTCACCAAAACACCATATGGAAGCAGGAGCAACCTGGTGTCCATATTACAGTTTTGGATAAATATAGCAAGAGAGAAAAAGCACAAGATCCAGTGGAGTGGAGGGGGGGAGAGAGAGCTCCAGCATGATGCAACTAGAGCACTAAGAATAGACAGCATCAAACACCTTTGCAGAATTAGCTCAACCCTATCTTAAAACCGATCTTGTTATGAGTTCATGCCGTTGTTTCTTTTTGGAGATTGTTCCCAAACTTTACATGCTAAGCAGTTTGAAATCTTCTTCGAATTCCTCGTTGAAACTGATTAATCAACTTGAAGTTAGTAATCCCCAAAAGAATAATTTGTTTTGCATGCCAAAGGGGATGGCGTTTTAAAATGCACCTTCTGTTTTTCTTCCTCTCTGACTCTGCTGGTTATCTGCAGAAGGCTTTCTTCAGATTCCAACATATTAAAATTTAACAACTCGAAATCTCAAGGGATTATCATTTATAATTTATAGGGAACACAGGCAATCTGACATATACTTCCCTTTCCCCTCCAGCTCTACTGTTGTATCCTTCCTCTCTTTGCTGTTCTATAAAATATACAATTGTTTTCCATAGTAGTATTTTTTTTCATTACCCAACAGATTTTCCCCCTGTTACCTGCTCAAATATTTCAAGATTCTCATGTTGCATTCCCACACCTACTTATCTGAGAGTAAGCCCCACTGAACTCAGTGGAACTTACTTCTGAGCACAAGTTGAAGTGGTAACATTTTTATCCCCACATATTAACGTTTCATTTTAGCTGATTGGATTAAGAGTTGGTGTGGTATTGCTACTTCTGTTCTGTAAATGGGGATGGATATATTTAAAATATAGTGGGTGGAATTAAACGCCGTGCAATTTGATTGTCTCATCAGTTTCTGCTTGACAAATGGAATGATCTACCCTTCTTCATATGCTGTTCTGGGGAGTTCTCCTGCCCCCCCCACACAATTGGATTGGGGGGCATGCAGGGGGAGAAAGGAAAGCCTCCTTGCATTAGTGGGACTCATTGCACTTACTTGCACTAGTGCACCTATGTAGTTGAATCCAGCTATTTGAATTTTAACATCACTGGTTCGGAATACATGAGTCAAAAGATGAAAACACCCGACTTGTCATACAGCCCTAAATTAGGCTGGTGTCACAGAAAGAAGACTACATGATTTTAAGTTTTCACTTATGGGACACAGAACAACTGGGGGAATGGATTTTCAACAGGGTAACAGTGGAGGGGGAAAGCACTGAACTAAACTATTTGTTCACACACACACACACACAAACACACACCCTACCAGCTTGTAAAATATCAGGGCAATGCACAACATTACACATGCAATAAAACACAATTTAAAACAGTGCACAATAATCATGGCTCCCCTCAAAGAATCATGGGAACTGTAGTTTGTTAAGGGTGCTGAAAATTGTTAGACTTCTCACAGAGCAACAATACAGTGGTACCTCTGGTTAAGAACTTAATTCGTTCTGGAGGTCCATTCTTAACCGGAAACTGTTCTTAACCTGAGGTACCACTTTGGCTAATGGGGCCTCCCACTGCTGCCGTGCCGCCGCCACGCAATTTCTGTTCTCATCCTGAAGCAAAGTTCTTAACCAGAGGTACTATTTCTGGGTTAGCGGTGTCTGTAACCTGAAGCGTCTGTAAGCTGAGGTACCACTGTACTGCACTTCCCAAGGAGATGCTATGATTGTTAAATGTGAGGTGGTGTGGATGGGACCTTAAGCCCACACCAAAAGGTGGGTCAAAAGTACACACTCCACACCCTTGGCGCTCCCTGCCTGCCCCAGGGAGCACCTGCAATCATTCCTCATCCTTTGAACACTATATATCATATAGCCACTGAGAAGCCTACTCTGAATTTATATTTCAAGTTTTTGTTCTGAAAGTAAGCCTACAACAATCATCCGAAGCAGTGTAGCCAGAGGCACAGTATATAATCGGCTGAGCTAGCAGCTTCAAGGCACAACTGAAACTGCCTTGGTATCTAATCTAATTGTATTCAAAAGATAATATTCAAGGGGCAGAGCAAGTAAAGATTCAATAAAAGCCCTGTCCGTTTTTGTACATCAAAAATCCTTGTGCATGTCTGAAATTGATTATTCAATTGAGCAATCTCTGCAGCCCTGAATAGTCTTTCTGTAGTGTCAGCCAACCTTGAAACCTTTCTCTTTTTCAATTTGACTATTAAGCAAGTCCTGCAAGTTACATTTTAAAACACTGAATTTCATTTTCAGAAAGGGTTCCTGTATAGCCGAGTTACAAAGGAGTAAGCCACAAAGCCTCTCTGTTAGGCTGCTGCAATACTGCAGTTCTCCTTCTACAATGTGACAGCCTACCTGCCCGGGCCTTGGTGCTGTTGCTACTGCGGGGAACAGCTGCAACAACTCCTGTCCAGGACAATGTTCTAGTGGCTCCTTTGACACAGCACATAGCCACGCAGGCTTCAAGGACAGGCTCTGTCTACCCAGGAAGTCTCCCCCTTCCCCATAACATCCATTTTATAAATAAAATAAAGAAACATTTGGCTATATAAGCCTGGAACTTCCCTCATCTTCGACTAATGGTTTTCCAACTTAATCTCTAATATGCATTTTGTTCTTATAAATATTACTATTAAATTACAATCTTAAATAAACAATTTGTAAATTGCGTGCAGTGATAAATGATAATTTGAGCCTACAAAACTTCTTGTAGCCCTATTAGCGAGGTTAATTGTTTACAGTTGTCTTTCAGATACAACATAAATTTATTCCAATCTTTCAAGAAATTCTGGTTCTGAATTTTCCCAGTCAATTTCACCAAATTGGCATAGTCCATTAATTTCATCTGCCACTCTTCTTTCTATGGTATCTCTTCTTGCTTCCATCATTGGGCTAGTAATATTCTCGCTGCAGTTGTAGCATATTAAAATAATGTTTTGTCCTGCCTATGTATTCCTCTACCCACAATTCCTAACAGGAAGGCTTCTGGGTTGTTGTTTTTCACAAATGTATATTTCAACATTTTTAAAAGTTCATTATATATCATACACAGGAGTCTCTTATGCCTGTAGGCCCAGGCTGGTGACCCAGCAAGCAAGCCATCTGAGGAAGGAATATATGAAGGTAGCAACTGGCGACAGACTGATGCAGCAACACCTTTCTTATGGTCCCTGGAAGCAGAATACTTCCTCATAGGCATCTGGTTGACTGTCACAAATGCTGGCACACATCCCTTGCTATGCATAATGGTTTAACACTCTCTCTTCCTAAGGAACTCTGAGAATTGTAGCTCTGTGAGGGGAATAGGGGTCTTCCAACAGCTGTCAGCATGCTTAACAAACTACAGTTCCCAGGATTTTTTAAGGGAAGCCCTAACTGCTTTGATATGGCTCAAAATGTATAGGGCAGATGGTACCTGATAAGTTTCTCACCGTGTGTGTGTGTGTGTGTGTGTGTGTGTGTGTGTGTGTGTCTTTGTGAAATGAGGCATCTTAACTTTCCTCAGTTACAATAAGCTTCATATAACTAGCTGTTTGTTTTAAAGGAGGGATCTATCCCCTCTTCTCCTTAATTCATCAAATTGTATTATATACACCCATTCCAGTTTTCCTTGATGAGCAAAGTTGGTGATCACTTTTTTCGGAGTACTTTTTTGAGGAATTACAACAGCAATGAACTACAATTAGGCTTTGTACAATTAGCTTTCTATACAATTCTTTTCATTTTCTTGTGCATATCCACAGCGTTCAACACTCCCTGGAAGAGAGAAGCAGCAGAACAAGAAAGCAGCGAACCCACACGCCTCACTTAGACAAGAGAAATGCCTTGGTATGTCTTAGTAAATATTTGGATGTTACAGTTTAATAATTTAGCCATAAAAGTGCCAGCTCAAAGCGAAAGTGCATTGCGCAATATTGCACCGTACAAACGAAAGAGAATCCATCTTCATTTCCATCATACCAAATGAGCAATTAAACTTGGCTTATGCATGGCATACAACAGCTGCTTTGTTGCTTGAATGTGAGGCCGATTATTACATGGCAATAGCTTAGCCTAAGTTTAAATGAGAAATCAAATTGATTACCATATAATTGGAAATAAACAAGCAGTCTCATATAAAATCTCAACCTCACGCTAGCATTGTCTGTTCAGATAAGTAGAGCTCAAGCTGAGCTTTCCATTAATAAGCATAAATTGAATGTAGGAAGCTAAAAATTGCTCTGTCTCCTGGCATATTTGATGCTCTGTCATTGTATATTGGCATTCAGGGCACCAAATTATCGATAAGTGTTATGACAAAGCTATTTTTTGCCATCTCCTTCCAGTCTCAGATACGATCAGTCTGATGAACTTTGCATTTGTGATTGAAGACCTTCATCTACTGTTATAAAAGGAAGGGCTTGATGGCTTAATGGATAAAGTGCTGACCTTTTTCCTGTTCCTGCTCTAAGCACTTCACTGAACAATAGACATCCACAATGGATGAAAAGAACATCAAGTGCCATGCAATCAGCAGGTCCTATTCACTGGAAGCTGAAGACTAAGCTAACTCAAACAGTGAATTCCTCAGGTAGAAACTCACTTTGCTGCACTGGGTTTCCCCCCTTTATTTTAGACCCTTAAGCATAACTCAGATGGCACTGAGTGGGACATGATGGCAAGGGTGGGATCAGAGGGTGGGACCCTGCTTTTACTCTCCCTACCGCTGGTCATCCCATTGAGATTATTGAGTGAGCAAAATTTTTGAAGCATTGAAGAGCAGCAGCAGATGCAAGTTGGGGGGGGGGGATGTTGCATTCTTCTGAGTCAGACCATTGGTCCACTTAACTCAGTGATGTCTATACAGTGGTACCTCAGGTTACAGACACTTCAGGTTACAGACGCTTCAGGTTACAGACTCCGCTAACCCATAAATAATACCTCAGGTTAAGAACTTTGCTTCAGGATGAGAACAGAAATCATGCTCCGGCGGCGTGGCAGCAGCAGGAGGCCCCATTAGCTAAAGTGGTGCTTCAGGTTAAGAACAGTTTCAGGTTAAGAATGGACCTCCAGAACGAATTAAGTTCTTAACCTGAGGTACCACTGTAGTGACTGGTACCAGCTTTTCAGAGTTTCAGACTGGTGATATTCCAATGCAGGGCCTACATACTAGTGAGAATGAATGTGCTGCCCTTGACAATACTACAGGGGAGATTCCAGAAAACACCACTTGTTGAGAGACTGTGCCCCTGTGTGGCAAAGACAAACAGAATCAATCACACATGTTCTTTTGCACTGCTCCTGTTATCATACCATTCAATCTAACGAGTTTATTGTTATTAGGGAGTGGTTAGTGGGGAGTTATTAGTAGGGAGCGGCATTCAGATGAACGAAAGGTAGCCTTCCTTATGTTTACTCAGGATGGGGATAAGATGGAGATAGTAGCCTGGTTTCTGCAACACACAATGAGGATTTGTGAAGGCTATGCAACGCTAGTTTAAACGTTAGGTGCAGGGATTTTTTTTGTGTGACTGGTTCTTTTGTACTGAGCCCTCCTCCAATATTTGTCAAGCTCTGAGAGTCCTCCCCTCCCTTCAGCAACTCCACAAATAAGAATTAATGAGCGGTTGATAGATTTATAGTCCTTTTTTTAAAGCTTCATGTTGCGGTCACAAAATACACAGCTCTCCACAAGGAGGGCAGTTCCCTACTCTAAATCTGCCTCCCTACTTCCCCAGCAAGGAGTGCACCAATGAGAAGTTCCTCTCCCTCTTCCTTTGTTCTCTGATACATTCGGACCTCTGAGTCCGTGGAGAGGGGTGTCTCCCAACTGCACCCTCCCTTCTGGATCTCTTGTCATTATCTCGTAAGCTGGGTAACTCCTCCCTAATCTCTTCAGCTTCTGTGTCTTTGTCTGCCTGTCTCTCTGCTTCTGTAAACACAGGAGATGGAGTGGCGCAAATATTCGCATTCCTCTTCTGAGAGAAGCTGATCCGTCTGCGACTGCATTCCCCAGTCTTCAGATCCAGACCATTCTCTGACAATATTGTACATATGCCAATAAAGGTTTGAGAGAATCTTTTCTAAAAAAATATTCTTTATTGATTAAAAAATTTGCATGTCTATGCAAACATTATGTATTATCTCTTAACAGGTAGAAAAAAAGTTATATAAAAAAGAAAATTTATAAAGAAAGAAAAAATAAAGAAGTAACAAAGATAAGAAACAAAGAAATTTAAAAAAGACAAAGTTATTTACATAGTAAAATCCTTCCCATCCTTCTCATTATACTGTTTGATATAACATTCTTTTTTACACAGGTTTACATTATATAATATCATTTCTTTCTGCTTTGTATACATTCCTTTGATCTTTTTCTTTACAAATATCACTCAATTTCTGCTAAGATGGAGTTATTTGTACAATAGAGTTTTACATAATTCTTAAATATTATCCATTCTCTAGTTGTTTTTTGTTTCGATATTCCTCTAACTGATCCTATCAGTTGAGAGAATCTGATGATATTCCCAACCCAAGCTAGAAATGCTAAGGATTGCACTTGGAACCTTTTGCATGCAAAGCAGAGAAGGTCCCTGCTTTAATTCCTGCCATCTCCAGGTAAAATTGGGAGAAAGCCATGTCCTAGGGAATCACTGCCAGCCACCAGTGGTCTGATTTATGTTCCTGAGTTACTAATCCTATTGGTGAGTTCTGCCAGTGCCCCTTTCTCACAAACGGGGGATATTTATCTTGGCTGATGTGACATTCTCTTCAGTTGGATCAGTATAAGGCCTGCATGGCACTTATTCCTGACTAAATGGAGCCTAAATGGCATTGGTCATGCTGCTCTCCTAAGCGGAAAAGAAAGAAATTACCTCTGTCCTGTTTTAGGGGAAGGGTGCTTTGAAAATGAAGATCTACTTTTCAGAGACAAAAATGCTGCAACTTAACTGACTAAGACTTGGTTTCATCATAACTTGCCACTGAGGGTGGAATACAGAACACCTATCAAACAAGGAAACAGAATCATCTCCCACTGTGCTACACAGGATAACGGAGCTCAGGTGTTTTATTTCATTCAACCAAGCAAGACTTTTGAAGCACAAACACCAGCCTAGACTGGAGAGCTTACAATGAAATTTATTTCCTACAAATAGGAAATTCTCTTGTGGTTAAAGCAGAATAAACAAATGTCATTAATATTTCTTTGAGTGCGAATATGTGTGTGTGTGTGTGTGTGTGTGTTTGTTTTGTGTGTGTGAAAGAGAGGGGGAGAGAGGGAATGAGAATGAATTTGACAAAAAATTGTCTGTTGTCCTCTTAATGTGCTTGTTTGTTTTATGAAGCAGTTTAAAAAACATTTTGGGCAAATTCAAATGTTTTTAATAGTTACAGTATATTCTATGGGGGGGTCCTTTTATGAAGTCACACCCATCTACCTAGTCATATGCAGGGAGAGGATACTCCAGACAGGTGTGACAGGAAGTCCTCCGGCAGGAGTAACATCCACCTGTGTGTCCACTCTGGGAAAACAGGAAGTGTTGTACTTGACTGCTTACGTTACATCTCACACTGCCAACTCACCACTACCCCCACATTTACCACGCGGTGTTTACCCTTTCTAACCCATGCAACTACTGAGCTCACTTTTCATCTTCCAAACGCCATTTCTGAAGCCACCACTCTCTTCTCTTCTGCAGCCCCACTTTGCATCCCTGATTTCCCCTTTAGCTCCAAGCTTCTGAGGCAAAATGACCCTGAACTCCAGACTGGGAGCCTTCTAAAGGCTTCTAGCCTAAGGTTACCAGATTTTTTTTTTTTTTCAATGAATCCAGGGACACTTTTGAACTTCAATTGATTTTGTATGGGGACTGATTTGTAAATCCGAGGACTGTCCCCGGGAAACGGGGACATCTGGTAACCTTATTCTATCCCCTCCTGTGGCATCCCATGGGAGAGTTTTTTCTGGGGGTCCCCACAGGAGCATGATCTGGGCAGGACCCTGCCCCCATTTGCGGCCACTTGGCCACGTGTCACCTGACAAAAGAGGTCCCAAGACAAGAGTGCCCTGGAACAAGGCTCATTTGAATGGAAAGTGGACTAGATTTTTAAAAAATATATAAATAAATCGGTTAGTATAAACATAATTCACAGACCTGCACTCTCATGTGGTTGTGTTTGCTTGTTTAAAAAAGAAAATCTAACAACAAACAATTCCTAAAAAAGATTTGGAAACTAACCATACAGCAGCATTCTGCACATTGCATGGTGGTCCAACATCAGCCTAAAGAGAGGAGATCTGGCTTCGCTTGACTTCAGTGGCAGCTGGTGTCCATTGGGATCGGCAGGGTATAAGGCAAGAGCCAACAGCAGGTGAAACTGGAGCCAATGACAGGCACAGTGACATCCAGTGTAAGGCAGAGCCAACTAATTCCAGTTTTATCCTCATCTTCCTCCCTGCTGGGTTCTATAAGGGCAACATTAAGATTCAGGAGAAGGAAGCTGAAAGTTCTGCACTGGATGCAAGTAAGAAGGCAGGTGGATGGGGGTTGTCTAGGAATAGACTGAGCTTGGTGGGACAGAGCCGGATTCACTCTAACAGACGAGACTCTGCTGTTTTGCTCGCCATGAAGAGGTATCATAGGAGCATTGCTGAATCATGGACAGGCTACCAACAAGTTAGCTGTGCAATTATTTTCTCTCACACATGTTCCATTATAGCAAGATCCAAATCATCTACTGAACCTTCTCCTTTAAAAACAAAACAAAACAAAACAAAACAAAACAAAACAAAACAAAACAAAACAAAACAAAACAAAACAAAACAAAACAAAACAAAAAACACACCAATACTTTCCAGCCAGTTCTTAGTCAGAAGGTTTCAAAGCAGGACCAAGCTAACTACCGAGATTATAAGGCATGGCCAGTGTTTGGTCACAAAATTGACTTAAAATATAGGTGAAGCATCAGCTGCAACATGAAGTTCTGCTACAGACAAGTGAGATATGAGGCACCCTTCCTTAATGCCAAGATACCAGCATATCACTCAAAAAAAATGTATACATGTATCTCCCATATTTCATAGAACACAATTTTCAAGGAATGCTGACTTGCACATTGTAATGACTTAAATGGTCAGGGCAGAAAGGAAGACCACGATAACTGTCATTTTTTAAAATGATGCTAAAGTCCAACCATTCATCATAGGACATGCAAAAAAAAAAAGAAGAAACCTTTGTGCTGAAACCAGCAGCTACCTCAGCAAACCTTGCATTTACCCGGGCCACTCATAATCACCTTTTCTTAAAGAAATGAAAGTAGCAAACAGAACATATATTCCCTTCTTATTATTTTTACAAGCAAGTAAATATTCATATAAATAGTTTTTGCCCTTTCCTTAGCAAATCAAGAGTGTTGCTGAACACCTAGATATTGGTTTCTTCAGCAGCTTACACATCTTGTCCAGAAAAAATGCTGAAGAATTTCATTTTTACATTGGCAACAAATATTATTCAATGATCCAGCCATTTTATATAAACATGAGGCAGTTCTGAAGAGCTATTCTAAGCAGCAGCTTAAAATGTAGGATCATAATTTTGTCGATTCCTGCCATGCAGACATTGTCTGGGCAAATGTTGTCTGGCAGCATTCAGGTAAGGCCCACTTCTCCTACTATTATGTAATATCCGACACTATGTTTGTAATTCTCCTCTCCCTACATGCTGTCAAAATCTGCTCTGGGTCATACTCCAGCCTTTGAAAGCAGGAGAGAGGAGAGGAGGGGGAAATTGCATTGCACAGAGTGCTTCTGCGCCAGTGGAAAAACAGCATTGGATATGACTCCTAATGTGTGAAATTGGGATAAAATACATATGGGACGTGGGTGGCGCTGTGGGTAAAACCTCAGCGCCTAGGACTTGCTGATCGCATGGTCATCGGTTTGAATCCCCGCGGCGGGGTGAGCTCCCGTCGTTCAGTCCCAGCTCCTGCCCACCTAGCAGTTCGAATGCACCTTTAAGTGCAAGTAGATAAATAGGTACCGCTTTATAGCGGGAAGGTAAACGGCGTTTCCGTGTGCTGCTCTGGTAAAGGTAAAGGTAAAGGTAAAGGTAAAGGTAAAGGTAAAGGTAAAGGTAAAGGTAAAGGTAAAGGTAAAGGTACCCCTGCCCGTACGGGCCAGTCTTGACAGACTCTAGGGTTGTGCGCTCATCTCACTCTATAGGCTGGGAGCCAGCGCTGTCCGCAGACACTTCCGAGTCACGTGGCCAGCGTGACAAGCTGCATCTGGCGAGCCAGTTCAGCACACGGAAACACCGTTTACCTTCCCGCTATAAAGTGGTACCTATTTATCTACTTGCACTTAAGAGTGCTTTCGAACTGCTAGGTGGGCTGGAGCTGGGACCGAACGACGGGAGCTCACCCCGCCGCGGGGATTTGAACCGCCGACCATGCGATCGGCAAGTCCTAGGCACTGAGGTTTTACCCACAGCGCCACCCGCATCCCATTATGGGCAGGGGTACCTTTACCTTTACCTTTTTACATATGTTTATCACACACTTTGCCCTCCAGTGCAAGCATTTTCCACCACAAATTGCCAACATGAGGTGTCCATGATCTGGATCAGAGCACTGGCATTAGGGCTGGGTTTGACCTCACTGACTTCTTCAATTTGCTTTTGCTTTTGTACTTTAAGTGAACCAGCAACCTAGGTTGTGTACTCTCCAATAGCTTCAACATCGTTGTAACATGGTGGGGGTGATTTTTACTGCTTCCATCTGTGTTGTGAAATGTTCTCCTTGCTGAAATATAAGAGTCCTCCCCATCAGTATTGGCATTTGGCTGGCTCTTAAAGACCTACCTGTTCATACATGCATTCCCCTGGCTTCCTGATTTGTACGTTTTAATTTCACTTTTAATTGTTTTAATTGTGCTGTTTTAATGGCCTTCTATTATTGTACATTTTAATTTGGGATATATATTTTAATGCATTGATGAGGTGTATATCGGCTTTATAATTAGAAATTAAGTGGTATATAAATTAATAAATGAGGGTGATGAGGGCCCTCATTGCATCCAACCAACTGTAAGTGGTGGCATAAAATACATTGGGTTGGATCCCAAATTTGCTCCTATGGCTGAGAACATCCACCAAGCGGAGTTCTGTTCATAGGACTTTCCCACTGGCAGAGGTGGGGAGATGACTTTTGATGACTCCCCTCTTCCCCCTGCAGACCATACTTTTCCAGAGGGTTGGAGAACCCTTCTAAACAGTGTGGGAGTTGGCACTGGAGGCTGCAGGGAGAGGGAATCAGTGAAATTCCCTTGAGCAGCAGGATGGAAGGAAGCTTTCCATTCATGAAATATGAAATATGGATCCAAGCTGTTTGTTATGCTATATCATCTCTATTCTCTTCCTATTGGGCAATAAGGGACAAAAATGTCAAAATCAAAGTGAATTAGTTTAAAAATGGCTTGATCCATTTCCAAGCATTATTTTGGTTTCCGGTATCAATTTCAAAGCTTGAAAAGGAAATTAATCCATGTGTATTTTGTTTGTGTGTGTGTGTGTGAAAGGGGGGGGGGGGAGAGAAAGTTATAACACTTAATTGCAGTACAGTAGCTTTATAAATGGGTGATAGCCAACATCAGTCATGCTGAGATTAGACCCACTGAAACAAGTGAACTTAAGTCACTTGTATTCATCCATTTCAATGGATCAGCTGCGAGAATGACTTAGTAATATATGACCCCATGATACTGCATGAAAGTCGTCGTCATCATTATTAGCATTAATTAATTAAGTTGCACTGGGATGGAAAAACCTTTGTGATAGTTGTAAAAGGGAGGAGAATTTTACAAATCACAGTCTGAAAATCTCTAACCATCATTTGGTGCACAGCAAGGCTGAGCCAGTATGGCCAGGAAAATAACTATTAAAGTTAACAGCTCTGCACTGCAAAATCTGGCTAACCTACATTTAATTTCAAATGCAGCCATTAATTTAAATGTGCTGCAGCAGATTCAACAAATGGAAGTGAACCAAATGTTCATTACATGATGCTGGCATTGTATTACTTGCCTTCAGCCATATTTACGGGAATGAGCAAATTGCAGGTGTGGTCACAGGCTGCTTCCATGCCGACATCTTCTAACGGAAAGTTCTGCTGCTATGTTTTAAGACAGATTATGCATTATGGTTTATTTCTTATGAGAACTGGATACCTGCACTCAGTATTATCTTCTGTAAATACTTCCTTTACTCTTAGGCGGGTCTTTCAATCATGGAAAAATTATCCCCCCCAAAAGAATACTTGATCCACTGCAGTTTGGCTATAGAGCCACGTAGGATGAGATCCAACTTAACAGCTCAGGTGTCTGCTTGTACAACAGAGACTATTCTAGCTTTCCTCCACCTGCAGCCTCCCGCACATACCCAAAGAAACATGCTCTGGCAGGTGAGGCAGAGCAGATTAGCAGCCAGAAGTCCCATGGTGAGTTGATTCCCATTCCTCATGCAAGTAGACATCATTTGAATCTGCTCACACTTATTTTGAGCTATTCTAACTGAACATCATGCATTTAACTATTTCAGTACAGCCGCAGAATAGGAAAAGAGCAAAGAAGAAAATGATTCCATGTGGTCTAAAACACCTTTTAAAAATCTGCTACTTTACTGGCTTCTGCTTAAAACATGTAAAATAGAGGCGGGAAATAATAATCACAGAATTCGTTGATATTTACTATGATTTATACTCATGCTGCAACACACTGAACAGGTATAGTGTTGTGGCTAAGAGAATGAATTAGCAAGTGTCTGGTTCAATTTTTACCGCTGCCATGAACCCACTACATGGCCTTAGGCAAACCATTGCCTTCCAGCCTCAATCTACTCATCTATAATTCGGGTGGATAGTAAGATAATAAAGGTAAAGGTAAAGGTACCCCTGACTGTTAGGACGACTGGGGTTGCGGCGCTCATCTCGCTCTATAGGCCGAGGGAGCTGGCATTTGTCCACAGACAGCTTCCAGGTCATGTGGCCAGCATGACTAAGCCGCTTCTGGCGAACCAGAGCAGCACACGGAAACGCTGTTTACCTTCCCGTCAGAAGGTAATTTACTTTTATCTACTTGCAATTTGATGTGCTTTTGAACTGCTAGGTGGGCAGGAGCTGGGAGTGAACAATGGGAGCTCACCCCATCGCAGGGATTTGAACCGCTGACCTTCTGATCAGCAAGCCCTAGGCTCTGTGGTTTAGACCACAGTGCTACCCGCGTCCCTAGTAAGATAGTAAGTTTATGTAAAAATCACTCCATAATACATGTGAGGCACTTTGAACACTTGAAATAGCCTAGGAACTTAAGGAAGTGCCAGACACTGAGTCCATTGGTCCAGCTAGAAGTTGTACAGAGGAGGGCAACTGAGATGATCAAGGGTCTGGAAACCAAGCCTTATGAGGAATGTTTGAAGGAGTTGGGTATGTTTAACCTGGAAAAGACTGAGAAGATATACAATAGCCACCTTCAGATATCTTAAGGGCTGTCACATAAAAGATGGAGCAAGCTTATTTTCTCCTGCTCTGGAGGGAAGGACTAAAATCACTGGCTTCAAGTTACAAGAAAGGAGATTTTGACTTAGCATCAGAAAGAACTTTCTGACAGTAGGAGCTGTTTGGACAGTGGAATGGTCTCCCTTGGGAGGTTGTGGATTCTCCTTCCTTGGAGATTTTAAAGCAGAGGTTGGATGGCCATCTGCCATGGATGCTTTAGCTGAGATTCCTCTATTGCAGTGGGTTGAACTAGATGAGCCTTGGGGTTCCTTCCAACTTCATGATTCTATTATTATAATAGAATTATTATTATTATTATTATTATTATTATTATTTAGTTCAGTATTGTCCACGGTGATCAGCAGTGGTTCTCTAGAGTCTCAGTTTGAAGTTGGTCCCAGCTCTTCCTAGAGATGCTGAGGACTTGAATAAGCACACAAGAAGAAAATGTGCATGAATTTCCTGTGTCCATATTCCCATCTCCTTCGCCTGTGTTTCAAGACTATCTTTCTGGAGCAGGGAACTCTCCTATACTTGTGAAGGGTCCTGCCTGGTTTTGTATGCTGTTAGGGAACACAATCCATTCCTGTTAGAACTGGAAAGCTGAATTCAGTTCCCCAAACGTAAACATGGAGATGATCAAATTAGCTGAAATATTTCCTAAAGCTAAATGGGCAAGGTGTATGTTTAACAGACACACACAGATCATCCTTGCCCTCTCCATTGTAGCACAATAGTGCAAAACCTCAGTCTGTTAGCAGGATTACTGCATGGCTGATATTCAGCCTTTCTAATAGAGCACCTCTGCACATTCAAAATTCTGCTTACATTGTAGGTAAAAAGGGAAAGTAGTCAGCAGTCATAGTAAGGCATTGATGCTTGTACTAACTAACTGCTTCAGAATAACCTCTTTTACTGTTTTTAAGAGAACCAATGTGTCACCAACTGCTTCCTTTTGGCACAGGTTTTTTTCCCCCCAACAGGTGATGGCTATAGGAAAAATGGGGCCCAAGGTAACATTGCTTCATTGCTAGCCAAAAGATAGAGGGTGGGAAGAAGGGAGAGGCAGCTCTCATTACATCTTTACTGTGTGAACCTGTTGTTACCTAGCATTTATTGCTGCCGAGAAACGGACTGGCCAGCTGCTCCGCAGGCTTTCTGCTATTCTAACAGATGGCACAAATGTAGTCAGTCTATTGACAATGAATGCAGCCAGGCTTGCTCACAGGAAGGGAAGACTCCCCAGGTAACAAGGTCTAAATGGTCACACGTGCTGGAAATACAAGACTGTGACAGCAGCATCGTGTTTCCGAGTTGGTCTAGGTTTATAAAATGGAAAGGAGAAGGAGAAAGCACATCTCTACAAAATGAGCCTGGAAACTGACTCTCAAACAGTGAAAACACAAACAGTGTCTGCGTTCCCACTCTTGCCCTCCTCAAAGATGATATGCATACATCAGTTCTGCCCAAAGCTCTATAAAGGCATACCAACATTTGTGCATCAGTTTGCTAAATACTGTTGAGAAAGATCTCCAAAGGACATGATAGCCTGCCATGGAATAATTATCTCAGCATGTTTTTTTAAAGGAGAGGAGCTGTTTTAGTAGATACTGACAAAAAGAAGATGGGCTCATTTCAAGCCAATATAAAAATGTATTAAAAATGTATGAACAATCATAGATCAACAGGGTAACCAGTTAAGTGAGCCTTCCACTAGCTGAATGATTGTGTGGTGGCCAATATTTAAATAAAATAAAAAAATCTTTTTAAAAAATAAACAAAACTCCTAATTTTATTTTGCATTTTGATGCAAAGTGCAAAACAGAGAACAGAGGGGTATCTATGAGAAGAAACAAAGAGGAGATCATTTGGCATATAGCTTGCATATAGCTTTAGAAAATCAGTCTGAGAGAGACAATTTTCTAAAATCCAATGCAGGACCCAAGGTGACTCCCAGCATAAATTAAATCACATACAGACTAAAAACACACAATAAAAATAAGTAAAGTAAGTAAGTTAATAAGTAATCCTATTAAAAACAGCATGAAAAATTTAAACACCATTTAAAAGCACAAAAATATGAAATAAATGTTTTTTGTTAAGCATATGTCTGAAATTCTTATTCCAGTAGTTAACTGTGATGTTTTGGAAGATAGGCCATTTTAGGTGGAAGGTGTCATGTTTGGGGCAGGTCCTCATCATTCTAGAGTAGATCATTCTTTGAAATGGAGAAGAGTCAGAGATATATAGCTATTTCACGACTTCACATTTTTTAAAAACCCTGCTCCTTTAGAAATGATTATGTGAGAATCTTCTTCCAGTTGGCATGCTGGGACTATCTCATGGAACACATGAATAAGAGCCATGACCATAGGCGCCGACTCCATGGGGCCTGAGGGGGCCCGAGCCCCCTCAAAAATTCGTTTGGGGGGGCTCAGCCCCCCCAATAATTAAAAAAAATTATTACCTTAAATTTCGCTCTATAACACGCAGATTTTTTCTCCTAAAAACTAAGGGGAAATGTCTGTGCGTGTTATTGAGCGAATGTGTGGTCCCTGGAGCTGACTCCGGAGCGCAGGGGCAAAAATCAGGCAAAAATAAGATCGGGCGGGCGGGCGGAGGGAAGGCGGAAGCTGCTGCTTTCCTGCATTCTGCCTCAGGGTCTTACTGCCCACCCGCTTCTGTTGCTGCGTTTGCTCAAACTCAACAAAGAGCAGGGAATCCCCTGCCCTCTTGGCAAGCAGAGGGTTAAGGAAAGGATCGAGTCCTTCCTTCTAATTCTTTCCTAGTCACACTGCGTGCCGGCTCCAGCCCACCACCTCCTCCTCTCCGTGCTCTAGGGACTCGCAGGTGGGAGAGAGAGAGAGAGGGCTGGCTTGGGGGGACCGGGACTTTTGCCTTCCTTTCCTCCCCCCCACCCCGTTAAACTCCTTCCCTGCATTCTTAGCCAGCTGCTTCTCCGCACACCCCTCTTGTGCTTCTTGTCCCTTCTGTGTTTTTCCTTCCCTCCCCATTTAAAACGTGGTGACAAAGCACGGATCCACATGGATCCTCAGGATTTTTGCATTGGGTCACCCCAAATTCACCATCAGATCACATTACATGTCCATGGCTACAGTCTGTACCAAAAAAAATCACGCACCCACTGTTGCCTGGAGCTGCAATGGTGCAAAAACGTGGTTACAAAGCATGGATCCACAGGATCTTTGCACTGGGTCACCCCAAATTCACCATCAGATAACATAGCATGTCCATGGCTACAGCCTGCACCAAAAAAATCACGCACCCACTGTGGCCTGGGGCCACAATGGTGCAAAAACGTGGTTACAAAGCACGGATCCACATGGATCCTCAGGATTTTTGCATTGGGTCACCCCAAATTCACCATCAGATCACATAGCATGTTCATGGCTACATCTTGCACCCAAAAAATCACGCACCCACCGTTGCCTAGGGTCACAGTGGTGCAAAAACGTGGTTACAAAGCACGGATCCACATGGATCCTCAGGATCTTTGCATTGGGTCACCCCAAATTCACCATCAGATCACATAGCATGTCCATGGCTACATCTTGCACCAAAAAAATCACGCACCCACTGTTGCCTAGGGTCACAGTGGTGCAAAAATGTGGTTAGAAAGCACGGATCCACATGGATCCTCAGGATTTTTGCATTGGGTCACCCCAAATTCACCATCAGATCACATAGCATGTCCATGCCTACATCTTGCACCAAAAAAATCACGCACCCACTGTTGCCTAAGGTCACAGTGGTGCAAAAACGTGGTTACAAAGCACGGATCCACATGGATCCTCAGGATTTTTGCATTGGGTCACCCCAAATTCACCATCAGATCACATAGCATGTCCATGGCTACATCTTGCACCAAAAAAATCACGCACCCACTGTTGCCTAGGGTCACAGTGGTGGAAAAACCTGGTTACAAAGCACGGATCCACATGGATCCTCAGGATCTTTGCATTGGGTCACCCCAAATTCACCATCAGATCACATAGCATGTCCATGGCTACATCTTGCACCAAAAAAATCACGCACCCACTGTTGCCTAGGGTCACAGTGGTGCAAAAACATGGTTACAAAGCATGGATCCACATGGATCCTCAGGATTTTTGCATTGGGCTACTCCAAACTCACTGTCAGATATTAAAAATCTTTATAAAATAGAGAATTAAATACATACAGAATGTTAAATTTTCAGTTTCGAAATATTAGTACAGTGGTGCCCCACAAGACGAAATTAATTCGTTCCGCAATTTTTGTCGTCTAGCGAATTTTTCGTCTTGCGAAGCACGAAATCCCATAGGAATGCATTGAAAATCAATTAATGCGTTCCTATGGTCAAAAAAAGTCCAAACAAAGCCAAATTTGGTACAACAACAGTTTATTAACTGCTCTTTAAAGTCACACATACTGTAAAGAGCAGTTCAAAAATTGAAGGGAAAATAAATTAACTTTATAAACATGACAGAAAAACATTTAAAAATCAACAAAGTGTACAGTACATTTTCTAAGACTCTGGGGGACCACTCGAAGAAGGCTCCTCTTCCACTCTTTGCTTCTTGGTCAAGAACCTGTCCATAGTCTGCTGCTTTATCCGCCTTTTCAGCAGCTCCCTGAAAGACGACATGACCCTCGTATCATAAAAGTTCCCAGCGTCATGTGCCACGTGCTTCTCATGGTGGTGTAGATCTGCAAAAGTCTGCACCTCCTTCCACTTCTGGCAAATGTCCCTCAGTCTTTCGGAGGACAGCCGTTCCTCAGTTGCTTCCTCCTCTTCCAGTGAGGCCTGCTCCTGCGCAGCCTCTGCCTGCAGAACGTAGCCCTCCGTCGTCACAACCTCCAGGAACTCCGCTGCAAAGTCTTCAGCCGCAGGAACATCAGAACTGGCAGCCTCTCCATGCCTGACCACACTGTGGATGCCAGATCTTGTCTTGAACCGGTCAAACCAACCTCTGCTAGCCTTGAAGACTTCTGGCTCGGCTGAGGTTCCTGGCTGTTCCCGGATGAGGTCAGCGTGCAAGGCCTTGGCCTTCTCACAAATGACGGCCTCAGACACTGTGTCCCCTGCACGCTGCTTCTCTTCTATCCAGATGAGCAGCAACTTCTCGACCTCCTCCAGGACAGCTGGGCGGTTCTTCACGATCCTGGTGACTCCCTTGGCTGCATCAGTCGCCAGGATCTTCTCCCTCATCTTCAGGATGGTCCCGATGGTCGATGGGTTCCTGCCGTACTCCCTGGCGATGTCCGTCACACGCATTCCGCCGTCGTGCTTCCAGATGATCTCCTTCTTCATTTCCAGCGTCACCTTCTCCTTCTTCCTCTCGCCGGCCACCACAGCAGCAGTCTTCTTGGGTCCCATGGCAGCACAGCTCCTACCTTCGTAAACTCAGAAACAGAAAAAAAAATCAGTGATGTGCTTCAAACCCAAAAAATACAAAAGCAGCCAGCCACCCACCACACAGAAATTAAAACCCAGAACCAAGGCCTTGAATCCCAAGCACCCCAACCCCAAATCCAAAATCCAAAAACCCCCAAAAAAGTTTTAAAAGTTTAGCTTACCAAATGGATGAAAGAGAAGTTCTGGAAAAGCTTCAACAATCAACCACCAACGTCCTCAGAAACCTCAAATGGCTGCAAAATAAGTTTAGGAAAAGCTTCAAAAATCACCAATGTCTTCAAAAACCTCAACTGCTCCCACAGACACGCACCAACCCACCCACAACACAGAAATTGCAAACCCCTCCCCAACTGCTCCCCCAGCCCCTCCCCAACTGCTGCAAACCCCTCCCCAACTGCTTCCCCACCCAGACAAAAAAAAATTTCAAAAAATAACAACATGGCCAGCACTCAGAAATTCAAACTCAGAAAATTTTTCAAAAAAAATCAACCTGGCCCAGTGGTCACAGAAAATCATAAAAATTCCCAAAAAAGGCCCACAAGCCCCCAGATTATCGCAAACCCCTTCCCAACACCAAGTCCTTGAATCCCAAACACCCCAACCCAAAATCCAAACCCCCCCCAAAAAGTTTTAAAAGTTTAACTTACCAAATGGATGAAAGAGAAGTTCTGGAAAAGTTCTGGAAAAGTTTTGGAAAATCTTCAAAAGTGAGCAAAGTCTGAGAAAAGGCTACCAAACCACGTGCTAACAGTTGCTCCTCGAAGTCAAGTCGCAACTGCAGCTGCTCAAGCTAAGCACCCTTGGTTTTAACGGTTTTTACACAAAGGAAACAAAGTCGCGAGACGTTTTCGTTTTGCGAAGCAAGCCCATAGGGGAATTCGTCTTGCGAGGCAAATTGCGGGCGAAAAAACCTTTCGTCTAGCGAGTTTTTTGTCTTGCGAGGCATTCGTCTTGCGGGGCACTACTGTACTAGTTTAGTACTGTATTTCTATATTACTATAGTACTGTAATTGTTATTTTCAAATACTTAAATATTTTTAGGGTGTAAGACCCAATTAAAGCCAGTTATTTACATACAGTATTACAGTATTTACATACAGTATTAGGCATACTGTATTAACTTTATTAACTGTATTAAAGCATTAACTTTGAGATATAATTTTTATTTAATGAACCCTCAGCCTTATTCAAAGTAAGCTTAAATTAGCTATTTCACTTATTAATCAAAGTGCTATTACTGTGCGACAGCAATATTTTATGTTTTATTCTTTTAATGATAGTTTAGGATTTATTTAAATATCATTTCAATCTTTTCAGAGCTATATATTCACTGCTCTGTAATAGTCTATAAGCATAATTGTTACTGTAAATTAAATTAGCTTTTTATGAAAATACCGTGCGTTTATGTTTTGTTTCTTTTTTCAAAGCCAAAAAGTGTTTCAGGCTTGTCGAGTTTCCCGGAGTGTGGAGTTATAGAGAGTCAAGTTTTCGGGGTTCTAATGTTGATCATATGACTCTAAAATACTTTTTAAAAACTTTAAAACTCACTAATTTTCATCTAAAATTTAGAAAACTTCCCGGGGCAGGACCCCGGTATGGCCCCCCCCCCAATATTTTTTATAAGTCGGCGCCCCTGACCATGACCTATAGCCATTGAAACAGAGATGTAGATACAGTATCTTACTACATAAAAATCTGAATGGAAAGTACTGCACAATGATATTCCATGTGCGCAAGCGGCCGCTGAATCTGGGCATCTCAAAAAGGACTTTCCAAGGCCTCATAGCAAGACAGTTCTGAAATTGCTCCAAAAACAGTTGGTGATATGACATAGTGATTAACTTTGCAAATAAAAAAATGTCAGACATTTCACTCAGAAGGCAATCTCTCAGGCATGGCTGGAGTAGCATATACTGGATCCCAGCCAACATCAACTTGTGTAGAATCTTTAAATCAACAAGCATAGGGTCAAACTTTGCATTTAACATGCAGGGAGGTTAATGAAAATATTATGGTGGAATTGGCTTAATGTCCCACTGCTTTCTTGCCAATTTGGTTGAGGTAGAATATATACCTTTTCTAACAATTGCCTGCGTCTTCTCAGCAGAACCAGTATTTCATCTGGAGAATTTAAAATATAGGCAGGAAAAAATGCTCATATATTTACAAAGGCAATTAAAAGAAACACCCTGCTCTTTTAAGTTGAGAGTCAAGGTGTGATGTCAGTAAATTTTAAGGCATAAGCAAGAAAATATTGCTTATTGTTTTAAATGCATAAGCAAGAACATTCATAATTGAGCATCCCCTGTTCTTGGTGGCAACCACAAAATTCTTGATCCTCAGATTCTGTCTTTGAGTATCCCAGCATTTGGCAGTTCTACTTTTAGCTCATCTCTTATCTGTCAGCTCAATTTGCTTCACTATGAACTTATGTGAAAGAAAACCTCCTGTGGAGCTTGCAATTAGTTTTTAATCTAGAAGCTCATGGTACCCCTCCAGAGTGGGGTGGTGTGGTTTTGTGGGCATATTCTGCATCGTGTCATTACCACAAGCATAGTGCATTTGTAGTGGATTTATACTGGACTATCCACACAGCATTCCACTTCATGTTTTTTCTGCAATGTTTCCCCAATGCTACCACATAATTGTCACCTAGAGGGGCACTCTTGTGCTGTAGTGCAACAAAAGCAGGATACCTGTCCTTCCGCCCCACTCAAACAGTTGTGGTATGAAAAGTTGCAGGATTTCAGCAGGCATCTCTGAGACATGCACCAATTGGAAGCTGAACAGTATGGCCACCCTAAACCTCTGCAGAGAGAAACAGTATTGAAAGCAGAAGCAAATGTGAAGTTGCAGAGTGCATTTGAAGTCACATCAGGAATGCAAACTGTATCAATTGCTTGTCATTTTCAGTCACTAAATCCTAACTCTTCTATAATCCACAGGATTAAAATTCACCTGCCTGGTTAAGCAAGTTCAGTCAAGAAGATATCTCTTGCAAGCATTTTATACTTGCTGTCCACATATACTGATCCTGGATGTGTTCCTATCTGTGTCAAACAAGGACCTTGCTTGCCTAGAGTTCCCTCACACCAATTAATGTTCAGGATGTTCTTTTTATATCTGTCCAAAAAGAAATTGTGCCTGTCAAATCGATCTTCCAACCCTGGACTGACTTTGGCATGTAAGAGCATCAAGTCATACAATCACATTGTCTACTGCCTTGACAAGGATAGCATTCCTATTAGAGTAGCCTGCATGCTGCTGCTAAATTAAAGTGAAGGTGGACTATTTTATTTTTCTTTGGAAGTACTCAAAACAGGGCTAGAGATTTTGCTCTCTCAATACATTGGAAATTTTCTTTCAAACTTTTGGAGATAGTTTTTTTTTTTGTTTTGTTTTGTTTGAGATGGCATAAAGCAAGTCATAGCCTAAGCAAAATAAAACAAAACAAATCTTGTTTAAAAGCATGAACATATTGTATAATATATACATTACAACATTTATATTTTACTCAGTTTGAAGTCATGGTTAAGGGTGCAGTCCTTAACCTCCCCTGGTAAGGTGTCCTACAGATATATAGGTGTCCCTTAGTAAAAACAGTGAAAAGCCGACGTACCGTATTGCACTTTCAAAAAATGTTTTTCTGTAGAGTGTTACAGGTTTCTCATCCATATTATTTTATTCCTCCCCAAAGTCTTTTCATAATCACAAGCCATCATTTTTTTCCTATTTACCATTTTCAAATTATTCTTTAGGAGCAGCCGTTTTTAATGTAGTTATATTTTATGACAACAAACAACGGAAATGAAAATTGTATATTTTACAGGGTAGTCAATCTGTGAAAAAGTGTGAAACAAAAATATAGGAAGTTGGTTGCAGACCCCCCCTGCCCCGTGTATGAAGACATTAATCAGTGGGTCTGGGATATGGACCACATCAAGACGCAGGTCAACTAAAGTGGCCAACCCAAGGCTGCTGCCAAGGCTTCGTCTTCATGGCTGACCCTGATTGGCCAGATTTGAACTGGGGATTTGGTGAGCTATCCCATGATCCCTTGTGGCCATCCAGAGAATCAAACAGCTGGCCACACTATAGAGCCTTTTCATCCTCAGTGGGTGAGGGATGTAAGAAAAACACTGGGGCCTAATTTGAATAGTAGAGTGCTAGGTATCTGGTGGGGGGGGGTGTTCTGCTCCGGAATCAGCCCCTCCCTTCTCTGTGTTCCATTAAATTTCTGTTAAGAGGGACCAACTGCCTCTTCTTGTTTTCTTGCCTCAGACGTGCCTCATATTGTTGTATTTAGTTTCTCTTATTATGTCAATTTGTTTTCTTTCTTTTTAAAGCTTAGTTTACATTTACATGAGCCACTTATTTTTCTCAAAGAAAATGAAACTCTGCTGAAGAAAGGTGTGGAATGTCCTAAACTGCAGACGTGAGGGGATATCCCCAGTTTGATTTTGTTAATCATCCGCCCACCTCAACCACCAGTACCCCAGAGCTGGGTAAGTGGTCAAACTGCAATAAATGATTCCTAAAGACATCTTAATCAATTGTTTCAGTTTCCCAGGATAACTAGCTTAGTAGCTTAGTACAAAGTTCTGGTAATAGATGATGATGATGATGATGATGATGATGATGATGATGATGGGCGGCTTCCAACAAAATATTAAAAATACAATAAAATACATTTGACAATTATCTGCAAATTTGATAAATTAATAGAATAAGATTTCAAAATTCAAGTGACAGCCCCAATCTAAACATTATTTACGTGTACTTTGCAGAAAGATAGCACAACAAATGTCATAAATAGCCTTCTCCTATAGGTGTGCTGAGCCAAGCAGTTAGGAAAACTACAAGATTTCCTTCAGTGTGTGTTTTTTGGTAATTCTCCCCTATGAATGATTGCTTTAAGTTAATTTTACAATAACTTAAGAGTTTATGTCAATCTAGAACTCATCATTAATGAAGTGTGCTGCTATTGGTTTCACTTCTTGCTGAAGACCCACATAAATGTGAGTTTTGCCCACAAAACACCAGCATTCAGGTTTGTTGTTGTTGTTGTTGTTGTTGTTGTTGTTGTTGTTGCTGCTGCTGCTGCTGCTGTTTTCTTTGCTCAATTCATTTAAAATGAGTATCTTACACTGATATAATTTTTTTTATTAAAGATATTTATTAAAGTTTAACAATTACAAAAAAAGAAAAAAAGAAAAAAGAGGAACAGACAGTGGTAATAAAAAAGATTACAATACTTCAAAAATAAAGGAAAATACAGCTAAACAATAACATTTAAAAACAATAACATCCAGTATTTTCATATATTTATCTTTCATTTACTTATTTCCATGGCTTCCTCGCACCTCCCTTTTTGTATTCTTAATTCATAATTGTTTCAGCAAGTCCTTTCCCTCTTTCTCAGATTTTGTTCTATAATTTATCTTAATGCAATTTAACCTTAAATTTTACACTTTAACCCATTAACAATCCATTTTAACATAATTCTTTATAACCTTTCTGCTAAGACCATGTAAGTTCATTCCAGCATCTTTCTAACATTCATTAATTTTACAATGTTTTTTTTAAATATACTCTAATTTTTTTCCAATCTTCTTCCATCGACTCTTCTCCCTGGTCTCGAATTCTGCCAGTCATTTCCGCCATTTCCATATAGTTCATCAGTTTCATCTGCCATTCTTCTTACACTGATGTAATTGTACACTGTCCAATTGGATGTAATGCTTTTCTCCATTAGGGTAGTTGCAGAATTACTCACATCAATATTGCATGCAAGGCAAGGAAGGGGAACCTGAGGCCTTCCAGAAGTTGTTGGGCTACAAATCCCATCAGCTTCAGCCAGCATCACCAAGGATGATGGGAATTGTAGTCCAGCAATCAATTCTCTCCCAAAGTTGGGTGAAAATATATGCCTTTACATGATGCCAGAAGCCCCATAGCGAGAGGCCAGCTGCATCTTCAGAGAAAGGGAATTCCATAGTTGAGGTGCCATTACTGAGAAGGCCCTACCCCATTGTCATTATACAGCAGACTACACGCAACATTGAGAAGGGCCTTATGAATTAATATGAGCATGTTGAATTGGACCTGGTAACATATAGGCAACCAGTGAAGGTCCCTCAGAATCTAAAAAACATCACCCATTTTCCCATGCTCAGGGCCTGTTCAGGACTGCCACAGAATTTACACCTCTGTTGCAAATGCTAAAGTATCTGTTTAACAACTGCCAGTTAAAATGAGTAGTTTGAAAGGTAAGAAACTCCCCCCCCCAAAAAAAAAATCAATAGATTATGGTACACTGATTTGTCAAGATGTTTTTCTAATTCTTTCATGGTAGAAAGCATGAGGGAAAGAGGAGGAAGGAGGAAGGAAGCAAAGTCAGCCACAGAGTGTCAGTTTACCTTCCTCTCTTTTTCTCCCTGGAGGGAAATATTCAATTTATCTTTGAGGGTAAATGTTGGTGCAACAAATAGTCATTATGTAACTATGCTCAGCTCAGGAAAACCTGAAATGGATTTTCAGGCTATTTGTCAAGTTATTCCTTCAAGCAGGACACTCGGTTTTGATTTTTTAAAAGCTAACCCTGCTCAAAATACACTGAGCTCCACTGTAGAGTGAACATAACAGCATGTGATATAATGTAAAACTACTTATTATTGCTTAAAACAATAATAAAATGATCAGCTTGACAGTAAAGAGTAATTGCATGCAAAAGGCACACTTCTAATAAGCAAATACTGTATTAGGATTAACAAAACCGTTTTGTATTTATCTTCAGTGTGTTGACGTGATACTCTTTCCACAAGGGCCGACATTGATGCTGAAATCCAGAATCACCTGAGCTCTGCGAGTGCGGCTTTCTCCTGATTGAAGTGCAGAGTGTCTGAGGACTGGGACATTCGCAGGGAAACCAAAATGCTTGTTTACAAAACTATTGTACTACCAACCTTACTGTATGCTTGTGAAACTTGGACCACTTATAAACGCCATCTCCAACTCCTTGAAAGATTCCATCAACGGTGTCTCCAAAAAATATTACACATCACTTGGGAAGACAGGCAAGCTAATGCTAGTGTACTGGAAGAAGCAAAGATCACCAGTGTTGAAGCAATGATTCTTCAACATCAACTTCGTTGGACTGGTCATGTTGTTCGGATGCCTGATTATCATCTTCCAAAGCAACTACTCTTTTCTGAACTTAAAAATGGAAAGCGTAATGCTGGTGGTCAACAAAAGAGGTTTAAAGACTATCTCAAGGCAATTTTTTAAAAATATGGTATAAACACCGACAATTGGGAAACACTTGCCTGCGAGCGCTCCATTTGGAGAACAGCCTTTACCAAAGGTGTTGTGGGCTTTGAAGACACTCAAACTCAGGACGCAAGGGAGAAAGGTGCTAAGAGGAAGGCACACTTGGCAAATCCACACCTTGATCAACTCCCACCCAGAAACCAATGTCCCCACTGTGGAAGGATGTGTGGATCCAGAATTGGCCTCCACGGTCATTTATGGACTCATTGTTAAAACCGTGTTTATGGAAGACAATCATACTCGGCTACGAGTGATCGCCAAAGAAAAAGACTTAATTTACACTTTCCTTGAGGCTGGAGGATCTCAAAACAATCTAAATGAATTGTTTCCTGCAATAAAGGCTTTAAAAGTTACCTTGAGGGTAACTTAATACAAATGTGTATTTTGCTGGACAATCTACCACGAAGAAATTCCCTAACAGCTTTGGGACCCTGAACTCAACCCTCACCTAGCCTAATTAGGTAATGTCCCCTCCCACATGAAGAAAAGAAATAAATAAAAGCATCCATTGTTCAGAAAGAAATAAAAGCATCCATAATGTTTTGGGTTAGGTCCTGGTTGCAGAACAGAACCAATAACAGGATGGGTAATACTATGTCGTGCAATGGTTAAAAACAACTAGGTGAGAACTAGGCTAGGTGAGAATTGACTTCATGGTCCCAAATTTCTTATGGAATGGTAAAAACAAAAGGGGATACTGGTTCCTCAGTCCTACCCTGGAGTAAGAGTTCTCTTAATTTGAATTAGGTGCTCAAAAACAGAATGGAGGAAAGGCAAAACATAAAAGGGCATCAGATAATACTTATCTGCCACAATAACCAGGTTCACCATAGCTCAAGAAGACTTGTAGTTCCTCCTCTAATCTCATATACTCCTGCAAGATTAGAGTTCTGGAATACTTGGTATTATTATTATTATTATTATTATTATTATTATTAGCTACAAAAGCTTTGCTTGTAACTCCAATATTTTCTGACTGGAGGAACATAACGATATGGCAAGAGCCACAGAACTTTTTTCAGTTTGGGCACAATCCGCCATTAGTATGGACAGGAAACTCCCACACTTACTTTCTAACAGCAACATTTGAGCAAAAGTGCAGATAATCAGCTACAAATTCACTCTTTAAAATGTTGGATCAATCAACCACAATAACACTAAAAATGTTAAGTGTGGAAAGGCTCTAGCTAAGGAAGAGTCAACAGCAGCTTGTCTCTCAGCTAAGTTGATGGTTTTATGGTAACAGCCATGAATAAGCCACAAAGCTAATGCAAGAAAACTACTTACAGTGGTTTGTTTTCCTGTCCAAAGGTTGAACAACTGAAAATACAATCTGACATCATTAGCAAGCCAGTAGCTGATATGTGGCATCAGCTGAATGTAGATCTTCTGTATTTATTAAAGCACAATAGTCTATCCATCAGGACTTTTCAGTGGTGACCTACTGGTTAAGGAGTGCTTCTCTGAAGAGTTTGTCTGGTCTTTTCAGCACCAGGTAAAACCCTTCCCCACCCCCAAGCTTTTGAAATATGAACTTTTGTATTCCCTGAATATGACATCTATTGTATGCTTTTAATGTATTTCTCTGGAAACTCCATAGCTCAGTGTTAGAGCATCTGCTTTGCATGCAGAACGTTCCAGAAGGTGCCTGGCCTCTCCAGGTAGGGCTAGGAAAGACCCCTGCTTGAAACCCTGGGTTGTAGACAATACTGACTTAAATGAACCAACTAAGTACAAGTGCTGCTTCCATTTTAATGTTGATTTTTCTGTGTGGCAATTTATTTACTATTTTTGGTTTCTTCCACATCTATACTGTATTTTCATGTTTATTGTTGGTAACCCACCCAGAGAATACCAATGCCGAATGGCATATAAATACTGTTAATAATAAAATGTGAAAATTCTGGGATGAGGTACATATTATAAATTCGTTGTTTTCTGGTTCGTGTCAAAGCACATGTTGTGAAAGAAACTATTTTTAAAAAAAGAAGATTGGCAGAGAGGAGATACAAATCAGCACAAGAACCAGTAATACAGAACTATACCTCAAAGGTTTTATAAATTTGTATGTTTGCACATGTAATAAACTGCATCATAATCAGGAGAGATTTGATTTATTGCCTGGTTTGACTAACATCACAATCCCATTTCCATCTCTGAGGGGATTTTCAGGCACAGAGTAACTAGCAAGGTACCAAGCAGAGTCTCGTTAATGAAATGTGTTCTGTCACCAACGTCAGTTACTGCCTATTATAATCTTAGAGATGTCTGATCATTTTGACTGTATTTAATTTAATAACATGCTGTTTGTCAGTTTGATGGGACCCGCAATTACCAAACAGGTCCACTGAATCCTACTGCCTTAAAAAAAAGATGATTTCTTAATTAGAAAGTAACTTTGTCATTTATTAATGTCAAATAAATTTAAAGTGTTGGCATAGTCTTCTCCAAGGGCTCAAATTAACCAACAAATAGATAATTAATATAAAATGCCCTTTCCCTCCATTTCCCACCTTCAAGCTGGCTCCAGTGCCGAGAGGGTTTTTTCTTTCCAATTTTTGGGTGGGAAATTTTCCAAGTGTAAAAAGATATTTATTAAAATTTCCAATTTGATACAAAAAGCCAACAAAAAATAAAAAATGCACCAAAAATAAGAAAAATACAAAAATACACAATTAAAAGAAAAAACAAAACAAATATAATTCCCATTACTTATTTCCATTACCTTGTTTCCCAGACCTCCTCTCACCTCCCCCCTTTGTATTCCAGTTCATATTCTTAACTCAGCAAATCCTTATTGTAACTTAATATAACTTATTTCAACTTATTGCTCAACCTTTGCATTACAGCTGGTAACCGCTTAATTTCTGTCCAACATCATTCTAACATTCATTAATTTTACAATATTTCTGTAAGTAGTCTTTAAATTTCCTCCAGTCCTCTTCCGCCGACTCCTTTCCCTGGTCTCGGATTCTGCCGGTCATTTCTGCCAATCCCATATAATCGATCATTTTTATCTGCCATTCTTCCAGAGTGGGTAAATCTTGTGTCTTCCAGTATTTTGCGATAAGTATTCTTGCTGCTGCTGTCGCATACATAAAAAAAGTTCTGTCCTTCTTTGGCACCAATTGGCCAACCATGCCTAGGAGAAAGGCCTCTGGTTTCTTCAAGAAGGTATATTTAAATACCTTTTTCATTTCATTATAAATCATTTCCCAGAAAGCCTTAATCCTTGGGCACGTCCACCAAAGGTGAAAGAATGTACCTTCAGTCTCTTTACATTTCCAACATTTGTTATCGGGCAAATGATAAATTTTTGCAAGCTTGACTGGGGTCATGTACCACCTGTAAATCATTTTCATAATATTCTCTCTTAAGGTATTACATGCCGTAAATTTCAAACCAGTGGTCCATAAGTGTTCCCAGTCAGCAAACATAATATTATGTCCAACATCCTGTGCCCATTTAATTATAGCAGACTTCACCGTTTCGTCCTGGGTGTTCCATTTCAGCAGCAAGTTATACATCTTTGACAAAATCTTAGTTTTAGGTTCTAACAATTCTGTTTCTAATTTCGATTTTTCCACCTGGAATCCAATTTTCTTATCCAATTTGTAAGCCTCCATTATCTGATAGAAATTTTCCAAGTGTAAATCAGATGTTTCAAACTTCTGGACTTATCTCATGCAAGCCCTAAGTAGTATAACTTATGAAGACTCAAAAAAGTAAATAAAAGTCACTTTCCACATCACTTCTGCATCCCCAGATACAGAACAACAAATACAGCTCTTCTAAAAGACATAATCAGGCCGCTTCCAGACTGGTGTTTTACTGCATGTCTAATCCCCAACATGCTCTTGAAACAATAATAGTGCATTTGTTGTGTATTTTGTAATACTTTAGCTTGTTCTACGATGTTTCCACAATTCTCCCACATTACAGTAGAACCTCTACTTATGACCGCCTCTACTTGGGCCCAATCCAAGTTGCGACCTCAGCAAACCCAGAAGTAAATACCGGGTTTGCCGCGATTTGCATACGTGCAGAAGTGGCTGCCACCATCTGCACATGCGCAGAAGAGTGCTGCCGCCAAATGAGCCTGTGCACAATGGCGGTTCTACCAGTGACTCAGATCAACTTATGGACGGACCTCCAGAACCGATTACATCCTTAAGTAGAGGTTCCACTGTAATGCTGACGAGAGGGGTAGAAGCACTGGGGTTTCTTTCCAAACCCTATTTCCTGGTGCTGGTCTTAGTGCTTGTAAAGGTGAATGTTTGTTTCAGAAATCTATCAGTTACGGTAATTAAAGAAACAATTATAGGTGCTGAGGGGTGTGTATGTGTGTTTGTGTGTGCACATGCATACACGTTATGGCCAAGCCTCTGGCCACCCCATCAAATTTCTTTTTTTTATTTTAAATAATATTTATTAACAATTTAAACACTACAAAAAATAAAAACAATACAGTACAACACAAAAACACTACACAACACCAACACATTTAAACTAACAAAACAAAACAAAAAACAATTTAAAACACATCAAATATTTTCAGTATCTTATCTTTCATTCACTTATTTCCGCGACCTCCTCGCACCTCCCTTTTTGTATTCCACTTCTGTTAACTGTTTCAGCAATTCCTTTCCATCTTTCTCTGTTTTCTATCCTATAATTATCTTAACACATTCTAGCCTTATTTTTTCCTTTGATACTCTATTAATCTATTTATACTTAAATCCTTATAACATTTCTACTAAAGCCATATAACTTCATTCCAACACTTTTCTAACATTCATTAATTTTGCAGTATTTCCGTAAATAATCTTTAAACTTTTTCCAGTCTTCTTCCACCGACTCTTCTCCCTGGTCTCGGATTCTGCCAGTCATTTCTGCCAGCTCCATATAGTCCATCAACTTCATCTTCCATTCTTCCCGGGTGGGTAAATCTTGTGTCTTCCAATACTTCGCGATGAGTATTCTTGCTGCTGTTGTTGCATACATGAAAAAAGTTCTATCCTTCTTTGATGCCAATTGGCCGACCATGCCCAGGAGCCCCGACCATGCCAAGGACCCATCAAATTTCAGCTTGTTTACTCTGCAACAGAAAACACAGCTTAGCAATTAACAGATTTATCATGACAGAAGCATAAATGGATTGGAGACAACTTCATTTGATTCAAGGTGATTTCCCACTTTTCGCTAGTACTTTCCATGACCAATGAAATAGGCTCCCATAGGCATTGAGATCTTTGCATTTTCTTGCTGCCACTATGAAACTCTGCTAAAGTTCTTGGCTTGGGGATGGCTAGATTTGTAGTAAGCTTCCCTGCTTTGGTCATCTGGAATCATTTGCTCTGTACATGCTTTTCATTTGCGGCATGATGGTAATCAGCATTATGGCTGCCTGGCTATGGCTGCTGTGCATGCACAGGTAGGTCCTTGTTTTCACTGGTGAGGTGCTGGATGGTATTCCAGTAAGAAATACTCATATTCTCTGCTTCACTTACTGCTATCCAGTTGTTAATTACTAATGGATCATTTTAATTAGGTCTCAAAATCAAAATTGTTACATAATCAAACTTGCAATATAAAATGTGAAAATGGCTTGAAAATCAATAGTTTAAAGCTATTGTCGCACAGTTCTTTTTATATTCATTCCAATACTTGACATATTTTCCCTACGGGGTGCTTTTATTATCTACCATAATTTAGGGCATTAAATTAATAGGAGGCCATTGTAATTTATGCAACCAAATAAAAAGTGCTCCTCCTTTTCTACCACATTTCCCCTCTAAGTCTAGACTGAGATAAAAAAACTGGAGAAGGAATAAGTATTTTAAAAAACACACACAAAAAACCCTGCAAAGTACTGAGAGAAGGGCCATAACTGAGTGGCAGAGAACTTCCTTTGCATGCAAAAGGTCCCAGATTCAACCTCTAGTACAGGCTTCCTCAATCTTGGCCCTCCAGATGTTTTTGGCCTACAACTCCCATGATCCCTAGCTAGCAGGACCAGTGGTCAGGAATGATGGGAATTGTAGTCTCACAACATCTGGAGGGTCAAGGTTGAGGAAGCCTGATCTAGTATCTCCAGGTAGAGGTCGGAGAAGCCCTGAAGAGTTGCTACCAGTCAGTGTCAGCAATATGGATCAGTGGTCTGACACAGTATAAAGCAGCGTCATACGTTCCTAAGCAGCTATTTCTGCTTTGTTTTAATTTATTGGAAGAGGGACAGTCTTATACTGAGGAGGACCAGAACAGGCTGCATGAGTGAGTAGTCATCAGGCCACACTAACAGATTAAGGTATCTGCCAAACAGCAGCATAACTCAGTTGCTGGGCGGGGTATAAATAAATAAATTATTATTATTATTATTATTATTATTATTATTATTATTATTATCATCATCATCATCATTATTATCATTATTATCATTAGTATTAGTATTATGTGCTACCACCAAGCAGCACAGTATAATCAAGCATCCATGCTGTGGTGAAATTAAACTAATAAACTCCAGCTTCCGGGGCATCATAAAAAGGTAGGTGTTTCTTCAACAACAGGAATGGCCCAATACATTTCCTGCTTGAGATTAATCACAAGATGGTGCATCCCTGCAATTCCATGTACTAAAGTCAGATGTGCTGCAATGGCTCTGTTCCTGCTTGCAGAGTCATGCCCAGATAATAGCACTGGAGTACTGCTCTGTGGGCCTGTGGCAGTTACATTGCAGCGTCCCACCTTTTTCTCCAAGCAGCTCCAGGTGGTCCACATGATTCCCCTCCCCTATCTCATTTAATCCCCACAGCAACCCTGTGAGATAGGTTAGGCTTAGAGGCAGTGACTGGCACAAGTTCACTCAATGATCTTCATGGCTGAGTGGGGATTTGAACCCTGGTCTCCCAGGTTCTAGTCCAACACTCTAACCACCACACCACACTTGTTCCACTCCACCGTACAAATGTTTAGCATCAGGATGTTGATGAGGTTAAAATGTGAAATGTGAAACTCACAGGCAACTGGTTGGAGATGTTGGCCATATGCTGGCATGATGAGAAAGCAAATTTCCCAAGAAGCAAAATCAACCATTTTCAGAAAGTTATTGCTAGGAAGATCAATGCCTGTTAAAGAAATAGTTGCAGATACTGCATTAAATGCTACACATTTTTCTTTCCCCATAATAATAAAGCATCTTTGCAGTATGGGAAGCCCTCCCATCACCTTTCTTCAGTTTTCTCCATTCTTTTAATGTAGATTTTAACACAAATGAAATCTTCTTGATTGGCATTTTTCCTTCAAGAGCTTGTATGCTAAAAGCTTCTTCTGGTTGCAAAGGAAGAAAAGGTATTAGCTTATCGAAAAAGGGAGTTGTGCAAAGGTAATCCTGGAACCTGAAAACTTGTCAGGAGCCCGACAGAATGAGAGAAACAATGTTTGCTGACAGTAACAATCTCAGCAGCTGCAAGAAGATATAATTAGACTTGTGGGTTGTTGCTTTTTTTCCTAGTGTCCATTGTGCTTTACATCAGGATCATTTTCTGGAGGCAGTCAATCATCTCCTCCCCAGGCTGCTGTCACAAAGAGGTCATCAGCAGCTGAGCTGACAACATTATTAAGGTGGAGATGTTTATTTGGTCCCTTTAAGTAAAATATTGCAACATGATATTGACCATTAGTATACATACGCAGGCACCTTTTTCTGCCGTGTTTGTGTTTGATGTCAACAAGGAATATACCATATATATATATAGTGTAGGGTTGGAAGGAACCCCAAGGCTCATCTAGTCCAGCCCCCCTGCAATGCAGGAATCACAGCTAAAGAAACTTTAACAGATGGCCATCCAACCTCTGATTAAAAACCTTCAATGAAGAAGAGTCCTCCAGCTACTTAGGGGAGTCTGTGCTACTGTCAAACAGCTCTTACCAACTCATTATTGATAAATTAATTTATAGACCACTTATTATATAAAAACTTGCTCCATCCTCCACGTGACAGCCCTTTAAATATTTGAAGGTGGCTATCATATCTCCTCTCTGTCACCTCTTTACCGTAAAATTGTAGAGTTGAAAGGGACCCTGAGTATCATCTAGTCCAACCCCCTGCAATGCGGAATATGCAGCTGTCCCATGTGGGGATCAAACCTGCAACCTTGGCATTATCAGCACCGTGCTCTAAACATCTGAGCTATCCAGCTTGTGCCAGGCTAAACACATCTGATTCCATCAACTGTTCCTCATAAGTCTTGATTTCCAGAATCTCTATCATCTTGGTCGCCGTCCTCTGCACATGGTCAAAATCCTTCTTAAATTGTGGTGCCTTGAACTGGACACAGTATTCCAGGTGTGGTCTGACCAAGGCAGAATAGAGTAGGACCGGTGCTATTTTTCTAGGAAAGAAAGGTGACAGAACTTATCATGAACGCCTCCCTTGTTCTCTTATAATGGCAATGGCACCCACCTGAAAGTTGCCAGAACTAAAAACTAAAATAAACCCCACTAAAAGCCCTGGGTGGGACTATTCCTTCCCTTGAACAGAACATTATACTTCTGTTTATGCTGTCTATAGTAGCATTTACTTTTTTTTGTTGCTGCATCATCCTCTTGACTCATGTTAAACTTGTGGTTTACTAAGACCCTATGGTCCTTTTCACATGTACTACTGGCTTTCCAGTCTTTCCTAGCCCTACCTGGACACACCAGCCATTGAACCCAAGACATTTTGCATGCAAACTGGGCTATGCATGGTTGTGGGCCTTCTCTTAAGCCTATTCTGCATCTCTGATCTCAGGGTCTCTCTTTTGTGCTATCGATTCTTGACGAAGAATATGTTTTGCCTTCTCTGTTTGCCCAGTCAAAATGACCCCCCCCTTTTTTTTCCCCTTTCTTTTTTGGTAAGCCAATGATTTAAGCTCTGTGATTATTCTCCATTAAACTGCTGCAGAAATGCCAGTCAGGCATTATGAGGTTTTCACTCCAGCTGTGCCGAACCACAAGTAGATATGAAGTAATTGACCTTGTTGTTCACTGAATTGTACAGTGCTTTGCTACCTACTGTTTGGTGCCACTCACTTCACTTCACGCGTCTTCGGAAGTCGCAACCTTTGTGGAGGATATTACTCTCCAACATTCCAAAAGCGGGGGAAAGAGCTTTTGCAAAAGCAAAACATTAAATACTAGGAGTCCCTTATGCTGAAACACCGGGGGCAAGCAAACCTTGCAATATTAAAATGAAAGGTTCCAGATTATTCTCAGAAAAGAAAGTTGGGGGTATGGAAAGCTGCTTTTTGTTCAGTATACAGAGATAGGAATAAAGCTTCAATACTTTCACTGGGAGATCAGTATCATATTAGAACCTACTGTGAGCTGAATCATCAATTTATGGAGAACCTCTGGGCTGCCAGGTGCGCTGAAAAAAATATACAGCTTATTCCTGAATGTGTTACCTTTCGCAGACGTATTTTACACTTGCTTCCACAAAATTAAGTACTGAAACTATCAGGATCTCACAAAAGCACAAACTGCTCTGTGCTCCCATGTTGAAGCTTGGTGCAAAGGTTCATTCTGTGCAGAACTGCACACATGGAACGATAGCAGGATTGTAGTCCAAGAGTGTGCAGAAGCCCTTTTGAAAACTCTCTTTATGCATAATCACTGAACCCATGAGGGGGAAGAGGAGATTGCACCATCTGGCCACATCCCAACACAAGCGGGACGCTCTGATCATGCCCACACACACACCATTAAATTGAATGCACGGCATAGAAGATTGCAGAGGCATCAAATACATGTCTACACTAAAACACGGACAGAAAGTTTTCATGGGCGAATGTTCGGCTGCAATAAATATTAGCCCCGCATGCATAAGCTCAGGTGTATCCAGTGCAGAATGAGAATAATTCATTCACATGGAAGCTCCCTTTGTGCCTCATAGTTCTAGATAGGACTAATTATACAGAATGTCTGCACACAGGAAGTGTAAATATATGTTGGGGTCATGTTTTCTTAAATTTCATTCATTTTTCTCTTTCAGGGTTAAAAATGTAAGGGGGTGTGACATAATTTTCAATTTTTTGGAAGGGAGAATTTTCATAATTTTCAGGAAGGATGTGCCTTCCCATGGTTATGTGTTGGGGTGCCCGGGTTTTGTGGGTGCAAGGCACCCATCATTCTTAGAATTAGTAAACGTTAGTTTGATTGAATGAAGCCAAACATGGAAATGCCTACGTTTGGCTTATGCTAATTAGCCACACTAACCTAGCAGGGCTAGCTGAGTGCAAGCCGTTAAGGAACCAAACAGAGCAAGGATACCATCAAGACTGCAATACAAAGGCCTCTCCTCCAGCTTTGTGCTGGTGGGCAAAGACCAAAGGATTCTTGGGTTTCCGGGCTGATGACATTGTAAGCAAACAGGAAAACCATTATGAGACATAACTATGGTTCAATGAATATTTTTCTGGGTTAATCCTACCATGGAAAGAAGGAAGAAAGAAATGGGAGTGTGAGGTCAGAGCACATAGGCCCATGGTTCATACAAGGCAAGATGTGCATTTACAGTCATACTTTGGAAGTCGAACGGAATTCGTTCTGGAAGTCCACATGACTTTCAAAGCATTCGATTTCCAAATCGCGGCTTCTGATTGGCTGCAGGAAGCTCCTGCAGCCAATTGGAAGCTGCGGAAGCCCTGTCAGTCGTTCGGCTTCTGAAAAAACATTTGAAAACTAAAACAGTCACTTCCAGGTTTCGATCATTCGTCCAAGTTCCAGGGCATTTGACAATGAAGATACAACTGTATTCATTGCTTGTTTGTTTGTTTGTTTGTTTGCTTGCTTGCTTGCTTGTTTGTTTGTTTGTTTATATACCATTTAACATTTTTGGCCCAAAAAAATCCCTGACCTGTTTACAAAAACTATAAGATCAAAATAAAGCAGATATGTTTATCCAAACTAGGCCATTTAATGAATTGAAAGGAGTGACTGCACAGCAGGGTTTCAAAATGAACCAAATCTTAAGGGTTAATTAAATAAAAACAGAGATATCTCAAAAAAAAGCTGTGCCAGAAGTAGCTGAGAAATGTCCATCAGATTTATATATGAAGTGTTTATGTCCCTAGAGCTCCATAATCAATGTATGAAGCAGCTTATTTACAGGACTGTAGCAAATAGGTAGTGTCCTAGGTGTTAAAACTATTATGAGTAGGAAGGTCATCAGTGTGTATTAAATCCCATGTTGTCTATTTATTTGGCCCCTAAACATTTTAGTAGTGTTTTGTTTCTTTTCTTTTTTTAATTTGAGTAGCATTTTGGTGGAAGAAAACCACAGCAACCAGTTACTATAATTGGAATAACTCTTGCTTTTAGAATAATTGATCTAGAGCCCAGTTAAGCTGAAGGACCATTTGAACTAATTCTGTTCCAATGAAGTCAATTAACTATACTGATTAAATCCAAGTACTTCACCTGAAACAATTGAGTTGGCCACCTACCTGGGGATTACTTTATTCCTCTTTCTTTCTTCATGTGTAAAAGATTTAGAAAGTCAGCAATTTGAAATTCTGAAAAGCCTGATATCACCATTATGTATATTTTTATAGGTATATTTTTATGACCATTTCCTTCTCTACAATTTATTCCTTGAAATTTGAGAAGCCTTACGACTGTATACATTTCTCTGCAAAGCCATGCAAAATAGCTTTAACTGGGATGGGTGTGATAGGATTCTAAACCTGACAACTGGAGCAAGTTCTTGTAGTGGACTCTGTCCGCTGCAGTCCAAATAAGCATTGTTGTACAGTGTTACCTCGGGTTAAGTACTTAATTCGTTCCGGAGGTCTGTTCTTAACCTGAAACTATTCTTAAGCTGAAGCACCATTTTAGCTAGTGGGGCCTCCTGCTGCCGCCGTGCCGCCGGAGCACGATTTCTGTTCTCATCCTGAAGCAAAGTTCTTAACCTGAAGCACTATTTCTGGGTTAGCAGAGTCTGTAACCTGAAGCATATGTAACCTGAGGTACCACTGTACGATGTTATTTGTTTGTTAATATACTGCTTAATGACAAAACAGGTTTATTAGCAGTTTACAAAGTATGGTTTGAATTCAGCTAAGTTCCACTTAGACAGGGGTGGAGGAAGGGGGTGTGGTAGGGGCGGGACGCCCCGGGTGTCACCTCTGAGGGGTGACAAAATGCTGGGCGGCACTCACCACGAGGCCTGCAGTGTGCCCGAGCCACGCGTCTCTCCTGGGAGAGTCGCGGTGGCTTGGGCACACGCAGGCTTTGAACCACCCCAAATGGCCCGCCCACCGCCTCCCCCTCAGATGTAGGGCAGCTGAGTGGGAGGAGACAGGCAGACTCCTCAGAGGCCCCCCAGAGCATGCTGCCCCAGCTGGCCCCACCCTACGGGTGGCTGGCCCTGCCCCTAGGCACCGGGCACGTGTGCCGCCCCAGGCTCCTGATTGGCTTGATCCACCGCTGCACTTAGAACAAACCTACTGAAATTAATGGGCATGAGCCAATTTCAGTGGGACTACTTTAAGAGGGGCTAGTGTTGGACACAATGCTGTAAAGCCATTATGTTGGCTTCCGTCTGGCTTGAGAGACAATTAAATGTACCTCTGAGCACTGGTGGAGGAACTGGGGGGCGGAGGGAGCGGACCAACCCCGGCACCACAATTTCAGCAGGGTGCCATCACGGCAGCCCCCCCAACACGCACCGCGCACCCATCCCCCGCACGCTGGGCACCACACCCCCAGAGACTGAGCACCACACCTCCAGAACACACACCACACCCTTGCAGGCGGTGTACCACGCCCTTGGGGTGCGCGCCACACACCCCAGGGGTGCCAGCCATGCCCCCACCTGCTCTCCACCCCCGGTAGTGAAGCATGCAGCTTTGCCACTGCCTCTGAGCAGTGAAATCAATCAGCTGTATTAGTAGCACTGAAGTGACCTACCCAGGGCACCTTTAGGCAGAGTGTATGGAGGTCCTGGACTGCCCAGATAGCAAGACCCACCCACCCCACGCTCGGCAACTGGCATGCAGAAGCACACTCCCTCTGACTGAAGGGGTGAAAAAGCGATTAAAACAGCTGGATTTTTAAAAAATCTGCAACACCATTGTGTTGAATATTGGCGTGCTAGCAACTACTGATGCAACCACATTGTCCCACACTGCTGCACAGTCATGGACTCCTTGAGAGAGGAGAGCAGTTGTGTGGGAGAGCAGTTTTTAGGACTGAACCTCAGCTACATCAAACCTTCCCCCCTCAATATCTCTTCAACGTCTCAAGTTATAATGCCTCACTTTCTCTAACTATAGCAGAGTTCGGCTGACATGCTCAGCTGACAAAGCCACATGGCTGGGCTTGTCTCATACATTTCAATTGAAGTTTCACACATGCAATCAGGTTCTTAGAACTACTGTTATCACCATCGTCTTCATCCCACCTTTTTACTTACCCAAGGAGTGCTTAAGGTGGCTAACAACATTCAAAGTGCAATAAAATAAGCCACAATTAAGCATTAGAGTGAAGCAGCAGCAGAGCAGATAATTAAAGCAGCACCAGCTCAGAATACGGAAATTAATGGGAAATCCACCTGAACAAAATGTTTTTACTCTAATAAAACACTGAAATAATTTAAAACGAACACAGATACAACCTTGGAACTAAAAACACCAAGCACGAAACACACACCAGCTTTAACTAGTTTCTAAATCCACAAGTACATCCTAGGTGCATTCTTATACACACATTTGGTCACGGAGAGAGGCACATGCCAAAGGCACAGCCTCAGGCTACAGTGGCTGAAGGTGTGGGCAGCAGTGGGAAATTCAACAAGCTCTCATGTTCTGCTTAAATAGTCTGGTGTGGATCTGTCGGCCAAAGAAAAGAAATTAATGGACTTAAGTGCCCATATAAGTCCTTGCTTATTTAAATTAGGCAGAATTCAGGATGCGAAAGGCTGGACTGGATGACTCCCAAACTGGAATTAAGATTGCCGGAAGAAATATCAACAACCTCAGATATGCAGATGACACAACTTTGATGGCAGAAAGTGAGGAGGAATTAAAGAACCTTTTATTGAGGGTGAAAGAGGAGAGCGCAAAATATGGTCTGAAGCTCAGCATCAAAAAAGTTAAGATCATGGCCACTGGTCCCATCACCTCCTGGCAAACAGAACGGGAAGAAATGGAGGCAGTGAGTGATTTTACTTTCTTGGGCTCCATGATCACTGCAGATGGTGACAGCAGTCACAAAATTAAAAGACACCTGCTTCTTGGGAGAAAACCAATGAAAAACTTAGACAGCATCTTAAAAAGCAGAGACATTACCTTGCCGACAAAGGTCCATATAGTAAAAGCTATGGTTTTCCCAGTAGTGATGTATGGAAGTGAGAGCTGGACCATAAAGAAGGCTGATCACCGAAGAATTGATGCTCTTGAATTATGGTACTGGAGGAGACTCTTGAGAGTCCCGTGGACTGCAAGAAGATCAAACCTATCCATTCTTAAGGAAATCAGCCCTGAGTGCTCACTGGAAGGACAGATCATGAAGCTGAGGCTCCAATACTTTGGCAACCTCATGAGATGAGAAGACTCCCAGGAAAAGACCCTGATGTTGGGAAAGATGGAGGGCACAAGGAGAAGGGGGCGACAGAGGACGAGATGGTTGGACAGTGTTCTCGAAGCTACAAACATGGGTTTGGCCAAACTGCGGGAGGCAGTGGAAGACAGGAGTGCCTGGGGTGCTCTGGTCCATGGGGTCACAAAGAGTCGAGTGCCTAATGTTGCTAGCTGTGGGGTGTAAGAGGGGCATTCCCGCCCCCCGCCTTGTTGAGAAACCTAAGTGCTGAGCTAAATCACAGTAGCTATAAAATTATGCAGAATGTTTATGAAAAAATGCTAGACCAACATAGAATTTCCTTTCCTCAAAAGTGGTTATTACCAATGCCACAAAAGGAACATTTAAATAATAATAATAATTAAAAAACCAAAACATGGAGAAATTAAGTAAAGTTCCAAGCATTTATTCACATACTTGGGCAGAACACTTTTGAAGACAAAGCTCAAGGGGCTTTATTGTGAATCTCAGCATTTCATTTGAATGCTAAAGGCAGTTGCTCATTTGTAGCCTTTGCAAATTTACATTTAAGGGTGTTATGAGAATACTTTGTCTTCTACTGTGCATTATGGAAACAAGAGTTTGAAATATGTCATTTCCCAGAAGGCTGGCGAAAGACAAAAGGCCCAGGAAGCCTAGCTCAGCTTTATCTTGCAGTTGCTCAAGGATGATTCAAGTGCAACTCTCTTAAAGGAGGGAATGCAGATGTTGTTATGCCAGTAATAAATTGAAAAGTTATGAGCTCAGCAAATAATCTGTGTTAAGTTAACCCCATGTGAATACAAAGGTTAAAATCAAGAATCAAACTGGGGCATAATGATGCAAAATAATAATTAGACTCTTATTTATAATTTATCCTTGACCTTCAATTTATTTAAAGAGAATAAGTAGTAAGAGGTAATGTGTACAAAACTGAACACATGTTGATCCTGGCATTTTAATGGCACACAAAAGATGAATTGATTAGTAATGATTCAGTGACTTCAGAAGCTGCTGCTCTGCCATTTATTTGTTTCTTAGGGTCACTGACTTCATTCACATGTGGGAGAAACAACCTGCATAGACTGCGATGAATGGAGAACATGGATATATTGACTACATGAATATATTATGTAGAATTTTTCATGTTTCTACCACAGTTAAAGCTTCAAGGTGAAAAATCTATAGCTAAGCCAAATGAGGTCCACTGAGCTATCAGAATCATAGACTTGTAGAGTTGGAAGGGAACAAAGGGGTCATCTAGTCCAACCCCCTGAAATGCAGGAAACTTTTGCCCAATGTGGGGCTCAAACCCATGATCCTGGGATTAAGAGTTTCATGCTCTTCCAACTGAGCTTGCTTCCTTTTCCCCTTCAGTTGGGGTGGCTTACCTGTGGCCTTCCAGATCTAATGCAACTCGCTGACTATAGCCCATGTTTGTTCAGGCTGATGGGAACTGGAATCAAACAACGTCTGGAGAAACACTGTTTTCTCATTCCTTTCCTACATGTACTGGTAACTCATTCTTTACAATGGCTTCCCAATGTGTATCCATGCTGTAAACAGACTTGCATTCAACATTGACACAGTATGTTATGCACTGATTTCCCTCTCCCATAAAGAGGAAGCGTCATGTGTGTAGTATCACACAGGTGACTTTTAGCGTGTGCAGGTTGGCATGGAATCCCCATCTAGAATCATGGGGGGGGGGGCGGGGAATGTCCATTTTAGAATGGGATTCTTGTGTATACCCCTTTCAAATTCAGGGAGGCGGTGTGCATCAAAATCCCTTCCCCCAAGGGGTTTTAACTCCATTTCATCAGGGGTTTCTATGTAGCTTTGCGACCTGGAGGTACATGAATGTACTCAAGATTGCCATAACACCAAAAAATGCAACTTCAAAACACATGGCCAGAATCACAGCAATCTCTGCTGAATCCATAACCTATTGTACATGTACATAACCTATTGTACATGCAGTGTATCTGAAGAAGTGTGCATGCACACGAAAGCTCATACCAAGAACTAACTTAGTTGGTCTTTAAGGTGCTACTGGAAGGAATTTTTTTATTTTGTTTTGACTATGGCAGACCAACACGGCTACCTACCTGTAACTATTGTACATTGTTTTTCTAAACAATTGGGGTCCAGACACAATTGCATAGAAAACAGCGGGTGCATTCTAGAGGTGTGTGTGAACTGGCCCTAAGCTTAGTTACTTCTACAATGGCAGTTCTTTATTCAACTCATTAAAAAAACTAATGAAGCCGACTAGTCTCTAAAATCCCATGTGCCCAATCTGTCAAATTCTCCCTACCCATATGAATAACGTTCTATAAATTCAAAGCCTGGCTTAGAAGTCAGATTTGATGGTTTATATGTAAAATGAGCAGATCAGTAATGTGGTAGCGTTATCTCCTTGAAAATATTGCTGTTACTATAAACTTGTTAAAGAGCAACAGACGTGTTTTCTGGAAACTCTACAAAAGGTACAAATTAAAATGGCTCAAGGGTTAGTGGGTAAAAGCAGGTTTTTCTCTGAACATTTTACCATGCGATACATAAATCATTAGAGTAAATCCCATATTGCAAGTCAACTCAGGGAATGGTAGAAAGGTTAATGCTTTGAAAAGTGATGAATGGGGAAGAAATTCCTATTTACTTAGAGGGAAGAATTTGTATAATGATAGAAATTTTACACGTAACAGATTTATCAATGCCTCCGAGCTAAATTTTGCAAGGGATCTCAGTCATTAAAAAGAAGGAACATACTCCTGTTATTGGTTCATCATCTTATTACATGTGCATAAACAGGAATGCAGAGAAATTCAGGTCTGCTTCTCCCATTCTATTTTTGTATTTTTACCATCATAATTCTGTTTCCCCTGATGGAATTTCTTTAGAATAAGACCCTAGATTGAGGGTAGGGAATCTTCTCCAGTCTAAGGGCAGCAGGCCCTTGTGAACAGTCTTCTGGGTACCACATGCTGTGGTGTGCAAGGCCAGAGGTAATAATTGTGACATTTGTGCAGTTGGCTACATCCCAGCCACATAAAAGCCAGAAGTTTCTACACAAACACCTCTATCCAGGCAAGCAGGAGACATTGTCACAATTTAAGGATACATCCCTGCCAGGAAATGGACCCAAGGAGGCCACAGAGCAGGGCCAAAGAGTGGTGCGGCCTAGAACAAAGGGATGTGCTTTGTGGAGTAGATGTGCCTTGGGAGAGTCCCAAGGGCTGAATGATACTGAATCCTGGAGGGCTACAATTGGTCCCAATCCCTGAGTTCCCTGTCATGGATATTAGAGAACCTTAGCATTTGAAGGGACTTTTTTGAAGTCTTGAAGGTCTTGACTGCAGACTTTACAACATCAAGATGCATTTATGAAAACAGAGACTAAACAGAGCATGTCTATCTATGCGTACCTCAATGGGACATACTTCAAAGGTAAATTTTGATAGCATTGTGGCCAAGGACACCTAACTGTGACTTCATAATGTCAAATATGAGAACAAATCTGAGAGCCATTGACCCAGAGAGGTTCTCCTTAAGAGAAAAACCACAGCCAAAAAAGGTTAAAGCAAAGGACAAGCACATCTGGCTTCACTCTGAAGCTTATCCCATTGCTAATTTTCATGAATCTGGTGATAAATATTTGGACACTCATCCCCAACAGTAAATATGGACTTTCCACTTGAGGAAGCAAAACATGCTGAATACCTATGAGATCTACATGATCAACCAAGGAGATGGCAAACTGAAACGGAAATCACAGAAAAATCATGTTTTAAGCATTGCTTTCCTGACTGGCGACATTTTGAGATGAATTTTTAGTTTGCAGTTGTTCTCAGGGGATTCAGAGGGTGAATGGATGAGTGCACTAGCAAGAGATGTGGATAAGCATGACATTTTCCTACAGACATCATCAGCAATTTTTTTTAACCGAATGGTAAACACAGTATCATAAATTAGGGAGGCATGAAACCAGTCCCTGTGAATTTTTCCATTTTGCCTACTATGCTCTCAGATAGCAACAAGAAGTCCATGGAGTGTCTCTGATATCTGTAGTTTTCTGGACAAATTCTACACATGTAGGCTCTTGGTTCCTTTCCCATTGAAAATATAGTCGTACAAACATTATAGCAGCATAGCGGCTAGTTTCACTAGATGTGGAATTCACATTTGAATGTGTATCAGAAGGGACATCCCAGCAGGAATAATGCTGGGCTGGCAGATGTTTGCACCCTGATGCACATTCTGATGCACCACTCCATGCTGCTTTCAACCTGTGCACTTTCTGCCCTCACTCATTCAGACACCAATGTTCTTTTCAAAATGGGAAGTAAATCAGATCACATTAGGCAGCAGGAAAAATAAGGATAATTTTCCACACCAGTAGACTAGCAATATCTATGTCAACAATCGAAGCTGGCAGATAATGATAGAACCCCAAATATAAACTAAGAAATGTCATGCATGAATTACTGTCAGGGACCTCAAAAGCTGCATGTTCGTAGAAGGCTTGTAACCTCATCTCTAGCTTCTTCTGTGTTTGTATTTTTGTACAAGGGTCAAGTCATAAAGATTCTACCAGGTGCCCAAGACTATTCATTCTTCTTTTATAAGACACGGTACTGCAGGCCCACTCGCATTTCTTTATGGATTTTCAGCTTGCGTACTAGTACCTTTTGGTAAAAATATTATCAAAGAATGCCGTGTTTGCTTCATTGAGATTGAGTATTAATGGATATCAGAGATTTGTGGGAAACTCCTAAATGTGTGACTCAAATGGATTCTGAAGTAAAAATAAATAAATTATTCATTTATGAAGAAGCATTCTGATGAACAGTTAGCGGGGGTTATACTTTATGTCTCCTTAATAGTCTGCATGATGAAGCAGGGGGGACCTTAATTAGAACTCATCTAGCTATGCATAAGCAAAGCCAATTCAGCTTTTTTACTTGAATATGTTTGGACTCCTCAGAACACACACACACACACACACACACACACACACACACACAGAAAGAGAGAGAGAGAGTCAAAATCTAAATTTTATTACTACTCATGTGCAGTAATGACAGTGGCTACAGCTTCTGCACCCAGTCACAGCTGGAGCCACCATCAATTGATAGCTTTAACTAGAGAATTCCAGTTAGCATGTTGAGGAGTCCCTTTCCCCTCCACCTGCAAATTATCTATGCTATTTTACTGGTTATTTGCTTTTATTTTATGTCCAGCAAACAAATACGACATTGTGTACATTGCTTGAGCAACACAAGTCACCCCAGGATCTTTATGGGTTTTAGGGAAGGACCATTGCTTAGCAGTAGAGCACACATGCTTCAAAGAACATAAGAACATAAAAGAACCTGTTGGATCAAGCCAGTGGCACATCTGTTCTCACACTGCCTGAACAGTTGTCCTTGAAGGGTTTTTCACAGGCAAGAGAACTCTTCTCTCCTGTGGTTTCAAGCAACTGGTATTCAGAAGCATCCAATTATGGAAGTAGAGCATAGCCATCATGGCTAGTAATCATCAATAGGCCTCTCCTCCATGCATTTGTCTGATATTTTAAAGCCATCCAAGTTGTTTGCCATCACTGACTCCTATGCAGAACTCACCATGAAATTGTTACAGTAAGCTGAACAGCCCTGAACAGATGCTGGTTTGACAACAGCCACATTCACTGCCCAGAAAGGTGCTAAAAACTATGGCAAGCTGTCACCCTAGCTGGTTTGGGGGTCACCCCTGGTTCTGGTGCAGGTCAAATAAATGTGCACTCACTGCCTTGTTCTCTTAGATTCAGGTGGATGGCTAGGGAAGCTCAGAAGACCCCTCATGCAAATACTTCGTATATGCCTGGATGGAAAGCTGAAAGCCCGCCAGTGCTACATGGGAGATGGATTGAAGAAAATGAAATATGAATTGGGCCCACCCCCTAGCTTGGCCAATCCCTGCTAGAAGCAGCTAGGAGTTAGGTGGAGTCATAGATCTAAAGAAAGTGCAGACTCGCACATGCTAGCCAGCTTCCATTTTGACTTGAAATGTTTGTTTTGGGCTTCTCAGAAGTATGTAAAGGCATGAAGTGGGTGCACACACAATGGCGCCCACCTGAGAGGTGCTGGAACTGCACTCTGGTGTGCTCCAGCTGAAAAAGAGCACTGCTCCTGTGGGAGTTCCATGGTTTAACTATGTTGCTGTATGAATAAGTACTTTTATTTATTCATCCTGAATCTTACAACACTCAGCTTCATTGGATGTCCATGACTTCCAGTTCCTCTCCTGCCAAAGGGATCAAATAGCAAATGTTGGGAGAGATCTCTGCCTGAGATCTTGGAGAACTGCTGCCAGTCAGAGTAGAAATCATAGGCTTGATGGGCACATAGTTTGGCCTGGAATAAGGCAGCCTCTTGTGTGTGTTGTGTACACTGATACAGCACAATTCTAGCTGACCTAGAATGGCCTCGGTCCAGTATATCTGAAGGAGCGTCTCCACCCCCATCGTTCTACATCGTTTTTAGTGTATTTCTGGTTTTTATGGAAGCCGCCCAGAGTGGCTGGGGAAACCCAGCCAGATGGGCGGGGTACAAATAATAAATTATTATTATTATTATTATACCCGGACACTGAGGTTCAGTGCCGAGGGCCTTCTGGCGGTTCCCTCACTGCAAGAAGCCAAGTTACAGGGAACCAAGCAGAGGGCCTTCTCAGTAGTGGCACCCACCCTGTGGAACACCCTCCGACCAGATGTCAAAGAGAACAACAACTACCAGACTTTTAGATGACATCTGAAGGCAGCCCTGTTTAGGGAAGCTTTTAATGTTTGATGCATTACTGTATTTTAATATTGTTTTGGAAGGTGCCCAGAGTGGCTGGGGAAACCCAGCCAGATGGGCAGGGTATAAATAATAAATTTATTATTATTATTATTATTACTACTACTACTATGTAATTCACTCCCACAAGAGGCATTGACGCCCACCAACTTGTGTGCCTTTAGAAGAGGATTAGATAAATTAATGGAGGATATGGCTACCAGTGGCTGCTAGCCATGATGGCTATGCTCTGCCTCCATGGACCTGTGTTTGAGTCCTGATTTCAGGCTTCCTGCAGACATCTGGTAAGAACCTCTGAAACAACCCCCGTTTTCCCAGGGGAAAAAGGGAAAGGTCCACATTTATAGAAAGCATAATGACTCCTTTTAGAAGTCATAATGTTTTCACTCTTTGTTTTCCTGCTGAATATCCCTGCATTTTATCAAAGCGACTTTATGAGTAAAAATGAGGAATGTCATCTAGATGAAAAGATCAAGCATAAAAGTGAAAATGAGGATGCCGACATTTTTCATGCATTAAAATTTACTGTGTTTATACATCCTCTTAAACATTAATATAGATTTTGCCAGCTTCCGCTCTGAGATCCAGCAGCATATTAATAGTGGCAAGTGGCTGGCATGCCAGCCAATATAAAATAAATGGATGATACTGGCATAAAATAAAATGGCAACAAAAGGTAGATAAGCCGGCATCTGTCCTTGAAGTCTGATTTGCTGCCACATAAAAATTATCCATAACAAATTTAAAGCACCATTGAAAAGAAGAAGAATATAAGCCAGGAACTAATAGCAATAAATGCGAAGTGTTTCTCTGAGTAAATGTGTCCAGTAAATGCTGCAGTATGGGGGAAAATATAGTAAATTAAAGCAAGGCTGTTTGCAAGGCAAAGTATATAGCTGTTCCAACAAATCCCCTCAAATGAATATCTATCATGAGTGCCTCCAAAGAGTTCTATGCATTCCCAAAAGCAAAAGATATCCATAACAATATGGAAAAGCAGAAAGGCAGTGAATGGTTGCCAGTACCTTTGTAATTAACTGTGCAGTCAGATCCATGTTTACACAAAACTAAGTCACACTGGAATTCATTTCAAAGAAAGTGTGCAAGGATTGCAGGACCGGGAGCAAATCAAATGTTGAATGAGCGTGTGGGTGGGATTTCCAAGAAAATGTAATGTAAATAGCCAGTATGGCCAATAGAAATAGCCACTCTGAGGTCCTACTCAGGGGCAATGGAAATTATAACCCAGCAGCATCTACCAGATTCTTGTTCATACAACTACACTGCACTGTCTCCTTATACATATACCATATTCATTCACTCACTCAAAGAGGCACATTATTATGGGTACTCAGAAGTGTTCAAGCAAACCTTAATCAGCCTTGATTGAGTATATGCAAATTGTATAATATGCACTTAAAAAAAACCCTCTCTAGCAATAATTGCCAGTTGCCAGGTTTGAACCTACAAAATGCTGTCTTCTGTATCTCTAGAAATTGTATTAATTCCACACATGTGCATGCCTTTCCTTATTCTGCAATAGTTCCCATATGCAAGGGGAAACTGTTTAGTTAAAAGCCATCTACAAGTTAGATCTGTATGAGAGAGAACCTTCTTGGCTGATCATGACTAGACTCTGGACCCATCATAACGTGCCTTAACTGAACAACTGTTTTAAAAAAGCAGAAATTTCTTTGGAATGCTGTACAGAATCCAAAGGAGCTTTAAAAAAACCAACCCACCCTCAGCTAAATAGTTCTGATTTTAAGTGATGTTCTGTACAGGTGTGAAATACAACTCTAATGGCTTTCCCAGCTGAATTTCATTAATATTGCAGTGAAACCATTTGTGACATTTAGTGTAACATGTATAATGCAGGATTTGAAAAGATGCCTGTCTCTCTTAGGTATGCAACTGTTTTATGTAATCTGGAAACCTGGTGGGAGGAAAGAAGCTGAAATAATTGTAGCTCATTTCCATAATGAATGCTGCCTCAGAGATAATTAAAAGCAAAAACATTTAAAACTTTTCCTACCCCAAATTAATTACTGTGACTCAAACATTCATAAGAAAGAAATGGTCAATAGTAACTGGCTTTCCCTTGACCTTATTAATGTTGGCTTTTCAGGAATAGATGCAGGTTACAATCCTGAATAAAGCAGTCATGACAAAAGAGGAGTTGGATTCATGTAAATAGCTGGAATTACAGAGGTGAATGACATTAAATGACTGAAGCAAACACTTGAATTCTAGTCTAACTTATTGCTACAAAGGGGTGGTCAGTGGATTCAGACCAGGTTAGAACCATGGAAAGCTGCCATCTTAGATCTGCATCATCCATTGCCACAAGCGCCAGCTGGACGAATCTGTAAATTTTGGGTTCTCTTGGTTTCTCATTTTAAAACTATTTTCAGTTTGCCCCATTTCCACATTGATGGCATCAACTCGCAGGTGGATCCTCTTCCACACAAGGGAAAGGGAAAACCAAATGGACACTGAGATACTTTTCTAAAAAAAAAAAATCAGCTCTCTCCATCTTTTCTTTTTCTTTAGTAGATGGGGGGATTTTCCATTTAAGCATGGCATAACATCTAAAAAAGTTTATTATGGCACAATGAGTCACTCTGAAGTCCAAGTTATTTTCTATCATGGTAGACACTACTTAGGCAAGTTGTAGCAGCAGTACCAAAACAAACAGTGCCCATTTGCTTGAAATAAGGTGGCTGATCAGCTGTCCAGTTTCACAGCCTAGACACCACAGAGCCAAACTTATTTATATGCAGCTGAGTATAGATAGAACACCTAAAGGAATGTTCCTCTTTTAGGTCTTTGAACAGGTAATGTATTATCAAATTGACTAAAAAGCCATATATCTATCCCGTCATTCACAATATGAACTGCAGATCTGGGTACAACAAAAAGCCAAGGGCGGAGTGCGGAGAAATAATCAAACAACAGATTTAAATGGTTGGAAGCAAGGTCACATTTGTTGGTTAACAATAGCCCAAGAGGGTTTGGCTTGGCATTGGGGAAGGATCAGCTTGTATACCCCAGTTGCTGTGTGATGAGTAAGTCATCTGCCTCCAAGTCTGTGTGGCCCAAAGTATGGACCAGTTTTAGGTAACCCTTGGAAACAACTGGGGATGCCCCCATCCAACTTGTCCTCCTCCAAGCTAGGGCATCTGGACTTGGGGTGGCATTCCACATCCCTTAAGGGAATCCAGTAATGGGAAGCTGGGAACTGATCTCCACTTTCCCAACTGGAGATCCTGCCCAATGTCAATTCCCACCCAAAAGCTGTATCGAATATAAAAACAACCTCCTGAATGGAAAAGCTATCTGTATTGTCTTATCATTACAGGGTTTCAGGTACAATTATTATCTGTCACCACAGAATACAATAACATATTTCCCAAGCTAACTTCCACAGTTTCAGAAAGGTCTTAGCAAAGCCATTGACATGCCTTCGGTTGGTGTAGATGAGGCTGGGCCAGGATCAGGCTGCCCTGTCGAAAGAAAGAAAGATCAGAACCAAATGATTCAGCTTAAAGAAAAGTGGTAGACTTTAGATGAAAGGTCTTTTATTTCTCTTTTGACAGCATTGAGGATCAACCTCAAGGTCACAAATGGTTTGCATGACAATTTTCTCCTTCAGATAATTTTAAGAAAAACAGCAAAGCGACAATTTGTATATTTGGTGAGAATAAAACATGGCAATAAGGGTGTTGTGTCGGGAGATTGTAAATCAGGCGTGGGGACTCTTTGGCCCACCAGATGTTGCTGAACCACAATTCTCATCATTGCTGGTCATTGGTCAGGCTTGCTGAGGATGGTGGGAGTTGTAATTCAGCAACATCTAGAGGACTGAAGATTCCCCACACCTGTTGTAACTTAAGATGCTGGACTAATTCAAATTAAAGTATTGAAACCATCCTGTAGACTTTTTTTTAAAAAGCAGGTAAAATAATCACCCCCAAATTACCCTAAGATGGTGCATGATTCCTACTATAATACAGAAAAGAGCCCCATTGGGACTGGCCTTCATTGCTTTTCATTATCTATCGTGCTACCCCTAGCAAGAGAATTGCATGAGTTCATATGAATGAGAGCACAGTTATTCTGCAGCAACACCAACCCCATTAAAACTACTGAAGCTGCACCAGGTTTTAACAAAGGTCAATGGAAAAGCTCTCAGTAACTCCAAAGTGCTTTGGATCCAACCTAGGTCTGTATCTAATTTGGCTCAGTTCATTTCAGGTCCAGGCATTTGTTAACACTGCAATTTACAATGCCTGCAGCTCCTGAAAATTCAGACCTTAATCAGTGGCTTTAGTGTCAAATCAAGTCAGAAAATGCAGGAGGGGGCTTGGGAGAATGAATGCTGATACATACATACATACATACATATATATATATATATATATATATATATATATATATATATCTGATAGCTTGCAGGAAAACAATGTTATAGATTCCTCCATACAGTTTTTTTCCTTCCTTCATTTCATACACATAAAAAACCTTAATTCTGCATTGATACTGAATATATTTAATTTGTAAGAAATGAAGATACCGGGACTGAAAACAGATTAGTATAAGCTTTGTAGGCTGCTTCAGTGCTTCTGCAAATGAGCTACAAGGGTGGTGATTAATCTGGTGCACTTTAACTTTTAAATTTATTCTTAAAATTCAGCTCCTCTTTAAAAAAAAAAGTTTCTTTCCTGTCACTTAACGCCCTTGAGAAAAGTTTTTCTTTTTTGAAAAACAAATTAACAGAGATTAGCGTTTTCTTACCATTGTTAAGATAGGAGCCTTTCTGCTTCTTTGTTCGCGGTTTTTATGCCTTTGCACTGCAAGACAGATTCATTAGGAATAGCCTACAAAAAAAGTAAGTACCTCAGTAATATCAGTCGATTTCTAGGCTTATTTCAGACACTCCCATGCCCTAGCACAAGGTTCAGAACCTGTGGCCCACTGTAATATATGATGTCAGGCATTGGAACAGGTAAAGGTGTGGCTGGGTCAAAGAAGGCTTACAGGCACTACTGATCAGCTGGTCAGCAGCCTCCACAAAACCCTTTGCACTTCTACCTTTGCAAGCATAGATGACCATTGGGTGAACTGGCCTTTTGTGCAACCTCCGAAGCTTTTTTGTGGATGTGACACATCATTAGCCAGAGTTTCTATTTGCACAACTATGTTGGAAGTTACCCACTGTGCCGACATGGGCTGTCATATGTCCGGATTCCCCCAGACATTTCAGTGATTTCCACCCAGATGCTGCTAACAAGGGCTGAATACCAGCTATGTCCAAGAAATTCTGGACGTATGGCAACCCTGCTAAAATAAGGTAAGCAAACAAAAATAGTATTTGTTTTGCAAACTGGAGGGGGGGCAGAGAATGAGAAGAATTGTCAGAGGGGCAGACACAATGGTTGGGTTCTCTTTGAATTGGAGGCTGCAGCAATGGAAGGGATGTGAAAGTTCTGCATTCTCTCCATCTAAGTGCAGGTTGCCTATATATGTAAACAAACCATATATCATAAAGGCACCACAGTCCCCTCTGTCCCTCATGTTTTCCAAAAGGATACACAAACCCTGGTAAGTCCTGGAACCCCTGGAATCTTGCACCGCTCAGAGATTGGGATGGCTTGTAACAATATATACACCCGGGGGCGGCCCTACCATTAGGCAAAGTGAGGCCTAAAGTGTCAGAGTCAGGGGGTCAGAAGCAGCCTCTTGGCTAAGACCTAAGACCTCCAATCATCCCCTCTGTTGGAAGGCAGATCTAAGTGTGCTATGCAGCCCGTCCTGGGCTACCTAAACCTGCATTCTACCCCATCCCCAGAGTTGAAGTAGGATTCAACTGCCACTCTGTGCCTGAAATGGGAAGGGGACACAATCTTGTCCTTTGCTTCAGGCAGCAAGATGTGTTAAGTCAACCCTGTGTGCCACCTAATGTGATTCACAAATAAGGATTCCAAATAAGGACTTCATTCAGATCAGCAAATCACTCCAGAATATATTGATCATGTGAGTCTACTTTGCAATATGGACCCAGCAAATGCCTCCTCTATTCCCAATATAGTACAGTGGTACCTTGGGTTAAGTACTTAATTCGTTCCGGAGGTCCGTTCTTAACCTGAAACTGTTCTTAATCTGAAGCACCACTTTAGCTAATGGGGCCTCCTGCTGCTGCCGTGCCGCCGGAGCACAATTTCTGTTCTCATCCTGAAGCAAAGTTCTTAACCCGAGGTAATATTTCTGTGTTAGCGGAGTCTGTAACCTGAAGCGTATTTAACCTGAAGCGTATGTAACCCGAGGTACCACTGTATTACAACAATATTTCCTCAGTATATCCGCTATCTCAGACAAAACAAAAGGAAACCACATGCACCCTAAAATCTGTGTTCTTATATGGATCATGCTCATTAGGCGTTCACAACAATTAGAGCAGCTGCTCTGGCTTTCCTCCCCTTCTTTTCTTAATTGATGAGTCAAAGCGAAAGTTTCTGTAGAGAGCTTGATTTATTTTAGAGGGAGAATTCAAACCTGAGCATGTGTTGGGAAAATAAATCAAGTAAAGATTTCTTTGTGCTCATTATAAAGCAAGAATAAACCTACAGAGGAGCAAAGTATTTTCCTTTCCTTTCCTTTTTTTTTTAAAGGGGGAATTACAGTGTCAGAAATGGAATTTGCATTAAACTGTGCCTACATACACTATGCAACGTCTCAGTTGTGATCACAGCAAAACCTATTATACTGGCCATTATACTGCACCACTTTATTTTGCAGGATCTATTTCTGAGTATAAGAGGGTCCCCCCCCCCTTGCTAACAAAGAGCAAACACTAACAGGGAGAACAATGTCCTAGTAAATATCTCTCTCACAAAGTGTTGTTCTCGGCTTCTTTTCTGTGAGCCTCTGTGGCACACAATGAATTATGGTAATCCTCAATGTTCATTTAATTCTTTCAACAGAAAAAAAAACCAACCTTCTGAGGCCAACATCGATATTACCGCCTACACTTGCCACTCAGAAGTGTTTGCCCATTGAGTTGATAGAACGGTAATTCCCAGACTAGTGTGCAATGTCATGTGCCAAGGAAATGTGAGACCAGAACATGCATCCACAGAGGAAGCATTCTGCTGCAGCCTTTTTCAGACACCCCACCACCTACCACCACCAATGTACATGCTCCCAATGCTGGCTATGCTCCAGATTATAATGTGAAAGTCCCATTTTGTTTATAGAATCTGATTTGCTTACATCTGTTCTTAAATTTATTACCTAAGTTTTATTGTGTTTTGTTGCTTGGGGTACTTTAAATAACTTTTAAATGTTTTAACTTAGTTTTTATTTTATTTTTAATGGTATTTTTTTATCACAACAGAGTTTGCCAGGCATAGGCAAACTCGGCCCTCCAGATGTTTTGGGACTACAACTCCCATCATCTCTAGCTAACAGGACCAGTGGTCAGGGATGATGGGAATTGTAGTCTCAAAACATCTGGAGGGCCAAGTTTTCCAAAGCCTGGTGTTTGCCATCCTGAGCTCCTTTGGAAGGAATTTAATAAATCAATAAAATCTTTTTTTTTTTAAATAATTTTTATTGATTTTACAACATAAACAAAAAACAAATAAACATAACACGACTTCCCCAAACCTCCCCTTCCCTGCATCCATATTTTAAAAATTTTTAGCAATTCTTCATCCCATTTTTATATTTAATTCTCTTTAAAAAAATTCTATTTTATAAATTTCAATTTATAGCTGTAATTCTTTGTATCCAATCCCTTGACATCTTAACATTCCGAAATTTTACAACAATTTTTAAGATAGATTTTAAATTTTTTCCAGTCCTCCTCCACTGTCTCTTTCCTCTGGTCACGAATTCTGCCGGTCATCTCTGCCAGTCCCATAAATTCAGTCACCTTGGTCTGCCATTCTTCCAGAGTAGGTAATTCTTTAGTCTTCCAATACTTCGCCAAAAGGATTCTTGCTGCTGTTGTTGCATACATAAAAAAGGTCCTATCTTTCTTTGGTACCAATTGGCCGACCATGCCCAGGAGAAAAGCCTCCGGTTTCTTTACAAATGTCCACTTAAGGATTTTCTTAATTTCATTATAGATCATTTCCCAGTAGGCCTTAATCTTTGGGCAGGTCCACCAAAGGTGATAAAAAGTTCCTTCACATTCATTGCACTTCCAACAATTGTTATTGGGCAAATGATATATCTTTGCAAGCTTGACTGGAGTCATGTACCACCTATAGATCATTTTCATTATGTTCTCTTTCAGGGCAGTGCATGCCGTAAATTTAATACCTGTGGTCCATAACTGCTCCCAGTCAGCAAACATGATATCATGACCAATATCCTGTGCCCACTTAATCATAGCTGATTTAACCGTTTCATCCTGTGTATTCCATTTTAGCAGCAGATTATACATTCTAGACAAATTCTTGGTATTGGGTTCTAGCAATTCTGTTTCTAACTTTGACCTCTCCTTCTGAAATCCTAGTTTTCTGTCCTGCTTAAAAGTTTCATTGATCTGGAAATAATGTAACCAATCTCGAACTTTAGGTTTCAATTTCTCAAAACTCTGTAGTTTCAACTTTTCAATAAATCAATAAAATCAATGAAGATCCAGGGTCACTTCTGTCAGTGACTTGTCAGTTCAAGAGATCAGGGTATGGAAGGAGTGGATCTTACATTCGGGGGCAAAAAGGTTATCTTTATCCAAGCCTTTGGAAAATCAAGCATATGGACCGGACTTCAGTGTTCAGGCAACTGCTTCAGAACTTCTTCAGTATCTCATTCTGTAGTAGGTGAAGTGCTGCAGGACCCCTGGAGATCTCTTGAAGTGAAGCTATAACGAAATCGTTAGTTTCCTTAACAGTATTTCTCTTTCCTTCATCTCATTTGAAATACATGAAATCTATTCTTCTTTAGTCTTTCTACAATTTATTTTTTTTGCTAAAGGATTTAAAGAATTATGCTCTCAAATCAATACTCTCTTTTGAGCATCCTGCCAATAAGGCATTCTTCTTTTATGAAGGAAGCAATCAAATCTGAACTCACAATGGAAAGACTCACCCAACCATCTTTGGGATTTCTTTCAGGTGGTTAGCTCAATCTTAAAATGCTCATTTTTGCCATTATAGGTGGTAGATTTTTAAATCAAAGACTCCTAACAGGTCACTATGAGACCATTACAAATACTTGATCTCTATTCTCTTTGAAGTGTTGCTAGTATAAGGGATAATGATAATAAAAAAATGATGGAAAACTAAGGTAGCTTGAGGATGTGCTTTTAAAAATACTAAATCTAGCCATTTTCTGGGCAGTAGAGATATACAAGTTTTTCTCCATCATTAAAGGGTCACTTTATCAATGGTCCTAACCTGGGTAGGCTGGTTATTTCTTTTAGGACAGCAGATAATGATCTTCCATCAATGGAAGAATTCCTTCCATCAGAGGAACATCCCTTCCTTCAGAAAAAGTGAATCTTTGATCAAACCCATTATCTTCTGTAGCTGCAGATATGGAAGGGATCAACCATGTGACCAGGTTCAAATGTGAGCCTAATAAATCAGGAATTGCATGTCCAGATGCTGTGTGCCCAATACCCCTTTGATTCTGTATATGCAGAAACTGAAAGGATCACAGTACAATGTCACTTTGGTTCTAATTAGGCCACAACTTTTTTGATGACAGATGTAAGTTTTGGCTTAGGCATTGAGGGTCTCCTGTATTAACCAGCCCGCCTGCTGGAAGATTTTCTGGGGGATCAATCCTGATATAGGGTTGACCTATGACATGTATCAAACCATGACAGGATCACCACCTTGGGCAGTGCTATGGCCCTTAGCCTTCTCCTGGGCATATGGACAGAAGCACCTCGCCCTAGGATTCCTTTAACTGGATACCCCATTTCCTTGGAGGATAAGACTTTAACTGCCCCCTTCTGTCCTTGACTAAAGATGATGAAGAAGAAGAGTTTGGATTTGATATCCCGCTTTATCACTACCCGAAGGAGTCTCAAAGTGGCTAACAATCTTCTTTCCCTTCTTCCCCCACAACAAACACTCTGTGAGGTGAGTGTGACAAGCCCAAGGTCACCCAGCAGGCTGCATGTAAAAACAAACAAACAGGCAGGTCCCACAAATAACAAAGAGATGCATTTTATATAAAAGGACACATTCTACTAATGTAAAAACACGCTGATTCCCAGACCGTCCGCGGGCCGGATTTAGAAGGCAATTGGGCCTGATCCAGCCCCCGGGCCTTAGTTTGCCTACCCATGTTCTAGGCTGTCTGTGAAGTGTTCCCCAAATTATCTGTAGCAAATAAGCTAATTCAAATACACTTTATTGAATGCATGCTCCCAGGCACTATGTTGTTGCACCCTTCCTGACTTGAAGCAGACTCAAGTCAGACGTTCTCTGCTAAATTATTGCAGCTACAAACACCCTGGGAACTGTATGCAAAAGCTCTCTGTAACCTCCAGAGTCCACCTGCAAAATGGGTCAGATCCCCTGGAACAGAACTAAACGTATCTAATCCTTAGGTTCAGTCTAATCCATTAAGATAAACCTCATTAGTACTAATCCCTTTTACTAATTACAAAAGTTCCTTAAAGCTTTAAGATTGCATTACAGATAGGAGGACATATTAATTATACCCATGTGACTCCATTTACCCACATGAAATCCACCAAATTGCTACTTTGGTCTAAAGCAAAAGATGATGAACCAAAATTAATAAGTATAAGAAGTCAACTAAACTAAATAATCTTAAATTAACACTGCAGTTATACTGACCATTGCTTTCAAAATTAATAAAAAGCAGCAGTGTTCTTGAATTCTGATGGCCATCGAGATTTAGATTACCTATAATTCTTGGGTGAGTGAGAGTTTGTTTGGACTGTGGGTGAAAACCTGGAGGCTGAGAAGGAGAGTGTGTCAGAAGGAAAAGGAATTGGTATGAGTTTATATCTATTGGTAAATTTGTATTAATGCAGCATTTTTATATGTGACTATTTTTGTAATATTTTGTTTAAGTTATCTGATGTTGCTACCATTTTTTGTACACCACTTAGAGAATATATTTTTTGTAAGCCACTTTTTAATATATTAAGTGGTATAGAAATCAAATAATCAATCGCAGGCATTGAATTCTAGACCTTCTGGTACATCAAGCACTTTACCAATGAATGGGTTGCATGGCAGATCAGCACTGAATGCCTAGCCTTGCTGAAAAAACACATCATATACTTCTAATTTATATTGCATTTATCATTCAGTCATTACAACTCTCTCATACAAATAAAATGTTAGATGTCTCTTGAAGGGGAGTGCGAATCATAGCGCTGTCCTCCCAAAATAAAATTGATCTGTATTCATTTGTCTTCATAATTCATAGTAGTGATTGGGGGAGTTCTTCATTTTTATTTTTCACAGTGTGAGAACAAATGGCTCATTAATTTTAAGCACATCAGTCTGCAATCCATGTCAGATAGAATAATGACTGACATTATATAGAACACAATGGACTGAATGTACAAATATAATTTCCCTGCATTCATCCGTGTTTGCGTAGGGAAAACTTTTAAGAACCAACTGATGAGAGAGTTGCGTAATTTAGCGGAGGCAGGAAGAATGGGTGATGGGTACAGATATGGGAAATTCTGGGTAGAGTGGATGTTTTGTAAAAAGACATGGCTTGAAATGTCCAAGACATTAGCATCTAGCAGAATGCCCACCATGTAGGTAGATATGTAAACCCTTCTTACCTAACACAGAGAGCTCTGGAGATTCTATGGATGTCTGCATTCTCTGAATGTTTAAAGACACAGCACACAATTGCATCCCTGCAGGATGCCTGCCACTGTAAGGACACTCCATCCTGTGTCAGACAGACTCAAAGGTGGAGAGTAGCCTTTGCTTTCACCACAGCAATGTTAATGGCAGCCATTCGGTTGTGACATCATTGAGTACCAAGCCACCTGTTATCTGCAGACTCCTAGACTGGAGTGCTGAACTTGCCCACACTGGTGAACGATGGAGCTGGTGGAGTGGAATGGGGTGCTGCAAATTTACATGCATAGATAGAGAAAGAGATCTGAGAATACATTGTACCATGTCTGATCTAACAGGAATGGTCCTGTTCAGGGTTCTAGCTAGCAAGCCATACGCTTTCCCACTTACTTCCTTACCCACCTCCCCTTTCTCCAGCTGACACTATTTCCTGGGTTGTTCTCTCTCTACACCCCCTCCCCAATCTATTTCTCCATACCTGCATACCCCCCAAGCATGCCAATACTTTCTTCTCATTTCTCAACTGATATCAACAATGTTGGCAAAAAGAGGGAAATTGTGGATGTATATGCTAGACACTTTAACACTGCATAACGTCAGTCTGGAGGCAAGCCTTTCTGGACAGCCCAACGGCTAAGGGAGCTGGGCATGTTTAGCCTGGAGAAGAGGAGGTTAAGGGGTGATATGATAGCCATGTTCAAATATATAAAAGGATGTCACATAGAGGAGGGAGAAAGGTTGTTTTCTGCTGCTCCAGAGAAGCAGACACGGAGCAATGGTTCCAAACTACAAGAAAGAAGATTCCACCTAAACATGAGGAAGAACTTCCTGACAGTAAGAGCTGTTCGACAGTGGAATTTGCTGCCAAGGAGTGTGGTGGAGTCTCCTTCTTTGGAGGTCTTTAAGCAGAGGCTTGACAACCATATGTCAGGAGTGCTCTGATGGTGTTTCCTGCTTGGCAGGGGGTTGGACTCGATGGCCCTTGTGGTCTCTTCCAACTCTATGATTCTATGATTCTATGATTCTAAAACCATATAACTGCCAGGTTGGAAAGAGCATAATTTCATTTGTATCAGAGCAGCTCATGAAGGCGGAAGCAAAAACATTTTTCAACGTCAAAAAATACTCCATTTTGTTAATCATCGCCACATGTATATTATTTTCATTACCACTCCAAGCTTGTGGGAAGTGTTGTTTGATATAACAAAGCTGTCATCCTATACCAGCTGAAGTTGCTATTAGGGGAAGTGATGGGTTTGACCATATGCTTTGATTTGTATATAACCTTTATATAGAGGATATATAGTGGGATGGCCAACTAACATGGCCAGTTAATATATTCATGCAAGGGCTTTTGACCTAATGCTCACTAGTGGTAAGAAAGAATTGCATGGAAAGCACTATCTTATTAAATTGATATCATTAAATCAGTCAGATGAACTTATCCAAAAGAAGCGGTAGGCTTTCCATTTCCAATGGTGTAGGGAGATCTTGGCTGAAATCCCGTATATAGTTAGACTGTTTAAATTCAGTTGAAGTCAATAGTAGTGAAGTGTCATCCCTGTGCACAGGATGGTCGTTCTTGAGGGCATTTCTATCATTCCGCTGCCACCAAATGAGCCTCTTAACTAACATAAGGCAAACCTTCCCCATTAATGCTTGGTTGAGAACTATATGCTTTCCAAACGTTTTCTATGACAACGTCAATGTACATTTATTAGGAGTGGAGCTTTGGAAGTCGTTGAATGATCTTGCAAGTGTGTGAGATTGCAGCTCCAGGAAAAAGGTTGAGGGGTTGCAATACATTGAAATCCATTCTCAACATATTATGTCAATGACATTTCTGAAACTGCTGTAAATATTTGGGTTGCCCTCCCACACCCACCCACTCCATTCAACCATTTTGTAGAGTAACCATTCACAGGTTTGCATCATTTACGGGATGGAAAATGCTCAATGGCCCTGGAATAATTGTATGCTACTTCTAAGATAAAGGGAATGTTTCCTTAAGATAAATGTGACATCCTTCGTATTTTTCTACCATCAATATTTGCTGCCCAAGTGAAGAAAGAAACTTGAATAAGCATGTGAGAGGGAATGTAAATAAGAATATTGCATGCATTTTCTTAATATACTCAGAGATATCATCCATGAAGCTGCTTAGTTAGCAAAATTCTATCAGTTTCCTGCATAAAAATGGCATTAAAAAGCTATAAAGGCAGCTGTTTTCAGGAAACTGAGTCTTTATAGTCCCAAGCTGGAGATACTCTTGCACACCCCAGCATTAATAGTCATGTTTTGTTACTTAATTTAGAGCAAGCAACAACATAATGTAGTGTGACTAATGCAGCCTGACAGTAAAACATTGCCCGCCTCCCCAAAGTCCATCACCTGGAAAATGTGGAAATCAAAGCAATTTTCTAGAAACAAAGGTTAAATAAATCAAACTTTCAAAAGGAGAACACAAGGAAAGATTTGCATTTAAAAATATTTATTCAATACTATATTTGTTTTTAAGGACAATGATTTACTCTAGTCACTTTGAAATCAATCAATGGCATCAGATTCAGTGCCCAAGCCAAGTATGATGGCAAAATACTAATTGTCTGAGTCATCAGTGATTTGTACCCAGACAGCAATGATGCACAAATGTCCTAGACTGGAAGCAGCCTCCCCAGAGCTGCAAAACTTTGAGTCTGTGATGGTACTGTTCTCCATATATAAATCTAAAACACCCAGAACACATCAACCTATATTAGCAAATCTTTATAATGTGGTTTGTGAAGGAGCAAAATTCAGTGTAATGCTTCTACACATAAGGATTTTCTCATGTAGGTCAGAGTGTTCTGAGTGCTTTAGATTAATATACTGAAAATAAGACCATCAAAGATTAATAGTTTTAGAGCTCTGGGGGTGTTGCCTCTTACTCCACCAAGTGCCTGAGCTAATGTATCCCATAATTGATGATGGAGTACAACATAGGCATCATAATTTTTTTAATTTCTCATCACTTAGGAAAATTGGGATTATGCAACAATATTGTTTATAAAATAGGTAATTAAAGCCAGAATGTGACCTCGTCATTTCAGACTATTTAAATTTTATGTTCTCAGCATCTAAATATGCTTTATCTCTAACCCAACATATTCTGATACTATAAAATCCCATTCTTTTTACAAGGGGCATCAGAGTTTAAAGGGCCCCATGAGTAATTAAGACACTGCCAGAATTCTTTTGAAAGGTTATCCTTGTTAAACTACAACCTCCGGTATTATTTTCACCAAAACCGTTTTTAGAGCTTTACAAAGTAATATATAAAACTATGCACCATCATTTGCAATATAACATCAAAAACAGGAAAAAACTTGTTGTAAGTTAAAAGTGGTATATATCAGAGTGAGAAAGTATAGATTGACGGCTGATTGATTGTTCTGAACCCTTGGCATATCTGGCAGCAAGTCAGTATGACAAGTCCAAAGTTCAAAGTCCGAGGGCTAATCCACATAAGCAGAGTCCAAAGATCAGTAAACTCAGTCCAGAGTCAATCCAAGTAGCCAGGTCTGAAGTCCAGCAGTCAGGATACAGTCGAGAGTCAAACCTGAAGCACAGTCCTGTGGAGGTCCAGGATCATCCAAGTCAAGGACTATCAACATGGTCAATGGAGCAAACACAACAGCTTAGCTCTGCATCCCTTTTGTAATTTGTATGCTGATAGCAGAATCTGGGCTTGATGAGGCATGTGACCGTCACCTGTTCTCAGCCTACTCCAGCTGAGGAACCACACACCTCCTCCCAGAGCTAGCAAGTCCCACCTGGACAGCTAGTTAGCTGGGCTATGGGCCCTTGCCTGCCTCAGCCTTCCAGAGCACCATTCCCACTGCTTCCTACACACCAGAGACTGCCATTCATGGATACAGAGGCCCCTCAGGCTCCAACAATGAGTCCTGCTGCTCTGGTTCCTGCGCACTGGCCCCCATCTCCTCTCTATCCTCCATCACCATGTGAGTACTTCTTTTCCCATCCCCTGCTTGGCCCAGTCCTGCCTACATCCCTCACTGGGATCATCTTCCTCTTCTTCCTCCTTCCCTTCATCATGCCAGTTCCTGACACTGATTAAGAGACAGACAGACCATTCTAAATGAAGCTTCCAAATAATCATCAAGGGCAGACCCATGTATAATACATACATTACAATAATCCAGAAAGTCTTTTGCCAGAGCATGGGCCATTGTGGCCAGGCTATTTCTATAAAGGAACAGCCATAACTGGTGAATGCAAAAAGGCATTCTTCACCACAGGTGCTACTTGAGTCTTAATCAACAAAGCTGGTTCCAACACATCAATGCATTGAATCCAGACTTGCCTTCCATGATCAGAAAAACTTCTAGTGCAGGCATAGGCAAATTCAGCCCTCCAGATGTTTTTGACCCACAACTCCCATGATCCCTAGCTAACAGGGCCAGTGGTCAGGGATGATGGAAATTGTAGTCCCAAAACATCTGGAGGGACAAGTTTGCCTGTTCCTGTTCTAGTGTCCATGGAAGGCTTTTGATCTAATGGAAGGAACCCATCGGTGGAGTAGGATTTCTACCTACCTACCCCTGCAGACTACCTTTAACACTGTTCCAGGATGTTGTCCATCTCCAGTGTGGCAGGTACTGCTGGGGGCTGAAGAGGTAGAGTGAAATCAGCAAAAGTTGCCCCCACCCTTCTGAGAGGATGCTTCCACCAATGGTAGCAAAGGCAAGATCCAATCCAATATAAATGCAGATGGAAGCCTTGCAGACTTTCCAGGTGGAAATGTGCTCAGCAAATCACACAAAGAAAATAGCTCCTGCCTTGAGCATCACTTTTTAAGTTTAGACTTTTTCTCTGTTTAAGGTGAAAAATTAGATAAGCCTCATTGAAGGCAGGAGGTGAGAGTAGCACCCTTAATGTGCTCTGCTTTGTCTGTTGCTCAAACATGTTAATGTGATGCTTCCTGAAAATATGGAAATTAATTTCCTAAATGATCCTATTGCCTCTGCCAGAGCTGGAGTGGATAATTACTCTTTGGAGCCTTTCGTTTTTGTGAGATAATGCTAACAACTCTCTTGTGCAATATGATGTATCCGTATACTTCAGTCTCTCTCCCTTAAGTCAAGTACCTGACACATGGCCTACGATGTTGCAAATCTCATCCAGGTCATTATTCCCATTAAACACCTCAAAATGCCACCTGCCTTACCCAGGAGAAAAACTAGTGAAAGTTTCCCCTTGTAAATATCTGCAGCAGCAAGCTATATACAAAAAGAAAGAGATCACCTTTTACAAGATACTCAAGTAAAAGCTGTTATTTATTTTGTTGCTATCTTGGATCTTCACTGTAAGCACCAGGGACATCCAATAAAGATAGAGAACTGCAACGCAGAGTTGTCTGAGGCCCATAAAACACCCAAAGGTGATAAATTTCATTGACTTACCTGGCGCATTGGCCTGGCTGGTGACTGCAAATCCTCTGTTGTTTATCAAATAAATAGCATGCCATTAGGCAAAAACATGCAAGCCAGCTCTGTAATTGCTCTTTTCAGCAGGTGGCATTGATATCTTATAGACAACCTTTCCACCAGTACAGACCATGAGCATAAAGAGGTGGAGATATTTGCAGTAACACAGGAGAAACAAGCAAGTCCATTTCTGTTTGATTAGATTAGTAACAGGACCAACTATCTGTATTCACCAAGTCTTCTGAGCACAGAATTCATTACTTAGTTCTGACAGCAAAATTATGGGTGGGATGGAGGAATACCTCAGTCTTTACTATTTATTTTAAAGGCAAAGTCACAAACTAGAATAACATGACTTATATTTTCTTTGTTTTTGAAAACCATTAAGTACTGTTTTGGTATTTGTGTTCTACTCAGAAGTCCCACTGACTTCTACTCAGAAGTCCCACGTGTGTATAGCATTGAAACCTAATGAATGAGATGAAGGGTTGCATCCTACAATGAGACCCAAAAAAACTTTTACTCAAGCCTGGTAAATGTCACTGATCTAAAAGTGACTGTGAATTTAATCACCAATACTCCTTCATGTATATCTGCTTATTGGAAGCAAGCTACAGATCCAGTAGTTTTGGAATTGCACAGTGGTTTGGAATGCTACTGTTTGATCAACTTGGCACATATCAGAAGGAGGAGAAATAGATAACATGCACATAATTGTGTGGGCTTTCATACTGTTCCAGAATAACATATTTTATAATAGCATCCAACCATATATTATGTTTTCCTTATTATACTGGCTTTGCATACATAGTTGATATTTTCTACTTTTATTTTATTTCTTTAATTGGGAAACATTACATTAAACTTGAATAGATGGCACACATTAAACTGAGTCTATATAACTAAAATCTAGTTCTACGTTTGTAGTATCTTTCTTTTCTTTTCATTCAGGACTAGCATTCTCCTGAGCATGGGTATTCCTTTTATATTCTAATGAATTGTTCACATTGCACATCACTCTGTAAAGGTCAATGTGACAAATAATTAAAATTGCAATTATGCACAATGCACATTATAATTAGCTCTTTTCAAATAAATAAGAATGTGTCACAAAACATACACACACATATATATATATGCAAATCAGAAATGGTCCGAGGGCTCCTTCTAATAATATTGTATGACCAAAAGACAATTAGAGTTCTTTTTTAAATTCCATTCATAAATATAGCACTTTTTTTAAAAAACCAAACCATTGATGATTATCTAATATGTTTGTGCAATACATTTTTAAATATATAGGAAGAGTGATCTCAGGAATAAAGATACAAATATATTTACCCCAATTGTGTCACCATAACAACTGAGTTTGGAGAAATAGTTAATTAAGGAGTACCAGCAGGGAAATGCTGACCTCAGTTCACAGCTGGAAGACAGCAATAAGATGTAGCCATAGAAATATGTCACAAAACCCCACTAGCAAATAAGTAAGGTGCAGATGCCAGCAGTCATCAGAATTCCTAGGAACCAATGCAATTAAACAAGAGGCATCTCCCTAATAAATGTTGCCTTTATCAAGCAGGTTTTGTTGTGTTTTTAACAGAGGAGCCCCATCCTTGGGGATATTGTCTACACTTTTCCCCATCCGTCTCTGTCCAATGTTTCCCACTTCTCGAATTCATCTGCAGTCATCTAATGATGATCTGCTGAAATCCCCCTGTGGCTTGCAAGCAATTAAAAGAGAATTAGAACAAATAGGTTTTTAGGGCAAGCTCAGTCATCATGTCTCAGACTTAAAGCTGCCTTGGAGAGTATTTCTGATGCAGATGAGGCTTTTGTGGAGCTGGGTCAGGAGGACAGCCAGGGGAAGAAGGTGCTGCTAGCTGTCTGATGAAAAAGGAGTTCATGCCTGTCTCTCATCCTGTGGGTTCAAACTTCTCAAAGAACGAACTAGAACCCTCAACTCCATCACTTCTCCAATCACCTAAGGCTGCTCACACCCATCTGGCAGAGGATACAGAAGATGCCGATTCTGATTTTTTTAAGCTAAACTTACAGCTGGGACTGAGGCTTTGGACACGTACTAGACCTGGGCCACAATTGCCATCATCAATGGCTACGCTGTCTGAGGTTTATGGCACTTAGAGCCCAACCACATCTAGGGGGCCACAGGTTCCCTGTTCCTGGTTTAGGTGTTTAACTGAGATCTGCCCCTTCTTCACCCTGCTTCACCCACCCTTAGCTGTTTGGACACTCGATCTCCCTGCTGCTGGACTCGCATCAAAGGCCAATCTTCTCAAGGCCTAGATGAGCAGCACCTGACAAGCATGCAACTTTGTTAGAACACAACATCAGCATGTCCTACTGAACTACAAAGCAAACCTGTAAAGGGCAAAACAGTTGGCAAGCAGGAATGACAGGACAGCCATGTGTCCTACTTCACAGAGGCAGTCCTCTGTTGTGAAAGCATGCCATCTAAGTGTGGGTAAAAGCTAAGGAAGAATAAAAAGGATGATCAGGGACCTTGAAATTGGCTATCAACCATGAACAGTACCAGATCAGCAGATCAAGCAGGTCCACAAGACACCTGGTGCCTCTCCCGCTATGGCAGGATGCATTGAATTTATATTTAAATTATAGTAATTATTTATTAATTTGCATAAACATTAACATATGCAGATGGATGTCCTCTGTTGTGATTATGCAAATGCTCTCTTCTTTTTCTATGACAAGTTGGTAACCATAAACAAGGATTCAATCTAATTTTAGAAAACAGGAGCATAAGAAAATTTTTTTGCAGAGGGAAACACGTATGATAGATAACTGAATGCATGTTTATTGTGATGCAAGTACTTCATACGCTATTTTGCACCCCCTGTGCTTACAGTGGGGGTGGGGGTGGGGGTATAACAGGCATTTGCTTATAGACGAGCAGCTTTATTATGCTTTTTCTTAATTGCACTGGTGCTTGTTCCAAGAAAGAAGAAAAACAATGCAAAGGCTGTCATTGGCCTGGAAGCAAACCCATCTGGTGAAGTCATGAATGACTGAGTTTAACAGCAGTACCTACTGCTAATCAGTTTTGCAGCCAATTGAGAAAGCTAGTGAAAATTCATTGAAGAGACAAAAACTGACCTTAGCCTTTTGCAGAATGGTGGGCTGCTGAAGGTAAATATCAACCTTCCCACTACCACCCACCACCCCACTATGCAAGACACTCTATTCACCCAGCCCTTTGGGTTAGCCTCCTGGGCCATGAAGTTCCACTGCCTATCAATAGTTTATTGGTCATTGTGTGTTGTTTCATTACTCTGCCGCTTCATTATGCATCACATTTTTACAAGAGATTACTGAGATTACTTTTAGTAATGAAGAACAGGCAAGAACCATGTTTTGGATTAATGAATAGATTACCTATGTGATGAAAGTACAACAGAAATTGTTTGAGAGCCTAAGAAAGAGATTCTTTATGATTTCAAGTACACTCTGTGTCAATTGTGTCAATACGATGGCCACTGAGTTGGGAGGAGTTTCATGCTGTTGCATTGATGACCAGCTTGTGAGCTTCTTGCATGTCAGCCACTGTGAAAACAGGATGCTAGACGGGATGAGCCATTGGCCTGATCCATAAGGTTCATCTTATGTTCTTATGTTTTCACAGCCATAATGCATGTTGGTAAATCTGAACCAGATTAGATAGGAGTACATCTCCTGACTGTTCAGCTATAGAGCTTCAGTTCTTGGACTCTCCCATCAACCCCACAAAGCATGGTCAGTGTTAGGGATTATGTGAGCTTTATGCCTTCTTGATATGTTGACTGGCTGGTTTCTCCAAAATTGTGAAAGGATCCTCTGTTCTTTGCTCCCCACATTCACCTCCATTCTCCTGACAGAAGGTTTGCATGGAACTTGGGGAGAAGGCACCAGCAGCCTCACCAAACAGAGCCATTTGCTATTAAGAGCTTTAATGGGATGTTGCTTTCCCAATGCTACGGTTTCCAATGAGAGAAGAAAAGGCTACCTAGACTCTCCTTCTCCCCTTCCCTCAGAATCTTCCACTGCTACTATTTCTGCCTTAATTATTATGAGGAGCAGCAATATTTTCTCTTACTCAAGTGAGGAAGTAGGAGAAGATTGCCAGATCGCTGACTGACATGCTTATGCATCCAATCCCAGAAGAGCATGCCGGCACTCAGACACCAGAGAGTATGGCTGGCTACCTGGATTCCTTCTGCTACAGTCCAAGGGCCGCATTATGTTCTGGAAAACCTTCTGAAGGCCAGTTTTATATATTAAAAATCGATTTCTAATCCGATATGGATACAGGGCTCTTCAATGTGACTTTTTTTTTAATGAACATTCATCCTGACCAGATGGTGCTAGCTGTTTATTGGGCTTCATTCTGTTTTGTTTGTGGGAAATGTGATATTGCATGAAAGGGCAATTTTCCAACACTTTCCTTCAATTTTGGGGAAGGAGGCATGCTGCTCAAGACCTCTCAGCCATCTATAGTAGTGAAGCCTAAATTTGCCACTATGTGTCTGAATCCCACTCAGAAAATAGCAACAGTCTGGAGATGCCCACGGACTGGGATAAAAACCTCCAACCTAAAAGTCTTGTTGAAAAGGAAGAGTCATTAGTATGTGCCCAATCTGTAACAGATGGAAATGTAACAAAATGCTGAGCTACTGCTAATGTTACCTACAAAATGTCTCATTTGTATGCAAGAGGAAGGTAAGTCTGCAACATCTCTGACTTTTCTGACTTACATTTAGGGAAGTCTGACTAGGGCTGGTGGAAGTTGAGTCTAAAAGACCAGGAGGGCACCAAGTTGGCGAAGGCTGCTCTATTCAGTGCACAACTTCTCAGCCACCCATGGTGGGGAATGGAAGGCCATGAAGCGAGTCAAACTAATTAAGATTCTGGAATCTTTGGTCCACTCCAAACGATGCAGCAGCTACTGGTGTGAATTCAAGACTCCTGCTGTCAAATGACAACTATATACCAGCTGGAAATCTTTCCACTTAAAGCAGAATTAGTGCTTCAAATGTTTCATACAGTGTCTACTATGGGAAGAATGCTGGCTCTTACTGAAATTTTGGAACAGAATTTACTAAAATCAAGAAACAGTGCTTTTCATTTTAAAATCATTCAGATGCTTTCCAATTTAAAACACATTCCTTTCCCAATAATTTTGAGCAGACAAAAGGCTGCAAAAGAAGGTGCTAAAATCATTATAGTACTCAGGAGACTAACCTATTTTAGAAGCAAGATGTCTGCTAGAATGCTTAATAGAAACTTAAAATAGTATTAAACTAGGAAAGTTTCCTGCTGCTATATAGTCTACTTCAGGGACCACCAACTGATGAAGCAGCAGCAGGAACAATCACAGCAAGACCAGCTGTCTGATCAACATACAATGTAAAGATGAAATGTAAGAGAAAAATTGTAAAGGAAGAGATTCACCACATCTTTTCAGCAATGCCCACGGCAGCTGCTACTCCAAATAGTTGCAGCCCTTTACCTAGTTTCAGTGATACCCACTGATGCATACATAGAACCTCTCAGGCACCGTTTTCTGAAATCTCAGCTTCCATTTTTTTATATACCCAAAATGTACATGTAGCATGTTGGATAACTGGCCTGTTTGGTGACCTACAGGGATGTGTTCTGAAGATGTAGTACACTGGGTCCATTACAGTTCATTTGTTTGAACTAGATGTTTTGAGCTGCAGTGGAAAGAAAATGGAGATGACCCTGCCTTGAGACAAGAATGAGGACTTGATTACTCTTGTTGTGTTCCTGCCCTGACTGGGTATTAGAGTTCCTGAATGAGATGAATGTAATACTTGGTTTTCCTCACCAGCAATGTCCACAATCATGGGGCCACATTCTTCTGCTGTCATAATCACAGGAGGTGGTGGTTGTATCTGGTTCACAAGCGACATTCCAAATGTAAATGTATCCCTGCAGGTGCTGGAAGTGTGTAATATAGAGGGAAAAGTGACCACATTAACTGACCTCATAGCAATAACACAGGGCAACATTTTTTTACTTTTTGAATGTTGTCTAGATTTCTACAACTGATTTAGGGTATTTTTGCACTGCTGAATCAGGAAATGGCATCCATTTCTCTTCATCAGGTCAGGTTTACTGTAAACTGAAGGGGGGGCATTGATAAAGGTAAGTACATGTAAATTGCATGTTGCTTCAGCATTTTTCAAACTTCAGGGCTTGAACTTCCGTTTCTTGGAACTCCTGGAATGCTCAGTGGCAGGGAGGTCTCTCTTCAGAGTCCAACAGTAGTCAGCCATCATGACTGTGTCCCAACGACCCTGATACCTGGTCTCCATCTCTTTCATGTCCTGATGGAATCTCTCCCCCTGCTCGTCACTCATTGAACCCAGGTTCTCAGGAAACCGGTCCATATGTGAAAATAGGTAGTGCATCTTGACGCTCATGTTGCAGCCCAGGTTTCTGAAAGCAGTCAGCATGTTGTTGACAAATTCTGCGTAGTTTCTGGCCTTATTGTTGCCAAGAAAGTTCTTCACTACCAGAACAAATGCCTTCCACGCTTCCAGTTCCACTTCGTTCATTGAGTTTCCAAACTCTGGATCTCTGATGAGCTGATGGATCTGAGGACCGTCAAAGATGCCAGCTTCAACTTCTCCATGGTCAATCCTGGAAAAGCCTGGCACAAGTAAGTGAAGTAGTCACCATCCTTGTCCAGAGCCTTGGTGAACTGCTTGATTAAGCCGAGCTTGATGTGCAGCGGTGGGAAGAGTATTCTGTCTCTGTCCACCAGAGGGTCGTTGATGACGTTCCTTTCTTTGCAAGGCACCAATTCCTCCCACACAGGCCAGTCCTCCTTCGTGTAATGCTGAGCACGGTCCCTACTATCCCACATGCACAGAAAACATGGGTACTTGGTGAAGCCAGACTGTTGTCCCAACAAAAAGTTTACCATCTTCAGGTCAACACAAATAAACCACTTATGCTGATCACTGGAGAGCCAGTGTGGTGTAGTGGTTAAGAGTGGTAGTCTCGTAATCTGGGGAACCGGGTTCGCGTCTCCGCTCCTCCACATTCAGCTGCTGGGTGACCTTGGGCCAGTCACACTTCTTTGAAGTCTCTCAGCCCCACTCACCTCACAGAGTGTTTGTTGTGGGGGAGGAAGGGAAAGGAGAATGTTAGCCGCTTTGAGACTCCTGAAGGGGAGTGAAAGGCGGGATATCAAATCCAAACTCTTCTTCTTCTTCTTCTTCATAACCAATTTTCTCCAGCACATACTTCACCGCTTCATAGTTCTCTTTCAGTGTACTCGAGTGAGCCAGGGGTATAGAGGCAAACTGGTTGCCGTTGTGTAGCAGAACACATTTCAGTGATTGCTTGTTGCTGTCAATGAACAGTCGCCAATCTTTGGGTTCGTACTGTGGCACTCCAAGCTTGAGCAGAAGCTGCGCAATATCTGCACAGTACACCAAGTCCTTCTCTTCCGAGAAAAAATGGAGGTACTCTTGATGCCTGTTGCAGAAGAAGCTGATGCGAGCACTGTCAGATAGGAGGTTTTTTTCCTTCAATCTGGATGCCAACAGTTCGGCAGAGTCCTTTGACAATCTGAGGTCGCTAACTAGATGATTCAACTCCTTTTGGGAAAATGGATGTGGAGCATCATCTTCAAGAACCACTTCTTCTTCATGTCCTTCAACACTGGAGGCATCTTCGTCACTAATGTCAGGAAGTTCTCTGAAGACAGGCACTGGAATTTCATCACAATGAGCTACAGGTCAACGTGCTGATTGAAGATCAGGATTAACTTAGTTTTGATCCCCCAACTTTATGCTTTACCGCACCAACTTATGGAAGATTTTGAGGTTTTATGACTTCAAACTGATCCCTTTTCGACATAATCACCCAGAACTATTGGACCTGAATACTTCTTGTCATTAAAATAATCATTTCCAGTCAAAACAATTATTCGACATGGCATTTTACCCCCACCAACTTTTTCTAAAATGCTCCACATAAGCGTACATGTGAACAAAAACTAAAAAAAAGACATGTGACCATAGCTCAAAAATTTGACCTGATTGAGCAAAACCAATGTGATTTTTGGATTCAGCGCATCAGATTCGTAGATTCGTCGCACAATCGAACCTGTTTTGTACTCTCTGTCACTCGATGTTTTAAATCCCCTGTTACTTTTGTTACCCTCCCTTTTTTTTTTCAAAAGTATTTCGCCCAGGACGACATCCACTTTTATTTCCCCACCCCCATTTTATGTTGTTATTTCTATGTATATTATGCTATGGCCACGGCTAATGCAATAAAATCGATGTGAGAATAATGATTCGTCCTAAATCAACTGAAAAAACACAGACAACAAATTTGTTGTTGACCAGTGTAATTCATCCAAAATTTCTTGTTTGGACTGGCTGGATCTGGTGTGTTCTGCTTTTCCTTTAAAGGATCCTCTATTTAAAATAATTTGCATTCCTTTTATTTTTGCATATTTACTTTCATATCATATGGACCAGGGGCTAAAAAAAATGGCTAAGCACATGCTGGTCATCATTGTGCATGCAGCTGGACTTTGGTGCATTGTTTTCCTTGTCATGTTGCAGGTATATGGCTCCACCATAAGATCTGAAGGAGAAATAAAGTCCTGGCATGGATGCACTTTCCCACTGCATGTATCATATATTTGAAATCTGGATCTGGGCCAATGTTATCAGCCTCAGGCCCTTATTATGGAACTATAGGAGGGGGGAACTAAATAAGCAAAATTTCACTTGGATGATCAAGGATAATAAATGGAATAAATGGTGAACAGTTAAAGACCTTATTTGCTTTTTCTTTTCTTTTCTTTTTAGGCTCTCCCCTCTCCCCATAAATAAAATTAGATCAAAGCTGACACTCTGAGCCTTTGCAGGTACAGGTCTTTTCTGTATGATCTGTGCAAATTTCTGCACCTACAGCTTATATCAGTGTTTCCCAACCTTTTTTGGGCAAAGGCACACTTGTTTCATGAAAAAAATCTCGAGGCACACCACCATTAGAAAATGTTTAAAAAATTAACTCTGTGCCTATATTGACTATATATAAAGTAACTCTCTTTAATAGGCATCAAATAAACACAAAGAAAGTACCGTATTTTTCGCCCCATAGGACGCACTTTTTCCCCTCCAAAAATAAAGGGGAAATGTGTGTGCGTCCTATGGGGTGAATGCAGGCTTTCGCTGAAGCCTGGAGAGCAAGAGGCATCGGTGCGCACTGACCCCTCTTGCTCTCCAGGCTTCAGGAAGCTGTCCGCAAGCCTTGCGCGCCCGGCAGGAGCTCCCGCCCAGCGCGCAAGGCTTGGGGCGGCAGCCTGTTGCCCGAAGCACAGGGAGCCCTCCGGAGGGCTCCCCGTGCTTCGGGCGAGTGTCTGCAAGGCTTGCGCGCCCGGCGGGAGCTCCCGCCAGGCGCGCAAGGCTTGGGGCGGCAGCCTGTTGCCCGAAGCACGCGGAGCCCTCCGGAGGGTGCCCCGTGCTTCGGCGAGTGTCTGCAAGCCTTGCGCGCCCGGCAGGAGCTCCTGCCAGGCGCGCAAGGCTTGGGGCGGCAGCCTGTTGCCCGAAGCACAGGGAGCCCTCCGGAGGGCTCCCCGTGCTTCGGGCGAGTGTCTGCAAGCCTTGCGCGCCCGGCAGGAGCTCCCGCCAGGCGCGCAAGGCTTGGGGCGGCAGCCTGTTGCCCGAAGCACGCGGAGCCCTCCGGAAGGCTCCCCGTGCTTCGGGCGAGTGTCTGCAAGCCTTGCGCGCCCGGCAGGAGCTCCCGCCAGGCGCGCAAGGCTTGTGGCGGCAGCCTGTTGCCCGAAGCACAGGGAGCCCTCCGGAGGGCTCCCCGTGCTTCGGGCGAGTGTCTGCAAGCCTTGCGCGCCCGGCAGGAGCTCCCGCCAGGCGCGCAAGGCTTGGGGCGGCAGCCTGTTGCCCGAAGCACGCGGAGCCCTCCGGAGGGTGCCCCGTGCTTCGGCGAGTGTCTGCAAGCCTTGCGCGCCCGGCAGGAGCTCCCGCCAGGCGCGCAAGGCTTGGGGCGGCAGCCTGTTGCCCGAAGCACAGGGAGCCCTCCGGAGGGCTCCCCGTGCTTCGGGCGAGTGTCTGCAAGCCTTGAGCGCCCGGCAGGAGCTCCCGCTGGGCGCGCGATGCTTGGGGCGGCGGCACGGGGCGGCCGGCCGAAGCGAGCGGCGATGGGATTTGGGAGGGAGCTCGCTCGCCGCCCCGCATGTGCTCGCCGCCGCCGCCGCCCCGCCTCTCGCCGCCGGACTCGCCCGCCTCCCTCCCACGGCACACCAGGCAACGTCTTGCGGCACACTAGTGTGCCGCGGAACACCGGTTGGGAAACACTGGCTTATATAAATGAAGGCTCCATTCACAATGTATGAGCAACACTTGGAGCCTGGATGTTAAATCTGTCACTACAATACTTTCTCCTCTTTTATATGCTGCTGGTGCCTAGTTCTCATTCTTCTGCTCAGGGCTTTATTGGTGCCTCATTGATAGGGGGAAGGACAGGTCAATCCTTCAGTGTCATTTGCCCATCATTTGACATTGCTTGTTTCAATAGACCAGTGATCTGTGAATATAAACTTGAATATTCTCCAAGTTCCAACCAAGCAAGAAATGATGGTGTTGGTTGTAAACTGTGGTCTTCTTAAAAACCTTCAGCCACATCATGCACATTGAAAGAAGATGGCTTCCCCACAAAGAAACCTGAGAACTGTAGTTTACCCCTCTACAGAGCTACAATTCCCAGCACCCTTTACAAGTTACACTTTCCCACATTCTTTGAGGAAAGTCATGTGCTTTCAATGTATGGAATACACATTTTAGGTTGGGGGTTTGGGTAGGTATGCAGTGCCTTTATGAGTCCGTCATTTTCACCAAAGCCAGCTGAAAGAGTAGACTCTTTTAAGAAAAAATCATTTCCTCCTCTGTGTCCCTCAAGAAATGCTGGCAAGGTGCACACAGCCTCTAATCATGCTGCTCTAGCAGCTTTCAGATTGCTTACCAGGATAATAGCAATAGAGAAAGCTCAGGTCTCAAATTTTATATATCCCTTGTGGCAGAGTGTTGTGCTATCAGCTGCTTTCCCACGATGTGTGTTCCATTAAGCTCTCCATATATAATGAGAGGTAGCAGGTTACTGTGATGGCTGAGTGACAGGAGAATGCTCTCAAGCTCTCACACATGCACACACTAACAATGTTAGCTCTGTGTCGTGTTAAATGTGATGTGATCTGATGGACTCTTTCTTGACTGAACAGCCCATTATGGTCGTTCCATTTACACTGTATCGATTAAGACTGCCGGAATGTTTCTAAAATAGCTTTTCTCTCCTCTCCCCCCGCCCCGCCCCCCGCAAGGCCTTGACGTTAACAAAAAAAAAATAGTTGGAAAATAGAATTAAGTGAGACACAAATGTTTAAGATCAATGTCCTTCACATTAAATTGCTCTTGGGGCTTACATTTCTTTAAAAGGAAATTAACATGTAAGAATGTCCGCCTGAAAAAAAACACTGCTAAGTTAGAGATAACTGATAAATATATACAAAGTCATTGTAAAGGAACCGCCAATGACTGTCTACAGCATGTCATGTTCAGGGCTTGGGAATACTGCAGGAGTGTCATCGCTCTTGTCCTTGCTGTTTGTTCTCTGATAGACAGATAGCATGTGCTTAAGGATGGTGACAGCTACAATATTTTGCCTCCTACTCCTTGGACTTGGCTTGGGAAATGGAGCATGATCCTGCCCCTGTGGGAGAGAGAGAGAGAGAGAGAGAGAGAGAGAGAGCTTCTTAGAATTGTCCCTCCTCATTTTTGTGGCTGTGTGACTTGATTCCTATGACAAGCATCTTTTCCCCTTCACATTCCAAACTGCCTCTGGATCTGAAACTTTTGCATCAATGTATGGGCCTAAGAACTCCCTGACAACTGAAGAGAGCTAGTAAACATAGGAACAAAGGAAGCTGCCTTATACTGCGTCAAACCACTGGCCCATCTAGCTCAGTATTCTCTGTGGTAACTGGTGGTGACTCTCTGGGGCTTTAGATAGGAGTCTCCCGGTCCTACCTAGAGACAATTGGGACTGAACTTGGGAACTTCTTCATAATTGATAGCATGGAGATGCTATCAATTATGTGGCAATTGCCAGGAGTAGGCCACAGCCTCATTTAGCTAAGGAAGGCTTAAAGAAAGGATGCAGAGCCTTTTTCAGCCCTCTGGACATTTGACATGATACAGCAGGGCTCTTATGTTATATAAAAGTAGAGGTGGGAAAACAATTAGTGGGGGTTCAAAGCAGGCAAGTAATGCAAAATGGTCAAGGGCATTTGGTTTGTAGATTTTTTCCCTCCAGTCATGGGATGATTGAACATCGTTAGGCAAATACCTATTTCCATCTCTAGATGTATTGGAGTACACAGGTTTCATTCCTGTTCATTACTTCCAGCAAGCAGACATAGGATTAATGTTGAGATGCTACATTATATTATTTTGCACCAGGATTATATGTGTTGTGCCACTTGCATTGTCAAACTCTTAACGCTCTCCAAATTCATTTTAAAAATGAAGCACGTTTCTTTATGGTATTGATGGACACTGTTTAGCCTCTCATTCTCTATGACTTGATAAGAATTCATAGTGAAACTGTAGCCCTTTTTGGCATCAAAACCATGCATGGCTCTTAGAGGTAAGTCATAGAACTTCAGACAGAGGCCTGGAGAAAACTTAGCCTCTGTCAAACCAGCAGTCCCTCCAAGCAATTTTTCAAAGACCTCCTCTCTCTGTAAAGTGTTCTCCTGCAGAGCTTAAAGAGCCATTCTGGAAAATAGTTTCCTACATTGCAAAGAACAAGTACAAAAAATAAGACCTCCTGCGGCTGCTATATTTGTTCATTAGTGTTGTGGCCACAAGCTATTTTTCTTCCTCTCAAAAACAACATGTCAATAATGGTTGAACATCCTCAATAATAACTTACTTCCTTCAGAAACAAATTAGATCTTGTCAATGTTTCACATGAAGGAATTTATCTACTTCATTAAATAAAAATCTGGTTACTTTACAGATACAGTTACCTGGTCCAGTACAGATTATCATATATTGGTTCAATAAGTAATATATGCATGAGCCCTTTACAAGCACATTTAGTTATTCTTTTCTGTCTTCATGACTAGAAGCAATTAAAGCTGGAAACAGGGACAGGTGAATCTGTCAGTTTTGGTTTCTCCCAGTTTCTCGTTTTTCCATCTCCAGTTCTCCACACCTCTGCAACAATTTGCAATTGGGGGAAAAATTGTTATGAGAATCCATCACCATTTTAGTGCAAATGGTTTATTTCTCCAAATAAACATATTTTATATGCAGTTTTGGCATTTTTGCAAGCACTTTCCCTTAATTTAATGCAATCTAAATGTTATCTTCACTAATATATGCATTTTACACACATTAGTTGGTGGGAGAACTGCATCACCTATTCAGCAAAGTGTGAGTTTCAAAGGATAGCTTTGTTTCAGATTATATAGTTGTTTGAGAAGTGAAAATTAGTAATTCCTCATGCACACAAAATCAAATCATTTCTCCAATTCCTAGCTGGAAATCTCCAACTAAGCATAGTAGTTAATAGGTCCATAACAAGTCATGATCTTAAACTTGGCTCCATGACTTAAGATCCTGGTTTGTTCCAAAGTTGGTAACAAAGTTTCCTGGTGAATTAGTGACATTCTGGTCTAATGGCACCACACTACAAAAGGAGCTTGTGCAAAACACCTGTGCATATCTTGGTGTTAGCTAGAAATAGGGTAAAGATTTGGTTAGCTCTTCAGAGCTCTGCTACAGGATTGGCAGTTTTGCTTAGGAACTTATTTGTTTCCACCGTTCTCTGTTTGTATATTTATAAGTAAAGTAAACATTGCAAAGCCACCTTGAGTCTCCAGTACATTCTCTTTGAATGAAAACTAAACCCTTTAGCATTGCTCCTGGACCTCTCACAGAGAATCAATGATTATGTTGTGCCAGATGCCACAGATCTTCCACTCTAGCAAAATGTCAGTTGATTTTGTCCACAGGATGCTTTAAGAGTTTGCTGCTCCATTATCAGGTATCTTGATAATGCTGCATCTTTTTCTTGATTTCTACAGATTTCCATAAACTCTGCTCAGGAATGTAAGTCAATTTCTCTACAATAGTGTTTAATCATAGTCTATATTTTCACCCTGGGCTCTGAAAATGTGGGAGGGAGATTTGTTTACAATCTCTGGACCTATATTCTCAGATATGGAAAAAAATTTAGTATCAATGGACACTGGAATTCCAGCATCTTTAATAAACTCATTCAAATTTCTCACACATACACAGAAAGCTTGTTACCCTAGGACAGATCTATTACCTGTTGGTGAGGAATTTCTGTTTCATTGTTAAGAGGTGAGAATGTGAAAGCGTTGCTGAAATGCAAAATGGAAGTCAGCCTTAATTACAGAGTCACAACTGGCACTCTCAACATCTCTGGAGATACAAACAAACTCTGCAGAGGCCCTGCCTTGTGGAGTTTGTGAAAGAAGATTAATGATCTGCTGAATTCTACAGATTTGGAGCAAGCCTGCCCATAGAAAATGTCAATAATGTTACCTGTTTATCTTGCACTATATAGCTCAGTGATTTAAGAAGCAACAACAAAACTATGTGAAAATTCCTGGGAAATGAATTTCAGGCTATAAGAGAGAAGATATTTCTCCAGTGTTATTTCAGCAAAAATAAGTTTATAATGTACTCTAGATTCCACCCCCACCCCACCCCTGCCAACTGATCTGTATAATGTTTCTTCATTTTTTGCTCAACTTCTGTATTGAGCAAACAAGGTCATATGGATGCATATTAACTGTGGGTGATCTATAGCTTGGTCAAAGTTCAGAAAATGTACCTGACAGTATAGATAACAATTTTGTGGTCTGTTCTCTGATTGAAATGATTTCCTCTGGTTAGGAACAATACAAGTAAACTCTGTTTAAATCCTGGACAACTGAAACAATTTCAGTTCATTCATGTCCTCTCTTCCTTCCTTTTGATTAGTACGTACTTGAACAGTGGCAACCGACCTCAGAACCTTTAAGTAGCAAATATATTTAATGGCTTAAAGCAACATACACATATAAAAATCACCAGCAGCCATTGTAACCACACTGCAAGATTATTTGTTGGGCAACGATTGACTTCCAGCCCACCTGCCAGAAGTGAAACCAAGTGTAAATCCAGCAGGAGGGATTTCTCTGATGTACATCAAATAGGGGGACCCCGACAGGGATTGTTGTCTTGAGGAGTGCTATAGGACCCTGACCCTGCTTGGGCATCTGGACAAAAGCAACTCCTCCCAGATCCCTTTAACAGGATATCCTACCACTGGAGGGGCAGGCAGAGACCTCTTCTCTATCGAAGACTAATATTTACCCAATGCTTAAAGTACCAAAATTGCTATGAGATAGGCAGTATCTCCAGGCTGGAGCCAATTTGCCTAGAAGACAAATCCCTGCCCAGCCCTGAACATGGCAACCAACAATGACATAGCAAGGTCAAAAATACACAATATACATTTTAAACAAAAGGGTGTGGGTGAGTGAGAGATCTGACATGGAAAACCAGGTGCTGGGTTCAGGGCAGGCCATCTTAAATACCCTAGGAGCAGACCCAAAAGAAGCCTGCCTGTTTCATTGGGCTCATCCCCAATGGAAGTCCTGCCTCCAAGCCTGCCTGCCATTGGCCAACCTGCAGAGAGGCTTGGATCCGGTTCCCAGTCAGTGAGGAGAGTGTTAAGCTCCTCTCTCTGGCCAGGCAGTCCCAGCAACCTGAGCTTACATCAGATCTGGTAGAGGAGGCATCACTGGCCTTCAAACTCACTGTACCTGAGGAGAGTAAGCAGACCTGTAAGCAACAAAAATGGGGGTCTCCATCTTTTACATATAAAGAAGGTGAATACAACAAGGAAGATGAAGAGCCCTCAGATCATCTTGTACTATTATCAGTTCATTGGTAATCTGGCCACCCGAAGGTCTATCTCACCAGGCATGGCCTACTCTGACAGGGAGCGGCTCCCCAGGGTCTCGGACTCCTAGGCAGATATTGTTTCTGACATCTGCAAGCTAGTCTCTTTTTAACTTGAGACACCAGGGACCAAATCTAGGATTTTCTGCATACAAGGCACCTGCTCCATCACTTAGCTATGGTCCCTGTAACAATACAGTCAGAAGATCAGGCAGGAGGAGAAAGTTAGTGACATGCAGGAAAGACACAGGTTGAGGGAACACTGACTCAACCAGAAAGTGACTCAACACAAAGAGTAAAGAGAGAAGCAGGACAAGAAAAGGCATGTTTATTCTGTCAAAATCCAGACTTCAGTTTTGCGTAACTCTGAACTCTTCGTTAATAGCAAACACTTTCAGAAACAACCCCGATTCAGAATTCCCAGCCATAGCTATTCAAAAGTAATCCCCACTGAATCCAGTGAGACTTACTACCAGGTAAGTCGCAGCCTGAAATGTGTGTTATTTTAAAGCCATTATGCCAATGGCTGTGGTGACACCTAGTGGTAAATACTGTGGCGTTTAAATATTGGAAAGTGTGGTGTATATGAGAATTAAGTATTTATGAACTCCATGCCAACATGCAAATAGGACTTCCCCAGACCATTTTCAAACTGTTTTGACTTGTTCACATGCACCAGGGAGATGTGAAAAGCCAGAAATCTTCTTATTCACATGTTAGCTTTCTGTGTGCATAGAATGCAAAAGCATTCAGCCTGGATGTCCCCCGCCTGCAGTCTGAAATGGTACAATCCAGGACAGGCTATAACACAGACAGTACTGTTCAGCACTTTTGGGTTGTCTCTAAAGATGCGTTTGTGCAACTTAAAGGCAGGTTGAAATCTGAGCTGGAAAATGGGCTGAGTCTGAGTATAGAGATGTTGTTAGGTAGCGCCCCCCAAGCATCAGGTCTTTTACATTGGGCCCCAATCTCCTGCAACCCCCACTTTTAAAAAACCTTATATTTGCTTAAGGGGTGACTGAGAATGTTGCAAAGTACAATGCCAGTGAGACCCTAACCATTTATTTAACTTACTCTTCCCCTCTCTCTCTCTCTCTCTCTCTCTCTCTCCACATTATAGGTGTTAATAGCTCATTCATCACCATGTACCGGTAGTCTGAGGGTGGGTTATATACTGCTCAGTACAACTGAACCATATAATGGCTTCAACCCCAAAGACTTGTGGGAAGAGGTGCATCTCTTTACCTAAAATATATGCACAAATGAGGTCAAATACCCATTGGAGATTCCACAATCTGAGGACCACCACAGAAAGGTCTTCTCATGCACTGCTGTCCCTCAAACCTGTCAATGTAAGCACCTTGAGTTGATCTCAGAAGCACACCAACAACCAGTGTCTGCACCACTTGGGGCTTTTGAATGACTGAACAGCCCCATGGAGCCGCTCCAAATATGCCATGATCCATGGTATCACAAGCTTCTGAAAAGTCTCCTGACAAAGGTTACCAGCCAGGGTGACCAAGGAATGTGTGTACATGCAATTTTGTGTCATGAGCCTGTGTTCTGAGTCTTTAAGGCAGAAAGGGTACCCACTTGAGCATATGGAAGTGGAATAGCTTCAGTGTGCAGACTCAGCTTTTTCAATGCATTCAGACATCCTCTGAAGATGATTCAGAAACTGCAGCTAATGTAGAATGCAGCTGCGACACTTGTCAACTAGGACACGTAGGCATGCACATATATCGCCAGTTATTTGTTTCTGTACCCAAATCAAAGTGCTGGTCTTAACCATTAAAGCCTTATACAGCTCAGAACTACCATACCTGATGGGACAGCTCTGCTCATATGAACCTGCCTGGCCCCTGGGACCATCATTTGAGGCCCTTCTCTGCATGCCACCTCCAAGGTAGACCCAGATGGTGGGAAGAAGAGAATGGTCTTCTCTCTAAAAGTCCCCAATTTGTGGAATGTTCTCTGCAGGTAGGGCTATCTCTCACCAATGTTCTCATCATTTTGGTGCCTGGCAAACACATTTTTGTTTTCCTGAACATTCAGGCTGCATCAGTGATATGATAATGCATTACTAAATCTGTTCTTAATATGTTGATGTGATTTTATTTTATTTTTTACTTGGCTACAAATCACTCCAGGACTTTTTCTGTGGGGAGCAATACAGAAATTTAATAAACCTAACCCAAATAAATCTTAAAGGCTTTTGCTAGTCTGGACCTCACACAGGCTTCTTCAGAACTGTTGCTGATGGTGTTTTAATATCATTATACTTGGTTTTTTTCCTAATTGTCCATGACAATATTGGTGCTTGTTTCCTGTACTTAGTAAAATTATTCTATCTAGTAAAATAGAATTTTAAAAAATCTATTACCAACCACTTATACTCTGGAGCCAGCAGAGAAATGACTTGTCTATAGCATTTCTTATTTTATTTTTGCCAAGCATGATCTCTGCTGGAACTCTGGAGGGGTGGAAGTTGTTGAAATTCTATAGTTGTCCCTGATTGATATTTGTATGCAGGGACTGGAGCAGGAGCTTAAGCTCCTTTCTTCTTCTTTTTAAAATCATCCCTTAAGTCAAAACAAAGAAAGAATTAATTCCTGTCTGTTGTGGTTCTCACACAAAACATTACAGCATTGCCGTTTGCAGGTAACTATAAAGTTGATTTACAGTTAGCAATCGTTAACACAAAGCATTGCTAAAGCCCACCAAGTTCTGAGATATTATAATCTTTCCCTTGTAAGATACAATGACTGTGCTAGTTCAGTCACGAAGGAAAGAGGGGGAGGGAGAGACTTTCCATTCCCAAGGCAAGCTATTAGTTTAGATAAACATTCTACACTGAAGTGCTTATCACTTTTAAAGATAAAAGTTCTCCTCTCCTGAAGAGTCATACAGAAGAGTGGCCTTCCCTGTTTCCTTTTAACCTTGCTGCTCCATCTATTAGGCTCCACACTGCTTCAAGTGTGCTGTTTTTGCATCCTATTGCTCTGTCCTTTTGTTTTCTGATTCTCCATGACTGCAGGGATGCTGATGAGATTTCTCCATCTTACTGAAAGGGAAAGGAAAGCAGACCCGAGGAGTCTAATCTCTGTGACCAGGGTTAACCCACCTGGTGCCACTGGATTCATCAGAGACTCATCAGTCACAGAAAAGCAAAATATGATGGAGATCAACAACTCAAAATAAGGATAACCATGTCATTGAACTGTTTTGGGAAGAAAGTGGTGGGATTAGTCATACTCTCCAGAAAGGTTGATGCCTGGCAATGAGAAGAATGATTTCTGTGAAAGGAAGAGGTGAACGAAAGTCATAGGAGTGGGTGTTCTGCGTGGGGATGAATGACTATTCCAGAAAGTTGACTGCATCTTTGGGGAAATTTACAGCTCGGGGGGGGGGGATTCGCATTTGCTGTTGTTGGCAATTGTCTGCCTCAAGAGACAATGGAGTGTGCCTCCAAGGTTAGAGTCAAACTACTGGAGAATCATAGCACCTGTTGTGACTGCAGAGACCAGTAACTTGTAACTGCTGTCTCATGAATTGTTTTTGCTGCATTAGCAGCAGTAAAGTGACCTCTCTGAGGCACAAGCCTCAGTTTTGTATGGGCTGCCCAGACGACAAGACTCTCCTCTTGGCCTCACTGATTTGGTCCTAAAGAAAGCAGAGCAATATGTTTGGCAGCAGCTTGGCTACAGTAGTTGCTGGAAGGAGGCATACATGACACCGTCCAACCATCTTAGGGACTCCACTCCAGATTTGGGTACAGTTTATGCCTTAGCCTTTTCTTCTCCTGAAAAATGCTCACTGGGAAAACTTGGGCCACTCACTGTTTCTCATCCTTAATTTATTTCACAAGATAGTTGGGAGGATAAAATGGTCCATATAAGTCACCCTGAGGGAGTTAGAGGAAAGGTAGTATAATGAATATCATAAAATAGGTAGGTAGGTAGACATACAAACTTGGAAAGATGCTTCAGATCTTGTTGCTGGACTTCAACTCCCATCATCCCTGACCACTGGTTGTGTTTGCTGGGGCTGATGAGAGTTTTAGTCCAACAATATCTGGAGAGCATCATGTTGTCTACCCCGGTCTAGAACTACAAGTTTTAAACTTCAGTGATAAAATCCTAACAGATTTGTCCTGTAAATCAAACACTTAACATCCCAATTAAATGGTTTCTTGTATAGGTGGTATTCCAGTTCAAGTACAGAGAACAGTATTAGACTTCATGAACCACTGCAATCTTGGTAAAAGATTAAGAAGGAACACAGGTCCGCCTCACTTCCTTTTTTAAATTTTCTGCTGAAGCCTGAGCTATACAACTCTTTTCCAGAATTCTCTTCATATTTCAGAAGCTTTCAGCTTCACATTTTACCTGAGACAACTCCTCTTCCATGGTTTATTACTCTAGGCTGCATTTTCAGATGGATGGGGAAAAAACCATTAAGAAATTGAGGCACATAACTGTACTCAGAAGCTGACAACTGGAGATTCTCTTCCTTGATCATTTTGCACTCATGTTAGATAGCTTTCTAATGTTTGTATTTACAAACAATATTGGAGATTCAATAGATGTGTAAGTAGCAATATCTTTAGTGATATTCTAAACATTTCATTTTACCCCAAGCATATATGATAGTCTTTCTATCCTTAATCTATAAAACAACAAGCAAATAAATAAATAAATACATGGGTTCTGCCTTTATCATATCAGATCTGGCACCGTGCTTAAGTTCTTCATTATCCTTTCTGACTCTTGTAGGGTACAATTATTAAGATCCATTTAATCAGCTAAGAAAGGAAGCCAGAACTACACATTTAATACATTAGCATACTACTGGCTCCTGGAAAAGAATTGATACTCAGGAAATATCATACCTTTCCCTCTTTAATGTGCTTTTGGCAAAGCTCCCTGACTCTTCAAAAATTACACTTAGCATGAGATACTCCAGCCAGACTTGTCACTCGTACCAAAAAATTACAGACGCATTAGTACAGTTCACCCTCAATTATTCCAGCTTACCCATTAGTGGAATGATTAATAACCCGGATATTTTAAATGGCATATAAAACCTTTCACAGTAACATTTTCATACAGCTTGCTAGAGACAGTAGCTGCTGGGTTGCTTTGAAAGATTTACACTTTGATCCTAAATATGGAAATGATTCTTCCTGAATTTAATGGGACCAGTTTCCAAATGAATATGATAATATTCCAGGCTTAAGAAATAAGGTGCCATCTTCCACTGCTTGGATGGGACTACAGCTCCCATCATCCCTGACCATTGGGCATGCTGAGTGGGACTGATAAGATTTGGACTCCAACCACATTTGGACTAAGGCCTATATGTCTTTTTGTCTGTTTTATTTTATCCTTACAAATTTCCATGACTGATGTTGGAATGATTGTGACATTGGAATGGAGAGAGAGTAGGATTCAGGTGGAGTGATCTGGGCCTGCTCTAACTGGAGTGTGCTCAAAGGACCATCATAAGAACATAGGAAGAGTCTACTGGATCATCTAGTCCAACATTCTGTTGGAATGTTTGCTATGTAAATTATTATTATTTATTTATTTATTTATTTATTTATTTATTTATACATACCCCACCCATCTGGCTAAGTTTCCCCAGCCACTCTGGGTGGCTCCCAATCAAGTGTTAAAAACAACACAGCATTAAATATTAAAAACTTTCCTAAACAGGGCTGCCCTGTCTTTTAAAGATAGGATAGCTGCTTATTTCCTTCACATCTGAAGGGAGGGTGTTCCACAGGGTGGGCGCCCCTACCGAGAAGGCCCTCTGTCTGGCTCCCTGTAACCTCACTTCTCGCAATGAAGGAACCGCCAGAAGGGCCTTGGTGCTGGATCTCAGTGTCCGGGTTGAATGATGGGGGTGGAGACGCTCCTTCAGGTATACAGGACCGAGGCCATTTAGGGCTTTAAAGGTCAACACCAACACTTTGAATTGTGCTCGGAAACATACTGGGAGCCAATGCAGATCTCTCAGGACCAGTGTTATGTGGTCCCAGTGGCCACTCCCAGTCACCAGTCTAGCTGCCGCATTCTGGATTAATTGCAGTTTCCGGGTCACCTTCAAAGGTAGCCCCACATAGAGCGCATTGCAGTAGTCCAAGTGGGAGATAACCAGAGCATGAACCACTCTGGCAAGACAGTCCACGGGCAGGTAGGGTCTCAGCCTGCGTACCAGGTGGAGCTGCTAGACAGCCACCCTGGACACAGAATTAACTTGCACCTCCATGGACAGCTGTTAGCCCAAAATGACTCCCAGGCTGCGCACCTGGTCCTTCAGGGGCACAGTAACCCCATTCAGGACCAGGGAATCCCCCACACCTGCCCACCCCTTGTTCCCCAAAAACAGTACTTCTGTCTTGTCAGGATTTAACCTCAATCTGTTAGCTGCCATCCACCCTCCAACCTCCAATTCAATAATAATAGAATTGAATTTGTATTCCACCCTATATCCAAAGGTCTCAGGGAAAGTTCACAGAATAAAATCAAACCACAAAAGATACAATCAAAATAAAAGCAACAACAACCCAATAACCCCCCCCTAAAAAAACCCCACATTTTAAAAGGGCATAGGATGTCAATCAAATCAGCCAAAGTGGACACCCTCACTGATCAGAGCACCTTGTCCACATCCTTGAGCCTTATCAAGTGAAACTCATCCAACACAACAAGACTAGACTGTGCTCTGGACACAGTACTTTCTTTTGTCTGTCCTGAATCTTCTGACATTCAGCTTCCCTGGATATCCACAAGTTCTAGCATTAAGTGCTTGATGGGAAGGATTCCAGGAAAGAGAGGCAAGCAGGCAAATATGGCTGTAGAGCCTGCTCCAGATGGACTTCCCTCTCTGCCCTCCACCCAGCTCCACCTTAGATGATGAATCCTCAGTTGTCCTGTGTGTAGGATGCTAGGAGAAAGAGGGACACCAGCTTGTATTTTTGTGCTGCTTTCTGTGTTTGCTTTTTCTCACCGTCTCTACAATAAATACATTTTAACTACTTAGCATTACTGTGCATATAATTTTCCTTTCATGGAAAAGACAATCTGAGCCCATCAACATTATTCAGAAAATCCCATTCACCAAGAGTTTTTTCTCTTTTCTTTAACTTCATGAACTCCTTATATGCTTGGGATATAGTAGATGTCAAGGGTATAACAAAACTGTTTTGAGAAGAGGCTAAAGAAGCAGCTATCATTGTGTGTTCAATGTGATAGCTCAAAATACTTTCATCTCTCTTCCTTGATTAGGCAACTCAAATGTAACACGTCTTTAAACTCAAGAATCTTACCTCACAAAGGGAATTCTGTTAATAATGCCTTTTGAAGTAGGATTTGGGGGCTAACTACAGCAAATTCTTGCTGAACCTTATTTTAGTTTCTTGACATTTGTCTAGTTCTCAATTTTCTATTCTCGGTTTTACTGACTGCGTATTCTGCAGTATCCATGCAATTTTTAAAAGCTATTACAATCCAATAACAAAGAAATGTCAAAGTCATAAGCAAAGACTAGCAGAACCTTAAAAATGAGGCATTGACAGTGGTTTGGTTTTTTTAAACATGTAACACTGAAAAACGAATGATGTTTTTCACATTTCTTACCCAAGGGCGCATCGTGTGTGATCCCATCTTCAGTGTTTTATTTCTGTACTGATGAAATTTCAGCCTTCACGAAATTAAAACACATCTTACGTATGTCTCACATCTTGGATCCAGGAGCAAGGACATGCAAGTTCTTTTTAAAGAGATAATTGAAGAGTGAATAATGAAATGTTTTCAAAGTTACATTCTCCTTATAGTACAATATGAGATTCTTTCAAACAAAGACTGTATTATCCTGTTGGTTTGGGAAGACTACTCACTGTGAGAAGAAACCGTGAAATGGGTCTGCACTAATATCAGAAAGCAACAAGAGTCAAGAAAACTTCAACAGTTGTACTTATTGGGGAAGAACAGATCAATAACACAACATAGCAGCTACACAGGTAAGACTAAGGTTTCAAGAGAGTGGATGTAGTTTCTGTTACAGACCAAGCATGTCTCTTAAAGATGCCAGCCACACACACTATGTCAAGATAATTCCATGTCAAGATAATTTACTAGGGTGAAATAAAATGGTCAAAGGACACATATGCCTTAGTACAAAGCTGGGGAACCTGTGGTCCTTCACATCTGGTTGGACTCCAACTTCCATCAGCCCCAGCCAGCATGACTGGAGTCCAGTAGCATCTGGATGGCAACAACTTCTCTATGCCAACCTTAGAAGCATCTTCGGTTCATGTGTTCATCTTTCAAAAGCTTATGGAAGATGGTGCTACAGAGGAAAGAAATGAGCAAAGTGGGTGGTTGAAAAGAAATGTGAAGAGTTTGTGTCTCTTATTCACAATCATAAACACACTTACTTGAAAGTCAAGCCCCTCCCCAGAACCTCCTCCTGCACTTTGGGCTCCCACCTGCAGCCAAGACAGGAGACTGTATATCATGCAGGGCAACCAAGATGATCAAGGATCTGGAAACCAAGCCTTATGAGGAATGATTGAAGGAGCTGGGTATGTTTAGCTTGGAAAAGAGGAGACTGAGGGGAGATGTGATAGCCATCTTCAAATATCTCAAGGACTGTCATACGGAAGATGGAGCAAGCTTGTTTTCTTCTGCTCAAATCCAAACCAATGGATTCAAGTTACAAGGAGGGAGATTTCAACTAAACATCAGGAGAACTTCCTGACAGTAAGAACTCTTCAACAGCGGAACAGACTCCCTTGGGGGGTTGTGGACTCTTCTTCCTTGAATGTTTTTAAGCAGAGGTTAGATGACTGTATGTCATGGATGCTTTAGCTGAGATCCCTGCATTGCAGCAGTTTGGACTAGATGATGTTTGGGGTCCCTTCCATCTCTATGATTCTATGACCCCACAAGTCTATATAAGAAAGTGCTTAGATAAAATATAGGACCTTTGGTGTCTAGATGAAAATGGTTAACATCATTTTCCACAGAATGGTGGGTCCCTGAGATACAGATTACCCTGTCCTGATTTCAAGAGGGAGCCCACAGCACAAGAGGTTTTGGGGAGTGCACTGACTCAGCTGGAGCCGGTGCATCAGGGTACCAGGAGTGGTCAGGCTACAGGACCTTGGATAGGTCCTACAAAGACATCCTCCCCTTGGCTCTGACTTGGAACTTTGAGACTAATTTCTACTTGCCTGCCTCTGACTTATCTCACTTCCTAACCTGTTCTCCTAGGACCTCATCTCCTAGTATAACCAACTCCTTGATTCTACCTGGAAATGCCACCCACAGAAAACAGATCTTTCCAAGCTCAACGAAGATTGTGGTGTTTCAGAGTGTTCAAAGCCCCTGGAAGCTCCACCATCTAAGAGTTGCTCATGTCATATTTGACTATGCGACCATTATCAATACTGTCTGATTATCAAAACTTTTCTTGGCAATGCTGTTTGCCTTCTAGATGCCCCATCAGACGTTTCTAATTTTCTTTTTCTTAAAGAACTGTGCGTAAAAGTGGTCAGTGTGCCATGCTTTTCCTTAGAATAGCTTCCCAACAATTAGGCACTGTTTTATTGGCTAGTTTGCTGACCATGTCAACAGAGCTTGCCAATGACTTAGTTTTTAATTTAGGAAACATATGCTTAATGGTTGTAGTGTTCAAAGTTTCATCGTAATCAAATTTTGTAGAACTGCTTTAATTTCATTTCATTTAGAATTTGGCAGGGAAAATGTCTGGAAGGTGGAAAACAAACATTCTTGTTTATGTACTTTCTCCTGCCCACAGTGGAGACAGAGCATGAATTAATTACGATCCTGTGTGAAGGCAACACCTGGATGACTAGGTTTTGATATATTTTATTACAGCTTTTTCTGATTACATCTTTGCCTGTCGTTTTTCTCTATTCACAGTTCCAAAGATGATTTCTTTTATTGGTAAACATTATTGCTTTGGGAAAAAACAGGAGCATTTTCTGAAAGTAGGCTGGGGTTTATTTATTTATTTTTGTTGTTGCTTAAGTTTTTATTTGAGTCTATGTTTTCAGAGTGCTTACAAAAAACGAGAGTTAAAAATGGCTGTCTATACAGTATTGTTCTTTGTTTTAAATGCTGGTCTTAAATGTACTCCCAGTTAAGTATTGTCCTAAGTCTCATTACACAAACATTATGATTGATAAACGAATATGGTATTGATAGCTGATACAATCAATTGAGATATGATGGATGGGGCTGAGTTATACTATATATTTTTATTTAAAATGTATTCTGTTGTCCTCTAAAATGACAAGCCTAACTTCAAATGATGGAGAAGCTGCTATGGTCTTGAGAATATTAGCCATAAATATAAACTAACAAGATAAAATATTGCTGTGTTCTTTCTTGCCTATGAGAACTGTATTGCCCCATTTTCAGATTCATCAGTGTATTTGTTCTTACACTGTCAGTACAAACAAACAAAAATGACTGCATTCAGGGTACGAAAAACAGTAAATTCCCTACTCTACCTTTCTCTGCAACAAACACAACTTATCCCCAAATAACATGCAAAACAAGATAATGGACCCCCAAGGACTACAAAGATCCTGTGAAATGGGTCGGTAAATTGACCAAAGACCCATCTAAGTCTCAACACCTGGACCCAGGAATGTTTTGATTAGGATTCATTGCCATATTCTTTTCCTGCCTTGTTAAAATAACATATGCGACTTCTTTCTTTCCCCAGCAGTTTAAATTAAGATGTCTTTTATCCTGCCGGATCCTGAAAGCGTGCCCTATATAATTCTGTTTAAAATAGTGTGTTCTGACCTGCTGCACCTCTGGGAGGGATGATTGTGTGGCAAGGCGGTCCCCTAGTGGATAAATAAAGCACACAAACAAGCGGATTTTGGTTTATGGGTTCAAATAGGCCACAGATTTATTGGTTACAGAGGTGAGCGTTTTGGCTTAGGCATTCAGTGAAGCCAGACTATATCTCAACTCCTGCCCATTTGCTGGGAGTCCAACTAAGGATAAACCACCAATAAGGCAAGTCCTATGACCAATAAGGCAAGCCCTATTACATAAAAAGGGGCACCCCAAGGGGTCCCCGTTGGAGTAGTGGTATGACCCTAGCCCATGTCTGGGCATCAGACAGAATCCACACACCCGGACCTTTTAACAGGATACCCTTATTGAGGAGGGGCAGGCAGAGGCTACAACCTCCCCTCCATCCCAACAAAGGCTTACCCAGGGCCTAACCTCACATAGTTGTGACAATTGCTACGAGGCAGGCGAAAACCAAATGGTGGAGCTGATTTCCCAAGTGGAAAAATTCCTGCCTGGTTCCAACAACATGACAACCATCCTTAGTCCACAGCAAAGCCATATACATCAAAGCAGAAAAAAGAGAGTGAGGTGGGTAGGAGATCCAGCAAAGGGTGCAATAGGACGGCCTCCTCACCGCGCTGGAGTTTAAATTCCCTGCGGACACATCTGTCAGCACTGATTGGACAGCGAGGCCTGCCCTTTGGGCGGGGCCCTGCCCAGCACCAATGGCATGGGGAAGTGGAGGTGGGGAGAGCGCCAGTCTCTGACCCTTGGCCTGGTCATGCGAAGCCCAGGGCCCAGCCGCAACACCACCTATGAAATAAGGTAAGTATTGCAAGGCTGTTGACAAAGTCAAAGACTCAAGGGGCCATTTTGTGGCTTGAATAGCCACCCTGCTACCTTCCCACCTGCCTTCAATGCACTATGAATCTGACACCAATTTCACAAAATTCTCAATGGGATTCTTTCCTTTTCTCAAGCTTATAACATGGGCCAAACTAGATCTTTGTCACATTGGTCAACCTTTCGAAGTTGGGTTGTGATTTGTTTTTTTAGCAAATAGCCAGTATGGATGAACCCAAACTGTGAATAGCCAACCTGCACCAGTTATTTTTTAAAGAAAAATCAGATATGAAAGACCAAAGTATGTGATAAAACACAGAGACCTCTAGTCTGAGTAGTCCAATGTTCCTCCAGTATCTGGGTTACTGCTGGATCACCCATTGGTGAGACAATAGTTTCTAAAGCATTTGAACAAACAAGGCATAGAAAATAGGGTCTAAATTAAAATTCAAAGCACTCCCAACATAAAAGTCACTGAGGCCTAATGCAGTATAATAATAAGTTAAAAGAAATATTTTTTATTTGCAGCAGGAAAATATTAAAAATGTATTTGAGACTGTTGGGGCTGACTCATTGGGGGAATCAATAATTAATTGGCAGGAAAGTTGTGGCTCACTTATAAATATCAAAGACTTTTAATAATTACTTTACAAATCCAAATTAGCACACACCACACAGGCTTCAAACTGCGTGGGGCACAGAAGCACGTTAAGAAGCTGCGTGATTCAAAATTCATCCAAGTTCTTTCTTTGAATTATTGCTGGCACGCCATGCAAATTCCCATCTGAACATGAAAGAGAAGTTGCTATAGATCACAAATGGCTTTCCAGACATTGCTGGACTGCTGACCAGGACTGGTGAGAGCCTCAACAACAGCTGGAGGAGCACAGCTTCCCCATCTTTGTTAGATCTGGTATATAGGTCACACCTGCACCATATATTTAAAGCACTAATATGGTTTTAAATATATATGTAAAGCACTATCATGGTTTCCCCAAGGAATCCTGGAACTGTCATTTGTTCAGGAGCCCCCTATTCCCTTCACAGAGCTACAGTTCCCAAAGTGGTTTAACAATGAATCCCTCTATTCAGGGAACCTTGGAGATTGTAGTTCTGCAAGAGAATAATTGGTTTCACATCAACTATCCTTTGCAAACTACAGTTCCACAGATACTTTGAAGGAAGCAATGGCTGTTTAAAGTGATATAACAGTGCCTTACACGTTTGTTGCAAATGTGGCCATAGTTTAAGTTCTTGTAATAGTCCAAGTTGAACATAACGGTGGGTGCAAAGTAGGGAAGAAATTTAGTTTGGTTCACCTTTTGATGTAAGCCTACTTAATTTACCCTGTCAACAAAAGAGGTTTAAAGACTCTCTCAAGGCAAATCTTTAAAAAATGTAGTACAGTGCTACCTTGGTTTACGAACTTAATCTGTTCCAGAAGTCCATTCTTAAACCAAGGTGTGCTTTCCCAAAGCAGTGAGGGACTCAGTTTACAAATGGAACACATTCAACAGGAAGCGAAACATGTTCTTATTCCAAGGAAAAGTTCACAAACCAAAACACCTACTTCCGAGTTTGCAGCATTCTTAATCCAAGTTGTTCATAAACCAATGTACCACTGTATTAACAGCGACAATTGGGAAACGCTGCCCTGTGAGCGCTCCAATTGGAGAACAGCCTTTACCAAAGGTGTCATGGACTTTTAAAATGCTGGAACTCAGAACGAAAGGGAGAAACATGATAAGAGAATGGCATGTTTGGCATACCCTCACTGTGATCAACTCATGCCTAGAAACCTATGTCCCCACTGTGGAACGATGTGTGGATCCAGAATTGGCCTCCACACTCACTGTTAAGACCGTGTTCATGGAAGACAATCTTACCTGGCTATGAGTGATCGCCAAAGAAAAAGACTTAATTTACACTTCCCAAATAATATGCTAAGCAAAACACAGCTCTCCTTCAAAAGCCTCACTTCTCCAGATTTCACACAGCAAAAGAGTGCATACATAAATGCATATATTAAGGGAAAGTGTGGATAAAAATGCTTATATTTGCTTATATGCAAAAATGCATTGTATTTGTTAAAATGATGTTTGATATAAAGATAATTTGGCATCAGTGACATAGTAAAAAGAAATATGCAAAAATGTTTTAAGAAAAAAGGGTGAAAAGACCAGAGTAAAATTATGTCGAAACTAAACAAATGATACAAGGGTTTAAGTTATAAAGAACATGTGAAAAATGGATTTAAAAGGAAAGGGAAATCAAAGACATAATAGGTTGAAATGTATAACATTGAATAAGATTGGAAAGAGGGTAAGGAATTGCTGAAATTGATTGTGTAAAGGGGAACACAGAAAAGGGAGATGTGAGGAAGTCAGGAAAGAGGGTTATAAAGACAGTAAGCTAAAACTAGATTTTTATATTTTTTTCTGTTTTTTGCTTTCTCTTATTATTTTTTCCCTTTTTTTGCTTGTGTTTTTTATTGTGCTTTATTGTTCTTGTTGGATTGTGTTGTTTATGATTATTTTTTGATTGTGATTTGTTTTATTATGCAAAATCTTAATAAATATTTTATTTTAAAAAAATGCATTGTATTACGGAAAGTTGTTTGCAAAGAATTTGCACATTAAGAAAAATGCCAAAATGCTGTCAAAATTTCCATGAGGACTTTTAAACCAACCAACCAACCAACCAACCAACCAACCTGTAAACTGATACAGAAAAGTGGCAAAGTAAACTTAAGAGTAGAGACATCACCTTGCCTACAATGGTCCGTATAGTAAAAGCTATGGTTTTCCCAGTAGTGATGTATGGAAGTGAGAGCTGGACCATAAAAAAGGCTGATCGCCAAAGAATTGATGCTTTTGAATTATGGTGCTGGAGGAGACTCTTGAGAGTCCCATGGACTGCAAGAAGATCAAACCTCTCCATTCTGAAGGAAATCAGCCCTGAGTGCTCACTGGAAGGACAGATCCTGAAGCTGAGGCTCCAATACTTTGGCCACCTCATGAGAAGAGAAGACTCCCTGGAAAAGACCCTGATGTTGGGAAAGATGGAGGGCACAAGGAGAAGGGGACGACAGAGGATGAGATGGTTGGATGGTGTTCTTGAAGCTACCAGCATGAGTTTGATCAAACTGCGGGAGGCAGTGGAGGACAGAAGTGCCTGGCGTGCTCTGGTCCATGGGGTCACGAAGAGTCAGACACGACTAAACGACTAAAAAACAACAAACTTAAGAGTGGGTAAAAAGGAGAAAATGAAAGAAATCCAAATAGATAGATTTGTGCATCCATGTCAGCATCACACAAGCTGGTTCCGACATGGAATAAACCCTACTGAAATCACTTCTGGGTAAGCATTTTAAATTGTTCTGGGGGGGTGTAATTATTTATTTTAAGAAATTATTTTTAAATGTATCATTTCAACATTATTACGTTTGCTGTAGGGTTGAAATGCTGGTTGCTGTACAAGTGTAATAAATAAATATTAAACATGAATAGGGTTTTTCTTTAAGCCCCATTTTGACAGGCCCAGGGCTTCGTTCATCTGTGTTTGTCCTTTGCTATCTGTAGGTACAAGTTCATATGAATGAATGATCACCCATGCAGTAACATATACAAATATAGGGGCCTGGGAGACATTCTGGTGGCATTTGTGTGCAACTATTCTCTATTTTCGAAGGGATGTGGGTGGCGCTGTGGGTTAAACCACAGAGCCTAGGACTTGCCGATCAGAAGGTCGGCGGTTCAAATCCCTCCAAGGGGGTGAGCTCCCGTTGCTCGGTCCCTGCTCCTGCCAACCGAGCAGTTCAAAAGCATGTCAAAGTGCAAGTAGATAAATAGGTACCACTCCGGCGGGAAGGTAAACGGCGTTTCCGTGCGCTGCTCTGGTTCGCCAGAAGCGGCTTAGTCATGCTGGCCACATGACCCGGAAGCTGTACGCCGGCTCCCTCGGCCAATAAAGCGAGATGAGCGCTGCAACCCCAGAGTCGGTCACGACTGGACCTAATGGTCAGGGGTCCCTTTTATTCTCTATTTTGCACATGCATGTTGGCTAAAATATATCCCGTATTTCCATAAATCAGCAATAAAGTAGAAACTTGAAGCTGCTGAATATGTAACAGGAATTATTAGGGAAGATTTCTTGTGTTTGTGGATCAAAACACTGCTCTGGACTAATTTTCCAGTACATTTTCAAATTAAAGTTAATGAAACATGCATTTTTCATATCGTTAGGCAGGCAAAGTAGTTCAGCTACATGCCCAGTAGGGGGGGAAAGATGCTTTGCTTTTCCTAATTGCGAGCCACACATTTCTTCTGCAACAAGAAGCTGAGAGATGAAGAGTATTTCAGACAGCTCCTTCCTCTGAGTTCCTTCCTACTTCATCTTGCACTCTACTTTTGTGCAACTTTCTGTGCTCCAATTCCCATGTGCTCTGTGTTGTTTACCCTTTTCTCTCTGCTTTTCATCTCTCTGCAGTGCAGCTCAGAGGGAATTAGTGTCACTAATATGGCAGCGGGGAGTTCTCCCTGCAAGATGTTGTTGAAAAGATGCTTAGAACTTTTGGACTTCAAAGTGCACACACTTCCCTCCGCCCTCCTCAAAGGCACGTTTAAGATAGACCAGGGGAGAAAAATATTTCTTTACCCCTGTGAGCAATTTCACAATTATGTAAGGCAATCAAGAGGCAGCTCTTAATTAAAGGCATACCGCTAAGCAAGATTAATGTTCATTTATTGATCCTTTTTTAAAAAAAATCTCTTGAAGAAATCTTTAGAGGGACTTCTTTTGCTATTGTCATAACTATCCGCCCCCTTGATTATCTCTCTGTGTTCCTTGATTAAAGTTTATGGTTCGATCTTGTCTCTATCCAGCTTTCTGCTCTTTAATCAGAATGTTGCCTGGCTGCTTACTTTGATTTTACAGAAAATTCCAGGTGAGCTTTCATCTGCTGTTTGAACCTAGACAGTTCCTTTTAAAAATATTTAAATAGTTTTTTTTTTCTTTATTGTCCTGGCTTGTGTTGAAATTGCATGCCTTTTTAAGTGCTGCAAAGAGGCAAACAATATAGCTTAAAATTACAGGGCCACAGTTGCCATTATGGTGAGAAATTGGAGGGGCAGGATAATTAAAAATTACTCAATGGACTAGTTTGAAACTTGGCAATATAGGAGAAGTAAACCTAAGCATGGCCCATGCCAGATTTGGCATAAAAAACAATTATTTTAAATTAATTAAATATGTGTTAAGTAACTCAGAGCGGTTGACCTGTGATATGTGCTTTTCTGCCATAGCTTTTGCAGGAGAGGTTTGGAGGGAAATATTTATCCATTTGTATTATGCCTTATGTTTGTTAGTTTAAAAGGGGGGAAATAAGAAGAGTGTCTAGTATGTATCACTTCTTATGAGCTGTTCAACATATTTGTACTGTAGGCATTTTTGTGACTATGATTTCTCCCACCAAAGCCTCTGAACCTGTTACACCTGTCCCCATCATGTAGCCTTCCCTCCCCACTGCCAATGCCTTCCCATATTACTCCCTTGTAGAAATGTGGCTGTGTTGGGTTGTATGGATGTACCCATGTGTGCACAACTGGGTATATAATGTGGGAGGGCAATGTCATCCTATTTGCTTGCATCATTTAGTTGGGATGAAGCAACAGTGGTGAGAGAAAAATGCACTGGTTTGGAGAATGCTGCCTAGGCTACTCCCAGCTATTGCTGGGCAGGTGAATGGGCCTCCTAGATCTTTCTTCAGGCAGGTAGGCAAACTGACAGAGGCAGTCCAGCAACACTGGGAATCCCTGATAGACAAGCTCAAGGAAACAGACAGTCTGCCGGTTCTTTGGGAATGAAGGCATGGGTAGGCTAAAGGGAGCTCTTAGACAGGATTCCTCTTACTCATGGGTAGGCAACCTAAGGCCCTGGGGCCGCATCCAGTCCAATCACCTTCTAAATCCAGCCTGTGGATGGTCCAGGAATCAGCATGTTTTTACATGAGTAGAATGTGTGCTTTTATTTAAAATGCATTTCTGAGTTATTTGTGGGGCATATATATTTGCCGACAAAGGTCCATATAGTTAAAGCTATGGTTTTCCCAGTAGTGATGTATGGAAGTGAAAGCTGGACCATAAAGAAGGCTGATCACCAAAGAATTGATGCTTTTGAATTATGGTGCTGGAGGAGACTCTTGAGAGTCCAAGGCGCAAGGAGAAGGGGACAACAGAGGACGAGATGGTTGGACAGTGTTCTCGAAGCCACCAGCATGAGTCTAACCAAACTGCGGGAGGCAGTGGAAGACAGGAGTGCCTGGCATGCTCTGGTCCACGGGGTTACGAAGAGTCAGACTTGACTAAACAACTAAACAACAACAAGAAATTCATTCATTTCCCCCCCCCAAAATATAGTCCGGGCCCCCACAAGGTCTGAGAGACCTTTTTCTGCTGAAAAAGTTTGCTGACCCCTGCTCTTACTGCTTGTGTAGCCTTCCAGTTTGCATCAGGATCACAGAGCAATTAAAGAACCATCAGCATGTGTCCCTGAGGCAATTACCTATGCCCCTGATAGGTCAACCTGAAAATAGTTGCTTTTGGGTGCAAAAAAAAAGAAGAAAGAAAACGTGGCAAGAAGTTTTCCTTTTTGTAAAAAGGATAAAATGAGCCTGAAAGGAAAATGTCCATGAGGGAAAAGTTACAGATAGGTAGCCGTGTTGGTCTGCCATAGTCAAAACAAAATAAAAAAATTCCTTCCAGTAGCACCTTAAAGACCAACTAAGTTAGTTCTTGGTATGAGCTTTCGTGTGCATACACACTTCTTAGTGTGCATGCACACGAAAGTTCATACCAAGAACTAACTTAGTTGGTCTTTAAGGTGCTACTGGAAGGATTTTTTTTATTTTGTTTTGACATGAGGGAAAAACTACTCTCCCTCTTTCTTATATTATAATGCAAATTCAAAGACTTGCAATACCCCACATTTCACAAATAAGTAAAACTCTCTCCATTTTTTAAACCCCCTTCGAGAACAAAGGATGATGCAGAATATACTAAAAACAATTGCCACAATGTCAGATGGAAAGTGCAATGAGCAAAGGAAAAAAAAAAGGAAAAGAAATGTGGGAGAAATGCTTAGCATTAATCCTCAGGAGCATCTTCTGAATATATTATTAAGTAATAATTCACCTCCAACTGAAAGTAGAAGTGTGTACAACAACCAGGTTCTCCAGGAGTCTTACTGATATTGAAAAATGTAATTTTTATTCTTTTTTGGTGACGATATGCATTATACATAAAAGCAAGAACCATGCATAATGGAAATTAATGTCATCCCTATATGTCCCATATGTATCCCTTTCTATTAATCTCTGGAAAACAAGTAACACATCAGGTGAGAGGCTTTGAAGGTACCTTTTGATCATTCTGAAGTGTCACAGCGTTCCTTCTGCAAGCAGGGTCGGTAACACATATCTATTAGAGGCACACAGGGAGAGCTATTTGAGAATCCTGTTTTATTTACTAGTTCAAAGAATGGGGTACAAGGGATTCCTGCAGAAAACTGTCTAATAAATGGACCAACAACAGCATTTCCTCCAACATCTCATGAGGGTAAATCGGGACACACACACACACACACACATACACCTGCACCACCTCTCTGCCCGGCCACCCATTCACCACCGCCTACACTTCCACCACGTCCTCTGATGTACTTCTAGAAGTGCCGAAATCACAGCACCAGCTTCTGGAAGTACAGAGGAGGAAGAGGAAGCGCCAAATCAGGACATCCAAGATTTGAGAAAGAAGCCAGGTCAGCATCTGATAATTTGGTATGCCTCGCTCAAAACGGGACAGTTGTGTGATATTAAACAGTAGAATGGGATATCAGCATTTTTAGGCTGCTGTTTTGGGCCTGGCTCTGCCTCACCCCAATACAGTATAACATACATAAAAATCACCGAACCAATATTCAAACAGCTCCGAAAATACTGACTTTCAAAACATAGCCAGAAACGTTTTGACAGGTTAGTATAAAATAACTTTAATCAGATTATTATTATTTTTTAAAGCAGCAATTTAACAACAATTTTAAGAAGGGGTAATTCAGAACAGATGAATTTTAAGACATGTTTAAAGGCTTCCATAATGATGGCAGGAACCACTGAGAAATGAGTCTTAATAATATAACAGGGTGGGTAACCTGTGGTCCACCAGATGTTGATGGACCTCAGCTCCAGCAGCCCTGACAATTGGCTATGCTGGCTAGGGCTGAGAGAAACAGGAATACAACATCTGGAGGGTCACAAGTTCCTGATACCTGGAATACAAAAAATTCAACAGTCAGTACAGCTGCACCAAGGATTCCCTGCCCGAGCTGCTTCAGGTCGTGGCGGATATGCTCCTGGAGACACCTAGCTTGGTTGTCCTGGGGGATTTTAACATCCATGCCGACACGACCTTACAAGGGGCCGCTCGGGACTTCGTGGAAAGCATGGCCTCCATGGGGCTGTCCCTGAATAAGTCTGGCCCAACTCATAGCCACGGACATGCCTTAGACTTGGTGTTTACCTCTACGGATGCTGGTGATCTGACATTAACTAAAAGCGAAACAAAAGAAGTGCCATGGGCAGATCACTTCCTGGTGCAACTGGACTTCTCCGCAACCCTTCCCCTCCGCAGGGAGGTGGGACCGATTCGGATGGTCCGCCCCCGCCACTTCATGGATCCAATTGGCTTCCAGAGAGTGGTAGGGGATGCTTTATCCCAAGTTGATGGCCTTTCAGCTGATTCCCTGGTGGCCCGCTGGAATGCGGAGTTAACCAGGGCTATTGACTGTCTGGCTCTGAAGCGCCCTCTCCGATTGCATGGAGCCCGGACAGCCCCGTGGTTTTCCCCGGAGCTGAGGGTGATGAAACAATCGTTGAGACGGCTAGAGCGCCGGTGGCGGAAAACTCATTCTGAATCAGACCGGACACGGGTTAGAGCTCAACGTCGAGCCTACCAAGTGGTAATGGTGACGGCGAAGAGGGCCTTCTTCACCGCCTCCATTGCATCTGCAGAAAACAGCAGCAGGAGACTTCTTCAGGTGGTTCGCAATCTATCAGAACCACCTGTACCACCGGGGCCTGGTAGGGACCCCAAGATCTCCTGCAATGCTTTTGCAAAGTTTTTTGCAGATAAAATCGCTCAGATTCAGAAGGAGGTAGACTCCACCGTGGGAGCAGGGCCAGGGCGGGAGAGTGCTAGAGTTCTGTCTGGTCCTGTTACATGGGATCAATTCCAATCTGTTACCTCCGAGGATGTGGACAGGCTGCTTGGACGAGTGAAACCGACCACCTGTCTCTTTGATCCTTGCCCATCCTGGCTGATAAAAGCGAGCCGGGAAGGGCTGGGCGATGGGATCTGCGGGGTGGTGAATGCTTCCCTCTGTGAGGGAGCCTTCCCAGACCCGCTGAAAGAGGCGGTCATTAAACCGCTTCTTAAAAAAACATCTTTAGACCCGGCCAATTTGGCCAACTATCGCCCAGTCTCAAATCTGCCATTCTTGGGCAAGGTGATTGAGCGGGTGGTTGCTGAACAACTCCAAGCACGCCTGGAGGAAACGGACCATTTGGATCCCTTCCAATCAGGATTCAGGCCTCACCATGGGACTGAAACTGCCTTGGTCGCGCTGGTTGATGATCTCCGGCGGGCTAGGGACAAAGGTGAGAGCTGTTTCCTAGTTCTGCTGGATCTCTCAGCGGCCTTTGACACCATCGACCATAACATCCTTCTGGACCGTCTAGAGGGGCTGGGAGCTGGGGGCACTGTTATACAGTGGTTCCGCTCCTTCCTCCTGGGCCGTGTCCAGAAGGTGGTGGGGGGGTGAGTGTTCAGACCCCTGGGCTCTCACTTGTGGGGTGCCTCAGGGTTCTGTCCTCTCCCCCATGCTTTTTAATATCTATATGAAGCCGCTGGGAGAGATCATCAGGGGGTTTGGACTGGGTGTTCATCAGTATGCAGATGACACCCAGCTCTACCTCTCCTTTAAATCAGAACCAGTGAAGGCGGTGAAGGTCCTGTGTGAGTGCCTGGAGGCGGTTGGAGGTTGGATGGCGGCTAACAGATTGAGGTTGAATCCTGACAAGACAGAAGTACTGTTTTTGGGGGACAGGAGGCGGGCAGGTGTGGAGGATTCCCTGGTCCTGAATGGGGTAACTGTGCCCCTGAAGGACCAGGTGCGCAGCCTGGGAGTCATTTTGGACTCACAGCTGTCCATGGAGGCGCAGATTAACTCTGTGTCCAGGGCAGCTGTCTACCAGCTCCACCTGGTACGCAGGCTAAGACCCTACCTCCCCGCGGACTGTCTCGCCAGAGTGGTGCATGCTCTAGTTATCTCACGCTTGGACTACTGCAATGAGCTCTACGTGGGGCTACCTTTGAAGATGACCCGGAAACTGCAATTAATCCAGAATGCGGCAGCTAGACTGGTGACTGGGAGTGGCCGCCGGGACCACATAACACCGGTTCTGAGAGATCTGCATTGGCCCCCAGTACGTTTCCGAGCACGATTCAAAGTGTTGGTGCTGACCTTTAAAGCCCTAAACGGCCTCGGTCCTGTATACCTGAAGGAGCGTCTCCACCCCCATCGTTCAGCCCAGACACTGAGATCCAGCACCGAGGGCCTTCTGGCAGTTCCCTCATTGCGAGAAGTGAGGCTACAGGGAACCAGACAGAGGGCCTTCTCGGTAGTGGCGCCCGCCCTGTGGAACGCCCTCCCATCAGATGTCAAAGAGATAAAGAATTACCTGACGTTCAGAAGACATCTTAAGGCAGCCCTGTTCAGGGATGTTTTTAATATGTAATGCTGTATTGTTTTTAATACTGATTGGGAACCGCCCAGAGTGGCTGGGGAAACTCAGCCAGATGGGCGGGGTATAAATAATAAATTATTATTATTATTATTTCATCTCACAATCTAGTCTTCTTGGCCTCTGGAACCAGGCCTCGATCTTATGACACTTGTAATCTCAAATGTATAGCTTTCTAGATAATGGTTTCTGGAATCTGGGTAAAAGCTGCAGATTTATCCTAATGCTATAGTCATTGCAAAGGTTAAGAACAATATTGTGTATAACATATCTCACAGCATGACCATTCTCTGAAAGAGAAGTCAGGAGGCCTAAATTCTATAGCAGTGTCTTTTACATCATTTGATCCTGCTTTTGTTGTTCTCCATGAGAAAAAAATGTTCACTGGAAATTGCATTACTTTATCATAACAAGTTTCCCCAGCTCCTGTTCAGGGCTTTAGCCATTGTGGAACTAGGTGTCACAGAGCAGTAATTTGTCATATTAACTGCATCCTACCATCATGACTCCATAAACGTCCACATTGCCTGTAGGTGGTATATCGTAGTAGAGATTTGAGATGATTTGGATGAAGTTGTCATCCAAGTTGTATTTCTATTCAGGTTGATCAGAGGGATTCTCGTGGGTTGTGTGTATCGGCAATGAGATCTCTAGAACATGCAAACGCTTTTTTTATTTCTTTCCCACCCCTAACCCAATAAGGTCATCCCAGGCATAGCCTGTCTGGACCTCCAAAGAGCCCTGATGGAGTGAACTCCATGTCTCAGGCATGAAAACCACCAGCAGACACATTAGCTCCAAAGAGCATGCCTTAAAGTTGGAGCAGCAGATATACACACCCAACAATCTTTTTTGCAAACAGCATGCCTGAACATTCATCACCTGAATTAAATCTGGATAATTTAAATTGCCAGGAAAAAAAAGGCTGTCTTCTATTTTTTTTAAAAAAAATTCTTAAGTTCTATAAGGACACAATCCTAAGGTCTTGTTTTCCAGACCAACACCCCAAAAGCCACAGGATGTTGTGGATCTCCCTCTGGGCAGACAGGGAGGTCAGTGGTGGAGCAGCTCTTGGTGCTCTGACAGTGGAGAAAGCAAAAAAGAAGCATTATGGGGGTGCATTGTGGTGGATCGGTGAAATGTTTGGCTCTGCTAAATCCAAAGCCCTCCTATTCCTCCAATGTGCCCCCATAAAAGTATGCCAGCCTAGGAGTAGAGCACTCATTTTTTTCCCCTCTTGGGACCAATGTGAGGCAAAGTCTTGAACAGAAGATACTAGCTGACAAGCCTGGCAGGGCTTTGGCTATGGGAGTTGTCCACCTGTGATTCTCCCTCTCCTGCCCTCTTTGAATGGCTCTGCCTAGGCTGCAGCCTACAACACACTTGCTTGGATTGAGCCTCATAAAAAGCAAAGAGATTTACTTCCAAATATACATGGATAGCACTGCACTTTAAATGAAACCATACTGCTTTAGCGGCAGCGTGGAGGACAGCAAAATGGGATATATTTTATATACAGTACTTCATATAACTTCTCTAAAATGAAAAAATATATATCTATTTAAATGCACAGAAGTCAAAATTTTAAAAGAAACAAGTCTCATAAGTTTCTGCAATCACCTTTTTTTAAAAAAGCATTGAGTAGCTAACTTTTCAGAATGCAACACAAACTCTGTCTAGCCTTGAGTATTCAGAAGCTGCCACTGTTGAATAATGAGGTCATTTCTGAGGATTTAAATCATAATTTCAATAGCCATTAGACATCAAAAAATTGCATGCATTTAGGGAAATAGTTATTCTGTATTAACATCAGGTCTAAAGTGGATGTACATCAAAATAAAAAGTGATAGTGCCATTAATACAGAATAATGTAGACAGGTTTTTTCCCCCCAAAGTTGATGTCAAAAATTTGAAACCGGCTTATAGAAAGGAAACAGGCTTCCAACAGTCATACATAAAGAGGGCCCTATCAATGGGTGTATATGCTGTCTTAAAGACCAGTTTTAAGGAGTTATTGCAACAGCAAAATTACAACATGGTGGTGTTGCACTGACTATATCAGGTGTAGCCTAGGGAACCTCTTTTAGCCCACAGTCACGTTTCATCTTAGTGTCTTACACCTTATTATATGAATTGTTTCCATTCATCCATTCTGGCTGGGGCTGAGGAGAGTTGTAGTTCAATGTACCTGGAAGGGAATAGGTTGGGGAAAGCTGTTTTAGGGTTTGAAACCCCCAAACAGAATTGCTACATCCCCAAACCCATTTCACATTGTGGTACCTGCTTTTGCCCACCCACTCTCCCCTAAGGTGTTAGCTCTCCATTTTTACAGTTAAGGGTTTCATGTGCAGAAAATGTCAAATCTGTGTATTTGCATTTCAACACTAGCTGTCTCTGAAGTCAGTGATAACGCTGCAGTCGAAATTTGACCTGCAGAGCCTTGTGGTGTTGCCTGATGCTGTGTTTGCTGAAATAGTTGGTGTGGCAGACAGAGGGCACTTTACCTTGTGGGGCAATGCTAGCGTGTGCTAATTCCAGCCAGAAAGCTGTATGCCATTGTTTAAATCTCATAAGGGTCCTGGGATGTCTCCCCTTTTGCTACACTTGGACATGCTTTCATCTAGTGGTAGTTCAGGGAAGGAGATGCCATGCAGCTACAGTGGTACCTCAGGTTAAAAACTTAATTTGTTCTGGAGGTCCGTTCTTAACCTGAAACTGTTCTTAACCTGAGGTAACACTTTAGCTAATGGGGTCTCCTGCTATCACCATGTCGCCGCGGCACGATTTCTGTTCTCATCCTGAAGCAAAGTTCTTAACCCGAGGTACTATTTCTGGGTTAGCAGAGTCTGTAACCTGAAGCGTCTGCAACCCAAGGTACCACTGTATTTCGTTCTAAGCGTGAACACTTAAGTCCAAACATTCCCCTTGTGTAGCAGAGTTGGAAAACATTGGCTTGATTACTCTAAATGCAAGTCAGTCAGTTCTGGTTGTACTGAGCTATATGGATCGCTGGCCTGACTCATTGCCTTAATTAAGGTTACAAACTAGATAATATTGATACAGTATCTTAAATAAGACCAGCTACTGTTAGTTTTTTTGGAGCATTCAGGTTTCCAAGAGATACAGAATTCTCTCTCAGACAGGATGTGGTAACCCTAGCTGGTTACACATTTCCATTTACTCTGCATCTAGTGCTCTCTCACTAGTGGTGTGGGTGACCATATATTCGCAATGTTAACTACACAGTTCCTTGAGAAATACTGTGTTTTGATGCATTTCCCGGACTCCAAATCAGCTTCTATCTAACTTGAAAATGTTAGCGATATGAAGACATCTGTGACCCCCTCTGTGCCCACAGACCACAACTTTGAAACACATACAAATCTCATTTATCTTTGGGTTTTTTTTTTCTCTATAAGAGTTGCAATCTTGGTGGATCAAGGGAATGCTGGGGATGTAGTGTATCTTGAGTTCAGTAAGGTTTTGACAAAGACCCCCAAGATATTGCTGCAGTGAAACATATAAAGTGTGGGCTGGGCAAGGTAACTGTTAGGTGGATTTGTAGCTGGTTGCCTGGTCAAATCCTGGAAAAAAGTAAAAAAAGTGTGGTGTCACAGGGTCCATTGTTGTTCAATGTCTTTATAAACAACTTGGCTGGAGGAACTGTGGGAATGCTCATCAAATTTGCAAATGACACCAAACTAGGCAGGTAGCTAATGTGACAGAAGACAGAATGGATTCAAGATGACCTTAACAGATTGGAGAACATGGCCCAAACTACCAGAATGAAACTCAATAGAGACAAAAGTTAAGTTTTACACTTAGGCAGGACGAACAAGCTGCACAAATGTAAGATAGGGGACACCTGGATTGCCAGTAGTACATGTGAAAAGGATCCTGGGGTCTTAGCAGACCACAAGCCAACATTGTCAATGGTGAGTCAACAGTGTGATGCAGCAGCAAAAAAGCTAATGCTATTCTAGGCTGCATCAACAGAAGTGCCCCAATCAAGGGAAGTCACAGTACCTCTCTATTCTGCCTTGGCCAGACCACACCTGGAATATTGTATACAGTTCTGGGCACCACAATTTAAAATGGATATTGACAAGCTGCAATGTGTGCAAAGGAAGGCAACCACAATGATCAAGGGTCTGGAAACCAAGGGTCTGGAAACCAAGCCTTATGTGGAACAGTTGAGGTAGTTGGTATGTTTAGACTGGAAAAGAGGAGACTGAGAGGAGATGTAATAGCCATCTTCAAATATCTAAAGGGCTGTCACATGGAAGATGGAGCAAGATTGCTTCTGGAGGGTAGGACCCAAACTCCAAGTTACAAGAAAGGAGATTCCAGCTAAAAATCAGGAAGAACTTTGACAGCAAAAGTGGAATGGACTCCCTCAGAAGATGGTGGACTCTCCTTCACTGGAGGTTTTAAGCAAAAGTTGGATGGCCATCTGTCATGGATGCTTTAGTTGAGATTCCTGCATTGATCATCTTCTTCATCATAATCAATTAATTAAATTTCTATACCCAGAGATCCCAAGGCAGTTCACAACAGCATTGGAGGGGGTTGACTAGATGACCCTCATGGTCCCTTCAAAGTCTGTGATTCTATGATGCATACAACAACATGCAAATGGAACTTGAAATGCAGGCTAGCAGGGTTTATCTTGCTGAATTTTAAGCCAATAATGTCTACAGTCTAGTCTAAATTCTAAGTAAGGCACAAACTAGAGGAAATATGAAAAATGTATGTATTTTACATCTCTCTGTATGTGGTTTAACAGCACCTACACAGGGTAGAGCAGAATTGAGACTATAGCATGTACACAGAAGGGGTTTAACCTTTTCCTTCCATGACACAGTCCTAATAAAAAACCACCCACTCTCCAAGCTTTTATTCATCCCAGGAGAGAAGTTGCCATTCGGCTAATGACAATGAGCATGTTTCAGGTTAAAGTTTGTTGTTGGTAAATTAAAAGGGATTTTCCTAGCCTCGCCCCCTCCCCCCAACAATACTGGAAGAAGCCTAGGGAAAGCCTTTGAGATTCATTGAGGAGCAGTGCTTCAAAACCGTGCACTGCGACCAAGGGCAAAGGAGACAAGAGAACAAAGATGAGTTGAACTTTTGAAGATGTATATTCTGCCACAGTTTCAGCTTGGGCCATGCTGAGAGCTTTTCTAACATGCTAAATCAAAACAGCAGGGTAGCTGTGGCCTCGAGGAAAGAAATATTAAACATCTGCTAGCTTTTAGACTTGAAACATTGCCATAACCTTATCGGAGGGGGATTTCTTGCCGTTACTCCTCTGTGGAACACGCTCTTGCTGCAACGTGGAGATAAAGGTGTCAGCACCTTGACACAAACTGCCACTTCCCAATAGTTATTGATCACACCTAGCGCTGAGTTCCATAATTAGCTACCATCACAGCTTTTCCAATACAGATTTGTTGTTTTTAACACTGGTGACAAGTCTTTTGTGAAGGAAGAGTCCTGAATGCATTGCCATTCTCCAGGCAATATGAGATGTAGTAGATGCTATGGGTGCACACCAGCCCCAAAGTTCCTTTTTGTTGTTGTTTAGTCGTTTAGTCGTGTCCGACTCTTCATGACCCCATGGACCAGAGCAGGCACTCCTGTCTTCCACTGCCTCCCGCAGTTTGGTCAAACTCATGCTGGTAGCTTCGAGAACACTATCCAACTATCTCATCCTCTGTCGTCCCCTTCTCCTTGTGCCCTCCATCTTTCCCAACATCAGGGTCTTTCCCAGGGAGTCTTCTCTTCTCATGAGGTGGCCAAAGTACTGGAGCCTCAGCTTCACGATCTGTCCTTCCAGTGAGCACTCAGGGCTGATTTCCTTAAGAATGGAGAGGTTTGATCTTCTTGCAGTCCATGGGACTCTCAAGAGTCTCCTCCAGCACCATAATTCAAAAGCATCAATTCTTCGGCAATCAGCCTTTTTTATGGTCCAGCTCTCACCTCCATACATCACTACTGGGAAAACCATGGCTTTAACTATACGCAGTGGCGTAGCGTGGGTTATCAGCACCCGGGGCAAGGCAAGTAATTTGCGCCCCCTAACCCATGGATTTGCGCCCCCTAACCCGTGGATTTGCGCCCCCTAACCCCCAGATGTTGCGCCCGGTGCGGCCGGCCCCCCCTGCACCCCCCACGCTACGCCACTGTGGCAGACCAAGGTGACTGAATTTATGGGACTGGCAGAGATGACCGGCAGAATTCGTGACCAGAGGAGAGAGACAGTGGAAGAGGACTGGAAAAAATTTAAAATTTATCTTAAGAACTGTTGTAAAATTTCGGAATGCTAAGATGTCAAGGGGTATGATGCAGAGAATTACAGCTGTTAAAATTTAAGTTTAAGAAAATTTTAAAGAAAATTAAACATAAAAATGGATGAAGGATTGCTAAAAAAATTTAAAACAAGGATGCAGTGAAGGGGAGGTATGGGGAAGTCATGCTATGTTTGTTTGTGTTGTGTTTTGTTTATTCTTTTTTCATGTTGTAAAACCAATAAAAATTATTATAAAAAACAACAACAGAGTGCTTAAATGACTCAGGACTGTAATACCTCAGAGTCCATCTTTCCCTTAACCTGGACCTTGCAAGCATCATTTGAGGCCTTCAAGTTCCCCCCTCCACGAGAGGTCCATAGGATGGCAACATGAGAATGGGCCTTTTCCGTGGTGGCTCCCTTTGTGGAATGCTCTTAGGGATTCTCACCTGGCACTTTCGTTACATATCTTTAAAATGTTGCTCTACAGCCAGGCCTTTGGCTGACTGAACCATCCATAGCCTTTTAAATGAGTTTGGGGGTATTGTTTATTAATATCATGTTGGGCAATTTGTGTTTTTATGGGCTTGTTGGGTGAAAGGCAGTATATAAATGTAATTTTTAAAAAGAAATGGGAGTGCAGCTGCATTCAGGACAGTCAACTGTCCAATTCTCAAGCACCAGAACCAGCAACCCCTAGTAGCTCCATCCTGCCAAGATTCAAACTCAGTTTATTTCCCCTCAGCCATCTCACCAGATGGTGAAATAAAGCTGGGTGTCATCAGCCTTCTCATGGCACCTTGTGGCCCCACCACTTTCCTGAGGGCTGCCCCACACCTGGTGTTGGCTCTCTTTAAAGTTGTGCACTCACTTTGGGACCAAACCCCACTGAGGACAGGGGGACCTCCGTTCCAAGCTGTACATCCACAAGGTCAAGCTGTAACCTAAAGAAGTTTCAGACTGATGTGCAAATATTCCTTAAGCCAGTGGTTCTCAACCTGTGGGTCCCCACCCAGATGTTGTTGGACTACAACTCCCACCACCCCTGAGGTCTGGCCTTGCTAGCTAGGGGTGATGGGAGTTGTAGTCTAACAACATCTGGGGACCCACAGGTTGAGAAAGGCTACCTTAAGCTGTTTTAAAACCTAGTAAACGAAACGAAAAATAAAAATTCTAACCCTCCAGCTCCAGATCAATGTAATTCATGGGAAAACATAAATTTAGGCAGTTGGCTATATTATATTCCCGAAGCAATGGTCTCACAGGGACCCATCGTTAATTTATTACAGCTAATCCTTCATTTGCTTCGGCGTGGAGCAAAGCAGAGCACGTTCGCCTGCGCCTGGGGATCCTTCTGCGGCTTATTTGGCAGAGTGGCGTCCTGGACCTCCAAGGCTCCAGAGTCTTGCCCTGTGCCGCTCCATAGCCTCAATTCTGAGGCCGCAGCGCTCTCCGATCTCCGCGAGGTCAGTTCTCCGGCTGCTTTGCAGCCTCGCCGTGCCCGCTCGGAGCCGCGTTCCAAGAGCCTCATCCAGAAAAGTTGAGACTCACCCTCCACTGCTATGCTCATGCGGTGCTTTTTCCTTCTCCGGGAGAACCGCCAAACAAGCCCCTTCGGGCGCGCGGGAGGAGCGAGCCGCCCGCTTTCCCGCCCTCGCCGGCCTCCTGGGGCGCACGCAGCGCTCGCGCCCTCCGCAGCCCGCCCAAACGCGTGCCAATGCCGGGCGACGCGCAGGGCTTCTAGCGGCAAGCGAGTGTGCGCGCAGAAGGCGGCGCCTGAGGCGAGGTGGCGCGGGGCGGCGTCCTGCTCTCCCGCCCCGTTTCTGGGCTGCCTCCTCCGAGCCGGCAGGGCGACTTCCTGCTCTTAGTGCTCGGACAGGATTGGGGAAGCACCTGCAGCGCGCCGCCGAGAGGGTGCAGCTTGCCGGGCTTGAAGCGTCGCAAGGAGCCTGGGCTGGGGAGCGCGCAGCCTCGTCCCTTCCTTCGCAGCCTGGTAGGGGCAGAGAGCTCCGAGTGCGCCCCCAAAAATGTTGCGCCCGGTGCGGCTGGCACCCCTTGCACCCCCCACGCTACGCCACTGACTATATGGCCTTTGTCTCAAATTCAAGGTTATCACATTAGTGTTTCAAGCCCTAAACAATTCAGGTCCCAAATACCTGAAAGACCACCTCCTTTCCTACAGATTCTCTTGGGTGCCAAGATTGGCCCCTAGGTAGTACCTCCACGCTTAGAAGCTTGGAGTGGGGGGCAGAGTAGTGGTCCTGGAGAGGGCCCAGTGGTGGTGGCCCCCAAGTTGTGGAATTCCCCACAGAGGTGTGTCTGGCACCTTCATTATACAGCTTCTCACAATTGCTGATGACACATCTCTTTGCCATGGCTTTTGACACTTGAAGTGGATATTTTTGGGACCCACCTCATTTCTGCAATTTTAAGTTGTTTTAAAACAACTTGTAGTTGTGTCTGTAGCTTTGGAAAGTAGCCTGAGCTGTTTGGGAGCCACTCCCATTTACTATAATGGGCAATCTAAAATGGCTATAATTTCCTCTCCCTTTTCACCAAAATGGATAAAATCTGCATGTATGGCAACCTTTCAAGAGTAGATTAACCTTGCCAAATTGTAGCAGGGCATGATTATGCAGGGCATCTTTAAATTTTGATTTAAAAGAAAGAAACAAAGGGGGAAAGCCTGTAGGTATTCATTTTCTGCCAGCATTGTGCCAATTTGCAGGCCTGGTCAACCTGCTGAGGGAATGGCGCCTGCCATGGTTCTCACCTTGGTTCACATCATAATTCAGGGTACACAAGGCATACTCAGAGCCTGATGCACACCCCTAGCAAATACCATGGACTACTGACACATACAAATGCCTCAGTCTACTGGCATTTTCATGTGCAGTGATACCGGCAATGATTTGTGTGACACGTTTTCTCTCATTGATTTCAGAACTGCCCCATCTATTGAAGTGAAGTGGGGAGCCAGCTTGTGCAAGAATCCCTATGAACGCATCAGGGTCATGGAACTCTAGGCAGGGAGGAAACATTTCACAATTTCAGGTGGAAATGTCTATGGTGTTAATGATTTAAAACCTTAAATGGTATATAGGATTCCTGGCTTATCATGAGCTGTATTATAATTGGTAAGGCTGTTTTGCCTTCTCTGGCTAATAGCAGCTCTTTCACATGCCCCGTTTCCAGGTCCCTTTTAAGAGAATATTAATAAACCTGAGAACTTCCACATACAAGGCATGTACTCCCATCCCATATTAGATTTGTTTTTGTAGGTTCAGGAGGCAAATGCCTCACAATCTTTCTCAATGTGAAACACAGGACAAGTCTAATCAGGTGTTTACCAGTTGCCTTATCCCAATTTAACTGCTTCCTCTTGTCTTCCAGTTTCTCTCTTCTATTCCCCTCTCTGCTAGAATAAAGTCTTTTGAAACATACTTTTAAAAAGGCACCCCAATATAGCAAATGAGATCTCTGTACAAACTTCTTTGTAAATGATAATCGGGTCTACAACTCTTTATTGCCTAAATACCGTGATGGGATAGTTTGATGACAAAGTTCCATGCATGTGCTAATATTGCCCTCTAGTGGTTACTGTTCCATAACCATTTGCATTCCCCCCCCCCACTGTTTTTGAGAACCAAATTCATTCATGTTCCTTTTGTTTTTAATGCACCATTCTTGTAAAATTAAAACTTCCTCTTCACCATCACTATCATTGGGTTTGAGGGGATAATACACTAATATCCACTGTGCTGACTCTCACCAGTGAAACATTGGCATTTACTCTCTCTCTTTTTAAAGTTTTAAGAGTTTTGAAATTTCCTCAGGTTCCTTCATCCATGACAAAATCCCCAAACAGAAATTGTCACATTCTATTCCTGCTATGTAGAAATGTTACCATGTGTGAAGCAGCCGTGAGTCTCAGGGGAAGGCAATTTCACATTTGTGTAGGAGCTTCTTAGAATAGCTCTGGGCACTACAGGAACCATCACCAGTCACTCTCACAAACAGCTGGCACTGTTTCCTCTTAACAGGCAAAAGAAAATTCAAACTGGGGCTGTGCGCACATTTCAGAAGCAGACACAGATTGCACATGTCATCTGAACAGTTTTCCCTATGGACTTGTGAAAAGGCTTATGTATGATGAAAACGAACCCCAAAGAGAGTGCATTCATGCCTAAACTGTGTATGTGCTGATGTATATTCTTGTACACAACCCCAGTCACCGAGTAGTGCGAGATTCCAGGAGTATCAGGTGCTTCCTCAAGGTCCGTGTTTCCTTTTGGAAATGAGGGGTTCACAGACTTAACACCCCAAACGGGTCTTGTTTCTCCAATAGCTGCACAGCCTTGGGTTCAAACAGAACTCAGACATTGCTCTCAAATGTTGCTCTGACTCTGTCTCCAGCTTACTGCTTCGCTTCCGGGTCACATCAATGCCACTTTAACTCTAAACTCAGACTTGTCCTTCTAACTATCTCTGAGTTGAGAGGGGGACAGCTCATTGGCCATCTCACACAGAGCCCCCTTTCCTCTTTTCTCCTAATGGTCCATCACCCAAGTGATCACCTGGGTCACACAGGAAGCTGGCCAGATTTATATTTTAACACTTGCTGGATTCAGGGGTTGGGGGACGCGGGTGGCGCTGTGGGTAAAACCGCAGTGCCTAGGACTTGCTGATCACAAGGTTGGCTGTTCGAATCCCTGCGGCGGGGTGAGCTCCCGTCGTTCGGTCCCAGCTCCTGCCCACCTAGCAGTTCGAAAGCACCCCTAAGTGCAAGTAGATAAATAGGTATCACTTTATAGCGGGAAGGTAAATGGTGTTTCCGTGTGCGGCGCTGGTGCTGGCTCGCCAGATGCCACTTAGTCACGCTGGCCACATGACCTGGAAGTGTCTCCAGGCAGCGCTGGCTCCTGGCCTCTTGAGCGAGATGAGCGCGCAACCCTAGAGTCAGAGACGACTGGCCCGTATGGGCAGGGGTACCTTTACCTTTACCTGGATTCGGGGGTTAGAGAAGGATCTCACATACAGCCTACTTCTTCCTTCCCAAACTCATAACAATAAGCATAAATGATGGCGATGATGATGATGATGATGATGATGACTACCCACCATTCACCAGCAAGTCTCAGGACAGCTTGCAACAATTTAAAACTCAGGATTTAAAGCAGGTTACAGTCTTCTTCTTCCTTCAAAGAAGGATAGAACATTTTTTATGTATGCAACAACAGCAGCAAGAATACACATCGCGAAGTATTGGAAGACACAAGATTTACCCACCCAGGAAGAATGGCAGATGAAGTTGATGGACTATATGGAACTGGCGGAAATGACTGGCAGAATCCGAGACCAGGGAGAAGTCGGTGGAAGAAGACTGGAAAAAGTTTAAAGATTATTTATGGAAATACTGTAAAATTAATGAATGCTAGAAAAATGTTGGAATGAAGTTATATGGCTTTAGTAGAAATGTTATAAGGAATTAAGTATAAATAGATTAATAGAGTATTAAAGGAAAAAATAAGGTTAGAATGTGCTAAGATAATTATAGGATAGAAAACAGAGGAAGATGGAAAGGAATTGCTGAAACAATTAACAGAAGTGGAATACAAAAAGGGAGGTGTGAGGAGGTCGCGGAAATAAGTGAATGAAAGATAAGATACTGAAATTATTTGATGTGTTTTAAACTGTTTTTGTTTTGTTTTCTTAGTTTAATGTGTTAGTGTTATGTAGTGTTTTTGTATTGTATTGTATTGTTCTTCTTTTTTGTAGTGTTTAAATTGTTGAAAAAGTAATAAATATTATTTTAAAAAAAATAAAGCAGGTTACAGTCTCTGGAATAGGGTGGGACCTGAACACACACACACCTCAGGTGTCAACGACCAAGGTAAAGAGGTACCTCTATTTAGAAATAACTACCAAGAGGGCTCCCCCTGCAGATCTTAACACCCAAGAGGGTCTGTGGAGAAGGAAGGGGTCTTGAACCAGTCACTGCAGGTCCGTGTTCAAGCAAAACTTTACCTGCAGATTTCAGCAGGTGACAATGTTGTTTCCATGCTATGAAAGAGTTTTCACCTACTGATTTACCCAGACTGCTGTTGAACATAAAAGCAGGCCGGGCTCTTTCTCAGGGTTATTTTACTATGCTATGCACATACACTTCATAACTCGTTTGTCCTTTGTTTACCAAGGGTCAAAATGTTTGCTTTATTTCCATCAAAAAAAATCCCTAGCTTGAGAACCTCCTGGTTGGTGCTGAATAGTCCTATAGAAAAATAGCCAAGCTGTGAGCAGGCCGGGGTAATACCCTCCCTCTCGCTTTTCATTCCGCAAACTAAACTTCTTTGGCAATGGGAAGGGAACTCATTCTGCTCTTAAGGGTGCTTAACCTTTAGAGTGAATAATATGTCCCAGCTAGCACGCCAACATTTGCAGACATGAAACCTTAATATTGCACATTATCACAACGCAATATTTCTCGCACTGAATTACAAAATTGCTGAGCAGGTAGTAATTGCAAAAATGAACACTTCTGCCTGAAAAAACCCTGTGAGTATCTGCCCCCGTCCAAGCCAGTTAACAAGAATTACGCATGAGGCCTTTTGGAATTAAAAATTTAAATTGCTTTGGGCTGTCAAGATGTGAAACATAGCTATAGGGTTATGTGGCCTAGAAATTCAAATGTACAGCATCCAATTAGGAAGGGGGGGGGAACAGTTTCAACAACATACTGCATCTTTAGAATGTTAAAATATGATCCTTCTCCCCCCCAAAAATAAAAAAAAATTACATTTTTCTATTGGCCTCAAAGCTGACATATATTCTGTGCCTCTTCTGTGCTTGTCTTGCTTCTCTTTCTGATTGGAAGTACAAGGTAAGTTAGAATAGAATTGGAAGTACAAGGTAAGTCTCCTAGAATACAGAAAAACAACAGCTTGTGCATTCATTGATGAATCACAACATTGTTATTTCAGCATTATAGAAAAGGGGAAATCAGATTTGTCTGTCAAATCTACCATATGATCCGTACTACCATCTCTAAAATCCTGCTGGCACTGTATTCTGGAGGGGGAGGGACATGGAAACTTCTATTCTTTAAAGCTGTAAAACTGTCAAACAATATTTAAACTTCAGTTGCAAAATAACTCATTCAGAAAGATGTGCCTTGTTTACATATTTTTAATACGTATGTTTTAGCCTCTCTGTACTTCCTGCTTTTTGAGTGTTAAATTTTGTCACCTTTGCATCTGCAGTTTAATTCCTTGATAACCGTATCATTTGAATTTTCACTTTTGTTTCCCTTATGATGGTAGTAAGAACAGAATTTCACTTCTTTTTTGCCCTTCCCTCTCCTTCAAATCTGCTTCCACTTTATCTGCTTCCATTTCTTCTGGGCTCTGAAATGAAGATGCACACACAATTTGAAAACACAGACACCCAAAATGTGAAGTTTACAGAAGCAAAGTGTTCCACAACAGAGATGCTGTAAACCACTGACTACAATAATATATGGAACTGGGACTATAACTGACATGAGACAGAGCCTCAATAAATTAAAAAATGGAAATAATCTAACTATAGTTGCCAGAGTTTAAAAGTCCATCTATCAGCACCCTGGACAACAGTCTTGGATACACTTCCTCTGCACAATACAAACTGTTGTCCTAGGGCATGCTTTGAAGGCACTTGAGGTTATTACTTTACAAAAGCTAAACATCATCTGGGTCTGGTTGGTGCCTTGATGGGTCAATTACTGGGAACCATGTGTACATCTCCTTGGATTCCTTGACGGAAGGAAGATGGGATATAAATGTAAGAAAATAAGATAAAAACAGATAATACTTGGGAGCAGGCCTATTGAAAAAGAACTTCAGGAACAAGTTCCTCCAAGCAGAATTCATATTTTACTGTGTATGGCTATTTCACATGAAAGTATAATCCATATTAATAAAATTCCTATCTTGCCCTCCCTCCCTCAGGAGCCCAGAGCAGCAACCAACAAAACAATGCAATTAAAAACAAAATAAAACAGTCACATATCCTTACAGCTAATAATTTCAACACTGCCAGGAACAGCATCTTACAGCTGTCAAATGCTTGGGTGAACAGGAATGTTTCTCAGTTCCTTCTGAAAGTTACTAAGAACCCAAAAATTTAGTATAATACAGTAACAGATAATACATTATTATAACAAATAAAAACACACTAAAATCAGGCAGAGACGACTGGAAACTAAACTTCAAACCAAACAAACAAAAAGAAAGCTGGACAAATAAATGGCCTGGCACTGAAATGGCTGTAACATGATTGTAACATTGGCACCAGTCATATTCCTTTCAGAAAGGAATTCCACAGATGGAGACGCCACAAAGAAGGTTTTATTCCTCACTGACACATAGCAAAGTTTACCCAACAAACACAAATGAAGAAGAGCCTCATCTCGAGATGTTAATACATGGGCAGGACTGTTCCATTTTCAGCCCACCTTCTAGATAGATAGGGGATAGCCAGCCTGGTACCATCCAGCTGTTGTTGATTCCAACTCCCATCCACTCCGGTCAGCATGGCCATTGGGGTAAGGGAAGATGAGAGATGTAGTCCACAACATCTGGCACCACATTGGCAACCCTGGGCTGGTTTTGGGCAAAAGTACAGATTGACGCAAGTTATCATTTTGCATATCTGATTGCCACATGTCATCTGTACCCTCTCTTACTCAGGACATTATCACACTTCCCCCTCCCTTTGTGGTTCTGGTATGTTGGGTTCAGCTTATCAGATCCCCTCCCAGCCCAACTTCAATCCCATATATCTCATTATAGTTTCCTAGCAGACTATATGCTAGACTGGGAGCAATGACGATGGCAGTGTCAGTGGAAATGTGTGCAAATGTGAAAGGACAGCAAGGAAACTCAGGATACCATTCTAGAAGGCACAGGTGAAGTTTCCCAGAAGCCCAAAACAGGTGAAGGGGACTATGCTGGGAATGGAGGTCAGTGGGATAAAAAAAAGGGGGGTGGCTGCATAACTACAGTACCAGGAGCTCTGAGGGATCTTTCACATAAAAAACACCATATAATCTTGATATTTCTGAGATCAGTATTATCTAGTAAAGGACAGAAATGGGTGGGATAACCTCCCATGTAGCCAAAACTCAACTGGCATCTGCATCAAATCCCAGTTACTATGTGAGAGTAACAACTGAGAAAACAGTAAGGGGTGTCCTGAGTCAGTTTGTCTAAATAACACAAGTTTAAAGAACAAATCTCAGATGTCAACACTTTTCCTTCTTATCCCAAGTGTCTCTGGGGCACAAGTGCATAGGCTCCAACACTAAACAGGTTTCGTGAGTTCTCCCCTCCTATCCACTAGCAATATACAAAGATAAAGTAATCTACATAATAAGATACCCACTCTTTAGAAATGTTCCCCATTTTCTTTTTCTTTTTTTTCATTTTTAGCAAATACGTTCATATTGGCATTGTAAATACCTGAATGCATTTTTTCTACTTTAGTATATACTTTAGTATGTGGGCTTCTTTTTCGCCAAGCTGGTATATTATATGCTGAAGTGCACCTCTCTGTAAAGAAAAATACAGTTGGATTTACATTTTCAGTGATAATTATAATCATATTCTGCCAATCTAGTTACAGAGAGAGAGTGTTTTAGCCATGATGTTACCTGACATCACATAAATCATAGATCACTTCGAAAAACATATTAACCCCAAGGGAGAATGCATTCCATTTTCAATCTGGGAACATGAACTAGATTTTGGGAGAGGGAAAGCTTAACACATATGGGTGGCAGGACCAGTAAATACTTCCTTAAAAGAAGGTGTGATTCCATTGGCTGTTTGGGACTTTTCAAATCTTTAATTAACCCAACAACTCCTCTGCCAAATTCACTAATCTTACAGAAGTGCTACTGGGACTCCAAGTATTCTTGGATGAAACCAATTATTTAGATCTAATATTCATTTTGGACTGGAACTGCTTTAATTGTCCTGGTGGTTGACTTCCATTAGGAAACAGACAGGAGAAAGATGGCTGTTGATTGTCCAGGTCCTAGCAATAGTGCTTAATAACAATGACCATGATATCTGGATTATCTGCCTGGAAAAGAACTGATAGGACATTGGACTCCAAAGATACTACAAAGTTCCATCTTATTTCCCTCGCTATTTAACATCCATGTGAAAGTTTTGGGTGAGGTAATTCAGATGATACCCAAACCTCTCACTCATCTCTTTTTTATTTATTTCTTACTGAGGTTTAATATAACAAAACAAGAAGAACTACTGCAAAATGACAAAATGTGAAACCACACAGAGAATTAACCAAACATGTTTCTGAGCATAACGTAAGGGTTAGAGCTCGCAATACTTCAAGACAAAATTTAAACTAGAGGAACTCATTGTCTGATTTTTATGACATTGTCATTACAAAATTGGCAGAGTTGGGACAGATTTATAAGGAAAAAAAACAAGCAAACAAACAAAATAAACATTAAGGAGGATAAAGACAAAAGAAGAAGAATTAGACCATCCAAACCATTCTTGCCACATCTGACAACAAATCATCTCTATTTGTATCTGAACTGAATAAAACCCCACCAAATTGCAGCAAAATCTTGTGGCTGTGCTTTTACCTTGTAATAAACATAAATTATAAGTTGTTGTTTTTTCTTCAGAAATAGCTATTGACCAGACAGAGACATTACAAACAGACAGTTTAGAAGGTTAAAAAAATCAAGTTCTTATATAAGGTAAAGGTAAAGGTACCCCTGCCTGTACGGGCCAGTTGTGTCCAACTCTAGGGTTGCACGCCCATCTCGCTTAAGAGGCCGGGGGGCAGCGCTGTCCAGAGACACTTCTGGGTCACGTGGCCAGCGTGACAAAGCTGCTCTGGTGAGCTGGCACCAGTGCAGCACACGGAAACGCCGTTTACCTTCCCGCTATAAAGCGGTAACTATTTATCTACTTGCACTTAAGAGTGCTTTCAAACTGCTAGGTGGGGAGGAGCTGGGACCGAACGACGGGAGTTCACCCCGCCGCGGGGATTCGAACCGCTGACCATACGATCGGCAAGTCCTAGGCGCTGAGGTTTTACCCACAGCGCCACCCGCGTCCCTAGTTCTTATATATAACCTTACAAATAGATGAGACTGATAGGTAAAAGAACAGTCAACAGTAAACAGTATGGTAAGCCCTGAATTTATGTGGGGGTTATGTTCCGGAGATCATGCCTATAACTAGTCAAAACACAACTGGGTGCAAGGGCAGGTGGGACTGCCAAACTCTTATCCCCTGGATGCTGACCCACATTCTGCCTCCTATTTATGCTGAATGCACACAAGTTAAATGTGCTCAAGCTGCGGGCTTATTGTACATAAAGCTACCTTAAAATCTTGAGAAAATGGGAAGGGAAACTTTTCCTTTTTCTAAAAGAAAGCAATGTTGGCCAAGAGGCGAACCTGCTGAGGGAAAGCATTCCATATTCAGGGTGCCACAACGGTAAAAGCTCTCTCTGTAAGACAGTCTTATGTTTAACTCAAATTTGGTATAACAGAACACAAACTCAATAACGCAGGCAAACTTCCATGCCAGAAGGAGGGGTCTAACAGACTATGTGCTCACCTGCAGCCAAATTCATCTTGGATTCTTTGGTTGCACCAACTTTACCATAGGTCAGATTGGGTGACCTTGCAGCTGCTGGAGAACTCAAGGAAATACTTCTCCCGCTGGCTCTCTGAGAAGGAACATAAGAAGCATTCTCAGCATTCTTGCTTTGATCATTTTGTTGGCAATACCCTTTACCTTTAGGGTTTGAAGTATGCATTGCTGCAAGAAATAATACGATAATCAATATTTTCCCCAGACTGAGTGCTGCTCAACATATAGGGCAATGGATGGGGACATGCAATACAAATACAGAGCTTGCCCCTTTTAAGAGATTGCCTCTGATGTTGAACCAGGACCAAATGAGTCAATTGGCCCCATGTGACTTTTTCAACCTACTAAAAATGGTTTCTCAAAATACCTTTTGCTGTCAACGGGAGAGGAAGGTTTTTGGGTTCCTCGGAAATCCATTTCTTTTTCTTCACTCCTTTAAAATGATGCTTCTTTATACTTTCGGAGTGACTTGTAGCTAAAGAGAAGAAAAAAACGACAACAGGATTTTGCCTCTCAGTTCTAGGGCGTTGAGAAAGGAGGAAGATTCCCAGGTTTGTTTCATGCATTCACTGAGGATTCAGTGGGGGCGGGGGGGGGGCGATCATGGTAAAGGCCAGCCTTGCTGTATTCATGACCTGGAATGTGATCCAAAAATGACTGGCAGATAGCCTTACATGCATAAGTATGGTTTTAACAATCCTCCCTTTCTCCTCCCATTTTTTGTGCAGTATAAATTGGCCATGTGTGTGTAGCACACCTAACATCTGAGCTGTTCCCTCATTTACCTGCTACTGAATCTATGTGAGGACGCAGGTGGCGCTGTGGTCTAAACCACAGAGCCTAGGGCTTGCGGATCAGAAGGTTGGTGGTTTGAATCCCTGTGACAGGGTGAGCTCCCGTTGCTTGGTCCCACTCCTGCCAACCTAGCAGTTTGAAAGCACGTCAAGTGCAAGTAGATAAATAGGTACCGCTCCAGCAGGAAGGTAAACGGTGTTTCAGTGCACTGCTCTGGTTCGCTAGAAGCGGCTTAGTCATGCTGGCCACATGACCCGGAAGCTGTATGCCGGCTCCCTCAGCCAGTAAAGCGAGATGAGCGCCGCAACCCCAGAGTCGTTCGCGACTGGACCTAGTGGTCAGGGGTCCCTTTACCTTTATCAATCTATGTGAACCAGTGCACAGATGCAACACAATATAGATTTTCTCCGTCGCCATCCCAGTCCATTTTTACGGGAGGCAGCTGGACTGAAGCAGCTGAAAAGAGCTGTCCACCCATACAGAGAGGGGACACAAAAAATAATTGCATGTATTAAAATGAGGTGGCTGACATTTTACGCAACTATATCCCTGTTGTGGAGGTCAATAATGGATCGTTTATGGTGCTTTTTCAATGGCAGCCAGGGGCACCACGGGGTATCTGTTGAAGCTCCTGCCCTACCAGGTAATGCATCACTGTGCCCTGATTCTGCTGCTGCAACCATTTGGTATTGTTGCCTGTTTTTACCTGTTGCATCCAAGTGAGTGAGAAGTGACTGGCATAATAAGAAGGGACAGCAGTCTCGGCTTACCTAGTGCGCGCGTGCACGCGCACACGCGCGCACACACACACACACACACACACACACTGGGCATTGGTGAACATTGGGCAGGGAGGGACAGGGCAAGTGAATGGACAACACCAATGAAAATGTGAGACTGTTCAATAAAGGGGACCCCCTGATTTTGCCTAGCCACCTCCCTCCCCTCCATAGAAGAACCCCCCAGTGCTTCCCCCACCTACAGAATGTCTGAATTTGAGGAAGTATCATGCTGTCAAACAAGGCTATATCCAGGTTAACACAGAAGCATCTTTGGTGGCTGTGATAATTGGCGTTATGTGAAAAGTCCAGCTGATCATTTCACACATTTAAATGTGTCATGAAACTGAGCCCGCTATCTAATACTTCTCAGCACGGTCCCCTTTTAGACTCTTGGGAAGTTTGCAATGGTTCACTGCATCATAGAACAGTAAAAATGATCACAGTAATTAATTGGATGATCCTGCCAAAGCTAAACTCTGTAACAAGCTTGTGTTGGCACCAAAGAGAATAGACAGAATAAGCTGTAGCTGGGGGTGGGGTGGGGAATGAGCCGAGTGTTAACTCTGATAAGAAAATGAAATTAACCACCAGTACAGTTGAATTCCCTGGCACAAATTATAGAAAAATCACACAGGCAGCTTGTGCAGATGCATTTTCAAACTGCAGAAAGGAAGAATCATATATCTTCCCAATTCCCCCCCTCCCCCAAAAGACGATACATGAGCTCTGAATACCTTTAATGTTCGAACACTTCAGCATGGCAAATTCTTTTTCTCCACTGAATGCTTTACTTTGTATCCCTGCAACAAATATATTTCTTTGTGGCAAATAGCAATCACCTCCTACAAAGAGAGACAAATAAATAAATAAATCACAGAACTTGCATTTGCATTTTAGTTTACACTGTCATTTGATTGTCATGTAAATCATAAGAATTTTAATAGTCAATGTACGTTTGAAGTAATTACCTCCATTTTCAAAGGCACTAAGATCAGATCGAGAGCTATAATCTAATGATGCCGTTATCTCCGTTTGCCTTTCTGCAATATTGAACTTTGATGGAACTGCAACGCCATCACCTAAAAGAGCAAGAGACAGAATCATTGAACTTACTAAACTTATTTTAATAGTGGGAAATGTCCATGGCAGAGGTATTACCATAGCATTAGTCAAACTGCTCTTTTGTTAACTTCAGCTTTCCCATCTGTAAAATGGGGATCATAATATTATAAGAATCTGATAAGGATTGCTGAGATGGCATTAGTAAAGTGTTTTGAGCACTTGGAAGATAAATAAGCCTGGTAAATAAGACACCAAAGTTATCAGCCTGCACATTTAAAACAACAAGCTATTTTATTTTAAAGATCTTCTAGCATATGGGCTGGTGGAAGATGAGCAGGGCAATCCATCTCGCCTTCCAGCAACCCATTCAATTGCCTACACGGAATTCCTAGTCAACTATGGTGACCAAGGTGTTCCAATTCATCTTTTCTGAATAGATGTGTGTGAAAAGACCATTTCTCCTTTTCTGCAGATTCATCCCTTCTCTTCTCATCGTCCTTAGAAGCACATCTTCCACTGCACATCTGTGGACATGTTTAGAGACACGCATGGTAACAAATCTCTCTCTCTCTTCCAGTTCCTTAGAAGCCACAGTTTACTGTGCCACTATACTTAGATCCCTCCTTCTTGGTCTCCCTGCCCTCCCTGTGTGAAGTCACTGAATCGCTACAGTGGTACCTCTGGTTACGAACTTAATTTGTTCTGGAGGTCTGTTCTTAAGCTGTAACCGCTCTTATCTTGAGGTGTGCTTTCGCTAATGGGGTCTGCCTCTGGTGCGCAATTTCTGTTTGCATCCTGGGGAAAAGTTCGCAACAAGGAGCAGCTACTTCCGGGTTAGCGGAGCTCATAACCTGAAGTGTTCGTAACCAGAGGTACCACTGTATTTTGTTATTCCCCAAGTAGTCTGCAGATTAAACACATCTATCCCAAGGAAATATGGCAACAGATAAGGCACAGCAGTTGACAGAAAAACACAGTTTTACAAATCAAAACGGATTATTCCTCAAGCAGCATTTTTGAGAGGGTCACTGTTAAACACCCCTCCAGAGAAAGGATAGTGACTGAAGCAGGCTTTTTAGGTTTACAGTGATTAAAGGCTTGTTCAAAATATAAAGTCACAGTGTGGTACCTCTTTAGATTCAGTGGGGTCCACTCTGATGAATCAGCAAAATAAATCAGTGAAACTAAATTTTGCCTTCCACTAAATATTTTCTGTTTAAATTGACTGGTTTAATTATTTCTTCTTTTTTGTCCAAATTACTGTTTCTCATCAGCACTTCCTAAATATTATTATTCCTGAGTTCTCATATTTTAAACATGGATTACGTGAGATATTACAGGTTCTTTTTTCCTGGCTGCTCCTTTAAAAAACCTACTGGGGTCACTAATGGCAGAATAATTTGCCCATTTACAGTGAGCAATGACTTCCATCTCTATCTAATAAAAAGAAATCATATAAAAATATACATTTTTCTCACTTTGTTAATTTCCTTTACGTGACCAGTATTGTTTGTTTTTATTTATTTTGTTGAAAACATTCCAGGGTGGTTTACAACTCAGTAAAAACAGTCCATTAAATCTGAATAAGTACAGTAAAAATAGTAACAACGAAAGTAGATGGACAGCTCTTGGGGGCATTTGTATCAATGTTCAGAGTTTGTTTGTTTGCTTGCTTTACTTAATTCAGTTGATTTTGAAATTATAGTAGCAGATTCTGATAGTTTACCCTCACATTAATCAAACAGCTTCAAATATTTAAGACAACATCAATGAGCCACTTATATTAGCACCTTACTTTTTAAAAAACAAGAACAAGACTTCAGCACATATATCACCACACCTCCTGGACCTGAAAACTCAGGACAGATAGTACCTCTGTCTTATCTGGATTCAACTCAGTTTACTGGCTCACTTCCAGCTGGCTCCAAGCACCACTTCAGCACCTGAATTGCCTCTTGATGGTATAGGGTGAAAAAGCTGAGTGCCACCCACAGGACTTCTTGGGGCACACACCACTTCCGACAGTCCTTCTTTGGGAGAACTGTCTATTTATTCCTTACTGTCTGCTTCCTGCTACTAAACTAATTTCCGATCCACAAGAGGACCTCTCCTCTTATTCCATGACTGCCAAGCTTCCTCAGGAGGCTTTAGTGAGGTACCTTATCAAAACCTTTTGAAAGTCCAAATATACTATATGTCAACCAGATCAGCACTAGCTATATTTTTGTTGACACTCTCAGAGAACTCATTAGAGTTAGTAAGTTAGTAAGACAGGACTTGTGGGACGTGGGTGGCACTGTGAATTAAACCACAGAGCCTAGGACTTGCCAATCAGAAGGTCGGCGGTTCGAATCCCCGTGACGGGGTGAGCTCCCATTGCTTGGTCCCTGCTCCTGCCAAAGTGCATGTAGATAAATAGGGACTGCTCTGGCGGGAAGGTAAACGGCGTTTCCGTGCGCTGCTCTGGTTTGCCAGAAGTGGCTTAGTCATGCTGGCCACATGACCCGGAAGCTGTACACCTGCTCCCTCGGCCTATAGAGCGAGATGAGCACGCAACCCCAGAGTCGGTCACAACTGGACCTAATGGTCAGGGGTCCCTTTACCTTTACTAAGACAGGACTTGCCCTTGCAGAACCCATGCTGGCTCTGCTTCAGCAAGGCTTGTTCTCCTATATGAAAAATAAAATAGAAGTTATATTGCTCAGGTCCTTGCCTTCTTGTAAATCTCTGCCAGTTTCCATGGTTTTCAAGAGCTCGTTCTCCAGCACCAAAGGTATGTTTTTTGTTAAGTGGTTTTCCTGAGAAGTCTGAATTCTGTAGTATTCTCCTGTTTCACCCCAAGGAAGAGAAAATGGGGGCAGTTACCAGAGTGATATCAGCTGAAAAGTGAGATAAGAGAATCAGAAACAACATTCTTACCAGATTTATAACACATTTCCTTTATTGCCTTTTCTTCTTCTATGTCTTCTGGTGTCTTAGACAGTAAATAAGAGGCATCTGTAGGGACCGAATTTCACAGAGCTTACTAAGCAAAGACCTTGCCAGATATCTTCTTGTACCGTGTAAAGCAAAACTTAACTGCAATTGCATTCACAGTACAAATTGCAATATAATTTTTTACTGGTGGGGTTCTTCAACTGGGCTGTATTCTGGAGAGTTTTTCAATATTCCGGATAAAATAATATTATTGCTTAACATTCTATTTTTTATTAATAAAAGTTTGAATCCTCAATTCAGCTGTAATTTATTTTAGGAATAATATTAAACGCAATAGGCCAACTTCTATTATCAAACAGGGTTGGTCATTTATTAAATATATTAACACTACTTTGGGATAAATATGGGTAAAAGGTAAAGTCTAAAACGTTTTTTCTTTGTATTTGTTAAAAGATTGAAGTCACATTGCTTGGGATGGGAGCTTTTAAACACTATTACAGTTATCACAAAAACGCTAAAAAAAACCCTCTAATATAATGTTATATGAGATCCTATTTTGTAAACTTTTTCTAGGTAGATTCAAATTGCTAGAAACATTGAACAAGCACACAAAAATGTCTGGCAAAGTATTTACATTTCTCCTCCTGTTCTTCTTCGTCATCGTCCTCAAGATTGATGGTAATAATCAGTGGAGGATGGATAGGTCTTAATGTGTTTTCTTGACCTTTTGTGGAATCTTGATTTTGGGCAGGAGGTAAAATCCCTTCCTGAACTTCCCTTTGCAATGTAGAATCTATAGGAAGGAACTTAAATTTCAGTATAAAACTTTGAGTAAAACTTTGAAGTCCTCATCATACTTAACTCACTCATAAAAGCCAAGACAGTGGTTTGGTTTTGGTCTTAGACACATATGCAGTGGATACATATTACAACTTGGGCCATCAACTAACTAAGTCATAGTTGATTAATTGTATGAATCCTACACAGAGCATTGCTTCATATGCCCACTATTCTGTTCTGTTGAGTTCACTCCTATGCAAGTGTGCAGAGGATTGCAGCCTATTAATTGATTAATTAAGGTTGCAACCCTATGCACACTTACTTGGGAACAAGCCCAATCAAATTCAGTGGGGCTCCCTACTTCTGATTAGGTTTTTTATTTATTATTTCAAGACCACCCTTCACCATTCATGTTCCCAGAGCAGGGTGCAACATAAGACCCCAGTACCATCAAAACATCATTGAAAGCATGTATCACAATTGAAACCTCAAATACAAATATGCAACCTTTGCAACACAGTGGGCACAAACCCATAATCTCACAGCTGGCCATATCAATTTACCTCTGTTGACATGAGGTGGGCCTGGGCTTAAGAGTGTGCCTTCAAATGAATACAACAATGGCGCCATCACACTCATGTTAATCACTTCCTTTGCTACCTCTGTAAATCTAGAGCAGGGTTTTCGAAACTTGTGTCTCCAGCTGTTTTTGGACTACAATTCCCATCATCCCTGACCACTGGTCCTGATAGCTAGGGATGATGGGAGTCGTAGTCCAAAAAAGCAGCTGGAGACCCAAGGTTGGGAAACCCTGGTACTGTATAGACAATTCTATGCCCTCTGCCATTATCATAGCTTGGCGGGGGGGGGGGGCATTTATTCCACCCATTTCATCTCCAACCACAGTTAGTTCAGAGAACTTATATTTCTTCTGAGCAGGAAATGCACGTGGAATCCATCAAGAATGGAATGGAAATGCACATGCATTTTTCAAGAAAGATACACAACAGAATTCAATCTGTGGATCTTTCCTGCAATATCCAAGCTGATTCTCCCCACCCCACCCCTGCTCATTATAATACAATACTTTCCACATGTATTCTTCCATATACAAGCATATTAAATTGGAACCATATTCTTGTGTTTGAATGTAAAATGTAACATTCATTCTTCGATGGAACATGTACACTTACACTTTAAAAAAATAAACAAACAGAAGATCCTGAAGTTATGCAGCATGTAAAATATTGCGCTTGAATTCCTCAGTAGCCCAGATACAGACACTGGCAGCACTGCAACTGCCAGCCACCTCTCCCCCTCCTCCCAGGATTATCCGTGCCGCTGCTGTAATGGGCTGGCTGGAAGCAGAGGGGTTGCTTGGCTCCAGTTGGCCCCTGGTGGTCACCATGGTCTCTCCCACTTAATGAAGTGTCTGGTTGTCAGGTCCAGCACCTGTATTACTGTGGGGATGGCAAGGCAGGGCAGTAATGACAGAGGGATGGCATGGGGGGGGGCAGCAGCTCAAGTCCATGTTTGGTGGCGGTATTGGTGACATTATGCTGAGGGTCCACTCAGCCTGGTGCCTGCCCTGTTCTTATCCATATGGATGGGCCATTAATATGTTGTCCCATTTGCCTTGAATTCTAGACATTCTACTAGTGATCTACTAGTGATGCCACCCATCTCTAGTTCAGACAGCTGCTCCAGAAGGATACATGGTCAATGGTATCAAAAGCCACTGAGAGGTTGAGAAGAATTAACAGGGACATGTTTCCCCTTTCTCTCTCTCGACAGAGGTCATCATATAGGGCGACCAAAGCAGTTTCTGTACCAAAACCAGACCTAAACCCCGATTGAAATGGATCTAGAAAATTAGTTTTTTCCAAAAGTGCCTGGATCTGGTCTGCCACCACTCACTCCAGAACCTTGCTCAGGAAAGGGAGATTAGCAACTGGCCAGTAGTTAGTTAGGTATTCCAAATCCAGGGAAGGATTTACCACTGATCAGTTAGGCAACAGCCCAGAGTATTTCAGTGTGTAAAAGACAGTGTCCTTCTACAGTGATGTCCTTAATATTTTAAGACTAGACTCTACTCTATAACATTTATATTTCAGTTTTCAGAATATGGGGAAAAAAACATTTGTACTCACCATTACTAGGTGGCAAAAAAAGTCCATTTATGTTACGAGGTTTCCGGTGATGGAAGACACAACTGATTCTCACACAGCCCAATGGCTGTGTCTCCCAGAAACATGAAATGCTGTTGTATTTTTGCTACGGAAAAAAAGAGAAAAAAAGGTGGTTCCATATTTAATGATTACAAAACTGTAAAGCGGGTCATGACTGGAACACTGGAATCCATAAAACTAGACGGTGAATAGCAATGGCTGAGAAATTGCTGAGAAGTCAAAGAAGGCTCTGTCCCTTATATTTTGCAACGGAAACGTGCAGAGATCTCAATAAAAGATGTGTGAGAATGTGATCTTATTGAAAATGATTTGGCTGATTTCCCTACCCAACCAGCTATCAAAAGAGAATCAGGCTTCTGGTTCTTTATACATTACACATTTTCTTTTTAATCTAAAGGTACCCTTCCAATCACAGGAGTTGTGTGAGGAAAGTAAAACTCAATCCAGACTTATTGTTCTACTTGTGTAGAGTACAAGCACTTGAACATTTGCATTATAACATAGTATTAGTGAGCTCTTCCACTTTTGCAGAGCACTGCTAGTGGCTTTATCTTGTGAACCACCTTGAGATCTTTTGGTGAACATATACATCTAATAAATAAACAATAAAGTGAAATAAATATTTCCCTTCTGCCCATTTCCTTGGGTTCCAACCCATATGTGGTATCTGAGAGAGGAGGAGCTTCCTTTTAATTGACTTGAAGCGCAAAAACATGTTGCCACTAAATTTAAGAAGACTCAAAATTTGACTAAAGGGAGCTCATTTTTCTCCTCTATACTCACTGCAGTATAAAAACATTCTATTCTCACAGTGCAAAGAAGAGCGTTATGGGAACATAAAGCTGTAATAAAGTACAGATGAAGGGATCCTTAAAATTCAGTGAATTCGTTCAGCTTTTCAAGTGGGGTAGAAGGTGTGAACCAGTTCTATCTTTAGGTGATAAAATGATGTTTGACTATTTCCAAAGCTGATATCTGGGCGTCACAGGAACATCATGCATCTTAACTGTGAAACTTAAGATGTCACATCTGCAGCAGCAGAGGCGAGAGACAGCCAATAAATGCTTATAATAGATCTCTTCACAAGAGAACACTTCAAAGCGCTTGCTGTTTCTACCTGTATTTCCATATGTCTAAATTTGCAAAGTTGATGGGAACATCTCCCCTCTCTCCATAATGAGCACACGGTGTCACTGCCAATGGCTTTTTCACAGTGACGGAATCGGCACTTTGATCCCTGAATAGAGAAGAGAGAGAGGTTGGAAAATTCGGCCAGGCAGCATTTCTTTAAGTGTTCTTTAGGCTGCCCTTCAGTTTCCAAAAACTCTAGCGTGGCTCACAAACAAATAATTAAAAATACAATAAAATTCCAGTCAGAGAACCAGCAGAAAGGCAGCAGTGCAATAAAAACCAAGCTGAACTAATAAAATAACAAATAAGATTGGATTATATCAGATTATGTGACATGCTAGAAGGCCTGAACAAATGAAAAGCACTTTTTGCCTGGCACTAGAGATACATCAGATGTGGTGTCAAGCAAGCCTCCCATGGGAGGCCACTAAACAAACAAGGCCGCTGGGGTGTGTGGGTGTGAAGGAGACAATGAATCCAGACCACCAGAAAGATCCAGTTCCACTCCTGCCTTAGGACAAAGACTTGCTGCAAGTTACAGATCAATAGTTTGAACCTAGACATTATGCATGGACAGTATGGGCCGGAAACCAATGTGGAAGCACATTTAACATACTGAAAGGGCTTTGTAGGTGTAGCATATTGAGATGACCATGCCAGTGGAGCGCACTGATATTTGAAAACTGGTGAGGTGTAGGGACTGTCTGTAACTGAAGGAATTTCTCGCTAGTGTTTGCAAGTGATGTGGAAGTAGAATGGTGGGAGCCTGAAAGGATGATTAGCTAACTGTAAATATTGTTTTGCTTTGAGGGACAATGATGGTCCAGCTTGGGAACATGTATATCTATATATACTTAGTCACACAACTCATTCATTGCTAGTGGGAAAAGATCTTTATAACAGATAAACAGCTAACTGCACATAGCCTTGTATGTTCTGGATTTTTTGTTAATCTGTTCAGTTATCTCCTACTGGAGAAGCCTTGTGATCACCACCACTCTTTTAAGCCATATTTGTAAGGGAAGAAAAGTCACTAGGGGAAGGCTGAAGGCCCTCTTTAGTCTTCTAAATGGGACGCCCATTTGAACTTGGAGAAGGTGAACACTCCTGCTGAATGGGGAGAGCAGTGGAACAGCAAAAAGTGGTTTGCACTTTCCATTAATATTGTGGGTTTCAATAGAAAAGACAAATGAACATTCCTTCTGTGGGGGACAAGGGGAGAGAAACAGAAACACAAAGAGGTAGATCAACTGAGACCTGAGAATTTCAAGGTGGAATTAAACAAAATGAAGTATTTGTGCTCTCTAGGGCCTCTCTTGCCCATTGTGGGAATGCATGTTTGCTTTTGCTGTGCAATCATCATCATCCTATTACAAAGACAACTGAAGTCTCCAGTGCTCTTTCTTATTCAAAGGGAACAAGACTCCAGTTTTCTACACGTACCTGGATTAGACTCTGCTGAATGGAGCTTACTGCCACACAAAAACTCACAGAATTGCTCTATGAACCCTTCAGCACCATCCCTGAAACATCTCACTACTTTGGAAAGTGGAGGGCACATAACAACATGATAGATGCAAGCCATTATAAATTGTGCAGTATTTACCTTTATACAGGTTGAATGAAAATAGAAATAGCAGTCATCCCCAACTTCTGCCATTGCCACCTCTTGTGCTTCTACTCCACTGCCTTTAGAAAGGTCTCAATGCAAATGTAAGAACTATCAACGTGTAAGGAAAGAACATTCCCTTTTGTTCTGAATACAGCTGTATTTGGGATCTAAATTCTATTTCCTCTTAAAGGGAGACCTCCAGTTGAGAGCTTTATTCAAAGGGTTACTTATACTAATTGTAAAACAGACGGTACCTTCTCCAGGTTTGTTGAAGTGCTCACAGATTGAGAGTGGTTGCTAGACAGTGCGCAAATTCAAACTTCCAGAATTTCTCTCATTGTTACCTTGGTTCTTATGACATCATCACAAAGGCCACCATACGACCCCTCAAACTGGGAGTCCTCGCTTATTTTCATCGCTCCTATGTTTAAAAAAGAAAGAAAACAGTGGTTTTTGTGTAGCCTTTTCATCTCGTTGTACCTTACTAAGTCAGTAGAATTCAATTAAGAGAAGAACATCTGTAACTTATATAATTAAGAGAAGCACAAGGATGGGAGTGAAAGCAAGTGAAAGCAAGTGAAAACATCAGCTCCTGCCCTCTTCAATAATTGCCTGCCTGCCAAAGCCTTGGTTTTTAAATATATTTTGATCATTGATCGCTGCTGACTGGCATATCTACCCTACAAACTGAAGTTACCTGGGAGTGATTCTGGACATTTCTGGAGGGAGGGATTACTGTTTTGCCTCCTTTAAATTATCCTCTCCAGTCCCACAGAGTTCTGTTTGTCATTAAATGACAAGATTATTGGAGGATTTGGAGTTCAGTGCCATTAGTATTGCAGTTAATACTCAGTTACATCTCTGCTTTTCCTCAAATATTAGTGAAGCAGTGGAATCCCTGAATCATGACACAAAATCAGTAACATGCTGGATGAAGGCCAGTTATCTAGAAAAGATATGGATTAAGGTAGTTAGCAGGACTCTGGATTGTGGAATGAATGAATGAATGAATGAATGGTCTACTCAATATAGAGTCTCACCCCTCCTGAAAGAACAAATTTGCATTCTATGACTTCTGCATCTGGCCTTATTCCTAGACTATCAGGTGGTGGTTCTGATCAGAAGTAACTCCTTCTAGCTTCACCCGGTACACCAGCTGCAATCTCCTTTGATGATGCAGCCTTTGTGAACTATACTTTGCAATATCTAGATTGGATTAATGTCCTGGAAGACCTGGCTGGCCTTTTCCCACCTGGCCTGTGAAGGCGGTGTATTTTTATTTTTATATTTTATTATTATTTTATATGCAAACTGTTCAATTTGGCTGTGCACTTTTTAATGCATTTTGGTTATTGCTTATTACTGCTATTGTTATGTTTGTAATTATGTAAATCTTTTCAAGTTGTAAGCTGCCTTGAGCCTGGCTTTATCTATGGAAAGGCTTTTAGGTTTTTAGGCTTTTTAACTTTTAAAGGGAGTTGCTTTCAAATTGGAGAATGGTTGTTTTAATCCTTGTAAAAAAATATTGTTACTATACATTTAGTTATATTTACAATTAATATTTTTGTGTGGTTTCTTTGATAACTGTTGTTGGAAACCAGTGTACATAAACACAATTTACATTTTATACAGGACTTGTTTTCTGCCTTAAAAACTGAGCTAGTCACACCAAAGAACACACAATGAGTTTAGAAATAAGTTTTAAATAAACAGAACATTAGAAGAAGAAAAAACAATGAGAAAAGGTTAATGTAAAAGACTGGTCCTGAACTTCTTGCTATTAAAGCTTGGGAAAACATAGAACAGTACCAGCTACAGCTATTCAGACTGTGTATGCAACCTTATAAAGCATGTTTACCCTAATGGCTCTTGTAGTTCAGTGGCAACTAGTGTTCCTTCCATAAATGAAACCATGAATAATTCATCTGAATGAAAAAAACAAGCTGATTTGGTATTATTTTAAAATATATTAATATATGTGGCTAGTATCAGTTCTCCATGTGTTTAATAACACCAAAACCCTAGAATTCCACAGTCAGAAGGAAGTTCCATTGTTTGCAGTGGGGCTACCTCCCACTTAATCTGTATGTAATTGAAGCCAAAAGTAACATTGATCTAATTCAGTCTATTGCTTGACATGGAGAAAGGGCACGCTTGTTTTTATGACAGCTCATAGTATAATAATAGAGAAGCAAAACACTTCTGCTGAACAGGCTACATATCTAATAGAATATTTGTAATAGTAACTTGTGAACATACATTTCTCTACAACCCTTACATTTGATTTTAAAGACTAGCCATCATTTCCCCACACAAAGGGAAATCACCTGAAGACTTGTCTATGAAACACAGAAACTTTTTCAGAGTTACGGAAGCTAACCACTGGACACATGCTATAGAAAATGAACTAAATTGCCCATTTAGATGTAACTACATTACCAAACAGCAGCTGCAGGGATAAACATCCAGCGAGTGCACAGATTTAGCCTGTAAAGTGGTATAAACTCTGGAGATGTATATTTTAAACGGTATTTCCTTCCTGAATAACCACACACCACTTTAATAATTAAGCAATATATAAATATCTAAAACGTGTGTGTTCCCAGTGCCCTCAAAAGACTGCGCTCCCTTTGAAACATTGTTCAAGGACAGTCCTCTATCTGAACGCATTGCTGGAGTTGTCCAAATCCATTTTTAAAGTATATATGTGTACAGCTTTAATTCTATCAACTTGGCTTCTTTCTTTCTTTTGAGCGGTTCCTCTTTTTCACTGCCAGCCGCCTTGAGTCCCGTCGGGGGTGAAAGGCGGAGTATAAATACTAACAAACCAAGTGGAAAAAGCTGGCCATCAACAGGGAGCACCTGGGTGCTTGTTGCTTATACTTTTCCCCGCTAGGGGGAGACGTACTGTCTTATTTCCAAGCACAATCATTTCTAACTCTTCAAGTCTGGCATATGCTGCAAAAGCTGTGCTCTCTTTATTGGGGACGAGCGAGCGGCCCGACCAGCCCCTCTGCGCTGACGTCACGCGAGAACGAGTCCCTCAGCTTCCCTCCCGGACTACATTTCCCGGCACCCCTTTCAGCCGGGCCTAGCTACGCCTGCTGCCCCGGTCGCCGCCGGGGGAGGCAGCCTCTAGTCTAGGCCTGCTGCTGCTGCTAATCACCGGCGTCGCGCGCGCGCGGGCCGGCCGGCCGGCCGCTGCTGCTGCTGCCTGCTCCGAGGCCGGAGGGACCAGCATGAGCCGCCTGGGCTCGGTGCAGCAGAAGGTGGCCTGCCTGTTCGTGACGCAGGTGAAGGAGGAGCCCTCGGCCAAGAGGGAGCGCCAGGTATGCGGCGGGGAAGGCAGAGCGAGCCCCGCGCCCGCCGGGGGAAAGCCGGGGGCGGGGAAGAAGAAGCAGCCCGCGCGGGGGCGGCAGGGGGAGGAGGGTCGGCAGCTGGGAAAGGAAGGCGCTGCTTCTTCCCCGACTGCCTCCTTGATCGCCTCGCCTCGTGTTTTCATCCCACGTGAGGCGGCTGCTATTATTATTATTATTATTATTATTATTATTATTATTATTATTATAGCAGCCTGTGCTTCGCATGCAAGGGCACTTTACCTGCGTGCACCTTTCCTTGTAGGAATGTCTGCAGGAACGAAATGGCCCTGAATGTTTTGAGGACGTTTGGGGGCACCCTTCTCTGTTTCCTGGCCCTTGCTAGGGTGGGTCGTTAGTTAGTTGGGCATCATATTTGAGCCAAGACTTAGCTCGGCTTAGCCTCCCCCCCTCCAAAAAAATCCACCCATCCACCTTGCATCTCCCCTTTCAGACATCCCATACAGTATTTCTAGGCCTGCGCACAACATCAGCACCACCACCCCTCCCTTGGAATATGTGAGTCGCATTTAACGCAACAGGTGTCTCTTACTTTATTTTTGCACCCGCTGCTCAAGTAAGCACTCTGTTTGTCATTTACATTGATCTACCTAAGTGCCATCAGTAGCTGGAGTGGGCTGAATACTTGTGAAGGTGAAGATCCCTCCCTGCTTTCCCCTCTTGGGTATATTTTCGCATTCAGTCTGAACCATTATAATGCACTGGGCGAGTTCCTTAATAACTTTTCTGTATTCAGATGCTAAGAAACAGCAGTAACCGCAAGCCATCTGAATACATCTCACTCTTTCTCTGCTTAAGTTTGATGGAAGAAAAGGTTACATTACAAGTTGGATTTTCATAGTGTAGCCATCTTTTAATGAGATTATCCCTGTGATTTCAAAGTAATAAACATAGCTACGTACCATTATTTTGTTGGTGATGCGGCTTCTAATTTCAAACTGAAGCCTTGAGAGCAACTGTTGTTCCCATGATAAATGATGCATGGAATCTTTGTTGCCATGGATATAGTAGCTTTTAAGATTCTATAACCCTAGGCTTGATTCCTTCAAAATGGAGAACCCTCTCAAAATGACTTTGAAATTCAGTAGGAAACAGAGTCTACGTTTCATCCTGTGAATTGATATTGTTATCATTACTTATGAAATTTATATAACGCTCTTCATCTAAATATCATAGGGCGGTTTACAACATAGAAATGATGGCTGTACAGTGTCATGGAATCAATGTTATTAAGAATGAAAGTTGTTGGGTTTGAGGGCAGGAGTGGGGTTGGGGATGGAGAGCCTGCCTTGAAAAAAGTTATACTTCCAAAATACTTTTACACCTATTTTCTCCTTAGCCTTTTAAAGTGCTGGCCACCGAAACTATTAATCCAAAGGCATTAGATGCAGATATATACAGTGCGATCCCAACTGAAAAGGTGGATGGAACTTGCTGCTACATAACTACGCACAAAGGTAATGTGAAAGAGCTCTGTTAAGTAGTCCTTTTTATAGTGAAAATATGCTGTACATAATTCAAAATATGGGCTTTATCCATCCTGAATTCATGGCTAAGGGAAGTGTTGGGCTCCTGTCGATGGTCAGAGGCTGAAAGGTAGGTAGGACAGCCTCCTTCATTTGCCCAGGCTGATGGAGATGAATACATCAGCCCACACTATCTTCACTGATAAGAACAGTGATAGCCTGATGTCACTGTAGCCACCTTGGGCAAGCCAGACCTTGGGCAGTTGGCTTAGTCGCCTCCTTCCATTTCTCTGTAGTATTTCATCCCCCCCCCCTAATTGAGTGAGCAAGGTCTTCCTCACCACATATTGATTGGCAAAAGGGACTGGCTGTTCTCTTCTCCCCCCCTACACATGACTCTCACTTGCAGGCATCTGGGCCCCATGCTTTCTTTTGATGCTTTTGTAAGTTTCCTTCCTCTAGGCCAGTGTGGAAGCACAGGGCTACTATCCCTCTAACAGACCAGCAGAAATTTGTGTAGATCCGTAACTCTTGTGGGTTTACTTCAAAGACTGTTGTAAGAGCTTATACGAGTAGCTGCTCCATGCCAGAGTTAAAAGCAATATTCAGTATTCGTTGAAAGGAGTTGGCTAGATTTTTGTTTGTTTGTTGTAAGGAACTCCATGATAAATTTTGATGCCATTTTGTTCACTATAGGGCAGCCATACCTTTGGGCCCGGTTGGATAGAAAACCAAACAAGCAAGCTGAGAAAAGGTTTAAACGTTTTGTGCACTCAGCAGGCGACTCAAAAGGTTGGTGGCTATTTTTTGGGTAACCAAGAGCTTATTTATTTTAAAGATTTTATTGGTTTACAAAAGTACATGTCCTATCTCTTTTGGTTGTACAGTCTGACAAATCAGTTAATTTGTTGTGAGACATTAGTGTTGAGTACAGTATAATGTTGGGGAAGAAGAGGGGGAAGAGGAGGAGTGGGGTGGTGAGGCTTATATTCTTTTGTATAGTGTACATGTGGAGTTTTGTGTCAGCATCAACTGGGTAGGTTTTCTTTTGTTTATTACATTTCCTTGGTAGCGAGATGTATTGGGGTGGCAGGGTGTGGCTGGTTGACTGTGGTTGGCTGCAGTGGGGTTTGTTTGCATTTGGGGGGGGGGGCTTGTTGGGTTAGGTAAACCAGATTGATGCATATGCTGTCAGTAGATTATTGCCATTGTCTTTTTGGGCCGATAAAGGAGAGCCATACTGGGGTGAAGTCATCCTCTTCTATTTGTCCCTGTGTCAATTTCAATTTATTGGTTAGCTTTTCTAGCAAGGTCGTTTCCCATACAATTTGATACCATTGGTTCATCTTTACTCCTGAAAATTCCCTTCAGTGTCTAACTATGAGGCCTCTGGCTGCTGAGAGTAGGTGGGTTATAAACTATATAATGTGAGTGGTCATTATGATCTTGGAAGATGTTCAGTAGGGCCAATTCTGGGGTGAGTTCTAATACCTGTTCAGCTATTTTGCATATCTCTTGTAGGACTGCTGTCCAGAAGGGTTGGATTTTAGGGCATTCCCACTACATCTGGAGGTATGTGCCTGTGAAGGTGCAGCCTCTCCAACATCTTGGTGAGATTTCTGGGCATATCCGTGCCAGTTTCTGTGGTGTTAAGTACCACCTGTAGATGAGTTTCAGAGTGAGTTCCCTTCTTTTGGCTGATATGGACTTAAAGGGAGGTTAAGACCACATTCTCGACCATTGTGCGGGGTTTATTTCATAGCCTATGTCATGCTCCCATTTTCTTTGATTGCATCAAGGGGGGTTGTGGGATTTTGGAGCAGTATTTTATATATTGTGGATACCATCCCTTTACTGTGTCCCTCTGCTGTCAGGAGGTTTTTGAAGGTGGTCAAGGGCCTAGTGGCTGCTGATTCTACTGTTGGATTGTTTAAGAAGGCATGTAGTTGATGATGTGTTAGCCAAGTTATTTGGGTGTCCTCTAGTTTGTCCTGTATTTCTTGTGTTGGTATGGGTTTGCTGTTGTAGAAGTCTTTTAGACAGTGTTGGCCTTTGGCTAGCCTGGTTTTTATCTGGAGGTTTTGTGCTGCATGTTGGAATAGTGGGTGATAGGCCAGGGGGGCTAGTGGGGATGGGGATAGTTTGCCTACTTTTCCATTCCATGCTTTAAGCATGGACTGTTCAGTGTTGTGGAGATTTTCTTTAGTTTGTTTTGGAGAAATGGGGATGCTGTTGTGGGGATGCTTTTGATGGTTTCTCTCTTCAAGTGGACCCATTGTTTTGTCTCATCTTGTAGAATATACTGGATTATGTGGTGTACTTGGTTGGTGATGTAATATGATTCTATTTTGGGGATTCCCCATCCTCCTTCTGAGGTGGGGAGGCACAGGTATTTGGGGCTTATTTTTGGCTTTTTGTATGAGAAAATAAACGAGTGTAGTTTTTTCTGCCACTTCTGGAGTTGGGCTGGGGGAATCCAGATTTGGAGGGTTTGGAATAAATAGATTAATTTTGGGAGGGTGATCATTTTGATCATGGCTATTTTGTTTGAGAGGGTGAAGTTGGTATTGTTCCATTTCCTCAAGTCTCTTTTGATTTGCCACCATGTGCACGTGCTCCTTGCTTCTTGTTGACTGGAATATCAACATTTTTAGGAGGAATGTAGGAAGGTTCAAAAAGCAAATGCTTCTAAATAGGTGGGGCTGCCTTTAAAAGGTGACTTGGAAGCTGCAATTAATCCAGAATGCAGCAGCTAGACTGGTGACTGGGAGCGGCCACCGGGACCACATAACACTGGTCCTAAATGATCTACATTAGCTCCCAGTACATTTCCAAGCACAATTCAGAGTGTTGGTGTTGACATTTAAAGCCCTACAAGACTTCAGCTCTCTATACCTGAAGGAGCATCTCCATGCTCATCGTTCAGCCCAGACATGGAGGTCAGTTCTGAGGGCCTTCAACAAGGAACCACACAGGTGGTCTTTTTGGTAGTTACACCTGCCATGTACATTGCATGTACCTCCTGCCAGATGTCAAAGAGTTAAACAACTGTATAATTTTTCGTAGACATCTGAAGGCAGCCCCGTTTGGGGAAGCCTTTAATGTTTGATGTTGCTGCTGCTGCTGCTTTTCCTGCATTTTTGCTGGAAGTCATCCAGAGTGATTGGGGTAAGCCAGTCGGATGGGTGGGGTATAAGAAAAATAATTATACAAATGCAGAATCAGCATTTTAATATCCTTGATAATACTCTTAACAGAGCAGTCCATATAACTTAAATTTATAAAATCCATGTAATCAATTGCTATTGCCAGTTTTGTTGGTCTTAGGATGAATTGTGTTAATATTTCTTCAGAAGATAGATAACAAGTGTATTTCATATTCTTGCTTCCAGGATTTACTTGGAATATTGAAGACGACTTCAAGCCTGTTCCTGAATGCTGGATTCCAACAAAGGAAATAGAGTACTGCAATGGAAAACCTTTTCCTGATGAAAATGGACATATTCCAGGTAGAAAAACATAGCTTAACACCAGAAAAATCTGTTCCAAACTTCAGTCATTTAGAGCAGTGTTTCCCAACCTTAGTTCTCCAGCTGTTTTTGGACTACAACTCCCATCATCCCTAGCTAGCAAGACCAGTGGTCAGGGATGATGGGAATTGTAGTCTGAAAACAGCTGGAGACCCAGGGTTGGGAAACACTGATTTAGAGATCGTAAATACTTTATGTAATATTTTATTAATTTACTCATTCAACTGAAAAACAAGCCACCCAGATAAATTTGTTCTAGGGTGGCCTATAAATATTGTAAACAAGTACCGTATTTTTCGTCCTATAGGGCGCACCGGCCCATAGGACGCACCTCGTTTTTTGGGGTGGGGAATGAATAAAAAAAAATTATTCCCCCCCCCCAGCCGCAGCTGCCGCCCTAAGCCTTGCACACGCCTGCCCGAAGCACGGGGCACCCTCCGGAGGGCTCCACGTGCTTCGGGCTGCAGGCTGCCGCCCCAAGCCTCGCACGCCCGGCGGGAGCTCCTGCCGGGCGCGCAAGGCTTGCAGACGCTTGCCGGGGCTGCAGGCTGCTGCCAGCAAGCCTTGTGAGCCCGCAGGAACTCCCGCCGGGCTTACAAGGCTTGCGGATAGCTTCCTGAAGCCTGGAGACCGAGAGGGGTTGGTGCGCACCGATGCCTCTCGCTCTCCAGGCTTCAGCGAAAGCCTGCATTCGCCCCATAGGACGCACACACTTTTCCCCTTCATTTTTGGAGGGGAAAAAGTGTGTCCTATGGGGCGAAAAATACGGTAAGTTGGGAATTACCATGTCAAAAGTCATACTTGCATGGTGAATTAGTCCTTGTATAGCCTATTTCTTGTTAAGGTAGCTTTATATATCTTGTTTACCTTCACTATATTATTGAGGGACTAAGGTTGAAATATCATGACAGGGCTGATCTGAATAACATGGATTCTCCAGATCACACTGAAGTGCAATATTGAGACAGAATTGTTGGAGGCGTTCCCTAGTGAACAATATAAATTTGGATATATGCAAGAACTCAGTGTCGGATTAGAGATTATTTTTTAACCATTGGTTTTTCATATTTGAGCAATATTAATGTTCATATCACCTGTAATATTTTTATAAACAATGGAGCCAACCTAAATGGGGGGAAATATTGTTTTTTTTTTTACAGGCTGGGTGCCAGTGGAACAAAACAGCAAACAATATTGTTGGCATACCTCTGTTGTTGACTATGAATTTGAGCTAGCGCTCATTCTGAAGAATCACACTGAGGAACCTGGTCTTCTGGAAATTAGTCTAGTGCCCTTATCAGATCTCTCAGAACAAACTCTGGAGCTTATTGGAACGAGCATTAATGCAAATCCATATGGTAAGCATATCTTATATTCATCAACAAGATATTTTTCTGAGAGCTTTATATCAGGCACTGGTAATAAACACTGTGTACGATTATTGCAAACACAATCTTTTAAGAATTACAATACACAGCAAAACCTTTGTCAAACAAACATATTAATATGCAGCTTGCTTGAAGTGTTTACAACTAAACAAATAACAAATAAAAGCATCATGTTAATAAAGCCTTGAGCAGTGGTCGGCTGAGCTGCAGCAAACAGAAGGGTTCCTGTCTGTCTTTAGCTGAATTGCTCAGACTCTAGAAACAAAATATTTGGAAAACGTCTACAAGTAGCATGGAGCTATAAAAGCAAAAGCCCAAGAGAGTTGGCTAAGGGAGCATCATTGACGATTAGGAAATAAAGGTGGGACTTGGGAACTTCTGTAACACAATAAAATAGTTGATTGCATTTGTTTAATAATCTTTTAAATAGGCTTAGGAGACAAGAAACATCCTATCCACTTTCTCATACCACATGGAACATTTCAAATAAAAAATGCCCCTCCACTGAATCATGATGACATATTGTCTTGGTTTGATGAAAGCAAAGAAGGGAAAATTGAAGGAATTGTATGGCATTGTGCTGATGGAAACTTAATTAAGGTAATTCTGAAAGATTTATTGAATAACCAACATCTTGATTTTATCTACGAATGAAAGGCCTTTAGTTCAGTAGCTTCAACATGCTGCCAAGTTTATTTTTTAAAAATTGAGCAAAGAAGAAAATGGATTTTCAGCTGCAATTAAAAGCTTAGTAAAAAAACAAACCACCAAATTATGTTATCATTTAATTCCCTAGAAGCACTTTCACATTATACATGAATGCATTTCAACATACCAGTGCTTACAGAAAAAGTTGCATAGAACATGCAAATATACGCATGTGAATCCATATAACATCTTGGTGTTTGCTCATCATTCAATCAATTTGGCTGTTTATTTTAGAAGAAAGCCATGGGAATGAAAAATTAAGCCTCCAGAGTCATTTCCAGATGTCAGTTTTGATTTGGTGCAATTTGCATCTTCTATTTTATGCTTGTAATGTAATTTTGGAGAGAAGAATGGAGTAGCTGTTTCAAACACAAGTAGGAAAGGATGAAGCCTTCAATCATCAAGAATTTAAAAACCTGCCTCAGTGATTGAGTATTAAAATGTGTCCGTGCAATTGTTTCAGACTCTGATCTGGTACTTAGTGCAGTTAGTAATGTAATTGTTTTTCTTTTCTTCATAGCTCCATCGGCATCATCTTGGCTTGTGCTGGCCAATTGCGGACCCTCAATTGATTTCTCAGCCAGTTGTTATCACCTTTAGTGGTGCCAAATACAACTATAATTTTAAGCCAAAGACACTTTTCCATTATTTTTCAAAATTGGAGGGACAAAGATTCAATAGTCTCAGAGATATAGTAAGTAATCTGTGACCAAATAGTCTCAGAGATATAGTAAGTAATCTGTGACCAAATAATTTTTTTTAATAAAAAAGTAGCCATCTGTGTGGTTGTTCATTCCTTAGATAGGGGATGTCAAAAGGTTTCCATTGTTGAAATGCAATGTAAATAGTATTTAGGCAACACATGGCTCAATGTGTACATGTATATATAACAAATACTGCTGCTTATTATGTAGCAGACAAGCCACAAATAAAAATCTATAAACTTTGGAGCGGTTGTTTTTTTAATTGTGTGGGAAACATACCTCTTGAAGTGATGGTTACGTACCTGAAATCTGCTTTTTGTGTTAAATTATTGTATAGTTTGTACATTCAGTTGTGGTAATGACTAGTTTGTATGGATAAATTTCTTCTAGCAATGTATAACTGAAAAGTATATTTAAATTTTGCAACAGATCAAACTATAAAGTGAAAGAAAAATTTCCAAAAGGCTTTTTTTTAACAGAATGCTTTACTGTCAAACTTCTGAGGAGTAGAACATTATTCTTCACTAACAGGGTCAACTGAGTAGCCTCAGGGTAGCTTTCTGTTTATATTTTATACTCTGTTACAAATATTGTAGCAAAAAATACTTGTGTGCATTAAATCAATTCTGAAGAGTTACTGTGTGCAAATTCATTGCTGTTTCCTCAAAAATACATACATGTAGTGATTTTGTTGCTTCCATATATTTTCAAAGGAGCAACATATATTTTATGAGTAATAAAAGTAAGATACATGTGTATATGTCATAGAATACAATGTTTGAGAAGCCACTGGCATTTGTTTTGAAATGTTTAAATTATTAAGATACAACATTTCTTTTGAAATGCATATGTTACAATACTACATTGTTTGCTTAAATAATGTCAGGGCAGCTTTACGTAAAGTCGTTTCTGATAACGAAACTAAAATTCAGTCATACTAATGGAACGCAAAAAATGAGAAGTAAACTTGTTTAGAAAGTTTGTATATACTTTATTAGATAAAACCCATATTTCTGGACTGCCAGTTTTAGGGTAAATAAGCATTAAACTGTTTGAATAATACACTAATGGATAAATGTAGAAAAATAAATAATTTCTAAACTGCATTGTTTTATACCTTCACTGCAAGCACATCAATGTAAGATCTATAAAAAATATAATACTGACTATATAATAAATTAGCACAAAAAACAACAGTATAATAGTACTATACCTTTTTTCCTTACTTTTGCTTCTGTTTGCAGAAGTGAAAACAAGCAGTAGCTCATGGAGATGCTTGCTTTGGCAAGAGCTGAAACACATTTCTGAGAAAGTATAAAAAAAGCTTGTTTGACCCCTGACATAAGAATGTTCTTGTTTCTTTTCTGTGCCAAGTCTCAGGTCTTCTTTAAAAACATTCTGTACTTTTTCATTTAATCAATAGAAACTCTGGCTGGAATATCTACCTGAACACCAAATTGTTCAGAAAGTGTTTTCAATTTCTCTTCCAAGAGAATATTTTTTTTAACTTCTTCATTATAGTTGTATTTTAGATCCTCAATTTCTTCAAAAAAGGATGGATCAAAGTGGTCCAGTTCATTTTTCAGCTTTCTGACTTCTTCCTAATGAGGAACAGCAAAAATTTCACACAATAAATCCTTACACATTAAATCCTAACAATTTCATCTCAGATACATGTGCATTGTTTCATCTTTTACTTGGGGCTTTGATGTAAAATGTAGGCCATAAACATAATGGGCACAATCCAGCCAAAGTTAAGTACTTTTAAATCCCAGAGATTCTAGTGGGGATGTAAGAATGTAGCTCTTTGCTCACTAAAATCAATGGAACCCAGAAGTCTGGCTAGCTCATGCTCCGAGTTTAAGAACATGGATGCAACTTTTCATTGTAGTAGAGGAGTGAATCTTCAGGTGGGTCTTTTTTTCTTCACTTTGCTAGGTAGGACTGTAGAAATACAGAAAGGTATCTGTGGGAGAGAGCCTTGCCTTAGCTCCTATAGACAAGCTCTGAGTTTGCTCTGCCATTTTCTCTGCTTGCTGGAACTTGATAGTTTTTCTTCTTGCTAGATCTACTCTCAAAACCCCAAAGCTTTGCACTTGGGACAGTTTCACTTTTTTCCACAGAATTAGGTTTAAAATCTCTGGCGCTGCTGGTTTGTGCCTATACTGTTTAGTATCTTACCTTTGGGAATCTACAATCCAATATGGGGAAATTTCACCTGTCTTGAAAAGCTTGATAGGAGAGAGGTAACCTGTGAGTGGCAGGTGAAATATCTAGCAAGGAATGACTGTTAATAGCTTGCCTCAAATTGTGGGTAATGATAGCTAAAATGCATTCTGAAAATCTTCTCAATAAACAGATACTTATCTGGAAGAAATTGGAATATTGACAACACTTACATGAAGTCGCTGCTGTTCTAAATCGGAGGTTTTCAACTGTGTCTTGAGGCTTGTTACCTCTGCCAGTAGTTTATAGTTTCCATCTTTCCCTAGGGGTTCAAATGGAAGATTTTCCATATGTATGTGTGTGATGAAGATTCCTCAAAAGTTACAAATGAGCTAGAAGGTCTGTTCTCTACTGCTACAAAGTTAATAATTTACTGCAAACCTTTACAGGCAGCTCCCCATTTACGCACCTTTGATTTGCATGCGGTGCAAGGCACCTGGAAGTGGTACCCAGAAATGGGGAGCATCTGGTTAGCCAAGCTCTGCTGTCCTATACATGTCAGCTGTGCCTGCTATGCCACCCCTGTGACTCCTGTGAGCGTAAGGGACAGCAGGCCTTGGTTGAGGACTCCTCTCCAGGGTGCTTCCATTTTACACGATTTTGTGTGTGCATGCAGGGCCCAGGAGCGGAACCCCCACGTAAATAGGGAGTCACCTTTACATTATTTACATAAGCATATTGTTCAGGCATCTTCAGACAAATAGTCTAACTGCTCATGTGTTTACTAGGCTTGTACCACAGGCAGTTTGGTCTACTTTTTTTCATACATGTAGATAATACTCATAGGTTTTAGATGCCAGTTAACAGCCTTATGTGCAACAGCTGTATAACCTCAGAGTACAGTAAAAACTACCACTACTTTCCAGTGTTCTGTTCTCATTTTCCTGAAACGTAATATTCTAAAGCTAATGTGATTTCCCTCAATAAATGTAAAGTTTCCAATACACGTGGACTAAATGAAGCCGTTTCATTGGTCCTGCCAGGTGAGTAAATAAAGTCCTTACATGACAATTCAAGATGAGTTTTATCATTAAATAAAACCGGGGGGTCCCAGGTTTTGTAGAGCTTCACCTGAGTTGCTTTGTGACAAAAAGTGGATATTCTGGGAGAATGGTTCTACAAAAACTTAGATACTGCTTACTGTAATTTACTTCACATTCAAAAACCTATTAGTCAAAAGTCCTAAACCTTCCCTTGCTTGAGTGGAAGGCACTTTTGCTCACATACGTCTACCATTTCCTCCCTCTTTTAGCCTTCCACACTTCATTCAGCATTGTTCAGATATGTCCCTGATTCAAGGAAGTAGCTTTTCAGAAGGCTAGACAGCCCTGTTGTGTGAGTGAAGCTTCTTTATATTTAAGTCTTTGGTAGGTTTGATCTGTAGTATTTTAAACGTTACCAGCTGCAAAGCCACCATCTTCCTTAACTTCAGTCTGTTTTCGAGAACTCTCCACCTGGTAAGCTAACTCTGCCTTTTCCTTTTCCAAACGATCATTGGTTAATCTGCAACCGCATAAAACAGGACAAAGATCTAAATAGTCCTCAATATTTTCCCATGTAGATCTGTAGAAGAAACAAGCTTTTCATCGCTTTACCTGAGAAGCTGAAGTTCTTTGGCAAGCCCTTGCTCTGTTTTGGCACCCTCAGGAAAGTATTTGAGAAGTTCAACCTTTACATAGAAGAAAAAAAATACTTTTATTTTAACATTAGAAATTTCTAGGTCCTTGCCAGATTGCCTGTAGCAGAGCAAAGAACCCAGAAGACAAAGTGCAGCTCCTGTGCTGTCTGGGGTTGGGGTGGGAGTGTGGTGTGTGGACAAGAACAGGTAGTGCATGCCTGACTCCAAAGGAAAGAAAAAGGTAAAAAGTAATGAATTAAAAAGCCTGCTGAAAATAAAACCATAAGGGACCCTTAAAAAACAACCCTGTTCTTTGTAATGCCAGAAGACGTGACACAAACAGAAGATGGTGCTATTCCAAATGCAAGGCCTTTCCTCTAGATGAGAGGAAAGTACAGCATCCTAAACAAAAGGTAGCTTGTGCATTAAAATTTTGCAAATAAAATATAAATTAAAGATGATTGGCAAATTACACCCAGAATCATGTTTACTTACCTGTTCTTTTAAGATTTCAATATATTTTTCATTTTTTTCTTCACTCTCTGTGAATTTTCGTAATGCCTGTTTAAGATCACTAATGGCTTGAGTTTTTTTGGCAATATCAGCTTCCATTTCTTTCATCTTATTTTCATACATTCTGAAAGAGAAAATTAAGATCTGTTCAAAATATTGTTTCTAGACATTAGAATAAAACCTTAAGCTGCTATATCAAGGGAGTGCAGCAAAGAGTGCATTTTACAAAACAGTATGGGAAAGATGTTTTATATGTCAAGACTTGCTGATCTACAAATTATATTAAGACACCACACTTTGCACAGCATGCATTTATTTTTCCATTAATATACAAAGCAGAAACATCCAACTGATGAAATTCACAAGTGGGAGAAGATATAAATAAGGAGGGTGGGCAATTTTTTAGCCATTTCTCTTCAGTAAATATGAAACCAGTATGATGCTTTAAGATTTGGTGGTGTGGCTTTTTTTTTTAAAAAAAGGATACTTTCCCTCTTTCCAACAATGTTGCTCAAAGTTCAAAGAAAATACCTACAATATGAGAAGAAATCTATGATGGTGAGTATTCATGAGCACACCATTTTCTATGGACCACTTGATGCCTGTTAGTTGCTGGGAATCTTGCAAAGTATCCTGGACTAGGCAGAGCCTGGTTTGATATAGCCAAGGCGTTTATTATATTCCTTAACTGGAGTACAAATTAAGGATAATTTAACTATCAAAAAGTCCCAAAGTATGTCCTCTTTTAACAAATGTGTAACATGTGAATGGACCAGAGACTCTTAATAAAAATAAAACCAGCTTGAAATCAACTCACACCTATTGCACACTATATTATCCACAGTAGTCTAACAACAGTCAGCAACTGTCCCAAACAGCATTTTATATACTTTCCTAACTCAATTATGTATGACTGACTAAATAGGTATACTGTATACATGACTCAGCATCATATACTGGATATGTTCAATTTTTTTTTATTACTTCTGAAAATAAGTCTCGTTTATTGGCAATAATGAGGAAAATAGACAAGCAAAGCTATCCAATTAATCTTCAAGTTCTTACCTTGTTATCACAATGGATTTCCCACCCTTGCCATCAGCTCCCTCAAGCTGCAGGTTTCTGCTTTCTGCGAAGCTTAACTTCCTTATGGTCTCTTCCAGTTCTGCAGTCAATTTCTCATTTATTATCTCAAGATTATTCTTTGCAATTCGCAGCTTCTCTGAATTCTCTGCTTCCTATTGACCAACAAAAATCCCCCCAAGAATATTGCATGCATTGAACTGGTTCAGATGGAATTTTTCAAGACGGGTACGCCTACACCTTATGTCAGCTTAAGCACCGTTCAGTTCAAACGAGTTGTTCATTATATCTGAAATGAGAAGCTATTTTAATACATGCTTACAAACCTAGATCTCAGAAACCATCTTTCATTCCTGATTAGTAAATAAAAAAACATATTAGCTTGTTTCAGATGTAATGAAGAACCCTGCTCTGAATAAAACAGAAGTGTGGAAGCTGTTGTGCAAGGGAAGGGCAAAAGGAGAGTGTTAATTCCTACTTGCTATATACTATGCTTTAACATGCCAGGGTTTTTATGCCCCAAAGGATCCATTGTAACAAGGAATTTTAAAAAAGCTATATTGGATATTCTAAGCTAGAAGGCCTTTGTGTTTTGAGAGAAGAACTGAATGATAATAAGAATACTTCATGATATCAACATTTTCACAAATGTACCTTTTTCAGCTCCTTCCGGATTCTCTCATTTTCAGCAATTATCTTTTCTGTGCCTTTAGTTTTCAGTTCATAGCGCATACTCAATTCCCCTCCAAGGTGAACTTTTAGTTTTTCCATTTCAGACTTAATAAATAAAAAAGAATATTGGTTACCTGTCATGTTGATATTGCTACAAACTGAAAAAAGCACCATGCCCATTTAAGTATAGGGAAAAAACACCAATTTAGACAGCTGTGTGTAATTCTTTGAAAATCACCATTAAATTTAAAATAGAATCCTACACTGAGCTATCTATGTATACATTGAAAGTACTGACATGGATCTTATATACATTTAATTTTTGTATTAATGAAGAAAATCATACAGCTTTCAAAAGGGAATATGTTACCTTTAAACATTCATTTTCTTGTTCAAGGCTGGCCAGTTTTTCATTGGAGACTACTCCAGGTGCTTTCTTAAGCTCTTCATTTTCTCTCTGAACTCTCTCCACAACCTTTTTCATCAAACCTATTGTTTTCTCTAATTCTGGAATAGTTTTCCCACTTCTTCCAGACTATACAACAAAGAAATATTTGTCATTTTCGTGTCAAAGAACTCCAGAGTTACCAGACAGCACCAGTTCATTTTCATTTAGTTCTCACAGAATCTTTAGCTTTTTCTGAAACATGAGTTATCAAGGGTTGGCAAGCCGGAATGGTGTTTTTGCAAGACCACCTCTATCTATCTATCTATCTATCTATCTATCTATCTATCTATGGATGATAAACTTGGTCATGCAAAAGCCAAACATTCCCTATAATCTTAATGCAGTCAAGACAACTCAACACTTGGCTCAAAAGTTCTAGCCCTGAAACTCATCCATCCAGTCACATGCCCAGAAAAGTCACATGCAGATAATTGCATTCCCTTTTTACTTACTTGGAAATTTCCCTTTCAGTTGCCACAGTGGCATTTTGTTCTCTAAGATAGCTCACTTTAATCCTGGGACTCAACATTCTTTGAAGCATAGGCGTATGTAACTCCCAAAGTTAAACATTTCATATTGTTTTTTGTGTAAATAGTTAATAGCTATAAAATAAGTATGATTTAGGAAAAAGGAAACAAAATATTTGGTTTACACTTGTTCTTAAAATTCAAGCTCCACAATGTTTAATACATACCCCTCTGACATTGCCTAGCTTCCGCTCAGCTTCTGCCTTCTCTCGTTTCAGGAGCTCACACATTTCCTTTAAATCAGCTACTTGGTTCTAAAGAGAATAAAATAGTTTTACCCAGCTGAAAACTATACTCTAAAAATTATGCAGTTTACACTGAAAATAATTGATCAGAACCATTATTATCTAATGAATTTTTCTGTTTGGGGTAAATGAAGGTTATATATGTGACTTATCATATAAATGATTCATAATGAAAAGACTCATGAACCCCAAAGTATACATTGGCATTCCAGGGCACCAGTCAACACACTGCATGTAAAAAATATACCTTTAATCTTGGCAAGTCTTTGTTAGCCTGTTCCAGCTGGAATCGTAATTCCATATTTTCAGATGATAGCATTAGGTTCTCCTTTTGAAGCTCTTGCTCTTTTTGATACTGATCATCTGATCCTAATCCTGATGTCTTAGCAAGCAGAAAAGGAGAAAGATTAGTGTCAAAATGCTGAATATTTGCATTGTTTCGCTTGACAAATAGCAATGCAATTGTAACATTCTGGTAAATGCCTGATCAGTTTACCCATAACATTTTTGTCTTTGGGTTGGTCACTGATATATGGTGTCTGATACAACACTTGTCAAAAAGAAATGTTGCTCACTGCTAAGGCTTTAAAGGGACTAGCAGTTTGAATTATGTTTTGAAATGGACTAGAAGCCATTTCCAAGAACATTTGCAGCGAGCAGAACTAACAGCAGCTGTCACATACACATGATGCATTAGTGAATCCTGGGTTCTATTCACTCGATAATTCTGTGAGTACTGTTCCACTGAATTCAACCAGAATTTAACAGTAATATTTGATTTGAGCTCAACTCACTGCAACACCTGCCATGGTTCTGTTATGAAAATATTATCTACTTTGTACAACTAGCCACTATGCACAGAACTGTATGTTAATATGCGGCTCAGGGTGGCAAATAACTACTTGTAGCAAATAGCAAATAAATTCAAGCCCTATTTGGGTGCACATGCAACACATGGAAGGTGGTAAGGCAGGTGGCAGGGATGCAGCAGAGATATCAAGGCTAGATGTTTGGGCCCCTTTCGACTCCCCCCCCCCCCCCCCAGTGACTAATCACATGAGGGGCCCCTTTTCCAACTCTACAATTCTATGACTGAACATATAGGGCTTGAACAAGCAACAGCAACAAGACACATTCACAATGAACCATAAACAATGCTCAGGATATATGCTGGAATGTTTTTGTTGTGGAACTACAAGCTCATATTTTAGTACAATTTTTTACATTTCATTCACCGTCCTGGATGTTGTGGTAGCCTATTTCATCCTATGCACTTGTATTCTAGAGCAAAAAGCCTCAGGTGTGGATAGTTACTATGATGGTGCTGTAGGTTAAACTAGGAAATGGGGTTTCTGGTCACACTACATGACATACTTCAAGCAGGATCAGCTACACAAAGGGGGAAAGCAGGGAGTTCTTGTTTTTGGCAAACCTGAGGAACTTCACAAAACTCTGGAATCAGGTCAGCCCTCTCTTGCTCAGTTTGATGGCTCTCACAGGCATCTTCTACTATGATCTCATCATTATTTTTTTCAACTTCTGTATCAGAATCACTGGGCTGATTAGCAGCTTCCTCCGAGTTAGGCTGAATGGAGCTCTTTCTGTCAGGACAAGATTCATGCCCTGTTGCTTTTTCTTGTTCATCTTCACCACCTTCATCTCCATCACCACCACCACTGCCACTAGAATGCTTGCAAGTTTCTTCTGTTTCTCCTTTGGTTATTTCACATTCTTCGTCAATTTTCTCTTCTTCAGCAGAAGCATTTTTCTGTTCTGCATTCTCTTCAATGGAACTCGTTTTTGGAGAGCTGCTCTTTTTACCTTCTGATGCTGCCTCTAAATCCACTCGATTTTCCCCATTTTCAAAGTGCTGTTCTGGAATTCCATTGACAGCAACACCTTTGGCAGCCTGATGGGATTCGTCTGTAATATGTGTCCCCTCATTGTCCCCATCGTCATCTGTGTTAGTCATATCATCAAAAGCTTGGTGTCTTGACTTGGTGTTGCCTAACAGAGTTCTCTTAGGCAGGTATTTCAGATGTTTGTGCTTGGTGAATTTGTTAGTAGTAAGAGAGGTATTAGCCAATGCAGCTGTCTCACATGGAGAACTCTGATACAGAAGAAAGAGGTAATGTTGCATAGAAAGAAAAGTAGTAGATAGTAAAGGAAGGATGACACCTATTCACATTAATGTAACTTAATTGGAATATAGCTTAACTGCAACAAGAAACAAGATGCAAATCAGGATGATGTGGACTCGTTCAGTACATCAATTTTATCTGGTTTCAGTTCTCTAAAGCTTAATTCATCCTCTGCTTCCACTTGTCTCTAAACTAAGCTGCCATATTAAAATAAAAAAGGGAATTTCTTTTCCTGTCCTTAAATCTAACAGAACTTTCTGGCCCATCTAGTTCAACATTCTGTTTTTAACCAGTCAGATGCTCCTGGTAGGTACTTCACTGTTTGTCCCTGCATCTAATACTCTGAGGCGGACTGCCTCTGGAGACTGAAGGTTCCATTTGGTCGTAACAAAAGAGCCACTAAACAGACCTTTGAGTTTGTCTAATTATTTTCCAAGTTATCCAAGCTAGCAATTATCACTGTATTGCAGTAATGACTACTATAAGCAGACCACAAGTTGTTTGAAGAAGTATTTTCTTTTGTCTTTCTTGAATACACTGCCCACATCAGCAATTTAACTGTACAACCCTGAATTATAACATTATGAAGGAAGATAAAATGTTCATAATTTATTTTTTTCCATAACGTTAACAAGTTTTAAAAATCAGTATCATTCTTTAGCCTTCTTTTTGAACTTAAAAGCCTGAAACATTTTAACCTTTCTTAAGATGAGAGTTGGGTCCAACCCTTGATCGTTTAGTGCCCTTTTCTAGTTCTTGAAATAGCAAGGTTAAAACTGCACAATATGTTCTTGCATCATAACATAAGGATACACTGACACTGATTTTATATCCTTTTTCTAAAAAGTGCCTTACTCTGAATTTGCATTTTTCATTTCCACTTAGTTTTTACCTTTAAGTGGGCGTATTCAGATGTTACTAAGTTCAGTGTATCTCTCTAGTGGAGATGGAATTGAAATTCCCTTTTTATCTAAGCCTGCTCAGGCAGTAATTCTTTCCCCATTACAGGACCTTATATGCTTTCTCATCGCCCCTCAAGACAGGCATTGATGCTTCAATCTTCTCACTTCAGTCCTTCCAATATAAAATATGAAGGTTCTCCTAATGTTAGTACAGTGCTATCATTACAAAACAACCAGGTAGAAACGCATTGGTGTTCAGAATTACAAAGCTTTAAGTACCCGGTTTCTGCAGCACTTGCACAGGCATTAAAATTCTCATCAGCTGAGATAAAGAACAGAAACAAGACAGCTTACACAATGAAGGCTACAAGTTGAATGTAAAAACACACACACACACACACACACACACACACACACACGGTTGCATAATTCAAGTAATAAGAATAGATTAACCTACCGAAGGTCTTGAAAAAGTGTCTCTGGAAAGCTGTTTCTCCAATACAAGAAGCTTTTCTTGTAGGTATCTGTTTTTTAAGTGTAAATCTTCTACAACAGAATCTCGAGGGACAGCATACTGTGTCCTACATAAAAAGCATGTGAGATTGCAGAACCAGTGCATGACTTGACATACGATTTACATTTTTATAATTATTCTACTTAAACATGGGTAAGGATGAGTAGCATTAGATATGCACCAGCTTTTCTATAATGCACATGCTATCCTACAGCATTACATAAAATATACAGTGGTGCCCCGCAAGACGAACGCCTCGCAAGACGGAAAACCCGCTAGACGAAAGGGTTTTCCGTTTTGGAGGCGCTTCACAAAACGAATTTCCCTATGGGCTTGCTTCGCAAGACGAAAATGTCTTGCGAGTTCCTGCGGGTCCCCCCCCCCCCTTTTCCTAAGCCCTAAGCCGCTTATCAGCTGATCCGCTGATAAGCCGCTTATCAGCGGATCCACTAAAAGCCGCTAAACCACTAATAGCGCTAATCCGCTAAGCTGTCAATGGGCTTGCTTTGCAAGACGAAAAAACCGCTATACGAAGAGCCTCACGGAACGGATTAATTTCGTCTTGCGAGGCACCACTGTATTTATCCACACACATATTGATCTGATTCAGATGCAATGCTAAACTATGCTTTAGTTTTACATGCATACCTCTCGGACTAGTACACTACCCATTCCCCTCTCCTCCTCCAACATGACCATGAACAATTGATCAGAAGGTTTCACTTCCATTTTCAATTAACCACGATTAATCATTTTGTCAGAACTCCTAAAAATACGTATTTCTGCACTGAACTTGTTAATAAGATGGTGCCACAGAAAACTTTAATCCTCTTTTAAGAAATACCTGTTTGTGAAAAAGCAGCATTCCTCTCTAAAATATCAAGAGTAGCCTAATTTGAACATAAAGCTAACCCATAGCTGTTTAGCTAAAGTATGGTTTTTCTGAAAATCTGAACCCAGCTTGCTACTTTACCCATATTTGTATCTGCCAACAAACCATATTGTGAAGCCACAATTGGTTATTGGGTTACAATGATTTGGAGTAACGCCCAAACCCCAAAGCTGTGCTTGACCATGGTTTGTTGAGCCAACTCACCCCAACCACTCATCAAGCTACAGTCATGAGGCAAGAGCAACTGCAAAGCAAACTAAGCTTTAGAAAAACAAGCTGTGGCTTGTTTGCCTGTCTGCTTCTTGAACAAAACCATGGTTAAAACAAACAAGTATCCAGCATTGTGTGTACATTAAAACTAACTAATGTAATTTTTTAATGCCATGCTTGTATTAATTCCTCAAAATGGTTAAAATGTTCAGCTTCCAGGAAATGTACTTAATATAATAAATCAAAAGTGCCTATTTAGAAAAGACCACAAAAAACAGAGCACTCTTAATTTCACTTTTTTTTGGGTAGTATTTCTTACTTTAGGTGAACAATCTCATTCTCCAAATCTATATTTCGTTTTCGTAGCTCTTCCAGCTCTCTCTCTGATTCAGAGGCTCGCACTCCTACAACCTGATCAACAGTAACACCACAGCTCTTGAGTTTCTTCTGCAAAGTAATTTTTTCTTTATCCGCCCTGTAGTATTTAATGGATTTTCATTAATATAATGGTACATTTTCTTCCATACAAAGTAACATTTGAAGATTTATTGGTCTGCTTAATCTGATGCATGCCTACTCGGAAATCATTCCTACTCAGTTGAACGAGTTTCCCTCTCAGGAAATGTGTACAGGATTGCAGCCCTATTTGAAGAAGTTTTTTCCAGGAGTACCTACAATTGGGAGATCTAGAAAACTGTGCCAATGGACTACATTTGAGAAAGCGCTGTCTGCAGCCTTATAGACATACAATACACTACTATAGCACAATGTCCTTGATCAATGAATAGTGGTATGTCATATTGCTGTGAGTTTTGTTAATTAAAGAAATCTTACTTTGAAAAAAGTTCCTTTACTGTGTTTAACTGTTTGGCTAAGGACTCTACTTCCTTCTCCTTTTCTTTCAGTTTGTTCCTCATTCCTTCCATTTTCATCTGCCATTTCTTACTTTCTTCCCATCTAATTAATTCTTCCTTAGAGCTCTGCAAAATGATCAAAAACAAAAATGTAAAGTTCTCCAATTTTATTTCTAAAGAGTGAAAACATCCATATTTAAGTCTGCTTATTTTTCTTTAATAAATGCACACATAAATGTTTGATGTGCTTTTTCTATCCTCTTCACTGTGGAATCGAGAACCCTTTTTGGACAGACAGGAACAATCATGCTATCTGACCATTCATTCATTTGCATTCTGCCTTTGGGGGCACAGCTTACCCAAGAAGCCTTGCAATATCAAAACAGTATAAAACACATCACACATACAACCTAGCATTAACAATCTAAAACAGGGGTGGGCAACCTAAGGCCCGTGGGCCGGAAGTGGCCCAATTGCCTTCTCAATCTGGCCCACAGACGGTCTGGGGATCAGCATGTTTTTACATGAGTAGAATGTGTGCTTTTATTTAAAATGCATCTCTGGGTTATTTGTGGGGCATAGGAATTCATTATTAATCCCCCCCCCCCAAATAAAATATAGTCTGGCCCACCACATGGTCTGAGGGATGGTGGACCGGCCCATGGCTGAAAAAGGTTGCTGACCCCTGATCTAAAACAAAACTTTAACCACCACTACCCCAACCCTGCCCACAAACTATTGCATTCATAACAAAGCAAAGGAGTCATTATAATGCAACTCCCCCCCCCCAAAAAAAAAACCCCCAACATGACAGTGAGAAATGATGTAAGCTAAATTTATTTTAGTTGTGCATCTCTCATACCTTGTCCTCTCTTGGGGTTTTCATTTCTGACTCATCACTCTTCTTTCCTAGTTCACTTTCCAACTTCTTAATTTTTCTTTGAAGTTCCTCTATCAGGCTTTGGTCATCAGCTTTTCCCTGAAAAATTGGGAAAAGTTTAAACTAACTTTAAATTCCCAAGCATCATGACTATGGACATTGGGAGCATTTTAGCAGGTATCACCAATGTATAACCAGATGGGATATGCAAACTCCATTGAAATGAATGAAAATTACACAGTGGCTGTCTTTTCTGGATTATGCTCTTAGAGAAGCACTGGCTCTAAGAAATGATTATATATATTATACACACACACACACACACAACACACACATATATACACAGGCACACACACATTAAGCGAAAATGCAAGCGTTCTACACATGCAAATATTCTTCATTCAAATAACCAAGTTTAATGCTTCAAGTATATAAATAAGATTATAATTAAGATTTAAAGAAGACACAAGCACAGATACATAGATAAGCTGGCTGATTTGCACTTAATCATAGTTGCCAGGTTTTTATTTATTCGATTCAATTATATATTACAAACTCAGATAAATATATATGCAGTGTACAAAATTCTCAATTAGAACTGAAACGTTAAGATGATTTGCTGCAGTGCAAAACCAGCCAATCAGTGACTCAAGAAATATGCAATTTATTTGTATACTACCAAAACAATGTTCTTTGTTTTATAATTCAAAATATATTTACCTGAATTGCATTGGTTAACCTTTTAATCCGCTTTTTCAGTTCTTCATTTTCTTTTTCCATCTCTTCTTTCTCCCTCAGAAATTTAGTGTGGGCTTTAACTTTTTTCTGAAGCTCATGATTTAAATCATCCACCTCATCTAGTAATGAATTCTCTTTATTTTTGCTTAGCTTGAGAGCATCTTTAAGTTTTGAAAGTTGGTCATTTAAATCTTCTAACTGAATCTAAGAAAAGAATTTTTTATGATATATTATTTCAGGACTGCCAACAAAATGAACAAAGAAACGAATGACAATGCATGCCATGTCAGAAAATAAAAATCTTTGCTAATATTGGGTGATATCATGGTCAATTAAACCCAGAATGGATCCACTGAAAACAACATACAAGTCAAATAATCTCTATTTGTCTACTCTGAATGTGACTAATCTTAGAAATCACCTACTAAAAACAAAGTTCTAAAAACCCTGACCATGTATATTTGTGACCAAAAAAAAAGCTAAAAGGAGAGACCCTTAACCACACCAAATACTCAGTTGCATTAAGACTCTATACTGCTGGATTCAACATCAAAAGCTAGGGCCATTGGTGCATCAAGCCCAGTATGATCAATTCTTCTAGGCAGCACCTGTCTTTTGGAAAGTTACAAACTGAAATAATTTTAATGGAAATGCTAGAGATACAATCCAGAAATATATGTACGCAAAAGGACTTGGTTCACCACATAGCAGCCCTATTACCACATAGTAATTGCTGAACTGCAAGCCTAAATTCAGCCATTTTTTTCTAAACACCACTAAAGTATTATGATGTATCCATTTACTGTTCTTCTAGGGAAGAAACCATGTAAAACCATGGGTAGTATCCCATACATCTTGCAATCCATGTGCCAGGTTTCAAGGAAGCACAAGTCTGGTTTTTTTGTGGAATAGACTATGATTACAGACACATTAGCAGTGTACATTGATCACAGTAATATGGAACACCGTTTCATTCAATTTTGTGCAGGAGGCCCACACACAATGTGGTAAAATTAAGTAGCAGTGTCTGGGAAAGTGCATCATAGGGCTTTTAACAATCAAAAGTACTATTTGAGGACTGGAAGATAGAGCAGCATATTGGTGTCTGTAATGCTCACGGTGACATCTATCCCCGCTGGTGTTCTGCTTTCACATTAAGCCAATATAGGTAAGACTTCACTTCTTGCTCACCCTCAGTTCCTTTGTTTGCTTGTCAACGATCTGTTGAACGTTCATGTGTGCCTCTTTTTGTGATGCTACAGAAATAATCTGTTGTTCTGCAGCAGCTGTCATTTCTGCTCGGAGCTCCAGAAGTGCTTTACTCAAAGCCTGAAAAATATTTTTCAATCTTAAAAATGATAAGTTTGATGAAAAACAATAAACACAAATACTTATAACATCTAGGTCAAAATTTTGCAGTTATATGCCTATGTGCTTTGCTGGACAGCTGAAAAAAGCAAGCAATTATTTAAAAAAAAACCCAACAGGGATAAAAGGCAGGAGTAAGATATATGTCTATGAAACAAAGTGGGAAAAGGTTAACAGTACATAGAGTTAATATTAGGTTTAAATAATAAAGTAGCCTAATATTCAACAAGCTCTTTGCTTAATATATTGCCATTATTTCTGGTGGGAGTTAACATAAGGCAGTAAGAAGAGCCATGCTGGTTCAGACCAGTGGCTCATCCAGTTGGGGTAACCCAGTCAGATTGGGGGGGGGGGTTACAAATAATAATAATTGTTCAGCATCCTGTTCTCACAGTGGGAAACCCACAGGCAGGATTTGAGCACAAGAGTATTCTCCCCTCCTGTGCTATCCAGCAACTGGTTAAGTGTTTGGCGTGAAGTTGAGACCACGCCATTCAAAAAGTTATAGAATTCAAGCCAATGTTCCCTCAATTAATTTTTTATTGTTCTTATTTCACAAAAGTGTCTAAAATATACTAGACACTGTAAGAAAAATGAGTAGGTCCCTGCAGAGAGACTCACAATAAAAAAGGTGAAATAATTCTGGTTTGTTAGAGAAAATGAGCTGGTTTTCACCCAATTACTACTTTCCATGCTTACCTTCTGCTGTTTTTCTTTTAAGGCTAGCTGATTCTTCAGCCGTTCCACTAGATTTTTCATTGTAGTTGTTGGAGCTCTATTATTTGCTTCTCTTTGGGCCTCCAGCTCCAGTTTTGCATTCAGTAATTCTTTCTCCATCTGTGACAACAAACTTCTTAGCTCATCCACTTCATCTTTCAATTTTTTCACTTCAGCTGCATGCTTCTCTTCAAGCCTAGCAGAGCAAAATAATAAATAATAATGACATCCATTGGCAAAATTGAGCGAGTTCCAGATGGACTAACTAGGCTGAAGTATTGCATCGTTTTGATTATAATTATACATTATTACCAACAGCAGCCTAGAGGAGCAACACACTGTCAAACTGTCTTTGTGATAAGCAAAGTCAGCTGTGTTCTCTCATTTATTTTCTTCATAGCTCATTAACAAACAAATGTCCTCACTTTATTTCACCTTGTGGCTCAGAAATCTACTGTTCAAAACATATGCTTGGGAGGAAAATCATCAGGATAGTCCATGCCACCACCCACCACATAAAAATCCTGAGAGGTCTGCCAGATGTCTGCTTGTTAAGTTTCATGTTTGAATGGGGGTTTATCAAAGCTGAATCTAATGCATGTGACCCAGAAATGAGGAAACTGTGGCCATTCAGATCTTGTGGGACTCCGTTTCCATCAGCCCCATACAGCAAAGCCAATGGCCAAGGAGAATGAGAACTGTTGTCCAGCAATATCTAGAAGGTAATGGGTTTTCCACCCAACTGTACATTGATTCTGTGAAGACTGCAGAGACCAATGAATGGATTCCAACTGACCAAACCTTCCAGTAATTTGAAGGCAAGTAGTTACAATCCAGTCATGTATACCTAAATCTAATTTGGGGGGAAAGACACTATATAACAACCGCAGTGACAAGAGGTTAATTATGGAGGGAAGAATACCGTCTACATAATGCTTATTCCAGAGCAATGAAGCTGAACTAAATAGGACTACAGGCTATGGACTACAACCAATTTTATTCTTTCAACGAAATCCTATAAAAACCAAAGGGTGGTATACAACGAAGCAGTTCCACTAGGCCAAGCAATGAAACTTATTCTCCCTCTCCTCTCCCCATGCGGTCCATAAATATGTTCTGGGGTTCCCCCAGAGCAGGTTGGGGGGGCCTGGTGGGAAAGGAAGCTCCATAGTTTAGCCAAAAGGGCTTGTGCAAGAAGAACTGTTAGTTGGACACTGCCCAATGAACTGATCTTTTCAACATACCTTTAAAAGATAGTATTATTATTATTATTATTATTATTATTATTATTATTATTATTATTATTTGAATATATATACCGCCGTATACCTGGAGGTCTCAGGGAGGTTCACATAAAAAGATCACAGTATATAAAATAAAAATAAAAGCAATAACCCAATAATACGCCCCGCCCCCCACCAAAGAGCCACATTTTAAAAGGGTATGGGATGTTGATCAGGTCAACCAAAGGCCTGGTTAAAAGGGAACCTTTTTGCCTGGCGCCTAAAGGTGTATAATGAAGTACTCCTGAAAACAAAAATAACCCATTATTTTTATATAATGATAATGAGCTCTATGTTTAAGCTGAATGCTTACCTCTACGATTATTTATATATTTTAGCCAAGATTTTCTAAAGATTCCTGAAACATGACGACTCTCAAGATCTCAGCAGATCATTTACAGAATAAAGTATAATTCTAATCTACACTTACTGGACCCTGATGTTATCAAATTCCTTGATTTTTGCCAAAGTAATCTGCTTTTGCTTTTGCAATTCGGACGATGTTTTCTTTAATTTGTTCAGAAGGGATGCAAGGGAACTGTCCTGTTCTGCTACAGTTTGCTCCATCTCTGCCAGACGAATTAAATGTTTATTTGCTGGGACAGCTAAAGATGGCTTTTTCACCAACTCCTGTGGAACAAAACAGGTTATCTAATGAATAAATATTCCATTCTTTGTTTGATATTACTGTTTAACTCATATCCTGGATGTAATGTATAAGCTAAGATGCATGATATATTTGCATCTTAAGTAAGTTGAGGTACTGTATGGCTCATTTGCCCTTATTTACCTGGTTAATTCTTGAAATATAACCATGTTTTTCATTCGCATGCTGTGAAGCCCTAACAATAGCTTGTCTAAAAATAGCGTTTTACAAAAATTCCTAAAAATGGTTTCCAGAAATCCTTTTTATTACCAGTGTGTGTTTTATTACTTTTCTATCATCAGGAATGCAGTACACTATGGCACTGATGATATCATCAGAAAGGCACCTTTGTTGGTTTAAGCATTGGGCCACGGTCACAGGATATGAAGTCATCACTGCAAATTTGGGGCCCAGTTCCTTAAGAGCTTTATATGTCAACTCGTCACTAATGGTGCCCCAAAGGCTGCAGAAAGTCAGTGGAAGCCTGATGGAACTCAATGGCTGGATCCCAAGTGCTCCTGGTGTGAGCAGACATTGATTCAGCTCACTCAACGGGTGGGACAAAAAAACAATTCCCAAGGTTGTCTGCAACCCATGGGACCACCGTTTTGACAGTGGGGTGGGCAGCTGTAGAGACAGCTTCCACAAATTACTTTACATCAGAACTTTGCTGGATCCAAGCCAAAAAGGATAAGAAATCACCATATTTCAATTCTGTCCCCATGTTATCTTTATTCCCCAAATCCTCAAATGCAGAAATCATGAACAAAACTTATACTTACTAATGCAGTTTGCTTGAATTTGTTAAAAGAACTGTCAGCATGTATATCTAACTTTTGATGTAGCACTCTGAGGTCGTCTTCATGTTTCTTTGCAATTTCCTCTTGTTCCTAAATAGTGCAAATATATATATATTTGTTTCTGTGTCCATTCTATTCTACAAAAATTTCAAATAGTTACTAATCTTATCACACTAAATGCAAAAGAAACTGAAAAGGATGTCCACAACAAAAGGCAATACTCTTCAAGTTTTCCAAACACAGAAGTCATTTTTAACTTCCTTTACTTCCTTATGCTACATATTCAGGACTTTTCCCCATGAATGGCACTCAGAATAATGCAGTCCCAAGTCATGTTGGAAACACCAATTCACACAAATGGCACCTCTGTGCCACCACTGCCCAGTTCAAATGGCCCTGTGTAACCCAGCATTTTCCATTCATTCATTCATTAAAAAAATTCTACAATGCCCTTCAATTCAAAATTTCCAGGGCTGTTTACAATAACAGCTCATGCATTTTGTATTGTAAATACCTCTCTTGCTTTGGCCAAAAGGTGTTGGTACTTTTTCAACACTTCCTCTTTTTGATTTAATCTTGCTTGCATATTTGCAATTGTCTGGTGCGCAATTTTCAGAGCACGAGGAGAGGCAGCAGAGTCCTCTTCTTTTGGTCCAAGCTCTGCTATTATTTTCTCTCTCTCTGATGATGCTGGCAACCGAAGTCTCAGTTCATTTATGATCCTGTCTCTGGATAAGATACTTTGCTCCGCTTTCCACAAAGCAGCTTCTTTTTCTTTCAGTTTCTGTAATAAAATAAATCTCTGTTACCAAAAATGACAAATATAATTGAGAGGATTTCTTCTTCCTTTTTCAACATGGAGAAAAGAGTGGGGAAATAAAGGCAAGTGGGGAGCTGTGAAAAACAAGAGGCGGGGGCAGGACCAGAATAGGTAGCTAGGTAGATGGTAGATGATAGATAGATAGATAGATAGATAGATAGATATATTATTCATTTTTAGGTCAAGAGAACTAGACAACCAACAAAGAACATCACAGAATAGCTGTTTTAATCAAAGGCAGGACCAACTGAAGTGCATTCTGGGAGCTACCTGCTTCCCAAGACATTGTTCCTGCCTTTGACCACCAGGTGGAGTCAAAGCCCAACCTGATAGCCTGGCGTCTTCATTACATATCTTTAAGTGCCAGGCCAAACTGTTTCTCTATAACCAAGCCTTTGGCTGAGTAACATTCTGCGGTCTTTTAAATGGGTTTGTAGAAGAAATTATTCAGATTTTTTTTTCTTTTTGTTCCATTATGAATTTTATGTTCTCATCTTATATTTTTACGTTATGAATCACTGTGTGACCCTTGAGTGAAAGGTGGCAGACAAATTTAATAAATAAAAGGTAAAAAAAAGATTTTAAAAATTGAACAGCTGTGCCGCCTTCTGGAGTGAGAGGAAGGAGCAATGCAACTAAAGATACCTTCCTCTGCCGGAGGCAAAATCTCCACTCTATAAATCACTAAAAGCATATGATTCAGTTAGCTGAACAATCCAATCACCTCTTCTAAGGATTTGCAGGTGGCTTGCACTTCCAGGATAGTTCGGATGTGTTCTCGTATTTTCCTTAGAGCTTGCTCAAGCTGATGTGCAAGGGGCAAGCTGGGGTCTGGAACTGATCCTGTAGCTTCATCAAACTGCAGAGAAGGAAACAGAAAGGGTTGTTTTGCGCAGGCAGGCGGAGACCCCCACCCCCAACGACAGCCGGGTGGAATAATGACACTTGACGTGTTATGGGACTTATCAGTACGAAATCAGGTACCTTCTGAGCGGTTCTAATTATGTCCTTCTGCTGACGGTCATAAGTGTCGAGCTGACGTTCTAATTCTACTTCTCTTTGTTCCCAGGCCAACTGCCGCTCCTCATGGAACTACAAGATTTAAGGGGTTTAACAAGGACTGTACACAGCCTCTGAGAGCAGCACAAATATATGCTAGATATAGGAACATTTTTTACGTTACATGCAGCAAAACTTTTGTAGGAGTTTTCTCTGCAGAATTTCTAAAGTTACATTAATTTTTTAAAAAACCAATACTGCAACACCACTTGCTTTTCTGTACCTTGCTCTGCTGTACAATTTCTTCTTCCAGGTTATTAATGGTACGTTCGTATTCAGAAAGGATATTGTTCAAATATTTAATCTCTTCCTTTTTCTTGGCTAATTCGCGGTTCAGTTTAAGGTCCTGAAGACGAAGCTCTTCAATTTTCATATGCCATTCAATTACCTGACAATACACAAATGACCAAATCTGACAACAATTTAAGGACCAAACTGATTCCAAATAATGCCAAACTACTGCAGAAAAAAAGATGAACTAGCTCATTGTGGTGTTTCTCTCAAAAATCAGGAGAATTTGGTTGAAAGGAGTGGTGGTTGGGAAAAAATACATAACCACGTAGAATCCTTGGTGCATGGGTAGAGGCACAAGCAAGCATCTCATGAATTCTTTGCATTTTGGCCCAGCTTAACAAAATGAAGAATGTGTGCATGTGATTAAATATGAATACGAAAGAATCTGAGTGATGAAGCACTAATGGAATACAACACACATTCAAATGGGGGTGACTGACATTTTTACAGTGGAAATTGACATTCTGTCAATTGACATAGATAAGCAGATGCTGCTTTTCCCTCTTGGCTAATCAAGGCAATAAAAATGAAAAATCAAATCAAACAAACCCCAAAACTTTATCTGAACTGAGAGTCAATTCTCAAATATATAGTTAAAGTTGTAATATTGCAAACCTTCTGTGCTCCTCTTGTATCTTTCAATGTGGCTATTAGTTCTTCTAATCCTTTTAACTTTGTCTCCAGCTCCAGTGCTCTGTTCTCTGCGTTTCGGCGCTCCTGCTGAGCAAGCTGGACCTCATCCATAGTCTTAAGTTTGTCATTCTGAAGCTGAATCATAGTTTTGGAGAACTTCTCCTGCTGAGCCAGGGGCAAAGCACCACTGAATTGTCGTCGCAATGACTGTACAGTCTGGCGGAGATGCTTAGCTCTATTCCTCCCCTCGAGTCGTGTATAGTACAATGCTTGCTCTTTATCATCCAGTTTCTGCTCTAGGCGCATATTAGCCACCTCCATCTTCTGAAGTTTTGATATGGCAGCCTCTAACTTGGCCACAGCAGTGGCTTCACTAACCTGAAGGGCCACGATATGCTGATGTAATTTTGCAACAAGTGTTTTTTCATCTGATTGTGCCTGAATAGCAAGTAAGATAAAATATATATATATATATATAATCAAATGCATTCGCTAAGCATTTACACGGTATTGGGCTTATTATCTGTGTCACAGGGATGAATGGTTATGCTTCTAAGCAGAGATAGCCCATACCTGAAAATCCAAAATCTGCATTCTGAGCGATTCCACTTCTTTCTCTCTGGATTGCTGGCGATTCTCCAAAGCATCAACTTGCATCTTGGCAATATCAGACAGCTCTTTTAGCCTAGCAAGACAAGTGAAACATATTTACCAAAAAATACTGCAAGGGTAACAGTATTCCCTTTTTCTTTTTCCCCCAATATGCAAATAATAAAAAACAGTACTAAAAGGATATATATTGAATGGAACTGCTGCACATTTAAGGCTAGCAGATGAAAATGTCTAGCAGATGAAAAAGCTGTTTGAGCCTCGATGCCTGAAGACCGTTTACAGGTTGAGAATGTGGTTAAAACCTGAAACATTGTCGCAACAGCACTATCACTAGGTCCATATGCAGTGCCACATGGAACAGTTGTGTCACACAACACTACTGAGTTTTGATGCTATAAATGAGCTGTTTACATTAAGTTGTAGCCCACCACATACTGGCTGCATTCATATGCAACACGGTTTAAAGCTATGTGGACAAGCTACAGCAAGCCTGAGCAAAATATCTGGCTCCCAACACTGCCCCTTTCGCATTCTTCTGCAGGTCTGGTGAAAGGACATCTTCATAGTTTCCCTTTTAAAGACTCTTGATTTAGGATTACATTTCAACCAGGTACATTTCATAAGAAGCCATTTTCAAACCCTAGGTTCTGCTGGCTTGTGAAACCATTGTTTGATCCTTCGTTTGTGCATAACGCCAAGCCAAGATTCTGTAAAAGTGATACTATAACTTAGCAGAGGTCTTCTGAATACAATGGCAAAGCAGGGCTCATTTAAGCCAGGTACTTCATTTGGGCTCATTGAGCCTCATCCATACAGCACTAAACCATGATTTCACATTAAAGTCATACCTCGGGTTACAGCCACTTCAGGTTGCGTCTTTTCGGGTTGCTGACCGCCAAAACCCAGAAGTACCGAAATGGGTTACTTCTGGGTTTCGGCAGTCGCACATGCGCAGAAGCGCCAAATCTCAACCCATGCGTGTGCAGACACAGGTTGTGAACGTACATCCCGCATGGATCACGTTCGCAACCCGAGCATCCACTGTACAATGCAATCCAGACCACTATGTTAAACACGTGTAGGTTTTTTTTATAGCTGCTTCCAAACATAGATTCTACCCTGTGGAATTGCATAGGTTTCAGTTGCTGATGCTGTATAATTTTTTGTAATGTTTTTATATATTTATTATGTATTTTATACCTGCACACTCTGCCTTACAGACCTTTTCCCACCTCGCCTGGGAAGGCTGGGCCCTGGCTGACTTCAGCTACAAAAGTTGAGGCTGTTGAACAGACTCTTAGGTTGTGATATTGTTTTTGTATCTTTATTTTTGTAATTTATGATTTATGTGGGTATTTTCAATTTGATTGTGTACTTTCTGATGTGATTTATTTGTTGTTTATTTCTACCTTTGTTAATTTGTAATTATGTAAATATTTTCATGTCGTAAGCCACTGTGAGCATGGTTTTAACTATGGAAAGGCAGAATACAAATACAATAATGCGTGTATGTTTACTCTTTTATGATTATTTTATCATAAAGCTGCCTGAAAAAATGACCGATAAAATTTTAACTAAGCAAAACTAGACTCCAAAAAGCAGCATGCATACACAATTTCAACATTTCCTTTGCAAATCTTCCCCAAAGACCTTCCAATTACTCTTTAAACTTCCCCCAGGTCATAAAGCAGCTCCAGGATGAGGAATGGTTGGGTTTTAAAGTGAAAAACCAGTGTAATTCCCCACAATTTTTCCTTTAAACTGCTGCCATGACATGTGTGCGTGCATATAAGGGCAGAGGGGGGCAGTTCTAGAGGGAAATTCAAATAAATTTGGAAGTATTCCCCCACCACCACCACCTCTTCTACGCAGGGCTGAGTAATGCAAGAACCTTTAAACTTACTTTGATATTTCAATCTTGAGCTCAGTTTCACTTTTCTCCAGGTCCATAATTCGACGTCTATCTGCCTCGCTGACTGCTTTACTCACACTGCTTGATAGTTCATCTCGCAAAGACTGTTCCACTTTCTGTGCTTCAAGGTTGATCTTTGTAAGCTAAGACATGGCAAGTTTGGTAAAGATATTCAGAATCAGAACACTACATTCAGTCCTAAACAACAACCTGTTAGTACATGGGTAGACAACATGCATTATCAGGTGTTTGTGGCACTCTTTGATAGGATTATGAGGACTCACGGCATACACTGTAATGTAGAACACCAGCATGTCTTTCCTGGGCTGAATTTCCACCTGCTCTGACTACTTCAAGATACAGGAGCCTTACACACACTAACTACAAACAATCTTGGATTCAGCTTGTGATAAACTTGCCCCAAAACGCCACTCTCTTAGTTAATGTGCCTCAAGAATTAACTGGGCGAGAGAAATGGAATGAGAGCCTTTCAGCAGAATGAACCAACATCCTGCGTATTCACATTAATCCACAGCTTATTTCTAACTACAGTTTAATGTGATGTTTGGCTTGGTCATAAAGCTGTTTCTTCTAGGTGTTAGGAATTTGTCAACCTTATATGCCTACTTTTCCACCTTACTCAATAGTGTCTCTCAAACAGCGCAATATCTCTAAATGCATCTAGCTCCAAGAAACTATTGGGGGGGGGCGCGGAGGAATGATAGGAGTAATTAAAGAGAACAGTATGCTAATGCATTTTCCAACACCTTAAGCAAACTATGTAATCACAGCTCAGCAGCCAACCTCAGCAAACTTTGTTTCCAGTTCAAAATTGCGTTCTTCCACTTGTTTTAATGTGTTCCGTAAGTGTTCATACATTCGCTGAGAGTGCTCTGCCCTTTGCCTTTCATTTAGTTCTTTCATTTCCAGCATAGTAATTTTCTTAGAAATAGAAACAATCTCACTGTTTGTTATGGCTTTTGTGGCCTTATCTGTAGCACTGTCTCCTCCTACAAATTGACAATAATATAAATGGAAAAATTTAGTGACAGACACATTTTAAAAACAAAACAATATAAAATCTGCAGTATGGAACAGAGGCAGAAATCTTCAACTTTTCAAAATATTTAAAACACCTTCTTTTGCATAGTTCAGAACTGGAATATCATTTATAATTGCCCTTTACCTTGTTTAGTTATTATTACTTCCCTTTTTTATCAAAGGGACTGGGTTGATCTTTTCAGACTTTGGCAGAATCTTGACAGGATATCTCACTTCTAATACACTATAGGGGTTGTCTTCGCAAATAAAACACTCTAATAACAGGTAAGTTGTACTAATGATCACAGATGCCTTTGGGGATATATTGAGCTCAACATCATTTTCCCTTTTATTTTTCCTTTTAAAAAAAGTTCTAGGCTTGTGTGAATACCATTTAAGAATACTAACAAGCTTTCAAGTGAATGTTTGGATTCTTGTTAATTTAAGAATAAGAAGGCTTGTGTTTCAAAATGTTGCTCAACTCTACATTTTAAGGTACCAGGTTTACAGAGAAAACATGTATCATCTCATTGCAATAAAACGATCATAATACAATGCACTCACCCAATTTTGCTGTTTGCTCCCAAGCTTGTTCAAGTGTATGAAGTTTCTCTTTTGTAATTTCCAGCTCCTTGTTTAAAGACTCAATCTGTTCTTTCAGGGATGCATTTTCACGCTATATGGCATGGCAAGATGTAGCACACCAAAAACAATTTAAAGACAAATTAAAATATAATAACAGTTTAAAAACAAAACAAAAATATTGCTTTGTGCAAGCAGTGAGAGAATGTTAGACACCAATTAAAAAAAAAAAATCCAACCGTACAGTGCTTTCCCCTAAGTTAAAGTGTAAGCAGCTTTCAAAAGAGATCACTATGAAAAGCACACCTAAGTATATCCTTCCCTCTCTGTTTTTATAGTTAAAGCACTAGTGGTCTGTAATAGTATTTGGGAAGGACAATAAAAAGTTTGTTTTCCTTTCAAATCCTGCCTACAATATTAGGCAGCTGAATCTTCTGCTGGGCCTGCACTACCAGCATAAAAATGAGATGGAGAAATGTAGATGCTCAATCTAAAGTTATCTCAAAGTTATCTCAAAGTAGCATGGTAGTATTACCTCTAAGTGCTCCAAATTAGTTGTTCTTTGAACAAGCAAGTTATCTTTTTGTAGCATATCCCTGTATTTAGCCGTTAATTCATTATACTGCTTATTAGCCATTTCCAGATCATTCAGAGGTACACAATCATCCAACGCTTTCTGCAATGCTGCCATCTTGAAAGTTGCCATTTCCTGAACAAAGAAGGAAGAAACAGTCTATATGGCATTCGAAAAAGGAGGAATGCTGAAAGTGCATTCAAACATACTGCGGCAGGTCACTAGGAATATAGAAGCCAAACTGTACTGTCAGAATAGCTGTGGCATTTTTGAAAAGTGCAAAAACAGCTTGGATTTTGCAGAGACACTTGGAAAGAATACATGATAAATCCTATTGAAAAAGAGAAGTATCGAGGCTCCACACAATCAGGACATCTGAATTGAGTAGGAATATGACCCATATGGTGCTCCTATGAGCAACTTGTGTGCAACACTTGGGATTCCTTTTCAAATGTTGGGTGGCACACAGTCGGTGCTGCCTGAGGATGTGATGCTGGAAATGGTTCAGGAAGCACAACCTCACTGCTGCTTTGCATACAAAAGCCACACAATCGTCATCTGAGTAGAGCTGGCATGATATATAAAACATACCTTGAACCTTTGCAAACGGCCAATCTTTTCTCCAACTGCAGCCTCCACAGCTATTAACTCGGCCTTCATCTTCTCATTCTCTTTCCGGAGATGCTTCTCCATTTCAAGTACGGTCGTGTACTGCCTTGCCAGTGACCTTTCATTTACCCTCAGAACAGTTATTTTTCTACTGTAGTCCGCAAATAGCCGTTTAAAGTCATCGCTATTCTTTTCAAGTGCATCTAATAAATTCTGTGGGAAGATTAAAAACGTCACTGGCACTGTGATGTGAGTATTAACATGTATTTTAAGCAGTCTGTGGCATTGATCTAGCTAAACAGAAGCAGATACATTGGTGCATAACAGGCCTCTTCTCCTCTCCTCCCAGTCCTATGCACTCCTGGAAAAGCCACTCCTGAGAACTGCATGAGATGAGACATGGGCATGAGAGAAATCACTGCAAATCTCCCCTCAAAAACCTTGCCAGACCCCACATTATTTTTTATAAAATAATCCAACCTTTAGAAATAGCGTATCAGGAGATGAAAGGGCTCATAGCAGGAAGGAGGTGGGAAAGCCTTGTTGTCTCATGTGGAACTTGTCATTCCTGGCACCCAAGCCCATGAATATAGGATCACTACTTACATAATATTCTTTTATTTTTACATCATCTTGCTCCTTTTGATGTTCCAATCTTTTCTTTTCTTCTTGTATTTTTTCACCAGCAGTATGCCAGTGTTCCCTTTCACTAAAATAAGTAAAGGGATGTTTTGTAAAACACATTATTGCAACTATTGTGTCATATTGTGCTAGTAAAATCTGAAGTCTGAAAGTTCAGAACAAAAGATTTATAAGCTGCCAATAGAGGGGAAACAGATTTTGGAAATAGCAAGTTAACTCTTCCATCTTTGCAAAGCATGGCTGAATATAAGCATTATGTACTAGAGCTGAACAATCTTTGGCACCAGAATTATTAAGGGTATCTGAAACCCTTTTAATTAATTTATATTTATTTAATATGAATAAAAAACTGTATTAATAAACTTTTTTATTAAGTACTAATTTATTAATTTTTATTAACAACATTATGCTGCCCCATAACTGTTTTCCCCATTAACAGTTTCCCCCATTAACAGTTATGCTGCCCCATAACTGTTTTCTAGGGAGGGGAAATACAATTTTTGTTCCAAAAAACTGTAGTGTTTGATTTTATGGTTGCATTGTAATTCACCTAGACACACCTTATTTATTGTAATTCACTTTCTTTGGCTACTATACCAAGATATCATCCTCAGAATTATACCTTTGATATTCTTTATACAGCAAGCCTTGCTGGTGGCGGGCAACTGCAACTTTCCTTTTGTAGTCTTCTAGCGCTTCTTCTAATTTCTTCAGCAGCTTCTCTTTATTTTCCAGTTCCTAACGATACATGTCAAATTAACTGTATGACATATCTCAGCTTCAATTCTAATGGATATAAAATATATAAAATGGAGTACCTTCCTATAGCTATATGCTTTTTACAAAGAATGACCTCATCACATATATTTGTCTGTGGGAAAAGTTGCAGTTCAAGATGTAATATCAGTTTTCACCTTAAATAATAATATCAAGGTTATATAAAAGATATGTGAACAGGATTTTGTTCCTTTCACTATTACTTTAAAAACCATTGATGAGATACTGAACTGCCATGAATAAGAAACTTTGAATATAAAATGCTCTGTTTTTCATTAAAATACTGCATGGCTTTGAAACCACCATGGTATATACATACATATGCACATATGTGTGTGTGTGTGTGTGTGTGTGTGAGAGAGAGAGAGAGAGAGAGAGAGAGAGAGAGAGAGAGAGAGAATGGGCAGAGGTAAACATGTTAAGATACACCCACTAGTCAGTTTTAAAGTCTTTACCTGCAAAAGGTATATTAAATATTCATTCTGTGAATTTATTATGTTTACACTAGATGGAGCCATTCCTTCCGGAAGATTTACTGCTTTGAACACCATACCAGCATCTTCTGATTGCCGCAGCAAATGGATCTCATTTTCTAAAGAGGCAACCTGAAACATATAAGCAACAATAGGGCGCAAAGAATCACTGAAAAGCTTTAAATATGTTAAGTATATCATTTACATGTATTGCAAAATATTGTCATTACTAGCCAGAAAGCTTACACCAAATAAAAATGTTTCTGAAGCGCCACAATTTTTTAAAAGCTGCTTCCAGTGATGGTCAGATGAGCAGCTGTTTGGGTGTGCAGAAGTTACAGCATCACTATCAGGGGCCCAGTATGCACCCATAATCCCCCACACTAAAGCAGCACTCTTTCAGTGGGTCCTCCTTTGTTTATCAATCAAATCTTGCATGACACATATGAGGAGCTGTGGAAAGAAACCCATGTGTACTTCACTTTGTATTGCTACCTAGGCTACTTTTGAAGGCTAAGATAGGCTGCATACCTTGGCATTTGCTTTTGAAAGCTGATTGGAAAAATTCACTGCTTCTTTTTGTGCGTCCCTCAGTTCCTTCCTTAATTCTTCATTTCGTCCTGTTAGTTGGTCAACTTGAGTCTTTAAGTGTATGCTAGCATCGAAGGTTCCTTCTGTATTCTTTAATTCAATTGCCTGCCAACAATTGATTCACCATAAAAGAAAGTAAGTGCTTTCCATGAAGTTAAACTCTCTTCTCCTAGCCCTACATGGAGATACAAGTCTGGTAATTCTTCCCATGCACAGAATGCACTCTACCAAACACCTAGATTCCTCCGTTAACAAACACACGCCAAGTTCAATTAAAACTATATAAAGCCAAACAGTAAATCTGGCCATTTAAAGAGTAAAACATGCTATCTGCATGAGGAAAAAACTGCAATGGAAAGGAATATTGCAAAAGTGTGATTCTACATATGGCGAATGTATTGGGGGGGTGTGGACCTTTTCTGAAGCAATTAATTCCATTACCACATGATTTGTATAGCATTTTAGCACACAGGACAGACAAGAATCAAACTGGGAAGTGCAGCTCAGTTGCTTAGCCGCTGCACTACAGCAGCTTGACTACTATGCAAAGCAGATTCCCTGAGGGCAGACTACAGCAACAGTCCAAGCCAAAAATCCCAACGCCCAAGTCTTTCCTTTCTTCCACTTTGCCTGTCAAAGGGAGGAAGCCAACGCAGATTGGCTCTTTACACTAGGTCATGGCCCTGTGACCATTTGCTGAAGAGGGATAAGAAAGGCTCAAAAGAGATACCCTATGCCTTCCAGTGCAGACCATATCATAGTTGGAGAGAACAGCCTCCCCAGATAACAATTATGTAGGAAGGAAGCAAAATCCTTAAATTTCAACACAAGTTTGTAAGCACCTGAACTATATTTTTGCTGCCCTTTTTGTTTAAAAAAAGCATTATACAACCTGTTCAAAGCATTTGGTAAGGATACACTTTCCCCTCCAAAACCCAATTTCCTTTATCGTCTCATACCTGTGTCATGATGTACATAAAGCAAGCAATCATGAAATCTTTTTAACGTTTTCAGCTAAACAGATTCAGCTAAGCTAAGTAAGTAATGAAATACAGACTTACATTTACTAATCGTTCCAAACTAGGAATGATTACAGCAGTTTCTCCACCTTTCACACCTGGATCTTTCTGCATGTCCTTTATAGCTTGTAGGATTTCTTTCATGCCTTCTTCAAGGTGCTTATTTTCTTGCACCAATTCTTTTACTGCAATTACATTACATATAGTTCACTTCCGCACGCTTTGCAATGGACAATTGCAAGTTCATATGTATTTCAGCGGGACGCGGGTGGTGCTGTGGGTAAAACCTCAGCACCTAGGGCTTGCCGATCGCATGGTCGGCGGTTCGAATCCCCGCTGCGGGGTGAGCTCCCGTCTTTCGGTCCCAGCTCCTGCCCACCTAGCAGTTCGAAAGCACCCCTAAGTGCAAGTAGATAAATAGGTACCGCTTTATAGCGGGAAGGTAAACGGCGTTTTCGTGTGCTGCGCTGGTGCTGGCTCGCCAGAGCAGGTTCGTCACGCTGGCCACATGACCCAGAAGTGTCTCTGGACAGTGCTGGCCCCCGGCTTCTTAAGTGAGATGGGCGCACAACCCTAGAGTCGGACACGACTGGCCCATACGGGCAGGGGTACCTTTACCTTTACCTTTATGTATTTCAGCTGGGTTTCTAGTTATGGTATCCACACTTCCAAGAGGAGATATTAATGAATTTTAGCAAGAGTTGTTACTCAAAACGATTCATTCAGAAAATATTTTCAAACTTGGAGTCTTTAAAGTCAATGTAGATATTACAAGGTTTGCAAGATTTATAAAACAAAACAACAAGATGATGTATTTTTGCCTGACTCATTAACCATTGCTTTAGCACTTTTATTGTATAGGTAAATTAAAATTTATGCTTACATTTCAATTGAAACTTGGCTATTACGGCCCTGTTTTGTTCCAAGTCCCTGTTACGTTCATTCAATTCTTTGGTAAGGTAGTTATTCTGCCAATAAAAACAGACTAACCATTAAAAAGGGTTTCTAGAACTTTAAAAAAGGTCATTTTTTAAACTGAGTTGTTGAAAAAATGTTAAATGAGACAAAACATCATATCGAACCTGCATTTTGAACAATGTATGACAGCATATTGCATTTCATGTATTTCAAACAAAACAGCAATAATAAGAATAGTAATGTTTTTGTAATAAAAGAACACTACAATTTGCATGACAGTATATTCAGTCAAATGGGACGCGGGTGGCGCTGTGGGTAAAACCTCAGCGCCTAGGACTTGCCAATCGTCAGGTCGGCGGTTCGAATCCCCGCGGCGGGGTGCGCTCCCGTTGCTCGGTCCCAGCGCCTGCCAACCTAGCAATTCGAAAGCACCCCCGGGTGCAAGTAGATAAATAGGGAACGCTTACTAGCGGGAAGGTAAACGGCATTTCCGTGTGCTGCGCTGGCTCGCCAGATGCAGCTTGTCATGCTGACCACGTGACCCGGAAGTGTCTTCGGACAGCGCTGGCCCCCGGCCTCTTAAGCGAGATGGGCGCGCAATCCCCAGAGTCGGACACGACTGGCCCGTACGGGCAGGGGTACCTTTACCTTTATATTCAGTCAAAGAATACTAAGTTATTAGAAAAATACTTCTTAGTCTCTTAATATGGACTATCATGACTTTATCTCTCAGGTGGAAACCCTGAACTACCTCAAACTCCTGGCTCCTGTGTCTGTCAAGCTCTAGCTCTGCATCTTTATTCAGGGTATTCTTGGCGAACAAGTCTTTCAATATCTGCTCGTTCTAGAGAACAAGTAATAATTAATGCATTTGAATTTCAACTCCTAAAGACTTTTATATTCTATATGCCTCACAATTCAGTTTTAACTATTTATAGTTGCCTTTCATAATGAGTCACAACAAGGTATCTATCAATAACACAGTCACTGCTGTTTTACTGGGATGATCTTTTTTGTAATGATGCAGTGATACCACCATTCTC